>NW_024466219.1:24809166-25428333 GCF_017591425.1 Ochotona curzoniae
TTGTTGGAGTTGAAAGAGTACTGAACCACTTTTATTGACATAGGTTAGTAAATGTGTTAATTTCTAAAATACTGACACCTTGAAGATTTTAAGTAATTCATTTGAAATTCAATTAAAGTATATTTTCTATCTATATTTGATTTAAATTGCAAAGAGAATACACATGAGGAAGTCTCCATATAGGTTGCAAAATATAATTTAAGAAAGCTATCATATCTACTGATTGATTTGCATTTCCCATCTAGCCTATGTATACATGTGCATGCAAATGTGGAAGGAGATCAAAGAAGATTCCTAATAGAGTAGAGTTAATAGTTGGTGCTTATTGGGGTAGATAGAGATTTCAAATGATAAGTTTTAATCCAATTAAATTGCATATATTACCATTTTAATCTGGAAAGTTGTGAAAATTTAGCATTATACCTAAAGACTCCAATTAATCATATCATCAATAAGCAGAATGGTATTTTCCTGTATCTTTGTCATAGAATATATAGATTTAGTTGTATTTAATGATAAGATAATCTTTAAATATCTAACACTGATTTTTTTCATCACTATTGACACATTCTCACTTTAAATCCACTGGAAAAATTTTTCAATACTATTATCCTCTGAAATATTAATATGCACTGAGAGCTATTACAAACATATATGTATATATTTTCTGTTACCAGCATTCCTTTAAACTGTGTCTACATTGTCTGTACTTATTAGAGTGAAAGCATGTTTACATGACATTAAAAATGATTAATATGCTGTATATAACATTTTTTAACATTCTGGATTTTTGGTGTTAAAGTATCTCACAGATGAAACTGCTCAGAAGTGTTTTAAAATACATAAATATGATTACATTAACTTTTCTGGACACAGTGAATTTAGTCCACAATTATGAAATAGGAAAAGTTACGTTAGAGTTGCCAAGGTGATCTGGCAGTCTAGCTCTATATAGCAAACTATGTTTTGTCTGAAAGCAAATGGAAACTGAATGAAAAATGAAGCATTTAGAGGAAAGATTGATCCACAAATTCTTTGAAAATAGTAACATTTTAAAATGGATCTTAAACATTGAACTATGACATTTATGTTGCTTTAGAGAACAAAGAAAAAATACAGGCTTCCATTATTTTTTTCTGAGCCACGCATTGTTATTCTAGATATGTGTTTACTGTTCATTTAACGAGTATCTGCGATGTGCCTAGCACTCTGGAAGGACTAGGGTTGCAAAGTGTCCATCCCTTTTGCTTCAGTTTCTTGCTTATGATACTCTGATGCACTCAGAGATGACTAGGAAAGAATTGGATAGATGCATGGTAGAGATATCCCCAGGTTATTAAGGAAGTATTAGAAGGAAAACAATGAATCCAGCCTGGGCAGTTGTTAGCAGCTAATGTTTCTTGAAATGGTGGCCAATACATATAATATTATTTTTTCAAACTCATTTTGTCTGATTATTCTTACTGTGGTGTAACTGCTGTTTATCTTCTTGGGTAAACAGAACAACCAAGAATGTGCTTTGGTATGATAATGTAAGAGAAAAACTCACTTGAAAAAAAATAATAGGGATACGGTTGGGGGAAGTTATGGGAGGAAGAGAGTAGAGTCCTATGCTTCTAAATCTGTATTATGAACAATGTGGTATCTATTCCTAGAAATGAAAAATCAGAATAAAATAATAAACACAAAAAGACAAGCACATTTGTTATAAGAGGTTTATTGGATACTTTATTTACCCAATGTCTGAGATGTATCCAAATACAATGTATTAATTCTTTAAAATGTAAATTATGGTTTTGAGTATGGATTTTGTGTGATCGCAAAATTAATATACACATACATATCTGTGCATATGTATCTCAAAATAAATGATATAAAATGCCACTGAAATTCAGTTTTATCAAAATATGACTCAAAAAACTTGTATTGTCAATAAAAGCATATTTTCATTAAATGGATATCTGTCCATTTTGAGTTAGCAATTTTCACACACATGTCTGTTTTATTTCTGTTTCATGGAAGGTGCTGTGATGAATCTGGACTGTTGATGATGTGTCAGTCAGTGATAGATCAGCAGTGATACCATGACACTACAATAAGTATAGCACCTAACCACATCAAAGCCATTCACTAAATGTTTTATGTTATTTGGAGTGATCTTTAAGGTAGCAAATATATGTGATGCAGCTTGTTTATTAAAATAAAAGACTTAAAATTGCTGCCATTATAATATATGATTGATTAAACTAGTGCAATACATATGTGGTATAGTTGTAGACCTCAGAAATATATATATATATATTAATATTTTGATCATGCAGTCAAAACTCCAACTCATCTTTAAATATACATAAAAAATTTCATTTTGTTTCTGTATTATTTTTAACAGCAAGAACAAATTCAAAGAAACTCAGTGGTATACATTGTAATATACAATTAACGTATCTGTTGTGAAAATGTTGTAAAGTAATTAAAACGATTAAGAAAGAAATAAAG
Organism: Ochotona curzoniae; assembly: GCF_017591425.1. Lineage (NCBI taxonomy): Eukaryota > Metazoa > Chordata > Mammalia > Lagomorpha > Ochotonidae > Ochotona > Ochotona curzoniae. The sequence goes on from NW_024466219.1 coordinate 24,811,663, forward strand.
CAGGGGAAGCAGATAAAATAAAGATAAATGATTAGTAAAAATTAAAATGACCAAATGTGAGTACGTACTGGTACCCCAAACTGGTTCAAGCATTATATATTTTACTTCCTCTAATGAATGTATGACTTATAGCTATGTGTGTTATTTATTTGTAGTATATGACTTGACTACAAAATGTATGAACTAAGGTCTTTCTGCTATTTTTCACAAGTACACTTATATTAAAATGTCATTGCTCTGTAATCTTTTGACATTTTTAATATTCCATCCTTAAAGATGCTGAGATTGTTTGTAATGGAGATGAAATATGAATATTGTGTGAACCATTGTTTGTTGAGTCTGAAGTCTGGTTAATACCAGAGTTTTAGTTTAAAATATTCCTTTAACATGAAAATTGTGCTAGTACAATATTATTTTCTTTTATTATATATAAAAATTGAAGACAAAAGTAAAATGCATTTCTTTTCAGATTCCAGGCATATACAATTCACCGTTCAGAGCTGAGCCTGATCCATGGGAGCTGCGGTTACAGAAGGTGAAGCCGTTAGTACACCCACGGCCTCAAGTGAAGCACATGTGTTCGCCAAGTCTGACCGATTGGCTGTCTTGTCCGAGTGCTCTTTCTTTTCCTCAGTCCAAGTTTCTGCCGCCTATTACCAGGAAACAATGTCAGGTACTCATTGGACATACCAAATCCTGTTGTCAATTTATTCTTGCTATATTTGTCATATTTGTCTATTTTTTGTTGTGGCATATGACATGTAACACAATTTTCTGGATCATTTCTAAGTAAACAGCTCACTGACACTGACAGGAAGTACTCTTATCTTGTATGCAGCCATCACCACCATCTACCTAAAGCACCCACTCCAACATTCTATTGCCAGATCATACACTCATGCTGTTATTAATTTTTGTTAATTTTAACTATTTTGTTTATTAATTAACTACTGTTAATTTTTTTAGGAATTGTCATAGTGTTTCCCACAATTTCATTTCCATTTTCCATTTCTTTCAGCAGGATACTAGGGGGTACAATTTTTTTACTCACCATGTGTCTGCAGTGGCTGGGGCTTGGCTGGATGTAAGCCAGGAATCAGGAATTCAGTCTGAAATCTAACATGTGGGTGATAGGGACCCACACACCTGTGTCATCACCTAGTGTCTCCTGATGCATAGTAGCAGGGAGCTGCAATAAGGAGCAGAGTTACGTTCAAACACAAGCACTCCAATATGGTCCATGAGCCTCTCAAGAGTTATAAAGCACTACGTCAAACACCTGCTGCTGTTTTTTTTTCTTCTTTGTATTGAGAAGAAAATTATTTTTTTCAGGAATCTAGTTTAAAATCACAAAAATAGATAATCTATGCATATATGTGACAAACATTTAGTCTTCCTTTATGGTGAGAAAGTAAAAATGCTTTCTTATACATTTTTTTGGGGGTAAACATTATGCATTCCAATGTCAACCTACTGTTACTTCTACTCACTGTAACTTAGAACCTATTAACCAACCTTTCACTTCTACACTATTCTATACTCTCTCTTGTTGAACATATTATATACATGAATGCAAACATTGTATGGTACTATATTTAGGACATGTCAAACACACGAAGAAAGTAGGCAAATTTATGTTTCATATTAAATTATGGGGTATTGAATATGGAAGTTCCAATTTTAGTATATGTGCTGCTGAAATGAGCATGAATATGGAAGTTTAACATGATTATTTTTGCTTGGAATCTACTTTTTCATATGAAAATTTTGTTAATACACTACTTGGTATATTCTGCTATTACTAGAAAATCCTTTATATATAACCAATTTTATGTAATTTAATCTGTCATCTGATTAGCTTTTTAAATCATTTTAAACAGCCTGTGGGCTTGAGTAATTTTAAAAGTGTGTATTTAAAAATTAGAGACAGCCCAAAGCAAGACAGTAGTTGTATTGTGGTAGAATAGAACTCACATATGACTTCTGGAGCTGAACACTGCGGGTAGATATCCAGTGATGACTGTCACTCTCTGGAATCCCTGAAGAGTCACAGTTGTGTCATGCCTATCAACATATGAAACAATGAAAACAAGTGCCAAATAGATCATATCCATTTGGAGTTGGGCCACGTTTGACTTAGAGTTAGGCTTCCAGAACTTCTGACCTTTAGCTGCCTGCACAGACTCACACCTGCATATATATTGCTGTATAATAAATTACCATAAAATCCAATGTCTTAAAAAGCAGAAAACATTTGTTGAACCATAGTTTCTGTGGATCAGGAGTTCAGCTACAGATTTTGTAAGTGCCTCTGACTCAAGTCTCTTAAAATGTCAGCCTGGGCCGTGGTCTCATATGAGTGCTCATCTTAGGAGAGGGAGTTGGCAAGACCAGGGTAAAGAGAACCTCTTAATTGTTTTCCTCGTTTACATGATGGGTGATTGGCATGTGTCATCCCTTCTCCACATTGGTCTCTGGATGGAACAGCCTTAAAACTTGGCAGCTGGCCTCCATCAGAGTAAGTGATCCCTTAGAGTCAAAGTTCTCAAACTATATGCCACAGGCTTTTTTTTTTTTGTTTATTTTTACAATGTAATGCCAGAAGTTGCATTCTATCACTTCTGCTATATACTAATAGTTAGAAACGGCTAATCACATTCCATACTTTTGAGCAAGATATTATGTAAAGGTATGAATAACAATAATCAATGAATATCAGAAGCCCACTGGAAGACTGCTTTTCCCAGTCCAGAAACCGTTGAAAAAGCCTTTGCTGTAAGGTCACACTTCATGCTTGGCCATGAAGAACTTTCCCACTTCATTGTAATTATTTACAAGTTGTGTTTCCACACTATAGAATTAAGTCCTTAATATCTTTTATTATTTTTGCTCTCTCAAAGCTACTAACTGATAATTAATGTCATCGTGGAAGGAGCTATAAAATAATTGAAAATCTGTAAGTGCGATTTTCCCTTGAGACTACTTTTCTTTATTTCCTTATCCATGATTCATTTCCTCTGAAATTCTATTTATATCAGTATTCATAATTACCTCTAAACAAATCTGTCTTTTCAAATAGGATATAGAAGCTCAAAGTGCTTCCACTTGCTAGAATGGAAGAACAAACAGGGTAGAGTTGAGCAAAAGGACAAATACTAGGGAAAATTACCACTCTTCTAGGCACAAGTATATTTAGAGTATGCTGTAATTGTTCCTTTTAAATGCTAGACCAATATGCTAATGAAAATATTTAAAGTCACTTTAAATTTAAAATACATTTTAGATATGAATAGCTGAATCTTTACCATTTTAAGTTATGCATATTTATATTTATTTATATTGTAACAGGAGATGGTTTTATATAACAATACTATAGTCAGCAATTCAATTTATTAATTATTCCATAAAAGAATTAATGACAATCATTACCATTACATACATATGTGTATTCAATGTAGTGTTCAACAGCCATTACATATAATAAATTGCACAGTAAATCAGAATTTTCAGTAATCAGTGTTGCATGCCCTATTCTCTGAGGTAGCTAGCTATTGGTGCTGCAGAGAACTCATAGAGTAACTTTGCAACATTTTAGGAGGTAAAAATTGTATCATATGAATACAATAAGAATATATTTTAGCATTTCTGAGTTGTAATTGTATGGGAATCATCTAAATTAAACTTACAGTGAAATAATCACAACCTTAACCTTAAAAATGACACATGTGATATTGTGTTTTGTAACATTTTCACTTTTGCTTTGTTGTTTTGTTTTATTATACTTTTATGATGTGACGTCCTTTATACTTGTTTGTCTTTTCTCTTCATTACTATAATTTTCTCAAAACAAGCATTTCTATTTGTATGTATTTTTAAACTTTATTATTTTGCGTTTTGTATATTATCATTTTTTTTGTGTGAATGTACATACATAGGCATACATAATGGGTAACTGGAAGACATGTAGAGATATAGTAAAATACATTCATGTATATTTTTATGGAAAATGCACATGCATATATATTATATATCAAACCAGAAACACATATATTTATATGGAAACATTGATATGTAGAAAGATAATATATGTTTGTATAGGAAATATGTTTATGTAGTAATTTATATACATAAATATATTTGCACAACTATTTGAACACTCACACAAAAACTATTGAACTGTATTTGTCAAATATGCCACAAAATGATCCCCACTAATATGTATTTTCTTTCCTTTACTTCCCTCCTTTCTTCCTTTTCTATTTTCTTATCTCCTTTCCCAATCTCTGATTCTTTCCTCTTTACATATTTTCCATTTCTTTTCCTATCTCCACACTTCATTATTATATGTCCTCTAGTTCCCCTAACCGTTTCCACTGTTCTGTCATTCATTTTCTTAACTGTCTCTCTTTCTCATTTCCCCATGTTTAGTTGTACATGCTTCTCTCCTTTCAGTTCCCTTTCCCTTTCCATTCTCTTCCTCCTCTTCCTTTTCCTCCCCATCATCACCTCCTCCCTGAACCCTCCTTCTCCATCCATCCTCCGTCCCCTCCACTAACCTCCCGCTCCTGCTGCATCCTCCTTCCCCTCCACTCTTCTGCTCCTCCTCCCCATCCTCCCCCATCCATTTTCCTCCTCCTTCTTCCTCTTTGATTTTCTTTGTCCCCTTCACCTTCTTTTTTTCCTTTCCCTTCTCACAGAATATACTTGTTTTATCTTTTTTGTTTTTACATATTTCCTTTATCTTTTGTAGTTCTTGTATATTTCTTTAGTGGATTCATTAATGACATTTTAAGATTATGTTGAAACGATATACGTACTGTGACCATCAGAGAATCTGTACTTGCCAAATGAAGTTCCATAAATGTGTGAAGGGAGGCTGACATTGTGGTATAGGAAGTTAAGCCACTGAATGTGACATCAGAATCCTCTATGAGCACCAGTTCAAGTCCTGGCTCCTCCACTTCTAATCCAATTCCCTGCTAATGTACTCAGGAAAGAGAAGGAAGATGGCCCTGCCACTGTCATAGAAGACCCAGTTGGAATTCTGAGTTCCAGGCTCTGGTCTTACCTATTTGACTCCCATATGGGGAGTGAATCAGTGATTACAAAGTGCCTCTCTTCTCTCTTTGTTACACTGCCTTTCAAATTAAATACATATTTTTAAAATAAACAGAAAATAATAAATATGTGAAACAATTAGAACAGATTTTAAAAATATCTTCATCATTATTATGCTTTGAAAAAAGCTTAAAATGCAAGATGCCTATTAAGTAATATGAGTTATTAGATAAAAGCAAAAAAAATAAATATATGTGATTTCCATAATTAATGCTTGAAGGGAGGCAGACAAGCAAACAAGTAAGCAAACAAGACAACTTAAAGCTAGAAGTGATTTTGAAACTCTGAGATCCCGGGAATAATTGGTATAGGTGATCATCTGGGATCCAAAAGACTATTTAAAAATTGCAAATCAATAAAAGCTTTGGTATAGAAAAACTTAACAAAATAAATAAAAAAATCAGGTCATTATTTAAGAGAGGGCTGGGGAAGAGGAAGAGAGAGACAGAGAAGCCTGACAGCTTTTCCCATATCTATTAAGGAGGCAGACTACTAAGCTCAAGAACAAGATGTTAATTATACAACATATGAATGTATGGACGAGGCTATGAAAAACACAAGAACATAGTCATAATTATAGGATACATACAAAATATGGAGGTGAGAGTGAACTTAAAAGAATGACCATGTTTCTTTTCAAACTGAGTGCTCAGAAAGACTCATTCTCTTTGGTTTCTGAGTTTCAGTGGGAAGAGTAAGTTCCATAGCAATTAGTAGGGTAAGTGCAGAAGCAAACGATTTTATATATGTGTGTGTGCGTATACATACATACACTGGTTGAGCTTAAAAGATAGGAGTAGTAGTAACAGCAAGGGTACCATTTTTGTGTATTTGCCATTAGCAGTGTAATGCAAATAGTGTTCAGTTGTGTTAGACATGTGTGGGGTAGTTTGGGGCATAGTTATGATTACATTTTCCGTTCAATGAAAACATGCCTAGAGCAGTAACTTGCCACGACTTACACAACCAAATCTGATTTTTAAACCATAGAACCTGTCAAAGTAAAAGAATAATTATCTGTTCTGTAAGAAACGCCACTTGATTTTTTTTTTTTAAATAAGTGGACTTGGAAGCATGGTACTGTATCTTTAAAAAGTAAAGTTCCAATAAAAATCCATTATCTACTTTCAAATATAGCAATCCTCCTGTCCAGCTGTGAAAAGTACGAGATGATACTTATTTGCCATTTGTGTTATTTACGGTCCATGACTTTTATGGTAACCGGTTCCTATTATTGGTTTCTATTAATGTAAAACATAAGTGAACATAAATGAGGCGTGAATCATTTCTTTTTATTAGCCCCACAATCTTCACTCAGTGCTTGCAGTAACTCCAGCTGTGTCTTGTTAGCGATAACCTATTTAAAGAAGAGAGTTTTAAGAATCAGAAATATGATTAGAAATCTTTGTTACTTCTTTCCTATATTATAGGGGTGAAAACAGAAAGTGATAGCTAATTAGTGGCACAGCAAAGTCTTGAAGTACCTCTGATTTGTATTGTGCTGTTTAATATATAAATTGGAAAAACAGTAGATTCTAATAAGTATCCTATATAACAGTATTTTTAGAAGTTTGTGAAAGGATAAAACGTGCTAGTGCTGGTGCAAAAAAATTCAATTCTTGCATTTAGGAAGTCTTCAAAACATTCATGGCCAATTAATGCTATGAAAGAAACCATGCATGGGCTTCACTTTTTTTTTAATGAAATAAACTTGATTTTTAATTTCATTTTCCATGAATGTGTTTAAGTGCTGTTGTATGAGTACTTTAATAAGTCATGGCACAGGGCAGCTGTGGCCTTTCTTCTGCTATATATTTCTGTCAATAAAAAAATTACTATTAATATCAGATAAGATGAAATATAGAATTTACATTTTAAGTAAAGAATTCTTGAAATAAGTAATGAATATATAATTTGGCATTGATTCAAAAACTTATAGTGAAAAAAGCCATCTGTTTTGTTTGTATGTATAGGTCTCTTGGGAAACTGTTTAGAAGCATTGTAATTTTTTTATTTACAAATGGAAAGAATTGTTGAATATCTTAATTATCTCCGTCACTTAATTTAATTAATCATTAAATTAGAATAAATGTACTTTTTTTAAAGTTCAAAAGCAGAGCAATCTATATCCACGGGTATACCAGTTATATCATTGAACACTTTTTTTGTGAAAGTGGAAGAAATTTTGCTTAAATTTTTAAAGATTTATTTACTTATTTAAAAGGCAAAGTTACAGAGGGGGACAAGGGTAGAGACAGAGAGAGAGAGAGGGGCATTCATTCTTTGGTTTACTCCCCAAAATGCAATGAAGAGGTTGGTACTGGGCCAGGCTGAAGCCAGGAGCATGGAGCTCCATTAAGGTCTCCCACATGAGGGCTGTGGCACAAGAACTTAAGCCATCTTTCACTGCTTTCCCTGCCTGCAGAGAACTGAATTTTCAATGAAGCTGCTGGAACCGTGCGGTCCCTGTCCTGGCTGCTGCACTTCCAGTCTAACTCTCTGCTGATGTGCTTGGGAAAATCAACCAAAAAATGGCACAAGTGATTAGGCTCCAACTACTTACATGGGACACCTGGATGAAGGGCCAGGCTCCTGGCTTCTTCCTGTCCCAGTCCCTACACCCCTGCCATGGTCACAATTTGTGAAGTGAACCAGTGGGATGGAAGATCTCTCTGCCTCTCTCTCACTTTCCCTATTACTCTTTCAAATACACAATAAGCCTTTAACAAAATAAAGGTAACAGTAAACATGCTATTCTTTGTACATCTTCACCAGCATTGACCATCAGTGATATGTTTTTTAAAAAAATCTTCCATTGTAAAATATGTACCTCCTGCTGTGTTGCCAGGGTCCCTTTCGAAATATCAATGAAGTGTTAGAACAGCGTTACAAGCCTTTGGAGCCGACATTACGTGTAGCCGAACCAATCGATCAGTTAAGGTTGGCCAGAGAGGAACTCAGAAGAAAGGAATGGCTGCGAAATGTGAATGACAAAATGTGAGTTTTAGTCGAAAATAATGTAACTGTGCCATGTTTGTTTTAAAATTTGCACTTCTTAATCAGAGATTCATTTGTCAGAAAAAGTAAATCTACTCTTGACTGATTGAGAATTCATCAGTTTTCAGCCTGCAAATATTTTACAAGACAGTGTTGATGACAAAACTGAGTATGTGCTACTGCAGGGGAAAGAAAATTGATGAAGTACACCTTAAGGGGGATAAATGACTATTCTCTACTCTGTGAAGATGATGTATTTATGATGCTTCTAAAATCAGATCCAATGAGACACAATTTTCCTAACAGAAACTAAAGTTCATTTGGATGCCTAGACATACTGTTACAGTTTCAGTGAACCACACACATGCAAAATGTTAAGTTTCTTTGCAACTGATGAAGATTACTGAAAAGGATACAAAGGATGATTAAATAACACATGGAGTTTTAAATTATTTTGTTAACATCATTTATTTGGGTCTCAATTCATATGTCTTTCTTCAAGGTACTTTGTCTCTCACTGAAGGCACATTGCCATTTCTAGAGCCATATATAATTTATAAATAGGCAATTTCATATGTAGAATAGCTTTACTATAATCATTATTATTATCCTGTAATGTCTCTTATAATTACCATTGTAATATATTTTATGATAATTCCTTAATATTATTTATGTACTGAATTATAATGGTGTTACTACAATATAGTAAACCAATTGTTTTAATGAAATAATTTATAAGATATATTAGAAATTATTGTATAATGATATATTAAACATACTGAATTATAATTATTTATTGTTTTTACATAGTGTGTTATAGGTAATATGCATAATTCATATTCTTATGATTACACAGTACATTAAAAAGCGTATTTGTTACACAGAGGAACAGGAATTTTGTCTATCACAGTGATAGATTAAATTTCATATTTTAATCAGTCAGAAAATATAGTACCATGTGTTATTTTAATCATATACTTCTTAATGACCCTGGGAAAATAAAAATCTTCACACAGACATCAAAGATAAAATTGGCAAGTATTGCAAGTAAGTTTTGTAAATGTTTTTATAGATATTACTTGGAATAAAATTATTAGATATAGTGTGTTTAGCACATTCCTTCAGTGAATGATTGAGTTTGATAATGATTGATATGATGAATTAAAAAATGGAAAGAATTTTTACAGTAACATTTGGGGAAGTAGATTAGCTTTATCACCGAAATTTTCGAAGACTAATGCTTTTCAAAGAATTAGACAAGCAGAATATACTTTTCAGTGATAAATATATAAATTGTTATATTACTCAGTTTTGTTTTTCTATTTTTAGCAATTCCAGGGTTTATGAAATAGTAAAATTAATTAACCAATCCAAAAATTGAGATGATTATTTAGCATCTCATTGCTACTCCAGTAGAAATCGTTGTATATCAAAGATACCGAGATATCTTTTCCTAGTATTTTCCATTATAAGTGCACAAAGATCAGCAATCAATGTTATTCCTAGGGAAAGTTGTTCAACTCTTGGTTTATGTAAGAATACTTGCAGATGTCTTCAATTTCAAAGTGTTGCTGGCGACCCAGTACTGTAAAGCCTTCAGAAACGTAAAGAATTTTTAGAATTATCAACCCACTGGAAACAAGAAATGTTAAAGAAATTTCTGATTTATGAAGCTGTTATATTTTACCAACTAAGCTAAGCAATTTGTTCTAGCAACATACATAAGGATAATTACATTATTACCAAAAAACTCAAAACACTGACATTTTGTGATTGCTCCTGAAAACATTTTGATTTTTTCCAGTTCTTGGTAATCATATATTATATAACAGAAGTAATGTGGAACTTTAGGTTTCATATCTTTGCAGACAATGATTATATGATAGAAATGAGGGGAAAGTGGAAATGGCAGTGAAATGCATGATTTTTTAGTACAAAGCATCCTTTGCAATAAAATTAAAAAGTGCTAATTGTGTCTTTAATGAATTCATGGCAGTTTTTTTCCTTGTCATGTAGAGTGCTTAATCTGGAACTGTAATATGACAAGATTGGGCCTTTCATTTCCAATTTCTAAGGACTCAAAAGGAAGCATTATGTCTGAGTGTTTGTTATATTTAGCTAAATCGTTGTCATATAGGAACATTGCAGTGTTGCAGTGTACTATATGAAGGTAAGAGAAACCTTGGAACTAGGTTTAAGGCAGTGCAGATCTTGGATACACTACATAAATATAGTATGGTTGTAAGTAAGTAATTTTCCCTCCCTGGGTCTTTGTTTCCATGTCTGCAAGATACAGACAGAATCTTACCTTAAATGTTGTAATAAAATTGGAATGGCATAATTAGTATAAATTGCCAGGAGTATTTACAGGCTTAGTAAAATATAGTTATTATCACTTTATATTTGCTACAAACATCATAATTCTGCACTTATTTATTCAAAAAGTTGAGAGGGTGTATGTTTGGCCTAATGGTTAAGATGCCTGTGACCAACACCCAAGTTCCTGCATTCAATACCTGGCTCTCGCTCCTCATTCCTGCCTCCCTATTGATGCAGAGCTTGAAACAGAAGTGATGACTCAAGAGACTGAATTCCTTCCACCCACAGGAGAGGCCTGGACTGACAGCCTGCTTGTATTTTTTGGAGCTGTTATGCATGTCTGGGGAGAGAAAAGGTGAACACAAGATCTCTTTTCTCTTTCTCTCTCCCCACCATGCTGTCTTCTCTGTGTCTCCAGCTTTCAAATAAATACATTTTAAAAGAATGGGATAGACAGGAAATCACGTGTTCCAAAGATGGGTTCGAAAATCATTCACTTTCCAGAAAAGCAAAGTTAAAGAGGCACTGCATGTATGAACTGCAGTACCAATTCTCTGCCCACGTTGGGAACTTGTGTTATTCTGCATCTTCTGCGTTACTGACACCGATCAGTCCTCAAGTCCTGTTAATTCTCTTTCAAATTCACCCTCTCTTCTCTCTTCTTATATTGTCTTATTTTAAGCATTTATGATTTCTCACTTTAATTGCCAGAAAACAGCTTACAGTTGGGCTACCCAATCTTATTCCCATTGAGTGCATTTTTTCCTAGCCAACATTAGAAACATTAAGTCCAGTTATTCAGCCAAATGCTTTCAATGGCTTTTTGTCAATTCCTGGATACATTTTAATACATTGTTAGAAGATAGGGATCCTTTAAAATTTGATCTAGACTTATTTCTCTAGATAATCTTTGTCAAAAATATGAGTTTTTTCATTCTTCCATGTTTCATGTTCTCTGCTCTTTCAATAATGAAGATTTCTGCCATTTTGCCATTAGTGATTTCAGACCAGTGCAATTTACTGGAAGTACCTGAAAATACACAAAATGGAACTACATAGAAGAAAAAGGTGTTATGGATTAAATAGGACTTGAATCTCTAAGCTCATGCAGATGTTTAAACCCCTAAATCTTAAGGCAAAGTGATAGATTAGTAATGGTTTATCTGGTTTTGGTATCTAAGAGTTCTTAGGGATTGGTCTGTACGTCATTGGGGATGTGCTTCTAGAAGATTATTCTCAGGAGATGGCTGGTTTATAAACTGAGGGTGTCTCCATTGTAAGCCCCATGATTTCTGACTTACCATATGATCCTCTGTCCATACACACTGCACTATAACCAGCCTCCTTCTGACACCAGATGAATGAATGGGGCTCCCTGGTCTATAACTATACATCTCCAGACTAAAAATGAAGAATCTTTTTCATTACTGAGAAGCTCCTCAGTAACTTAAGTAAATGAAAAGCAGACTAATCCAGGGGGCTACTTTACTTTCTACTATGTGAAACAACTTTTTAAAATCAGGAGATTGTCTTGACTATAATTTTATCCAAAGTAGAATAGATTTAGCTTATCTCAATAGAAACCAATGTCATCAGAGTTATACTAGCAGGGAAAAAAATCCCCCCAGAGTCCCTGAGTCCTGTTCCCAGAAAACTTGGGAAGATGCTACCTCACATGGTAAGAATGCTTTTGCAGAGGTGACTACATACAGGATCTGTTGATAATGAAACTATTTTACCTGGATAGGACCTGTGAAGTCACAGAAGTCCTCGAAGGTGAATGCAGAAGACAGGGATGGGCTTGTCTAAATGAAAGGACATCAGAATGATGTCATGTGAGAAAGGCTCAACTCACCTTTCCAGGTTTGTTAGTTTTTCCGCCTTTACAAAATGAAGGTCTCAAGAAATATAGGAAGCTTCTAAAAACTGGAAAAGACAAGGAAACACATTTTCCTCCAGAGCTTCCACAAGGAATGCCACACCACTAATGTCCTAATTTTACTCACTGAGATCCATTTTCCATTTATGACCTCCAGAACTTTTAGATAATAGGTGTGTATGATTTATAATACCAAATTTGTAGTAATTCATCGTAGCAGCAAAGAAAAACATACAGCAAATATTCTTCTAAAAGGTGTTCAAATGAAGGACATATTTAGTAGCTCAAACTTCAATGTTTGCCCTAATTTTAAGCCTGAACTAAACTTGAAGGGAATTCTTAGATTTTAAGAGTTCAAGATGTTTCTACTAGTGTGTGAACAATGAGGATTTTAAAATGTGGCAGTGATTGGGTTTCTCGGTGAAGAGCAGGTCATGATTAAATCACATCGGAGCTGTATTTTGTTTTAAATGTATGCACTTAAAAACTTTAGTTTATTGTAAGAGGTTTAACTTTTGTATACTGTAACTATTTTTTAAGCTCTTCAGGTTAACAATTCATATAAAACATCTTTTTTGTATTTAAAATAAACACTCTTATTTTAGTCAGTGCATGAAATTTGCTTTTTAAAGTTTATTTGAATGATTATTTCTTCCCATTAAAGAAATTAATTTGGCATGTTGAGATGTGTAACAAATTAAGACTATAAATGTACTCATGGTTATTTTCAAAAAGTATGATTCCCCCCCCCAAAAAAAGAATCCTAAAATACTTGTAACAAACCTATAAAGCTGATCTGCACATCTACAAAATCTCAAATAGCAAATATAGGCAACTCATATAAAAAACAAAACAAGAACATTTGTTCAATGGCTATCATTGCAGGATCCGGGTACTGCTGCACACCTCTCAGAAATTAGGTATTCTTGAAGCATCTACTTGACAGTCAAGTAAAATCCTGACCCCCCAATGCATACAGCAGCCTTCTTCAGGTGCCTGCCAGCTGCCTTGGTGACTAAACACTGGCACCCAGATGCACAATTGGATGGCTCCCAGCCCCTCTGTGCAGCCATGCAGGTGCCCACCAGATGAAGCCGGCTTGGGGAAAGCCCGGGACATGACTAAGGTCATTCCAGTCTCCGACAATGACCAAACAGCATGGTATTCGAACAGTGGATTCCCTGTTTTCTCAAATATACAAAATGTACATTTCCAGTTTTTTTCTTTGTTTTTTTTTAAATTTTTTATAGGTATAGGTTAAGTATCATCTTTAAAAGGAAGGACTGTAGTTTTCACGTGGCATTGTTGAATGCAGTTTTCATATACAGAGATGTTTGCTCATGCAAGACTGTTGGATAAATGACAATTTATGTGGATTTTGCATGTAATACAAAAACGAGACATGGTAATTTAATTAAATTACAGTGCAGTTAGTTAATCTGTTAGTACTGACTCAGTGTCTGCCTTTAAGTAGAAATGCTATGTTGAAAACTTAAGGAGGCAAGTGCTACATATATGCAATATAAACTGCTGATGCTGTTAACCAAAGGGCAGAATACATAAGCACAATGCCAAAAGAGGCCTTCATTGAAATGAAAATTTAATTTTGTTTCTAAAATATTGTTTATTTATTTTGTGCTAATATAGTACTTTTTTTACAAAATTATTTTCATAACTTGACAAATTATAGTTTTGTTTGTTAGCAGAGTTGCTCTTAATGTGTAGATGACAAACAGTGTAAATAATTTTGTAAGAGGCTTCAAAATTTTTATATGTGGAAACATACCTCTATGAAAAGCATAAATCAGTTGCTGTTTTGCTTCTTTTTCCCTCTTATTTTTGTATTGTGGTCATTTCCTATGCAAATAATGGAGCAAACAGCTGTATTGTTATAGAATTTTTTGAGAGAATGATATGTTTATATATTAATGACAATTTTTTTTTAAAAAAATAAAAAGTGCCTGAAAGAAAAAAAAAAACCTGAGTATAGACAACTCAATAGCTATCTATATCTTTGGGGCAAATGGGTGTTATTTTATAGCAGATATTCAGGGTAGATGAATGGGAAGTACCTTATAAATGTAGCAAACAAAGTTAGTAACTATTTCTTGAATTCTCCCAGTCCCTCTAAAAAATGGAAGATACCTGTTTCATTTCCCTCAAAATTGTTACTTACCCTATATAAAAGTCCTGATAAATGTGAGATTGCTCTCTGTTAGACTTTTTAAATACTGTTTCTAATTAAGTACCAGTATCATTTCATAGTTGTTACTGGAGGAGAAACGTGATAAAGTCTAAAAAGTTAGGTTTATACAGTAGTTTCAAGGGAAGCGTAAAAGATACATGGTATGTTTCTGTGAGATCGGGTTATACTTATCAGTAAACAATAGTGAAAAGAAATTGAACAACATCTCAAAACTTTTTGACTTGTGTAATTTTTTTCAAACACTTTAGACCCCCGAAATTTACATATCTTCTGAACTGTTATTGTATTATGATAAATAGGGATTATCATATCTTTTCAGATGTTTTTACAACAATTCAACTTTTATTTGTAATTGTTCCATTTATTTTAATTGCTATCACAGTGTGCAACATTTATTAATCTGCAGAGTCTTTTTAAGTTAAAATACTAAATTAGCTAACCCCATTAACACAGACTACTCCAAACAAGCAGTAATAAGAGAGGTAGTTACTGTGCAAATCGTATTATACATGCAGCTGCTCTAGGGCACAGTTAGGCGTGATTACCCTCTTTTGATCCAGTATTCCTCTGCCTCTCCCAGCTAATTTTCAGTTGAAATTTACAAAGTACTGCCTTCATTTTTTTTTTCTAGCTCAATTTTTCTAATGAAGTTCTGGTACTTTATAGCATTGGGGATACAGATAATAAGCCTGTGTATAATTAAGAAGTTCAAGAATTTGTCTACAAAAGAGTCTTTATTACTTTGGTTGTGGAGTAAGAGCTGTGCTCTTTTTGGGTACTATTTTTGTGAGGAAAATGTGTTTCAATGAATGAATATAGAGTAAAAGAATTCTGTTTTTTACAAGTCCAAATTCTAAAGAAGTTGAAGATTTGTAACATCCATGTGCTTTGATAATTTGGAATGCTTTTAATGTGATATAGCAGAGAATATTATGTAAACTTTTAGTCTGTACAATCAGACACATCCTAAAAAGATAGTTTAGTCAGTTTAGTTTGCTTTGTCTATAGTGCCTAATTAACACCCAGTGATACTCCAAAACGTTTATGTAAAAGTGGATTTTAAAAACAGCATTTTCTATAAACTTTTGAATACACTTTCCATGCCTACCAAACTTTGTTAGTTATTTTCTAGTTGATATGAAGCATGTAGAATGTGTTTAGACCTTTTGTGAGTCATACCCACATATATTCTTACACTGATATATTTCTCCAGTCCACATATTGTCTATTTACAATGTTTTTTTTTTTTAAAGATTTATTTTTATTATTTTTTATTGGAAAGGCGGATATACAGAGAGGAGAGACAGAGAGGAAGATCTTCCGTCCGATGATTCACTCCCCAAGTGAGCGCAACGGGTCGATACTATGCCGATCCGAAGCCAGGAGCCTCTTCTGGGTCTCCCACGCGGGTGCAGGGTCCCAAAGCCTTGGGCCGTCCTCTGCTGCTTTCCCAGGCCACAGGCAGGGAGCTGGAAGGGAAGCGGGGCTGCCGGGATTAGAACCGGCGCCCATATGGGATCCCGGGCGTGCAAGGCGAGGACCTTTAACCACTTGCGCCACCGCGCCGGGCCCTACAATGTTTTTTTAATAGCTCTCCTATATTGTAAATCCGAATGTGTTTCAATTTGGAGTTTAGAAATGTATGGGTGGGGGGTTTGATATGATGGCTTAATGGCTAAATCCCTTATGGGTGCTGCTTCGTGTCCCAGCTGCTCCACTTCCCATCCAGCTTCCTGCATGTGGCCTGGGAAAGCAATAGAGAATTACCAAAAGCCTGCACCCATGTGGGAGACCCAGAGGAAGCTCCTGGTTCCTGGCTTAGAATCTGCTCAGCTCTGGCCATTGCAGCCATTTGGGAGGTCAACCAGCAGATGAAAGTTCTTTCTCTTTGTCTCTCCTTCTCTCTGTAAATCTGGTCTACCTTTCCAATAAAAATACATACATCTTTAAAAAGTAATAAATTAACAAATTAAAATAGGTGAGGTATCAGGAGGGACACAAAGGCTGAAAAGGACTTTGTTGGGTAGAACTAAGACAGTGGCATAGAGGAGTTGGTGTTGTTGGAGCCATCCCTGTGTAAAAGCAAGTAAGTCAGGGAGTTTCAGCTTACTGTCTGATTGGAATCCTATGAAACTTTACCCATAGTCTCAGTGCATCATAGAAACTGGAAACAGTGACACAGAAATTGTAGCTTGTAGCCTGCTGATAAAGGATCATGTATTCCAGTGATGAAGTGTTTGGACATTACCCTGTGAAGAAATTGTAAAGCTGTCACAGTGGTTTAAAGCTGTAGTGACAGGATGTAAAGTGCATAGAGAACAGTCTTTTAAGCTACATGGATAGTTTGGAAATGTAAGATATTTGGAATAGAGATCAGAAGATGGCTGTCTTAGTCTAGCTAACAGATAGGGAGCGTTTCAAAGAACTGAGGAACTGTTATTGGAGGGAAGTGAAGGACTGGCAAACCTTAAAGGTTGACTCCAAAGAAAAAGATAAAGAGAAAAGAAACCAAAGCCTTATTTAGGAAAAAAAACACCGGAAATAGTATAGATATTATGGTTAGGACAATGAATGTATTTAGGATTACTGTCTAAGGGTCTTTTAGTAGTAAAGAACAAAGCCGTATCCAAGATACCACAAAAAAATAAGATCATGTTTTAGAGATACAATGAAAATCTTAAAGAGATGGGAGGAACCAAAGAAAAAACTAAGAAAGATGATTGTCTTTGGGCCACATGCACATGTTTGTTTTTTTTATTCCCTGAAGTTTCTGTTGCTTTTTCTTCCTTGTACCACTGACCATTACCATCCAGATCTAAAACCCCTTGTTAATTTATTATACTTTTAAATTCAGATTCCTCAAAAGGTATGCATTTTGCTAAATTCTTATCATCAAATTGGACCACCCAACACACAGGCATTTAGCAATGTCTTAAATCAGTGACTGTTAGATATACTGCAGCTGTGATCTGGGGAAAGGCTGTCACATTCACATCATATAAAATACAATAACAGAATAGGCTGAGAACACGGATTTCTTTTTTTCCAGATTGAGGAGAGCAGAGAGTAGGAAGATTCTCCAATTCCCTGATTTGTTGGCTTCTGACTGGGTTGACAAGTTAGGTGGTGATGTACTTACTTAGCTAAGCAACAGATAAAGGAAGCATTTCAGGTTTAATAATATGGAGAATTTGGATATGAGTTTAATTTTGGAACGTCTCTGAGTCCCCTAGTTTGTATCTAGGCAAATATTCCTAATAAGTACTTGAAAATACTATTGTTGAGTTAGGTAAGTTAGTGTCATGGGAATAGTTAAAACTTTGGTGGTAAATAAATCTCCCAGAAAGAAAGTATAGAGAGGACAGATAGAAATGCACATTTCTGGCAATCACTTTAATATTGGAGCAGTATTAGCTTTTAAGATTGCTTAAATGCATCACCATAATGCTTAAAATTATATAAATTCCTCGTCTCAAGCACAGAGAGTTTGTCTCAATAGCTGTTTTTGGTTAAAAAAAATATACCCAGGTGATTCGAATGCACAGTTCAGATGAAGAATCATTAAAATACTGACAGAAAATGATTTGTCAATGAAGAAACAGTGAATACTAAAAACATAAGAGATATTGTGTAATTCATGGGAGAATTTTCTGCAAGAAGCAGACGTATTGCTTAACACAGAGTTGAATTTCCATATGCCATGTGAATGTCCAGATGTCATATGTACACTTACACATGTGTTATATATACATGTATATTTGATGTTGGTTTGATTTTCTAATATTTTATGTTTTGTTTTAATTGAGAGATATTCATACAGCCCAAACTCACTAATCAACTCCACAATGGCTGGCGCTAGACCAGGGATAAATCCCAATCCAAGAATGGAAACCAGTATCCCACATGAATGACAGCAACCCAGTGACTTAAACCATCACTGCTGTCTCCAGTACTTGCTGGGAATCTGGGATCCACAGCTCGAGCCAAAACTGGAACCCAAATGGGACAAGAATACGTCATCATTGAGTAAATGCTCACTGCAGATTTTATTTTATTACTAAATCTTAAAATAGCACTTAGAATCAGTGTCTGTCAGTATCTATCTAAAAAGAGTGAGAGAAAGAGAATGAATCTTTGCCACATTTACAATTTCATGAAAATAACTGTGAGTGGATGATTTCACAAGCTTCTCAGTAATTTGATATATAATGATCTATCAGGACCCTAGAAATCATTGAGAGAGTTAGTACTTATAAATTCTATTGAGGTTTTAAGCGAGTAGCTTGTGAGCTCTAGGTACCTCCAGTGTATTGCACTGCGATAACAGTTTTATAAAAATTAAATTAACTGAGAAGTAATTAGACTTTAAGTGTAACTTACTATTTATAGGTAACAAATTCTTGATGGCCTTAGACATTAGAAAAGCCATAGAAATGTATGATGGGATCCAAGAACAACCCTGACACCCTCTTAAAAGGAGGTTGTGTGTACAGTGCAGGAGGGGATCTCAGGGTGAAACAGGAGGATAATAGGAGGTCTGTATCCTAGTCCTGGAGGTATCCGGAGGCGCCCCAAGTGCTTTTGCCACAAAAGCAATGGATATTTCGTCGAGGATTGTCAGTATGGACACCAAGAACCACATCCCGACTGCCTAGGAGATCACAGGAAATATGAATGCCCTTGGAGGCAGAGAACTCTGAGGTCACTCATTTCCTATTGGATCCCCCACATGGGATGGTAGCAGCCCCAAACCCTCTCATAGGGTCTGTTGACATTGGAACTACAGCCAGGAGCACCGGGTGGTACTCAGAGATAAAAGGGTTGTAAATCTCCTTTAGGACTCAGGAGAGGATCTTTCTCTAGTCCTTATCTAGTTCTAGCTGTGACTTTCCAGGCCCATTAGAAGGAAGCTGAATTATAAGCAGAGCACCCAAGGCCCTAATCAACACACCAACATGGAATGCTGGTGTCACAAACTGCAGCTTAAGCTGCTAACAACCCCCCCCCCCCGCCCAGTGCTGACCTAATTTTCAATACTTTTTTAAAAATATATATTTATTTATTTATTTATTTGAGAGAATCACAAAGAGAAAGGGAGAGACAGAGAGAGAGAGAGAGAGATCTTTCATTCACTGGTTCATTCCCAAGATGGCTGCAATGGACAGGAATAAGCCAAGCCAAACCCAGGAGCAAGGAGCTTCCTCTGGGTTTCCCATGTAGGTGGGAAACCCACCTGGGTCATCATCTTCTGCTTTTCCCAGGCTATTATCAGAGAGCTGGTTCAGATGTGGAATGCCGATCAGCGGCTATATGCAATGCTTGTGTCACAGCCAGTTGTTTTACCTGCTCCACCACAATGCCAACCCCCTACACTTCACCTAATTCACTTATATTCTTACATCTAATTCACTAATATTCATTTTTCCCTTTTGTTGACACCTGCATTCTTTACACTTAACTACCATGGGGCTGAGTCCTGTACTGTCAATATTGCTGAAATGGTGCATGCATTTTAAATTGTGAATTGTACCCTAAGCACAAAATACTTCATGTATTAAATATTTTTGAAATCTCCATGAAGGCTATGTTCATCCATTAAGGATATCTGTAGAATTCTTATCCCAGTTTGCTTCTCACTTTATTAACATCTCTTCAACAACATGTTTACTGATCTAAACAGTGGAGCATACTATGTTTGAAAATATTTCTGTTAGTATTAATGAGCTATATGTTAGGAATACATGGAAATTTACATGGTTGATGCATACAGTGAATTTTTTTTTCATTTCTTCTATTGAAGAGTACGGTAAAGAGCTCTTATTTATTTGCTTACCTTTTTCTCAGACTAGTCTGTATTAGGAAGAACAAATACTTAGCATTGTATGGCTCTTCTTTTGTAAGACCGGGCATTTGGCTGGGTTTCTTTTTTTTCATGAGAACTAACTTTATTTTTATCATACATATAAAAGCATTAAATATGTCTCATTTCAAATATAACTGACAAATAACTTTTGCATTTCAATTAAATGTTTTTTCAAAGTGCTTTATCTTTAAAAAGCCTGTGACTAATATGAAGTGACTCACCTGAAAATGAGACTGGGCATGAATTTGTAATAACCCAGCTATCAAAATGTTAAATTTTACTGTTATTTAGTTTTTTAATAATGATTAACATGTTAGAGTCTAAGAGTAATTTTTGAGCGGGTACACTTTAAAACATGAAATTTTCTTATATCTTATTCATTAGATTAAATTGAATTTTCCTTGTCTGTGGTTTCTGTTTTAATTCCTTTACTAACCCTTTCCAAATGTTCAAATCATGCTGTCTTTTCAAATTACATTTGCAGAACAGAATATAAATTTCTTTGCCTTAATTAATTATAAGGTTTTATTTCTATTCTTTCTTTACTTATGTTAAGTAACTTGCTCTGTTTGGATGTTCCACAGCTCTTAATATGTACTCTTATTTGAGATAGAATGTTAATAAAGGTTCTGGGATGATACTTCCCTCCCACAACTGTGTCCCTGATAAAACTAGAAAGGCTTATCTTTGTTGTGTTAATGACAGATGTAACAGTCTGCTCAGAGGCTAGCATCTTTATTAATATAATCTTTTGCGCATGTGCTAAACTTCTGCTGTAAGAAGAGGAATCCACTTCTCTGTTAATGACTTGGGAAATGCTGTGGAAGATGGCTCAAGTGTTTGGTCCTCTGCCACCAGCATGGGAGACCCAGCTTTGGCCTGGCCCATGATTGACCATTTACAGGCATCTTGGAAGTGAGCCAGCAGATGGAAGATCCATCTCTGTCTCTACTCCTCTCTCTGTAACTCTTTCAAATAAATAAATAGTATTTTTTAAAAAGTTCTTGCTGTACTTAATTAGATGATACATATGACAATTTTGGCAGATTATAATGCGTAGTAAGTGTTTGTTGAACCTCAACTTTATTTTTTCATAGTCTGAATTGCCTAAGTTACTTTCCTTTGTGTATTTTGCCATCCTGTTTCATAATTAATCATTTTTACTGGCATGGTAAACTTTGAGTTTTTTGATATCTTTAATTCATAAGTGTATTTTTAACATTTATATTTATAATATATTTGAGATGAAATTCTGTGAAAAAATCTCAGTATTTCAATTTTCAGGACAGGATAATAAGCATTCATAGATGTTACTCACACTCAGAGGCAGTGTCAGAGTAGGTAAAATAGATTTCAGGTATTCTGGCTTTAAACCATCCATTATTTTCTGTATTTTATTTAGCGTTGTGTGTTAAATTTTAAATAAATTAAATAAATTTGAAGTAAAATAAATAAATTTAAATATAATAAACACATTTTAACTCCTTGTTAAAATTTATTTTGTTGAAATGAACTACATCTAGAAATGAAATACTTTCAGGAATGAAATTAACCATATTAACTAAAATGTTCTTTCAGGTTTTTACCATTTTCTTCCTATCATAAAAATGAAAAGTACATTCCATCAATGCATGCATCCAGCAAGTATGGCCCTGAGTCGTGGGGGACACAACATTTTCGAACAGAAAATCCTAAGAAATGGATCTGTAATAAGGTGAGCTCATGAAAGATTTTAAAATTACTCTGTTTTCGAAAGGCTAATTACAATGAAGACCTTTACAAAATAAATGCAATTTGTAAAATAAGTCAGATCCAAAAATACTACTAACCTGTTGTTTTTTGATATGTGGTAGTTGTACATCTCACACACACATATGCATTTAATGTACATGAGAAAAATTGACATCTTGTGACTTGACTGTTGTTGTGAAACTTGTTTTTATATCTGTAGGACAGTGGTCATTTCTCTTTTTACTTGTAGAACTCTTAAGAGCATTAAGCTTGTGATTAATGCATTAAATTCAAAGTATGTTATTGAAAAAGATTGAAGGAAATTAAGGAGGAAGGAAGGAAAGAGAAGGAGGGAAATACAATTATATTCTTAGAATCGTATCTATGAAATACCCAAAATATATGAAAGTATTAATATGCCTTGTGTATATTAATAAATTTAAAAATACAAAACAAAAAGCACCTAAGTATGCAGTGAATTTTCACTAAGGGAACCTGCCCTCATCAGGGGACAGAGCCCTGCCACATCAAGTCACACCCTTCAGCCCAAGGATAGTCTAATGTTTGTCACCAAAGGTGATTTCTATGTTCACATGTTCTACAAAGACAAATATTCAAGAGGTGCAAGCACACTTCTCCTTCATGTAATGCTTACCAAGTGTACCTATGGTAAATTAGCTTCCACAGCTGCACATATGATTGTCTGAAACATAACAATTTATCCTCCCACTATTCATAGATGTTTGAGTTGGCATGTGTTCCTAAAAGTGTAAAACTTTTTCCAATGGTTATGTAATAATTTTTAATATAGTTGTTGTTTACTACAATATAGTTTTGTAGGCGTAGGAATTATTTTGTTTGCAAGTCATGTACAAACAGTTTGGAAAGCAACTTTGCTAAGGGTTTTAGCTGTCTCATGTCTTTGTCACCACTTTGTATTGTATGTCTTATTTTTAGCCATTCTAAAGAGTGTGTAATGGGGCCTTGTGATTTTAATTTTATTGAGCTTAATAAAGTTGAATTACTTTTCAGGGGCTCATTGACCATATGAACATCCTTAATTTTTTTAATGTGAGAGTTACCTTATATACTCATCAAACGCTTTTGCATCTTACAAAAATTTTTAAATTATTTTGCAGCTGTTTTGTGTAAAGATAGCACAACTGACCTACTGTCAATAGAGATTTCAGCATTTTGTTCCTCAGAGAATTGTATTGTTAGATGTTTATGTAAATAGATGGGATGAGAAATTGCTGTGTAATAACATAGATGAAATGATGTGCAGCATAAATTTAACATTGCATATAACGGGGTTACCCTTCCATTTCCTTGAAGAATAGTGGGCCAGGCCATGGAATCTAAGAAGTCCCATCTATAGTTTCATGTTGTACTTTTTGTGTTTCCTTTAGTTTAAATTGGCACTCTTGCTGCTGCTATTGTAATACTGCTGCAGGTTCCTGTTGCTATGACTGTCAAGTTCCCGATTGCACTCATTATGTCTTTACTCGCCTGATATTACTCAAAAACTTTTCCCAGGCACTTGGACTAATAAAGTAGGCAAGATATTGTTTCTATCATGGTATATAATTAGGTTCCTTTTTTGTAGAGTGTTGCTGTTTTAGTTCAAAACGTATCACTTACAGGATATTGTATAATATCATTTAGTGTTAATCCCAAAATGCACCATCTGTAATATAATTGGGTTATTATATAACTTCAGTTGATGTTGTCCCTGAAAGGCCATCAGCGATATAGTCAAAATACAGATTAGAACTCACTGTATGAATGGGGGCGGGGAGGGTACAGTTCTCAGTTCCTCCCTTGTGCTAGGTTACATCTGCAACATGGCATGGATCTTTTAGCATGCATCCATATACATGTGTGTATAAACACATTTACCTTTGGGCTATAAATAGGAAAAATGAAATATTTAAGCAGTAGAAAGGAAACCATATTATTATCTAAGGACATTCCTGAGACAACTTATTTTTCCAAAAAGTGCTGTTATCACAATTGTACTGTTATTTTGTCCCAAATTTAAACACTGTGACTCACTGAATTCTATATTTTCTAGAAAGCATATAAAACATGTTTACTTATTTCTTTTTATTTTATTTAAAAGGCAGAAATCTATCTTAGCTAGAGATAGTGAGAAATCCACCTGCTGTTCACTGCTCAACTGCCTGCCAGAGCCAGGCGAAAGCAGGAACCTGTGATTTCATCCTGATCTCCCATATGCATTGCAAGGACCCAAACTCATGGACTGTCATCTGCTCCTTTTCAGGATATATTTTAGTAGAAAGCTGGATTGGAAACAGAGCCATAACTGAAGCACTGTGTGTAAAAATGTAATAATAATATAAATAAATAAATGGATGCTTTGAAAAAGCATGTTTGAAAAATTCTAAATATAAATTTAATTATTTAATTTCATGCTTTGAATATGCATAATGTACTATATTTGCAATGCATTCTGTATTTGGCATAAACAGCTTTGGCTTTTGTGCACTCTCATCATTCTATTGGATTCTAGAAAATGTTCATCTTTTAGCATGCGTCCATATACATGTGTGTATAAACACATTTACCTTTGGGCTATATATAGGAAAAATGAAATATTTAAGCAGTAGAAAGGAAACCATATTATTATCTAAGGACATTCCTGAGACAACTTATTTTTCCAAAAAGTGCTGTTATCACAATTGTACTGTTATTTTGTCCCAGTGCTTCTTCCTAGTTCCTTGTAACAGACTCCTTTTGTATACTCTGACATACGCAGAAAGTATTCATTTACCTAAATATAATGAACAACTTTATGGAAATATAGATACTACAATTACTCACCCCCCTCCCCTTTTTAAGGATTTTTAAAAATATATTTGAAAAGGAGAAACAGCAAGATCTATCTCACAACTGCTGGTTACTTCCCAAAGAGCCACAATGACCAGTGCTGGGCCAGGTTGAAGTCAGGAGTCAAGAGTTTCTTCTGGATGTCACATGTGGGTGGCAGGGCCCAGGGACTTTCGCCATCTTCCACTACTCTCAGGCACATTAGCAGGAAGCTGGATTTGAAGTGGAGCAGCTAGGTCTTAAACCGGGACTCATATGGGATACTGGCACCGTATGCTGTGCTTAACCTATTGAGCTACCTTGCTACCCTTGGATACTTTCTGACAAGAAAAATCATCTATCTTTTTTTGATTGTGGAGTAACCATTATGTGTGTCTTTATAGTTTTAGGATGCTTATATACTTAAGAAAGTTAACCACAAGTTCTCGGTCCTCCTAACTCAATAAAAACTGTAGCATAATATTAAATGTCAATTTGCATTCCTTCCTTCCTTTGTAATCTCTGTGGCTTTTTTTCCTTCTTCATTTCCTCCCTTGTTTCCTTATTTCTCCCCATCTTCCTCCTTATCGCTTCATATACCTTTATTAAATAATGTATCCTGATATAACCAATGTAATCTATATAGTAAAAAGGTTGGCATTTGTTTATTGGTAAAATATGGGAATTATTTTTAAATATTTTATTTTTTACTCATTTTTAAATGACTTGGGTGAGACTTACACCCAACAAGTTAATAAACGGAGGCGTATTTTTCTTTAGTAGTTTTATGTTTTTCAAATGACTTAATGAACTTTTTATTTCATTGAGCAACAGAGAAAGAGCTCCCATCCACTGGTTTACTCCCTAAATGTCTGTGAGTCTTGACCTGGGCTGGGGTCAGACCTGTTAAATCGAAACTCGATCCAGGTCTCTCATATGGACATCAAGAACCAATCACTGCAGACATTTCCACTGCCTTCTGGGGTCATCATTTCTGTACTAAACCCACGCACTAAGCCCATATACTCCACCAGTATGAAATGCAGGTGTCATTGCCAGGTTCTTACCCACTGTGCCAAATGCCTGTCCCCCAAAAGGTGTTTTTCAGCTTCTGGATCCTAGAGACCAGTGGTTATTTACTATTAGTGCATTAAAGAGAGTCTTGTGGAGTAGGCTGGAGTAATTAGATGCAAAATTTGGAAGAAAGAAAGGGCAAACATGAAATTATGTCTGTGGGATAATAGGAAATTTATACATACTTAACTGAATGTAAAATTTAGTGGAATGTAGTGGACCGATTTCTGTTAAGAACCAGTTCAATTAAGTATTTCTGGCTCCCATAGTCCAACCTTTTCATCAGATTTTAATATTGTTTATATGGAAAACCTTTTCCCATCATTTTTAAACATGAGAATTATAGTGTTTAAATGGTTTGTTAGGCAGTTGCATTGAATATTTATTTGTAGAAAATCAAATGTTAACTCAATATGTACTCTGATCATATTTCAACAAGCAAATTGATATATAAATATAATTTTTTGTTTTAATTTCAATGCATCGATCAGAAGAGCACTATGCAAAGAAACCACAAAGTCAGGAAACAGAACAAATACTATTGTTTTCACTAAAAGTATAAAAATCAATAACAAAATAGCATAAAGTAGTGTAGAATTTACTTGAGAAATGAAATCAATTAAATATTTATATTCATATGATTTGCTTCTTTGATCTATTAAATTGTTAGAATCTAAGTTTCCATCTGTAACGATTAATCCTTTTATGTCCAGGTAAATACTTTTAATTCATAAATACTTCATTGTGCTGATCTCAATTTTTAAAATGGATGTGAAATTAAGTTGGAGTATGTTAGTCACCATTATTTTCATCTATTTTGATAGATCTAAAAAGAGTTTAGCAATGAAAAAATTCAGTGTACTAAAAGCATCCTTTTGGTTGTCAAAACACTCACAAATGCTCATATTTACTGCAGCAGAAATGATAGAGGTCTTTATCTGAATTGGGATAATATCCGTGTGCATTTTAGACAACTGATTTCAAAGGAACCACCTCATCTTTCCTGATGGCAAAATCCAGGAAAACTCTTAAGATGATTCCTGTTTGTAGAGTCTTTCATCCTCTGCCGTATTATGGGTGAATTACAGCTGTAGAGCAGTTGTTGTTATCTTCATGTGCATTTTGATCCTAAACAGAATTTTATAAGCTACAAAGCATAAAAATATCCAGTACTCCAAAGAATTAATTTAGAGAACCTAAGCATATTGCACAGAACATAAAGTTGACCTTTACTGTCTACAGCTTTTGGAATGGAGTGGGATGTGGAACACATCATAGATTTAATGTGGCAGATCGTTGTCTGCAGAAACTTGGGTGGGACTGTGACTGCTTGCCCATTGCACCCGGTGATTGAATCTGCTGTCACCAGCATCCTGATAATAATGAGCATTCAGCTTAACGACCGTGATTATGATTATCATAATTGATGTGCAAGTGCAGTGTGTGGGGATCATTACAGCTGAACTGTACAGCAGAGAAACATGCTTCAGTTATGGATAATTTTACTTTTATGCATTGATTAGGATAAAATATGCCTTTCTATTTAAACAAACCGGCTTTCTATAATTTTAAAAATCTTTTAGTACAGTTGATTGATGATTATGCATTTACTGAAAACCAGCCCCTTACATTTGTTTGTTTTGTGTGGTTTCATTTCATTAGTAAATGTAAACAATTAAATAATTAGGTGTAATTATGGGAAAATATTTTGCTTATGGGGATTGCCTCCAAATAGTCAAAGATTCAGTTTAAATGTGCTCTGTCACTTTTGCTGTCTTTCCAGTATGCCAGGGACTCAGATTCTTCCATTTCTTGCCAACCCCTCACCCATTTCAATCACCCTTGCTTTTCCTAAAGTAATGTGGGCTGTAGGGATAGTACATTTTTTTTACAAATTATATTAAATAACTATAGTTGTATTTGCACATGTTTATTTATGTATATATATATGTACTCTCATCAACTATGCATTTTGAAAAATTGGAAAATATGCACATTGCATTGTTTATTCAAATCATGTCTGCTATGTAGAATAATTTGAAGATGTAATATCAAAACATAAACTTGCACTGTTTGCTTTATATCACTCTTATTTCTGATCATATTGTGAGTTTTTAAGTAATTTTTAATATGTATTTTAAAATTGCTCCAGCAGTTTTATATTTAAATTTTAACTTGTGAATGAAAATAACACGAACACCAATATATCCAAATTTTCCAACTATTAGCACTGATTCAATTTTCATTTCCACTTCAGTATTCAATTTGAGTGATGAATATTATACTAGAACGAAATCTTTTATCATGATTTTTATAGTTTTCCTATAAAAGTTTTCTTCTGAGAGTTCTTATTTCCAATGTGATTTTTTTTTTAACTTTGTCAAAAGTTCCCCTTGGAAGTTATCTTCTTAGTGTCAACACTTCTCTCCATAGTTGAGGACAGAGTGGAGAGAGAGGAAAGAGAGAGAGAGGAGAGGAGAAATGAGATTATTAGGGCTGTAGCTGAGAGAGTTTGATGAAGAGCCTGGAGATTAAGCTGGGAAGAATGCTGTAGTACATGTCTAGACCCTCTAACCCATCCTAAGCATTGCAGTTTCATTCTAATGGATTGAAAGATTTAAGCAAGGATTGGAAAGCTGAAATGTTTGATTGAGAAAGATCATTCTGAGGGCAGTATCAATAACATGTTTCAGAGGAGTTAGAATAAAGGAAAAAGAGGCCAGATAGGAGGAATAGCCTAGACGAAATTTAATGCTAATTTGTTCAAAAGAGTGACAGTTGATATTCAGAGTTGTGAACTAAGTTTGAAACTATTAAGAATACAAATATTTTTCATCTAAATTTTTAACACATTAAGTTGAATGGCAGTAAGACAAAAAGAGAGATAGAGAAAGATCTCTCATGCACTGGTTTACTCCTCCAAATGCCTGCAGTGGTGAGAACTGGGACTGATGCCAGGAACAAATCCAGGTTTCTCAAGTAAATGGTAAGAATTCAGTTAACTGATCTTGGAATTGCTGGCTGTCAGAACCTGCCTTGGCAAGAGATTGAAGACAGCAAGCAGAGCCAGCTATTAAAACCAGGCATTCTACAATGAGATATAGATGTCTTAACTGCTGGGCTAAATGCCCTTCACATATGATTCAAAACTTGAAAATGAATTGGACAGGGTAGATTTTCTGCAAGAGACAGTAGGTTATAATTATACTACTCGACTGGATTGGAGAAAGAATCAGAGGAATAACTTTAGGGATATTCATAGAGAAGAAATCTTGAGTTCAATTTTGGTTATGTTTGACTTAGAGGTGGCTTTGAGTTAAACAATTGGAGATGTCAAATAGATGGCTGAATATCAGGAAGCTCACTGCTTAGTCAATATAATAGTATTGACTACAATTACAAAATTTAGTATATTTGGTCCACAAGTAAGGGAAACCATGAAAGTAAATTAAATAGCTAGGATTATGTATGCAGAATAAAAAGTCAGGGCAGCTATGAAGGATTTTGAGCAGTGCCGATATTTAATGGCCATTTGGAGGAGGATGAACCTGCATAGGAGGTAGGTAAATGTGAAAGAAGTCAAAGAAAGATAATGCAGTAAGAAGCACGGAGTGATGAGCCATGCCAAATGATGCCACGAAGTCAAATACGATGAGTATTGGAAAAGCCCCATAGATTTAGCAAAAATGAAGGTCGCTAGTTTCTTAGCAGGAGCCAATTCAATGACCATATGGGAAACTAAGATGGGAGGGAGCTATGAATGGAATGGGGGATGGAAATAATGAGTGTATATGATAATTTTACTCATTTTCGCTACAAGAAGAAGAAGTATTGAGCATTAGTTGCAGGTACTTGACAAAATCTAATTTCTTGAAAGATGCAAGATTTTCAGCATAAAAAAATGCCATCTTGTGTGGATATTATTATTTAGTCAATTTTGTATGATTTCATACTAACTTATCTTTTAAATTAATCTTTCTAAATTTTTGTATTTGGGAAACGATGCTGAGCGAGCTGTTCTATCACTCAGGCTTTGCTCACAGATTTTTTTTTTTTTTTTTAGAAATAAGATCCTGCTAAGGAACTTATTACTTACTTGAGGTAGTGGTTCTGTATGAAGAGTGATTTTCAAGTTTTGGTAGTGGCTCTTCGGTGTGACAACTGAGTGAAGGATGTTACAGGACTCTAATGGGAGCCAGCCAGGAATTGTGAAATTTCCTAACCTGTACAACAATTAGCTACATAAAATTCAACTTACGTCACTTTTGAAACACTTCAGATTGAAGAATATGCGCATGTTTAGTACTTTGACTCACCTTTCCACGTGACCTGACAATATAAACTCATTTATACTTCCAGCAGTTTGTGTGAATTTTGCTCTCCTTGCAGTCTCATCAACACTAAATGTTGTTTTATCATCACTAAGCTTAAGGGTGAAAATGGTATCTTTGAAGGCTTTCATTGCTTTGGTAACAGCACGTTAACAATATTTTCAGACATTTATTGGTTGCTTTCCCTTTTAAAATCTCCATGTCTGTATCTTTTTTCTACTTTTCTTTTCATGGGTTTATCCTTTTCTTGTATGTGTAATTATATGGTATCTGGAACACTTGGTTCAGATGTATATTTCTTCATTTTTACTACCCTGCTTGGAATTTTCTCATTACAGTGTTATTCTGTTTTACTTTCTACCTCAGGGAAGTTTCTTGGGAAAGAACAGGTTCTTGTCATCTTATGGGTTAGAGTTTATGGTACAGGATAAGTTTGCCCTGTATCTCATGCTTGTGGTGCCTGATCACTTCACTTGTGGAGGAAAGATCGTGTGGTGAGCCATTAATGAGAGAGCAAGAACACGCCCAGAGCCTATGCCCCAGCCCGTCACTAGATTAGTTCTCCACCCTTCATTTCTCAACCATTGACATTGAAACCTCAGAGTCTCAAATAGCTTCATGGATTTTGGAATGAAAAGTCTGCTCAACCCATTACACATCTTACTCATTTTACTGGAAAATAAACAGTTTTGCCTAGAATATGCCTGTAAGGTCTTTCTAAATATGAAATAATTTGCTTATTCTGGTATGTTTAAGATGGTATACATTAATGTGAAATGAATTCTGCTATAATGGTGAGTCAATTACATATTTTTCCAAGTATTATTTACTCATTTTTCCCATGACTGGTGGTGTGACCTAAATGCCCTGTCCAAAACACATGTGAAAATTTAATTGGCATTTTACCAGAGTTAACAGGTGAGACCTGTAGAAGGTGACTAGGCCCTGAGGGCTCCAGCTTTAAGAATGTAAAGGAGTCACTTTCTTATAAAATGCTTCTCTCTTGCTCTTGCTGTGTGATTCACTCTGCAGATGCTGGTGTATTGATATTAAGTTTTCCAGTCTCAAAACTGTGAAATCTAAATTTCTTTCTTTATAAATTGCTGCGTCTATATTCTACCACACAGTAGAAAGTCAACTAAAACAATAAGAAAGTCTTTTGTTTTTATTTTTTATTTCCTTTCATTTTCCTTACTTTGAAATTTTTCTAGATTTTTTTATTATTAACTGCTCGTTTATACCATACTCACTATATATGTATATATGTATGCATGTACAGACTATATACATGCATATTTACAGATGTATATACTTAACATATATAATATATTTACATGTCATTTTAATGTCTAATGCTACCTTTATGTTCCCCTCAAAATGTCCATTATAAGTTCTGTTTTCAAGAATGAATATTAAAATAAACTATACAGAAAACTGATGATTAAAATTAATTTATCTCTATTGATATAAATTTATGTTTTCTGTAAGTTTACATTTTAATGATTATAGTAGTTGAGTGCAGACATTTGCATATACCAAACATTGAGTGTGTAAGGAGAAGCTGTGAAAACTATCAGTTCAGATTTAAATTTATAGATACCATTTCATAACTTTATCTTTCATTTGATTTTATGTCAGATCATTAAAAGCAGATCTTTAAAAATTATTTTTACTAAGTCCCCATGTTGGTCTTTAATATTTTGCCACTTACAGAAAGACAAAGGAAACTAGTAATGACACAGATCATAAAAATGACAGACAAATCCAGCACTTCTTTTAATTTTGTGTTACCTGGCCACTCATGTCACCTTGTATAGTGTGCACTAAGGAGTGCTTAGTACTAAACGAAACATTTACTCAACTCAGAGTTCCATTCATCTGAGTCACACACCCAGCTTCTTGCTTGCAAATGTGCTTAAAGAAATGGTTCCATTGTGAAAAGTTCCAAGTTAATCCACATACATTAATATGCCTAATTTTCTAAATTCTACCTAAAAGCAATCATTTTTGTCTCTGAGCCATTCTTCCCTGAATTGTGTAATTAAATATTCGTAGTCATCTTCACAAACAACAAAAGCCATACTATTGGGCTGATTTTAAGATTGATGCTTTTTCTTTTTAAAAATTATAGAAAATGTGATGTTAACAATAATTCTGTAGTCTTCCATTAAGCTTTTAGTAGTATTCCATATTCTCAGTTTTACAGAGAGAATGATAAAGATCTTCCACTCGCTGGTTCACACCTCAAACAGCCACAACAGTTGAAGCTGTTCCAATATGAAGCCAGAAACCAGTCATTTCTTCCCATTCTCTTATATGGATGCAAGGTCCCAAGGACTTGGTCCTTCCTCTGCTGCATTTGCAAGCCACCCATAGAGAGCTTGATGGGAAGTGGAGCAGCTGCAGCACAAACTGGCACCCATTTGGGATGTCTGCCCTTGGAGGTGGAGGATTAGCCAGTTGAGCCATTGTGAAAGCTCCATAAGATTTATGCTTTTTCCCAACACCAAGGAGACCACGGGGAATTGGACTGCACTTGGAGGCTGAGAACTCTGAGGTCATCCACTCCCTCTTGGAACAACAACATGGGATGGAAGATGCCCAGATCCTCCCTCACAGGATCTCATGTCATCAGAACAATAGGCAGGAGCCCTGAGTAGACTTCAGCAACAGAATAACAGCAAACTTCCTTCAGGACTCGGGAGAGGAGCTTTCTCTGGTCCTTACTCAGCTCCAACTTTGGATCCCCACCCTCTCTTGCAATGACCATCAGGGTTGCTCCGGAGTCCCCCTGCCAAAAAAAAATTACAGTAGACAGAGAACAAGAAAAACTTAGAACCAGACAGGAAACGGTCAGCGTGGACTCAAATATACCTTACTAGGTAGGACACAAAATAAGTTACTCCCCACTAAGGTTTTGAAGATTTCTCTGCACACCCTAAGACTGTTCTGCACCTCAACTGTTGACATATACCTGGTTAGAGTAAGCCAGTTTATACTATCCTAAAATCTGCCAAGTTCAACAAAAATTATGCTTCAACACAATAAACTGCTAAATACTAAAATGAAAATAGACATGAGACAGCTGAATAGTACCCTATAGCCATTTTAAGGTATATAGCAGCCAGTTGTGTATAAACTAAAATTGAAATGTCAATGAAGTAATTACAAGTGGTTAAGAACATGCATTTTTAACATATCAGTTACTCAATACCATGTCAGTTTACTCCATAATGTTGTAAATTGTTGTTAATGTTATGTTGTGGCCTTTAATTGGGCAGGATGATATTCTGCCAGCTCTGCTTTCAGACCAGAATTGGTCTCCCCAAGAAACCGTTGAATGTATCTGGACAGTTAGATGCTGGACTCTATGCTTGATATATGTCTGCAATGAAAGAATCGTGACTGAATTTGAACTGTAATATTGCAACAAGGTGGAGGAATCCGCCATGGGGAGGGTATGAGGAGGGATTGGGGGATCCCCAGAGCCTATGAAACTGTGTCACATAATGCAATGTAATGTAAAAAAAAAAAGAAGTAAATTTTTGTCATTCAAGTGACAGATTGATAACTGTATAAACTCCTCATTAACTTTAGAGTTTCTTTTTAAGTGACTATTACAAGTTCAGCCTGTTATATATAAAATTATAGTCTCACATGTTGAGTTATCAAATGTGAATGGCTAGAGGACTAGAAAGATAATTTGATAGCTTGAGCAGCAGAGCTGACATTGAGGATATCAATTAAATATTTTACATTAATAAAAGGAGTAAAAAGATTTATGCTGTTGGTTGGCAGGATACAAATGTTGACCTTCCTTTATTATTAAATCTATTCCAAGAGCTATTTGCAAAAGGTTTGCTCACAACAATTGGAATATTTAATAAAATCTAATTTTCCTCTTATGTAATTCCTCAGTTGGAAAATGTGGTCCCCTGATGATGATCTAGGGCTTTGAAGAATAAATGGATTCTTAAAAGAAAATTAGATGGCACTTATTATGCTGTCTATCTCACAAAGCATTGTCATTTGTCTGCTGTAGTATAAATGCCTTGCTTTCCTGTCTTTTTCCTTTAATCTCATAACTTTTTTATAAAGCAGCATCAGAGGGAAAATCTGGTTTTACCAGCTTTCAGCTGTTTGCTTTGCTTGTCCCAGAGATGTTCCCCACTTAATACCCCCAATACAGCATTTTGCATTTATGCCCTGGTAACTTCTCTATCCAGCTCCCTATCCAATCACTTATGCCTGATAACTAAGGAGATACTAGTTTTATCCCCTCTTTCCTTACAAAAACTTTTCCTAACTATGGCTCCCAAGTTATACTTGACTAACAAGTTTGGTATTTGAAGATTCAACCCTGACATAAAAATTATGACTTAGATAATATATACAATATCTTGTGGTAAATAAATATAATTCCTGTGTACTTGCTGTATTCGTTATTGTTACATAGTCCTTTAATTATGTCCAGTCAATGTGCTTTCTGTGAATCTATTGCCATTAGGAGAATGAAAGTATGTCCACATATCTTTAACCTCACTAATATAAAATACTGTTTATCACAGCAATAATAAGGAAAAATTAGAATTTACCTTAAACATCTTCTTTCACTTTTTCTCATATACTCATATATACTACTTTTTTATTTTATTTTAGATGATGTTTACATAGCTTATCAGGGTGAGAAGGATGAATTTCGAAACAAATTTTCTGCTTCTTCTTCCTGTTTTGGTGGGCAGGGAAGAGATAAGCAGAGAAGCCAATCCCAGACTCCCAGCTGCCCCAGTCTGGCTTAGTTCTGTTGAACTTGCAGAGTTGTGAACATATATGGACAAGGTGTCATGGAGTGGGGAAAGAAGGGAGGCCAGGAGAGAGCCATCTCTTACATTGAAACCTATAACTGTAATCACTTTCTTTGTGGCAAATGGTTAGAGGGATGCAGGATTGTAAGTGCACTCTGTGTGCATGAACGCGGGGTTATTCACCATTCAGGCTCGCCAGATAGCATCATAAATCCAGCAACCACCTTTCTTCCTTAAACCATTTTGTTTCATGTTCCATTGTTAGATATTTTTTTAATATAGGAAGTCATGTTTAAATACAAAGTGGCAAAACGGAGTTTCAGTGGAATCAGGACAGGGCTGTTTTCTTCAGAAATGATGTGCAAATATCAAGTTAATCATTTCATACATTTTGAACATCTGACTTTTTAGAAATCTGAATGGAGCTATGACTGTTCTCCCTAGAAAATAACATGAATGTACAAATGCAGGCATTTTGCATATAATCAGTGGTACTTTGCTGGAAGCAAAATGTTGGTTTCTGTATAATCCTCAAAGTCTATTTACAAAATTATGTGTGAGAATGAGAACCAGAACTGCTTGAATCTCTAGATACCTGTGCTGTGTCTGAGAGACCAAGCTAGGAGCAGACTGCAGTGCAGGTCTCAAACGTGGAGGGCAGAAACCCAATGGCTTGATCCTGCTGCTGCTTCACTGGGCTTGCCTTAGCCAGGAGTTGCTGTCAGGAGCTAGAGATCTTCATCCAAGAATTTTGAACAGTAAAAAATCGTCAAGATGACATGTAAGGCTTTTTGCATCTAACAGCCAATCAGATGTGTTTCCAAAGATTGTAAGAGCTTACCTGAACACGAAGTTGCAAAATTTTCCTTCCAATTAAAGTTGTGTTCAGTAAATTAAATCTAATCTGTTTGCATTTTGAAGAAATTAGCCTATTAGTTTCCAAAAAGTCTTCATGAAATAGTTTTTGTTATGATGATGGTGTCAGTAGAAACAGATAAAATATGGGTTAGTTTCTTTTTTTTTTTAAGATTTATTTTTATTATTTTTTTTATTGGAAAGGCAGATATACAGAGAGGAGAGACAGAGAGGAAGATCTTCCGTCCGATGATTCACTCCCCAAGTGAGCGCAACGGGCCGATACTATGCCGATCCGAAGCCAGGAGCCTCTTCCGGGTCTCCCATGCGGGTGCAGGTTCCCAAAGCATTGGGTCGTCCTCGACTGCTTTCCCAGGCCACAGGCAGGGAGCTGGAAGGGAAGCGGGGCTGCCGGGATTAGAACCGGCGCCCATATGGGATCCCGGGCGTGCAAGGCGAGGACCTTTAACCACTTGCGCCACCGTGCCGGGCCCAATATGGGTTAGTTTCTTTCAGAAATATCCTGGACCATGTTTAGGGAAAATGTTTGTTCCATCATTCACTCTGTGACAGATCATGAAATATTAACTACAAGAGAACTGTTTCTCTTTCTTTCTTTTTCTCTTCCTTTTCTTTCTCTCTCTTCCTTTCTCTTTCTTCCCTCCCTTCTCTCTTCTTCCTCCCTTCTTTCCTTCCTTCCATTTCTATTTTTCATAATATGGTTCTATAAGCTCTGAAATTTCCTCTTCCACTCTCCCCATCTCCCTCTCTCTACTGGTTTCCACTGTATTATTACAATAGTATAGTCCTTGGACAACAGGATGCTATAATTTGTACCATTGTTTATATGTGTAATGTCATGTTTCACTTAAATAACAGAAGACAGACTTGTGACTATTTTTGTCTTAAAATCAGAAATCAGCTTCAATGCTTATTTTTGTGCCTAATGCCATATGACTTCTCTCAAGCCTCTAACCTGAAAAGCTGAAATCTGAAATGCCCCAAAATACAAAGATCTTGAGTGTTGATGTGGCATTATGAGTGTAAAATTACACACCTAGACTCACTATGAACCAGAATCAAATTATGTGTACACTGAAAATAATGCTAAAATTGCCATCAGTCTGTGTTGATAAAGATGCATGTGAGGGTTTGGTCTGTTATCTCAGCTAACTGATGCTCCACCTCCAAGCAGCAGCATCCCATAGGGTACCAGTTCATGTCCTGGCTGTTCCACTTCCCATCCTGCTTCCCATTTATGGCCTGAGAGAGCAGCAGAGTACGGCCCAATGCTCTGGGGCTCTGCACTCACACCTGGGAGTCCCAGAAGAAGCTCCTGACCTCTGGCTTTGAATCGGCTCAGCTCCAGCCATTGCGGTCATATGGGGAGTGAACCAGGGGATGGAAGCGCTCCCTTTCTGTCCCTCCTTCTCTCTGTAAATCTTCTTTTCTAATTAAAATAAATATATTTTTTTAAAAAGATGCATGTGAGATAAAATGAATTTCATGTGTAGATTTGGTTCTCACCCCAGATATCTTACTCTACTTACAAAATCCTAAAAACAAACAAACAAACAAACAAACAAACAAACATCTAAAATCGCAAAGACACCTACAGCCAAACATTTGCGAGAAGGAATGTTCAGCCTATAATGTGAGTTGCTTCCAAGCAAAAGTCTTTAGGTGGAGAAAATCATCTTGAATGAGTTTTCAGCCTTTCCAAATATGTGACAAAGAGGTACATTCCCTGATAATTTTGAAAGGCAAGAGTTTCCTATTTTTAATAGCAAAAATCTTTGCTTAGTAAAGAAGATGTTTATTCAGGTTTCTGAATGTAACATCAAGATGAGTGAGTCAGCAACAATTTTAATATTATGTATGAACTACAAGAGTTTTTTGGAGTATACCATTCACTGTTTAAAAATTGAAACCAGGATGGAAATTGGGAGAATTATACAAGTAAAGCCTTATACATGCTGCAACACCCAAACAAAAATAATCCCTGTGATATTTTTTTGAATAACAAATGGCTTGGCAGATTTGATTGGTACTTGTATCTGTCTTCCATATGGCTATTGAGAGCTACTGAATTTTGGATTTTTCTGAGTAGCTTTCCTTAGATTTTAGGAAGAAGTGATTTGATGAGAAGGTCAAAAACAACAATATGGCTAAATTAACCAGATTTACTAGATAATTAACTGTGGTCAATGTACCCAGCTAATTATGTAGATATTAAAGGTATGAGTGATATTAAAATATTTGTTAAATACACAGTGCAGCTACTAAACAATCAGGATGGATAATAAACCAGGGGCTCCCTGCTGGGATAAATGGTAACTCTTTAATTGCTGGATCATAGGGTTATTTGAGGAGATGCTTGGATTAGCTGCTGTTTACCAACATGATGGAAACTTTTCCATGTTTTTTATCAGAAAATTTTACTTTTATTTTTATTGAAAAGGCAGATATACAGAAAGGAGGAGACACAGAGAGGAAAATCTTCCATCCATTGATTTACACCCCAAGTGGCCGCGATGGCCAGTGCTGAGCTGTTTCGAAGCCAGGAGCCAAGAGCCTCTTCCGGGTCTCCCATGTGAGTGCAGGATCCCCATGCTTTGAGCCATCCTTGACTGTTTTCCCCGGCCACAAGCAGGGAGCTGGATGGGAAGCAGGGCTGCCAGGATTAGAACTGGCACCCATATGGGATCAAGGTGCGTGCAAGGCAAGGGCTTCTTAGATGCTAGGCTACCACACTGGGCCCTCCATGTCTTAAGCATTTCAACCATATCTTTGTGCAGGCTGGCTGAATCTAAGCTCTGTTTGTTTTGTTTTGTTTTTTTCTTAAATCATGCACTCCTGCCTTGTCAAGTGGCCCTGTCTTTCTGTTGTGTGACGTAGCTCTATTTAGATTTAGACTATGCTCAGTCCTCCATCATCTGCATTTTCCTTGTTTGGTCTATGATTTCTTAAGTTTTCTAACACATTTGGGGAATGTTTATGATCTGGGTGTGTGTCTTTAGGGTGCGCTTACTAAGACAGAGATACTGTCACTCTTCACTGTCCCAATTGCAGCTCCACAAAGCTGCAGTATTGCTGTTAACTAAATGCCAAAAGTCAGTCACAGAGAAAGCGAACTCCACTTGCTATAAGTCTGTTTACCCTGCTATCCATGTAACTACTCAGTTTTTGAAATGTGATTCCTCTAAATCTAGCTGTGGCATCAGTACGAAATCTGCATTGGAGATCTTATTTAATAGAAAATGTTCATATGTCATAATATTTCAGATGCCTTGAGTTAAAATATTTTACTGTATTTACATTTAGTTAATTATACCTATTTTGTTGCTAGTTCTAATATGGCTGATGGAAATG
Organism: Ochotona curzoniae; assembly: GCF_017591425.1. NCBI lineage: Eukaryota > Metazoa > Chordata > Mammalia > Lagomorpha > Ochotonidae > Ochotona > Ochotona curzoniae. The sequence continues at coordinate 24,851,042 of NW_024466219.1, forward strand.
TCAAAATTTATCTGTTGCCCATATTGTATTGTTTTGGATAGTCCTGCTTTAATTTGTATTTGCTCAGTTGTTTGAGATAAAACGGAAATCACTTGAACAGAATGAATGAAGAACTTCCCTCTGGAAGTTTGGGAAAGCATATTTTCTAACTCTTTCACGTTGAGACTTTTCTGTTATGGCGTTTATATTGGTTTTCAAAACTGCTTGCTTCAGTTACAGCTGTCACTTACATCTGTTCACTTACCCCTTCTACTTCATCGTAGATCAGATAAAGAGGTGGGCTTTTAAAAATTATGTGTAAGATAGAAAATTGTGGAAAGTCTTAAAAAATGTTACCTGTTGGTATGAATTAGCCCTGATGATGTTGGATTTCTTTGCCTGTGGCCCAAGGACTAAATCGCTTTTGTTATAAGCTAACTAAGTAATGTGTCCTCTTTTTATTAGTGTCTATGAATTTATACTGTGAGAAATCAGAGGGCATTCCCTTAATTCAGGTTGAAGGCATTAGAAATGTATTTCCAAATATAGTGAAATGAATGCTGCTTCAAACATTCTAGGTTGGGTTCAAACTTTTTATTCTTAGGCTTATAGACATATTTTAAAGATGTTACTTTTCATACCTAAGAAACCACTGTTTTTGCTGCTCTGTAGTGGAAAGAAAGCGTGATTTCAGGCAAAGCAAATTAACCTAATCTCTCAATATTTGAGAATCTGTTTAAAGATTATAGTATGAACAAACAGGTATGACTCTTGGACCCAGAAAGCAGGAAGAAGAATCAATCAGAAATACCTTCAATATTAAAACCGACTTTGCGCTCTGATGTGAAGCTGCTTGATTGAGTAGTGCAGTGTCAACCCTATCTTTCTTCTAATGCTAAAAGTAATGCACATAGACAGAGTGACAATCACAGCACAGCCTCCCATCAGCAATAATTAATCTTTTAGTTAACAGAGACTAGCAAAGCCTCTCATCAACCGCTTCTGAAGTCTGAGGGACCCTGTTTTTTGATGTTTGCATTTTGAGGAAAATTGTCCCCACCAGTTCTAACAAATTGAAACACCAGGCTAATTATGGCAGCTAATGAAGTGTGTGGAATGGTCACAGCTTGTCGTGAAACTCTTCCTTCAGCTTGGATTAGAGTTTCATCAATCACTTTTTTAAACTGATCCAGAATTGCTTCTGCCCGTTGCTTGGCATTTTTAATGCTGTGTCTGTAATTGGTTTTTTCCCTAAAGCTTAGACTGTTTTTTGAAATATTACAGTCTCAGGACAGGGCTTGCAAACTCTGGTGTATAAAAGAATTTATTACTAGTGATATCAGCTGATCAAATGGTAAAAAGCTAATAAAAGGTCCACCAAAATAAAATTTGATATAGTGTTTCAATCCTGCTAAAGGTAGCAATAGAATATCTATCTATGTTTTTCTCTATATCATTTTTTTCAAATTTATAAATAATGTGAAGCAAGAGAGTCATGGTTTGTGGCTGGGTGACTAAAATTCCATCACGAGTTTACATATGAAATTAATATATAGATGTTAGCATTTCCTAGAAGACAATAGCTCTCAATGTGTAAGATATATAACATTCCAAACTGTGTAGTGAGCCATGTCTTTTTAAAACATTTAATGCTAAGTTTCTACATTTGTGTTTCCAGTTAAAGCATTCCATATAACCCTGAAGTTCAACTTGGGATTAAAACAGATCTTTAAAAAAAGATAGAAGAAAGCAGGATTATAAGTGGATCAAACAGAATTCAAACTGTTGGTCATAATGGGATGCTGGTATCATAGGCATTGGATTAATCCACTACACATTGGCCCTATGAAAGATTTTTGCAGCAAATTTTCCTCTACATTTTTATGGAACTTTATGAAAGAATTTCTGTTTTTACATGTGTAATATAACTTAACCATGCAATTTTTGTTGTGATCTCAACAATGTACAGAAATTGAATTGACATGATTTATTATATAACATTTCTTACTATAGTTAGTTTCCTCTGATTTTTTTTAATCTAAATGTTAAATTCTTTAGAAAGTGAAATTTGAGGAGACCAAGCAGGCAAGAGTTTTGACTTTATCTGCTAAATTTTAGAATTTATTTTCTCATTATGAATTCTATAATTTTTTTTAAATCTTTTTGCATAAAACCTTTTAGAAGTTACAGTCCGAGAGGCACAGGGAGAGACAGAGACATCAGTGGTCCACTCCTTCTATGCCCATGGCAGCCAGGAGCGTGTCGGGCTGCAACTAGGAGCAGTGAACTCCCATCTGCGTTGCAGGGACCAAAGCGCTTGAGCCATCACTCCTGCTTCCCAGAATGAATATGCAGAACTAATGTGCCAGGGCGCTAACCCTGGTGGTGTCTTATTTCTATTCCCTCACCAAACATTCTTAGCTATAAAAACATATGCGGAAAAGTGAAGCAAAATATATCGATTAAATATGGGTAGTAGGTGCATGATATATCCATGCTTTTTTTTTTTTGGAATTTAAAATAGAGGAAAATGAAATCATGTTCTATTCTTTCATTGACTTGTCATTTCTCAGCTGAGTCTTTCCTGACATGCAATATTTTGCCAAATTCCACAATAATTTTTGTAGAATTTTTCTGTGTGTGAAATTATGTTTGTCAATTTTTTTATTTCTTCCTTTTGAATATTTTCTGATCTCAAGTGAAATACTTTTAATATCTTTCCTACACATATGCTTTATCATATTTAGTCATTAAATATTCCTCATTTACTTATGCTTTGTTAGAACATTTTTTGAAAGTACAAATATGTGTTAAGCATTATCAAATGCCTCATCAGCATCCATGAGTTGATCGTGTGATTTCTTGTTACAGTAAATCATACTATTTGAAAAACATACGATTTCAGCTTCTTGTTTCAAAAAGGAACTTTTTTTTTAAAAAAAGATTTACTTATTTTTATTGGAAAGTCAGATATACAGAGAGGAGGAGAAACAGAGGAAGATGTTCCGCCCGATGATTCACTCCCCAAGTGAGCGCAACGGCCGATGCTATGCCGATCCGAAGCCAGGAGCCTCTTCCGGGTTTCCCTCATGGGTGCAGGGTCCCAAAGCATTGGGCCGTCCTCTACTGCTTTCCCAGGGCACAAGCAGGGAACTGGATGGAAAGTGGAGCTGCTGGGATTAGAACTGGTGCCCACATGGGATCCTGGTGCATTCAAGGCAAGGACTTTAGCCACTAGACCACGCCGCTGGGCCCCAAAAAGGAACTTGATGTGATCATCAAATATATCTGTATGTGACGAATTGTGATTCTTCTAGATCACTGCATTTATTTTGCTAAGAATTTATTTTGTATGTTTTACGTTTGATTTATGAGATAAATTAAGGTTTTTGTTTCTTATGACATTCTTGCGAATCATTGATCGCAAGATGACCCTGACTTAATGAAATAATTTGGTTAGTATTCCCCCTATTTTTGGAAAGATGTGCATAGGCCATTATTTGTTTTCTCAGTATTTGGAATGATTTACGAAGGAGGCCAGCAGGTTCCTGGAGTATTGTATTCAGTGTAGGTTTTTTGCTTACTGGTTCATTTTTTAAATACATAGGACAATTAAGATTCTCATTTCTCATTATGTCTGCGGTGTTGTGCTTTTGCCAAGTTTGACTGATACTTTCAAATTTAGTGTTGCTAATTTCCTCTTATTGTATATCTAATGTCTAATATAAATAATAGTGATACTATTTACATTTATGAATATTGAAGAATGTTTTATTGTCAATCTTGTTAAGAACTTTTCAGTTTCATGAACCTTTCTTAAGTTTTATTGGTTTTCTTAATTGAATTATTATTTTACATTTCTTTGACATCTACTGTCAAGTTTTTCTTCCTTCAAATTTACAGTTTTTTTTGGGCTATTCTTGAGGTGGAAAATTGTATAAATCGGCTTAATGTTTTGTTTCTAATGGATTCCCATAACATCATAAATTTCAAAATATGGATTTGGTGACATCTTATATGTTTTTTAAGTTTAAAAATGTTTCTTTTAATTTTCATATTCATTCATGTATTCCTACAGGTATCTAACTGAATTTAAAATATTGATATGTTCCAGTTATTAATTAATTAACTTAAGTCCTCTCTGGTCAGAGAATATACTTTGTGATTATAACGTTTTAATATTTCTTTTTAAAAATGTTTATTATGTATTTATTCATTTCTTCAAAAGGTGGATTTATAGAGAGGAAGAGAGAAGCAGAGACAGAGAAAGAAATCTTCCATTCATTGGTTCATTTGCCAAATTGCTGTGTTGACCACTGCTAGGCAGGATCAAAGCCAAGAGACAGGAACTTCATCTGTGTCTCCCACATGGTTGCAGACACAACGTTGAACCATCTCCTGCAACTTTCCCAGGAGCATTAACAGGGAGCCGGATCTGAAGTAGAGTAGCTAGGACTCAACTTGGTAACCAATGGGATGATGGTGTTGCATGTGGTGGCTTTACCCACTACACCACAGCAATGATCTCTGAAATTTCTTAAGTACTGCTTCAACTACAACAATAATAAGTGATTCATTGCCCAGGATCTTATCGTTATACTAATTGTCTCAAGTTCATTAAAAAATAATGGATGTTTGGTATAATTCTGCCATAAAAACAAAAGTCCTATCCTAAGTAACATGAATGAAACTGAAAGACATTGTGTTAATTGTTAGAGCAGAAAGCATATTATTGTACATTTCCACTCATGTGTGGGAGCTAAAAGCTGTAGAATATTTGTCAGTAGAGGTTAGGAAGGGGAAGGAGGAGTGATGAATCGAGCAGAACACCATATTGTAAAATACAGTTAAATAGGAGAGTAATTTCTAATGTGTAATACATGTAATAGAGTACTGTAGCTCACAAAAAGTTATTATATGGTTTATAAAGAACCAGAATATAAGAGTTAGAAAGTGTTTAATGCAACGAAGCATCATTGTTTTAGAAGATGGATATGCTAATTACCCCCTTTGAACATTCATATTGTTTATATGTAGCAAATTATCATATTTCCTCCCATAAATAGATACATTTAAATCATATATCAATGAGAATGCAAAACCTATTATACATTTGTTTGGCAAAATATTCTGTATTTGTTGATTTCTTGATGCTTCTTAATATTGCTGAAACATTCTACATCTTTCCTGTTTGAGATCATATTGGTATTATTAATATGTGTATTACCGATTCTTCTTCCTGAGATATAAAAAACAATTTCTTTGAATCATGGAATATACCACGAAGGCTTATATAAAGAAGGGCGTTGACACTGTAATTTCTAAGGTCTCCAACATCTGTGGCAGAGTTTATTCTATCAATATCTATTTTCCTTTCTCTCTACCCGGGGTCAGACAACTTTTTCTTAAAGGGTTAAATACTAGCTTTTGTTTGTTTGTTTTGATGGCCACAAGAATTTGTGTTATCACTATTCAACTTTGCCATTGTAGTGTGATGCTATCATAAACAATGCACAAATTAATGGACATAAAACCCAATTTATAAATCAGAGAATGGGTTGTCTTACGGACTTACATATCCTCATTGATTATAGTTTTCTACCCCATATTTTGTAGTATTAGCACCTCTAATTTATAACTAGAAATATGCCTGCCAGAAAGAAAGATTATGTATATCTGGTACTTTTTTATATGAATAGCTCTGTGACTAATTGCTGGAAAATTGGATGCAAGCAAAATGTGATTCCAGCTAGTAGGAAGTATTTATCAGGATTTTCCTCCCATAATAGGTCTGATGGGATGGGAGACAGCTGAAAATAGAACTCTCACCAAAGAACTTTATAAGCTAATAAATTAGTTCCATAGATTCTTATGAAGGACAGAAGTCTTCTAGGTCAGAATTTTATTCTTCATAGCAAGAACAGTATAGTTTCGGCATAATGACATCAAACCTCTACACCACATATCTCACAAGCTAAGAGAGAAACAACTGCACTTGCAAGTATGTTGTTGGGTTACAATGTAAATGCTGGAAATATTCTATTTTTTAAAAATTGCAGGCAGCATGCAAACCTTCTGCCCCCTTAGGGAGACCAGGTACATCGCAGGAACTATGTGACACCTGCGGAAATGTTCCTTGACTTCAGGAATTGCTCCGATTATAAACAAGTCTGAGAAGTGCCTTTATTAAAAAGGATAATTACAAATGTATTGTTTGAACACATTCGTCAAGACTTACAAGAACTCAAGAGTTTCATTCAGGAATGCCTCCCAGTTGAGTGTTTATAAGAAAAGTGAGGGGCCATAATCATGGTGTAGTGGGTTAAACCATTGCATCCCAAATGGGCACAGACTCATGTCCTGTTGCTCTACTTCTGATCCAGTTCCCTGCTAATGTGCCTTGCAAAGCAGCAGCAGATGACCCAAGAACTTGGGCCCCTGTACCTCGTATGGAAAAACAGAGGAAACTATTGGCTTAACTCAGCCTACCCTCCGTCACTGCAGTCATTTAGGAACTGACCTAGTGTATGGAAGTGTTTGCTTCACACTCATTCGCTCTCTGTCTCATTCTGCCTTTCAAATAAATGAATCTATTTTTTTAAGATTTATTATTATTATTATTATTGGAAAGGTGGATATACAGAGAGGAGAGACAGAGAGGAAGATCTTCCGTCCGATGATTCACTCCCCAAGTGAGCGCCACGGCCGATGCTATGCCAGTCCGAAGCCAGGAGCCTCTTCCGGGTCTCCCATGCGGGTGCAGGGTCCCAAAGCTTTGGGCCGTCCTCGACTGCTTTCCCGGGCCACAGACAGGGAGCTGGAAGGGAAGCGGGGCTGCCGGGATTAGAACCGGCGCCCATATGGGATCCTGGTGCATGCAAGGCGAGGACCTTAACCACTGCACCACCGCACCGGGCCCAGTGTGCTTTTTGAGTTGTTTTCTTTGTTACAGCATATGACCTTCATCCCTACTCAATTATGAGTAGCCAATTATTGCCTTGAGTGTAAATTTGAATTCTTGCATTTTCATCTAAATTCTCGTAGCCTCACTCATTTTAAGGTTGTCTGGTCCTTTTGTCTTAGCCTCTTACATCCTTTTAGTCATGGACTCTTATTTTACAGAATCCATGCACTGCGCTGTTGGTTGAAGCTCATATTTCCTTCAGGCTTTTATACAAGATAGCATTTAGATGTCTACTTCTCATTCTAATTTTTACCAACCGGGCCTGGCATTTTTCCATGAACCTGTGTAATTTTTGCTTCTTACTTTTCTCCTGCTGAAAGAACGTTGTAGGTTCGTCAATGTTGAGGGCCTATGCATTTGTTAGTTAAATGTCACATACAAAGCCCAGCTTACAATTATATTTCTGTTTCTCCACAATGTTGTGTTTTATACTTACTATATTGAACTTTTCTTAAAGAGATAAAAATTTCTCTTGAACACATGATGACTCCAAGGGAAATTCAACTTTTTGCTTTAAAATTAAATAAAAAATGAGGTTCCAGAGCAGTTTGTTTAGACTTTCCTGCCAATAGAAAGCGTCAAAACACTTCCTGGTGAACTTCTCTGACTTTGAGACTTTTGGTGGAGGTGATTTTTCTTCTATGAATGTTTCAGTTCTACTCATGCAACACCCACACTCTACCTGCAGCCTCATTGCTCATACATTTCTAGGACTCAAAGGTAAGACTGCTTTGAAGAGGAAGTCTCTCCTCCAGGAAAGCTGACCATCCCCCATAGTGTGCAAAAACAAAATGAAACATTGTGAGTTTAAAATACAGTAAATTACATGAACAGTTTTGAACATTTCAATAGGGCCTAACCATGTAATTTCAAGCAAAACTATTTGAAACACTTTACTATTAATATACAAATTCTTAGAAACTGGTGGGTTTTTTGAAGTATCATTAACAATGATTAACATCCGTAACAAAGTCAGTACCAGGTAAGCATGCACTTTAATAGCATAAGCTATGCTGCCAAATAAATAATATTTGCATAAATCTTTGGTTCTACAGTGTTAGCACTATGTCAATTAGAGATTTAATTGTAACTTTTTCAATATGAAACGATCCTTAGACTTCTTTTCCTTTCTCTTTAGTAAACTGGATATATATGAATACTTGACAAAATTTTACATAACTAAATTGAATAAGATAAAAAAAATTCTACCCCTTAATTGCTAAAGAGACCCTGTGAATTATACTCTGGAAGAATTTTATTTGCAATACTTTCAATCCATAAAACTTAATTCAGAAACTTTTCCTACTAGTAGTTCATAGTATCTAAATTGCTATTGGTTAATAAAACATATTATTACCCCGGTGAACTATTTCATTTAGGCTGCTCACTTCTGAATGTAATGCTTTGTGAATAAGCTTGCTACATTTTGTACTTAATTTACCTATTCTCACACTGAATTACTGTTATATTTCTATGCAAATGATTTTACTAAATGCAATAATGATTCAATATTACAAGAATCATTAACCTCCATAACACTTCTAAACTTTTCGTAAGTAACAATCTTATGTATATTCCATTTTACTAAGCCTATATACTAATGGTTCAGTGTTAAAATTGTAATTTGAAAAGAGGTACATTTGGCCATGGTGAGAAATATTTATTTTAAAAATTTTGTGTCTGATAAATTCCTATTTGCTCAGAAAAGAATAATTACCTAAACTTTATATGTAAGTCAAGATAATGCATAGATGGTAGTTAACTTTATTCAAGAGGTGTTTTGCTAATATACTAAATGATTCTGTCAAACATACAGTTTCAAAAGGCAATAATCAATTAAATTGTTTCAATTTTATAGTCACTGAATCTTTAGACACTTTCTATGCTGACTAAAAATAATGAAATAATGTATTATATACTGAGATTATATTGTGTATTTATCAAATATCAATGATTTTATGCTTAAATCTTTCATTCTAAACAAATTAAGAGTTCTGTTGCTGTATTCTGTTTAAGTTCTGCTTGGAAAGACAACATCAAATAAACATTCTTTAGTATTTTGAATTCCAAAGTATTTTACTTACACTTGTTTTTTAGTTCATACTCAGTAAAGTTCAAGGGTATCCAAGTATGAAATAGCTTGTGAAGAAATTCACATTGCTTTCTTAATTTGATTTTGTTGTGGAAAAGGACACTATCTTAGAAAAATAGATCTTCTTTAATAAACCTGGCTCAAATGTAGGCATTAAATATTGTTCACAAAACAGTAAATGTATATATAGTTTCTCCAACACTTATAGATGAGATTGGTATTATAAAATACATTCATTTCTATCGACAATGTTATCTGCACTTTAATATGTCTTAGTACCTAGACTTGCTCATTGGAAGCATTGTTACAATGGTCGGATAAGAAAATATTAATATGGTAAAAATTGTATTTAAGAAACTATGTGTAAGTATTTAGGATAAATATAAGTGGAATTTTATATGAATGATTTAAAAATAAGGCATCAGTTACTGAGAGATATATGACTAATATCCAAATAGGAATGAAGCTTAGAAGTAAGAATCACAAACATTTAACACATTATTTTTATGCATATCCAAGTAAAACATGTACATAGCTAAAGAGATAAATACTTTCAAACATTTATAATAAAAACTGACAAAGCTGTGACTCATATCTCCCCGCTCTACACATCAAGTTCCCAGAGGACACCAGTTTCAACTCTTGTCTTCCATGTAAAAACTATGCCTATCACCTGATGTATCAGTTTTAGTGATCAGCTATTTACCTCCAGCTGTAACTCTCTTGAAATGAACTTCCAAGTCTTCGGAAAACAATGTTTGCTCTCTCTCTCTCTCTCTCTCATGATTATGTCTTATTACAAGAAGAATGTTATGACCTTATTTCCCTCTGTACTGCTTGTGTACTACTTGAAATTGCTATTGTCTCTTTTCTCCATTTGCTTAATTTTCTTTGCACTTCCTATTTCCCCCCATAAACCTCTCACTACAATTTTTTATGCCTGAAGATTGCATCTTACACTTAACTTTTAAATATCTTGTGTGCTCTATTTTGACCTTGTTTTTATTTTGTTTTATTTCTAGTGGGGATACAATAGTGTTACATTCTGATTTTTTTGTGTGTGTGTGCCTTTAAAAATTTGTTTGTTTGAAAGAAAGAGTGATAGAGACAGAGACAAAGATCTTATATCCACCTGTTTATTACCCCAACTACCTGTAACAGCTGGGGTTGGACCAGGCCAAAGCCAGGAATCAGAAATTCCATCCAAGTGTCCCATGTGCATAGCAGGACCCCAGGTTAGCCCAGCATTCATCATTTGCTGCTTCTCAGCACACTTTGCAGGAAGCTCAGTCAGAAGTAGAACAGGAGTTTACTGCTCACCTCCTGATATGCGATGTGGGCATCCCAATGCTCACCCCAAATTCCAAGTTTTCTTCAAGGTGTGCTTTTTGCTCTCATATTACACTTCTATAACACTCTATTAAGGTTGTGGTTTTTTTTTTTTTCAAATCAAAGTCTACATTTGTTTAATCAGCCCAAGATCCTTTATTATGCTCTTAGAGTCTTTATCTAGATTTTTTAGTGATAATTTGTTCTGCTTCTTGCATCTATTGAAATTTGTCTAAGTTTGCTCCTCTTTGTGCACTTTTTTGTTTTAATATGAGATCTAGTAAAACAAATAGGGTGCTCCCATTCACCCATTCCTTTTCCACATGTTCACAACAGCTGGAGCTGGGCAAAGCCAAAACCAGGAACCAAAAAAATCTTGGTCAAGGATCCTTAAATGGGTGGCAGGGACCCAACTAGCTGAGCCATTATCTGCCTCCCCTCAGGGTGTACATTAACAATAAGCTACAGTTGGGAACAGAGCTGGGATTTGAACCTGGGTACTAAGATAGGGATTGCAAACATCCCATTGTAGACATTCCTCTGATTTCAAAATATAGGTCTTCACAGCTTCCAAAAGGTTTTTGAAGTAATATTGTCGTTTTTAAAATATTTATTATTTTTAAAAATATTTATTTATTTATTTTAAAATCAGAATGGTGGAGATGAAAAGAGAGGAATGAGAGAAGGGAAAGAAGGTGTTTGGTGGGGGTAAGGGTGTGTGTAAGAGAGAGATCTTCCAGCCGTTGGTTCACAGTCTAAATGACTTCAACAACTAGGACTGGGCCAAGTTGAAGCCAGGACCCAAGAACCCCTTCCGGGTGTCCCACACAGGTGGCGGGGACCCACATATGTGAATCATCATCTGCTGCTGGCAAAGCACAATAGCATGGAGCTGGATTATAAATGGAATATCCAGGACTCGAACTAGCATTCCAACAATAGATGCAGGATTTACAGGCAGTAGTTTTAACTCACTGAATCACACACATACACCCAATAACAATTTGTTGTCAATAGTATAACACTCAGGACATTTTATTCATGCCTATATAGGTTTTCATTTTCACAAAAGGTAAACGTGGACTATGGAAGTCTGTAGTTTGAATGCATTCCCCAGAAGGCCATGTATTGCAAATGTGATCACCCAGGTTTTGTATTAATGCTATTATGAAGCAGGCCTTTGGGAGGTAATTGGGATTTCATGAGTTCTTCAGGATGTGCCGCCATGATAGTGCTGGTGGGTTGTAAGTGGAGAAACCAGGAGTTGATCTAGCATACTTGCTGTGTCTCACCACATAATACCTTCTGCCATGCTAAAATGCAGCCAGAAGGCCCCACCAGATGCCTATCGCCCATGGCACCTCACTCTTGGGCTTCCCAGTTTCTAGAACTACTCACTAAAGGAGCCTCTATTCTTCACAAATTGTCCAGTCTGGGGTATTTAGTATACAAGCAGAAACACACTGAGATGCAGGATATAAACATAAAAGGGTAGATCCTGCCCCCAGGAGCCTTGCCATCCAGTGGATAATAGAAACTTGGGAGAGAATTACTGTGTTAACTGGACTGTATAACTCATCACTGTGGATGTTAAAGGCTGGGAAGTCTAATTCACATCTGAAGAAGGAATGATTTCATAGAGGAAGACTTTTTACTTGAAACGTGATACTTGGGTATCACTTCAGCAATAAAAATTTCATAAATACTTGCCAAATGCAGTTAATATTGTTAAGCTTGGTTGGTTGACATTTTCTTTCCACTTAGGTTAGTAGTAAATGTTCTTTTTTTCAATGTATCTTTCAGCAACAATAAGCTTCACTTTTTGTTGATTTTCTTAAGAAGAAATAGTGGAAATGTTTTTATTGAGGAAAATTCATGGTTTAATGGCATGTATTGATACATGCAATAATTACTAAAATAGAAAATTTGTTGTGAAAAATCTCGTGATACTTATGAAGTATGTATGTATAATTAAGAATTATGTGTTTTGAGTATTAAAGCCTCAAGTTCATATATACCCAGATATTACCTTGGAGCTACTAGATTAACAACTTTTTAAAAAATAGGCAGTCACTAGGAATCTTTCATAATTTCTTTCAGAAATGGAACTTGGTGTTAATTCTTTCATTTAGAAAAAAAAAGTAAGAAAAAAACTGTTCAGAACTATTATTTTATAGCTTGACAAAAATTACGCACAATTAAAATGAAATATTTGTTCCATAAATTAAATGGCAATTAATGTTTTTCTGCTGCTACTTGAAGGCTAAGATTAAAATGGTGCTGCTAGCTGACTCCCTGCTGTGAGACTAATTTCTTGATTTTTATACTCACATTATCATACACGTTCTCACACTAAAAGAGTAAGCCAACAAGTAGAAAACGGTGTTTGATGAAAATGGTGTACAGAAGGAGATAAACTCGCTTTCATGAAGGCAAGACAAGATTGCTTTTTATTTTAAGATCTGATGACTAGTTGATTCCAAGGGTAAGATTTGTGTTTTAAAAAGCCATTAAAATAAACAGAAAATTACCCTTCATTTCAGTTAGCTTTGCCTTTTTAAATTAGCCAGCTTATTGTTTGGGGGTGTTTGCCTTTTCAGGAGGTAATTAGGAAATGAACAAGCCTTGTTATACATAGGTCTCCCCTCCAGCTAACCAAGAAACAACAAATCCTTTCACAAGAACGTTGGCATGAACAATTTGAAAAAAGAAATGGGAAGAAAAATGCATGTTGTTGGCACTCTTCTTGGAGGAAGATCACTTTTTCTTAACAAATCTTATGTTCTCAAAAGGAACACCTGACCTTGACAGGGTTCAGTTATTACTCTATTCAGAAAAAAAAAGCGAAGTCTGTGCTTATATCACCCTGACCATACCCTATCTCATCTCATCTCAGAAGCTAGACTGAGTTGGGCCGGGTTAAAATACTTGGCTGAAAGAAAAAATAAATAAAAGCTGCCCAGACCACTGATCAGGTATTAGTTCTACATAAGCTCTTTATCCTAGCTAATTACATTTTGACATTAGACACCATTTGTAGCATCAATGAAAGACATAAGTATCACCAATCCTCTTTCTGTCTCCAGATGTCTCCTGGGCAGTGCTGCTTAAGGACTATGACGACACAACTAAAGATTAAAAAATAGGAGCTAGCATCCATCTGCAGGCTGAACTGTGGCACACTCCTATTGCAAGTGCCATGATGAAGCCAGCACCCCCGTGTGATGACATTAGGACTTTACAGTGAAACGAGTAAAATTAACAGTACTTTGTTTATATACCGGAACCTTGCTACCCCTCTCTCACTACTTCCAGAGAAAAGGCAATGCTGTTGTATTCTTTTTATTATTATTGTTATTTTGTTCCTAACCCTCTAGTTTATCAGGTCCTTTCTTTCCTACATTATGTTCCAAAGTATCTTTTAAAAAAATTATTTTATGATACAGTTCCATAAGTTTGGGGATTTCCCTTACCCCTGCTTCAAATCGCCTTTCCCTGCCGAGTGATTTCCCATGTATAACTACAGTGGTGGAGTCCTTCATAAATAATCGTAAGTCCATTATGCTATTTAATTATATCACAATGTTGCAGGAATGGAGAATGGCAGAGTCCAGCATCCTATTGTCAAGTTAAATTTAACAATTTCATTGGGAATCCGTCTTTGATTTGGAAGTAGACATGCATACTGCATTGTATCTTCACATCTGGACATGACAGTCTCTATTACAAAGTTGCTATAAATTCCCTCAGATAAAAAGCCATAAAACAAAATCAAAAACAGTAATTAAATTAAAAAATTTACAATGCCATGAAGTTAAACAACCTGCTACTGAATGACCAATGTGTCACTTAAAAAGTGAAAAAGAAAACGAAAAACCTTCTTGAAGAAAATATTACTGTGTGACCAATGAGTCAATGAAGAATTTAATAAGAGAAAAAATATTTTGAAGAAATTAAAATAAAAACAAAAATATCAAAACCCATGGGATGTAGCAAAAACAATATTGAAAGGGTAATTGGTCTTATATTTTAAAAAGTGGTTGTCTTATATCAGAGAGAATATATGATATTGGCTTTTTGAGGATTGACCTATTTCACTGACATAATTTCTCTAGTTGGAGCCATTTGGTTGCAAATGGTGGAATTTTATTCTTTTTAATGACTGAGTAGTATCCCATGGAGTAGATGTACTACATTTTCATTATTAATTCCTCTTTGGATGGGCATCTAGGTTTTTTCCATGTCTTTGCTATTATAAATATAGTATTAAAGTTCACTTTTTCATATGCAGATCTCATTTCCATTGGATATATTCCCAAGAGTGGGATTGCTGGTTCATACTGCAGATCAATTTCAATTCTCTAGCACTCTCCATACTGACTTCTGTAGTGGTTGTACTAGCCTACATACCCAGAAACAGTGAAGGGGGTACCTTTCTCCCCACAGCAAGTGTTGATACTAGAGATCTAAATGTAGGCCATTCTCACCGGAGTTATGCAGAACCACACTGCAGTTTTTATTTGTATTTTCCTAACAGCTGGGAAGCCTGAGCATTTTTTAACATGTCTACTAGCTGTTTGAATTTGTTCTTTTGAAAAACTTCTGTTGCTTTCCTTTGCCCATTTCCTTTGCTATCATTGAGTTCTGAAGCTCTTTGTAAATCGTGGAAATTCGTTCCCCATCAGTTGTGTAGTGTGCTGTGTAGTGTATTGTGTTGATTGCTTCTTAACTTTGTTGATCATTTCCTTTGCTGTACAGAAGCTTTTTAGTTTGATGTAGTTCTAATGGTTTATTTTGGCTTAGACTGCTTGTGCTTTTGGTGACAGTTCTAAGAAGTCTTTCCCCATTTCTGGATCTTGGAGAGTGCTTCCTATGTTTTCCTCCCTGCTTATGGCCTGGGAAAGCAGTCGAGGCTTTGGGATCCTGCACTGCACAGCAGATCTGGAATAAGCTCCGGGTTCCTGGCTTCAAATCGCTGCAGCTCTGGCTGTTGCAGTCACTTGGGGAGTGAATCACTGTACAGAAGATCTTCCTCTCTCTCTCCTCTCTGTATGTCTGACTTTCCGATAAAAATAAAATAAATATTAGTAAAGAATGGTGAGAATAATCTGCTAATGCTTCATTCATACCTTGTTTCTTTATCTCAAAGATATTATACTGAAATTAAAGTTATGTCTTATTAAATTAGGCTTTTAAAGATAACCTACATATGATTAGTATTCATGGAGAATTATTTATAATCATTCAAAAATCTTGGTTATTCAGTGCTTTTTCTATATTCAGATGTACCATTTGTTCAGAGCTATTTCTATTATATTGACATATTAGCTCTAATAGTCTAGTTAGAGTATAAGTTCCTGCTACAGAAATGGTTTCATGTAGCATGTAATATTGGGTAACACTATGACTATGTATTCTTGTTATGCACAGTGCTTATGGGCTTTATGGGATTTCTTCAGTAATTTTATGAAATGCATATTATGAAAAACTATACCTGGGTTTCAGAAAAATGTTTGCACCAAATGAACTCATCTCTTAATTATATTGTTATGCAAATATCTTAAAACCCTATTGTAAATGTTCCATTCAACACTGACTTAGTAAACACTAAATTGGCTCCCAGATCAAAAACACAGTTAAGTATGTACAAGTTTCTGGTCTGAATTTTTGTCATTCAGTCATTATGGAACAATGTTTTCTGTGTATTTTTGCTGAAGTACACCTTGATTAATATAGATTATAAGTTCACTAGCATTGAAATCATGGCCCAAGACACTATACCTCATACCTCAAGGAAGCTTATCTAATATATCTATGTTTTCCATAAGTCATTTACAGTTTCATAGGTATACTTTTTGATGCACTTTAAAACAGTGAAATCACTAACAGAAATTACAGAAATAGGGAGAATATGGCCTTGAGTGCAAAGGGAACACTAGTTGAGCTGACACTGCATGAGAGCTGAATGAGAAGGCAGATGTTTGCATCATTACAGATTTTCCACGTATTGAAAACAAAGTTTGTCTTTCAGGAATAACGAGAAATGATCTTTTAAACTTGCCATGTACACTCGTTTAGAGAATACAGATAATTTCAAACCTGTGACAAACTTATTTGAGGTCTTATTCAAAAAAGTATTTTGGCCTTGGTTTTTTAGATCTGTTACGTGTTTATTTGAAAGACAGAGCAACAGAGAAAGAGAGGAAGAGACTAGTGGGCAGGGAGAAAGAGACCTTTTGGTCTCTAGTTCAGTCCCCGCAAGAATGCAGCAGCCAGATGTAGGTCATGCCAGAGTCAGGATCCAGGAATGCCCTGTGGGTCTCCCATATGTGGGTCATCTGCCGCTGCTTCCTCACGAACATGAGCAGGAAATTGGATTTGGAGCAGAGTAGCCAGGGTTCCAGTTGGCAGAGTACACCTCAACACAGGGGGCCCAAAGTAGTATTTTGAATTAAAATAGTATTTGATCATCAGCCAAAAATTTCTTTCATCTTTGTTTTTAACAGAATTTTTTGAACATTTTTTAAATTTTTATTTTTTGTGATAATTACATAGTTGATCAGAATGCAAAAGGAATGGGGGTTAGAGATAAATGGGTGAAATAATTAATTCCAAATTTGCTATTTCTTGTTGTTATTTCTAGGAGAAGAGGAGAGAGAAAAGGGGAAGCCACACCCAGCTTCCCAAATGTCCCACTGCTCAAGGATAGGGACCCACCACCCAATATCTACCCAGGGTCCCGGTGTGCACATGCTCTGAGGGCTCAACAGTTTAAAGCTTAATATATAAAAGTTTCTTTCAATAGGAGAATATATTCACAGCCTTTAATTTCTTGTCTCTAATCTGAGATTTGTGTGTGTGTGTGTCTGATGGTATATTTGTACTAACATTGAAGGTATTTAAGTACTCAGTTCTGAATATCTGGTGAAAAGCCTTAAATAACTACATAAGCAGTACAGCTGCCAGCCTACAGTGATCTTACACTTAGGGGGTGAGTGGCCCAGGAAATTTGCTCTTTGTCATTTTGACTTGGGTTTGAAAATGGACCTGGGCTGCATTCCAGCTCAAAGAGCCGTTCACTTCCAGGGACTACTAAATTGTCCCAAGGAGCTCATTTTGGCAGTGGATTATTTGTGTTTGGCTGGGCATCCTAATAGTAAAAGCTGTCCGCTCTGGCAAGCAAGGTCTGTGGCAGGATTTAGAATTACCATCCCCTGTGTTTTTGCTTGATGAGGTTATTTTTCAGGAAGGCAGTTCCCTCACCCCCCATTTAGAAAGTGACACTGCATAAGTGACGTGCAAGGTGGTATTCTTGAGTTTATAAATGCCTTTCTGTAACAGGATGATCTATTATATTTTGTCAGAGGAAAATTGTAAACAAATCATTATCAGCACCAGATTATTCCCCAAATCAAATTTGTCTTAATGGCATATTTACTCCTTATAAAAAGTTTATGTTGACTAACATTATAGGATTTTATGTTTAAAAATAAAAGTGACAAAGAGTTTCTGAAATGTTTTGTTTTAGGGGATGTGCAAGTAGGTACTTGAGTCAACCCTTTGTTTATCTGCCCAATGAAAATACCGACTGTCTGACACTAGACAGAATTAAGTGGTGATTACTACTGGTTGGAAGCCAGGTTAGTGCCTGACAGAGAATATGTTCAACAGCTACTAGACTTTCCAGATAAAGATGTGATTCAAAATTGAGTGTCCAGCATGATAGCCTAGCAGCTGGGGTCCCCGGCTTGGGTCCTTGCCTTTCATATGCCGGGATCCCATATTGGTTCATATCCCCGTGGCTCCACTTCCCATCCAGCTCCCTGCTTGAGACCTGAGAAAGCAGTCGAGAACAGCCCAAAGCCTTGAGATCCTGCATCTGCATGGGAAACCTCGAGGAAGCTCCTGGCTCCTGGCTTCAGATTGGCTCAGCTGTGCCCATTGCAGCCACTTTGGGAGTGAATCAGCAGATTTTCTCTCTATCTCTCCTCCTCTCTGTATATCTGACTTTCCAATTAAAAAAGCTAATACATCTTTTAAAAAATTGATACTTTATTATATCAGAGGATAAGTAGACAAGTAGATCCACAGGGTTAAGGAAAAAAAGTAATGACCATCTTGTTGATACTTTTATCTCAGTATTTATATTTACCTTTATATTACATTACCACAATATTATATATTTTGAGGCTGTTTGCTCAAAATAGTTCACTGATGTGGGATAGCATTGTGGGATATAGCCTGTAAATGGGCACCAGTTCATGTTCTGGATCTTTCACTTCCAATCCAGCTCGCTGCTAACAGCCTGGGAGAAGCAGCAGGGGATGGACCAAGTAATTCAGTCTCTGCTCCTGATATGGGAAACTTACAATAAACCCCTGGCTCTATTTTGGTCATCTGAAGAGTAAAGCTGCAGATGAACACACATTCATATTCTCTCTCCCTCTTCCTCTCTCTCTCTCAAATAAACACATCTTTAGAAAAAATAATAGCTCCAGCAGTGTGATCAAAGTCCTCTTTGTCATATTATTGTTCCAAAATAGTGTAAATATCCATGGGATTTACTGAACCTGATTTTTGAAAAAACATGGTAAATAGAATATGCATACCATTACCATTACTCTTACCATTGAAGTAAGAGTGCAGGAAAGTACTAGTGCTGAGTACCCCAAATCTTAACCTGTTTAATCCAGCACTGTAAAGTAGCTCCTTTTTACCAACTGGGAGTTGGGAAATATTTTTTTTTATTTCCATTTTCCTGGAATATGTTATAGAGAATTTGTATCATTTTTTCCCTTTTCTATAGAATTCACCACTGATACTATCTCGACTTCTATCAAAAGCCATTAAATTTTGGTTGTTTTTTTTTAAATAAATAAAGACCTATGCAGATTATACATTTTTCTGTGTATGAGTTTTGTTATATTCTGTCTGCTCAAGAATTGGGCTATTTCACCTAAGTTGTTGAATTTGTAGTCAGAGTTCCTCATGCTGTTTATATTTCTTTCAATATTAATGGCATCAGAAGTGACGATTATCTTTCAGTTCTGATGTTAGTATTTGTATTTTCTTTTTCCCTAGAGTTTAGCAATATGTTAATATTTGCAGGGAGTGAGTGTTCAAGGAGTGGTTTTCTTTCTCTTCTACTTTATGCATTCAGTGCTATACATTGCCCTCTGCTCACTGCTTTTTCTGCAATTTTTAAAGATGGTATTTTCATTTGGTTTGAAATATTTTTTCTCCTTAAACCTCGCCTTGACTCATGTATTGTTGATAAGTGTTTTTTTATTCAGATATATTGTTTTTAGCTACTATTAATTTTTAAATTCCATTGTGCTATGAAATCATAATTTATACAATTTCTATTCTTTTAAATTAATTAAGATTTTTTTTGGCTCAGAATGTGGTCTGTTAGGGAATGTTCCATGTGAGCTTTTATGTGCTGCTGCTATTGGCTAAAGTAGTCTCTTTTTATCAACTATACCAGCTAACTAATCACTTTTAGTTTCAGTACTCTAATAAAGATTCATCTATTTCATCTTGCAATCCCATTGAATTTTGTTTTGTTTTTGCATTCCATCTATTCAGGGTTTTGTTTGTTTGTTTATTTTGAACCTTTTATATAATTCCACTGTTTCCCACTGTTACCATGTCAATTATAATGCTTTTTAAAGTCTTCTTTAAGACATTGTTCTAGAGCTTGGAGTACACATTTACCAATTCAAATTCACTTTTAAATAACTTTGTGCTACTTCTTGGATAATATACTGAGTTTAAAATAGATGATTCAAAATTTCTTCCATCCCTTCTCCTTTATATGTATATTTTAAATTTTATTTTATTTTGAAAGACAGTGTTACAGAGATGTAGGAAGAGCAAAAGAGAGCAAGCATAAGCGAGTAGGAGCGAAGATGAATCTATCTCTGAGTCACTTCCCCGATGGCTGTGGCAAGTGATGGGCCAGGAGGAAGACAAGAGCCAGGAGCTTCATCCTCAAGGTCTCCCACATAGGTTTCAGGGGCCCAAGCACGTAGGCCATCTTCCTCTACTTTTCCCAGGCCGTTAGCAGGAAATTGGATCAGAAGTGGAACAGCTGGGACATGAGCCATTGCCCATCAAGGCTCTAGAGTCACAGGTGGTATCTTTACCTGCTATGTCACAGTGCCAAAGTCTTCTTCCCACCCCTTCTAGCATTGCTGTCACTCAGCTATAATCACCTACATCATTGTCATGTTAAACAAAGACAATGACCTGTTAAGTCAATTAAGAATGAGAAAAATAAAACATCTTATTTTTACCTTTTTTTTCTTTCCTTAAAGCTCTTCATTTTGAGAAATAAAATAGTGCTACATATGTTTATAAAAATAATGCTGTTCACAGTTCTAGATTTCAGTTTTCGTCAAGTTGCCAACATAAACACTCTGTTATGCTTTACACACATGATTAAATTTTAAGAGCACTATGGGGCACTAACATTGTGGTGTTGTGAGTTAAGCCACCTGCTCTGACACTCATGTCCCCTATAGGCATCACAGCATTTCTAAAAATCCAACTCCTTGCTAATGCCCCTGGGAAAGCAGTGAAAGATGACCCAGGACCTTGGGCCTTCACATCCATGTGAAAGACCCAGTAAAAGCTTCCATCTCCTGGTTTCTGGCCCAACCCTGGCTGTTGCAGTGAACCAATGAATGAAAGATCTCTGCTTGTCTCTCTCCATATCTGTTACTTTGCCTTTAAAATAAATTAATCTTTTTGAAAAGAGTTCCTCTCCATGTTTCTGAGATGTCACATGCTACTCCTGCAACTACAATGTTCAGAAAAGAAAGAGAGAAAAGCAAGAATTTCAGTGTCAGCACTGCAGGAAAATGATGCTTTATTAGGTGAAGTTCTACTGAAGGGGCAGATGCCGCCTTACCCCACATCACAATGCCTGTGTTCAAGTCTCAGTTGTAGCTCCTGGCCAGTTTCCTGCCAGTGCAGGATCTTGGAGGCAACAGGAACATGTAAAGTTAGTGGGTGTCTACCATTCCTGGAAAGACCTAAATTGTGTTGCTCACCCATGATTCTAACTGCACCAAAGCCCTTAGCAGTGTCTAGGGGCTCTATGTTCTGTCTTATACCTCTGCTCTCAAATAGATTTTCAGAAGTTAAAAGCACAATGAATTGTATTCATGCTGTCCAAAAGGAGGACTTTGTTCACATCAACTAAATTGCCTTTCGTTTAGGTGTTGTAGTTGCTCAAATCTTCATTACATTCAAAAGTGGTGTCTGTCAGAAGCCGTACTTTATGTTAGATGGGCATGACAAGCAGAACAATGTTCCCTGAAGCCTGAAAAACGTTAGTCATTGAAGCAGATAGTTAGGGGAGGTGCCCTGTTGTACCAGAGTGTGGATTGCAGTTCCTGCTCGCAAGGCACCTGCATGACCACCTGTTCTCTAACACATTTACCTTCTTGTGGCTGGGATGTATAGGCATTTCTAAGGAGCTGAACCAAAGGTAAAGCTCCTTATTTCCTAAATGTTCATAAGAAAAAAAATTCAGCCAAAATCAGTTCCATTTAGGAACAGGCCTCTTTTCCAAGAAGAAGCCTACAATTTATATATATTTATTAGGTATTATTAGGTATGTACTCTTTATTTAGCTGCCAGGAGTAGAACCGGCACCCATATGGGATCCTGCCATATTTCAAGGCAATGACTTTAGCAGCTAGGCCATTGTGCTGGGCCCGGTACTTATGTGGGAGATCCAGAAGAAGCTCCTCGCTCCTGGCTTCACATTGGTTGAGCTCTGATCCTAATAGCCATCTGGGGAGTGAACCAGTGGATGGAAGATTTTTGTCTCTGCAGTTGCCCACAGACATTACTTAGAGCTCTTAAAAATTATGTGTCTAAGAGAAACCATACTTTCAACAGATAAAACTTATAAAACTTAACTCTGAACTTTGAGAATATGCTGGAAAAATTGAAGTGCTGTTATTTCATGCCAGACTTTTGCGGTAACTTTGATCTTTATTTCTTCTAGGATTTCCAAACTGTGTTACCATCATTTGATCTTTTCTCAAAATATGGAAAATCATATTCAAAAGCTGGACAGATTATATAAAGGTATGCATTTTTGCTAAGAAGCACTCTAAAAATGTGCATTAAATGACATAAAAAGTCAAATGAGTTTGACCTATCAAATGTTATAAATGCTACTGTGATATTCTTACCTAATAAGAATGTTTATTTACTTCATTCTAATCTAATGGTTTTTAACATTTTAAAACAATGAATTGTTATTCTCCAATTATCTTCTCCAAAATGATCCACAAATGCCTTACAACGCAAAACTGACAAAAGGTTGAAATACTGTTCATGTGCAAATCATTACAACACATAGGTAAGCATATAAAATATAAATATGGATGATGGTATTCAAATGCCAAAATACTCCTCAGTACTGTACTGTCATAGTGTGATTTAAAATAATATATTACAGCGCCTATAAAACTGTACTACATAATATAATGTAAGCAACAATAAAAAAAAATATATTAGATATGTGCATCACTTTAAGTGTGAGGGATCTTGGGGAGCTACTAAAGAAACAGAATCTAGGGTATAGGAGAAACAATATTGGAGATAATTACATAACATTCAAGATCACAAAGTTAGCTTCCAATAAGTACTCTATCTATCTAAATTTAGAATAAAGATAATTGTAGCTGGAATAAGTATAATAGAAGGTATTCTTGCATCTTGCAGCCAATTAAAAAATTTTATGTAGCCTTTTTATTGCATTCTAGTATTTTCCTTTGTTTGTATATGAAGATTTATTTTCCCTCGATATAGATTTATATGCACGATGGATTTTCCCTCCCCTTTTTTCTTCCCCTGCTCCCTCCCTTATTATTTGTCCCCAAATTATTTCAATGGCATAGTCATTCATTTCACCATTACAAGTTTAACTTTCTAATATATGAATGTAACATGACATGACAAGTGTAGGAAAAGGAAGCAAATAAAGAAATGTGATATAAAAGTAAAGATAAAATAATAATGTAAATCCTGTTATTCAGAAGTAAGTATGCGTCCTGTAGCCATATAGGATTTCATATGGTATAGTCTCCCTTGTAGAGTTTAAGGGTGTGAGTGTGTGTGTGTGAGTGTGTGTGTGCTGTGTATTAGTAGTCACACATATCAGAGAGAACATACGATATTTGCCGTATTTCAGCTGTTGTGAATTGTGTTTCTATGAACATGGGATTCAAGAAGATCTTACAAAACTTGAAAGAAAGAGACAAGAATGAGAAATCACACTAGTTAGATTATGTCCAATATCTTCCCAAACTGAAACCGCCAAACCATTCGAAACAGCACACAGGACAGACTCAAAGGATTTGATTTCCTTATATTTAGTGTGAATATATTCTCCACCGCACCTTACACATCTCAGTGCTTCAATTTAAAGGTTCAAACGCTAAATGCAGAGATCTATCGTTGAACTCCTTCAAAGGAATACACAAAGAGAAAGATGAAATATCCTAAGCTAAGAGCAGAATGAACATGTAATAACCAAGTGGAAATGCTGCTTCCAAAGTTTAAAAAGTGTTTTTACTCATTGGAGCTGTCATCTGATCTTTATAAGCTCTGGTACAAAGGAGTGTAAAGTGTTACATATTTGTGTGTGATTTCAGGATTTAATTCATAGTTATAGTCTGTTTATAATGGTGGAATATTGAGAGCAGCTTAAACATTCATCAATATTTTGTCAAGGTAAAGAACTGATAAACCACATATAATGCAGTCAATATCAATAGGCTTTCACTTATTAATATGAAAAATGCCCAAAATAACATTTTAAGAAAGGAAGGCTAAATTGAAAGCAACCTGCTTAATTGTGTTTCCTTAAATAATACATATGTATATTATACATACATGAATGCATGCACATATGTAAATATGTACACTTGCATACATATGTTGCAGACATGTTAATTGTGGTTTTCTTTGTGTGGTGTGATTCTGTATCTTTTTGGGGGGAGTTGCTTCTTTGTATTCTATTTTTTAAATTTTTATGTAACCAGATAAAAACAAATCATTAAAGTACTGCAAATAGGGAGTATTTGTTCTACTCTGCCAATTATGCAAACATCTTGACTTTATCCTGTTTAATCATAATCATTTAGAGATAATTATCTTTTTTTCTGAAGACAAAATAATCACTTGCTAAATTATTTATACAGAAAGACACGGATGAGTAACAAATGTTTCCAATTATTAATTTTAAATTGTATGCTATGCAAAGATACAAATATGTGGATAAATTTTTTTAATGTTTGCTAACTCTGTCCTTGCATTTTAAACTATGGGAACTGACAGTAATATCCGAATACCATCTCCTCCTTTTCAATAGTAGGGTGAAACTGAGTGTTTAATTTTGGTAAGTGAAGGGCAGGAGGCTCGGTGGAAGCTCTCTTATTAAGATTTAATTTCACCAAATACAGAGTGCATCTGCTCTTTGTTAAGAAGGCCAAGATGAGCACACTTGCACCAAACTGTTGAATAAAGATGCTGTAGTAATTTTTAGAGCTATCTATTTGATTGCTTTGGCTTCAAGGTAGTTTATCACTTCACTATAATTCACCTGACATTGCCTCTTGCACCCACTACTACATTTTCCCATCAGTCCGATTAGAAAAATTGATGCCTTTATCAGATTAGTCTTCCTTTTCTTGAGCAATCTGAATTTAGGATGAACAGAGCCAATACACCTGCCTACCCATTACCATTGTCTTTAAATAATCACTTGTACCCTTTGGTAGTTTCCCAAAAGAAATTTTATCTAAATCAGAGCATGCTATGTGCTGTCAGAGTTCCAGGCCATCCTTTTCGCTCCATTCATCTTTCCGAAGAGAAGAGTTCATACAGATT
This sequence comes from Ochotona curzoniae, assembly GCF_017591425.1. Lineage (NCBI taxonomy): Eukaryota > Metazoa > Chordata > Mammalia > Lagomorpha > Ochotonidae > Ochotona > Ochotona curzoniae. Next base: position 24,876,322 of record NW_024466219.1, read on the forward strand.
AGAGCAGAAAAACACAATAGCAAAAAGGGTGAAATCATTGACTATAATTTTATGAATTGGAAAAACGTATCCAATTCAGTCTGGCATCAAGTGAATGTGTGTGCTTCTTAAGCTTCTCAGATACTGTTTTCCACTGGGCTTTCATCCAGGATGCCTTCCTGCTAAAAAGTGGTTCATTTTAAAGCCAGATGAGAGGATTTTTAATCAAATTATGTGTTAGAGATTTAAAAAAAAGGTATCATGTCTCATTTCCCACAGGAATTTGACATGCAAATAACTGAAATGCAGAGAAATGAAAAATAAAAATAAATATGGTTAGAACCTAGTTGGACCGCATCCTATTTTGTTTATCCAGGGAAGGAAAAATCTTAGCAACTGCATTAAGAAGAATGCGTTGTAAGAGAAGAAAGGTAGTAATCAAGCAGTTAAGTTATTATGTGCCTATTGGGAGTTGAAGTTTTCATTCAACAAGAAAAAGAGCTAAAATGTGTCAGTCACACTGGCATTCTATGAATGTTTGTAATGCATTTTAAGTGAGATCATAATGAATTGGCAAAGCAAAACAAAACAAAACAAAACAAAACAAAAAACATATCTTCCATATCTTTCTCTCAGTGAGGTTGTCCTTTTATTCAGGTTTTATAACTGTCCCACGTGCCTGTGGGAATGTGCTTTATCACGCTTCCCCATAGCTGAGATCTATTTGTAGGCACTCCACACATGTGGTGGACACATTGTTCATCAGGATGTGCAGTGATGCAGACAGATTGGAATCAGAGTAGACCCAGCAGAGTTATAACCAGACACTGAGATGAAACTAAGAGAGAAATGTTTAAACAGAGAACTCGACAACTTGTATCACTAAGTTTTCCTTTCTCTTTCTGTTATTGTTTTATTGATAGAAAACAAAAGAAGACAAAATGTGAAACTGAGGTTAAGATGTGAGGTGAGTGTTAAAGAAAGATCCCAATGGCTGGATTTCTGGATTGTACCTCCATGGTTGATGAGCAACCATGATTTGAGTCTCATAACTGCTGCAGTTTTTTTCTCTGTCTCTCTTTGTCATGAAAGAAATTAAAACCATTTATTATTCATTTAAAGAATTTATATTTCTAAAATTAAGAACCTATAGGAAATAACTTAAACCATACTTCTATGAACTAATAAAGTGTATTTTTGCAATCCTTGTTATGAGTTAATTGTGTGTGTGTGCATCAAATTTCTTAGATTTATCTTTTGGAATAAATCTTAAACTTGAGCATTCTGCCTCTGAGAATGTGTGTCAGTCACAGCCCCTGGCATATCAAAGCCACTAAAGTGGCTGTCTTCTGACTTCCTCACACATTGGTCACAAATGATGAACTCAGCGTTGGATTCCTCATTTAAGAGTAGATAACATCTAAGTATGAATGAGTGGTTGCAAGGTCTGTATTGCATGGAGGAGTCCTGCATGTTCCTTGAAGGGAATAATGGCTTACATTAAACCCACTCACAATGTTGAACCTGAGACTCACAGACATGCTAGACATAAGCCAGCGTGTACAGGAGCCATCAGACAGAGGAGACATTTTAAGGACTCTGCTTTGTAGAGGGCAAAGCAAGGCAGTAACCCGATTTGTAGGGCTGTTTCAGACCCTGCAAAACTCTGAGCCAGAATTTGGTTCCAGGAATCTTTTTTGAGATTTATTTTTATGAGAGGTCTAAGTTTTTCTCGAATTGACGTTGTTAACTCCATAATGAGAATCTTCTATCCTTTGTTTGCATTTACACGTATCCTTACAATAAAATGTCCCAGTACAGGTAGGGTGGCCTGAGTAAACCCTTGTATTTTATATTTGAAGAGAACACAAATGACACTGCATGTGATTTGGGGCCTGTAGCCAATGGTAGCTTACTGGTCACAGGAAAGGTGATGCAGTCATCATAAAAAGCCTTAATTTGAAATTTCTGGTCAGTAAATTCTAGACTCTGGTAATGCTATAGGTCAGGTGACTTCCTTACACGAATAAATCACAAAATGGAGGAAGAAATAGGCAACCTATTTAAAACACATGCCAACCAATCATAATATATGTACACTTCGGCTCCTGATTTGAATAAACAAAGTAGTGAAGAAGATCCTTTGGTATAAGTGGAAGTTGGAACACTGATTGGATATTCAGTAATAGAAATGAATCATTAAACCCACATTTAGATGTGAAAATGGTATCTTACTACATAAAGTCATCTAAAGTGATACATATGGAGATATTTATAGATGCAGTGATATGAACTCTGGGATTCAAGGAGGCAGTTAAGTAAGTGAATGTATATATGAAGGGGAAATAAAGATAGCACTATTGTTAAAGCTGACGACTGAATATTTGAGTTTATTAGAATTTTTGTCAGCTTTTGTAAGGTTTTAGTGAAATAGATACTTGGTCATCTCTTTCTGATTGTGAAGCCATTTCCTTCTATTTGCTTTGTACAGTTGACACCAATACTCCTAACTGAACCAGGTATGAATGGCTTTGTTTTTTAAAACATATCTAACCATACATGCACCCATTTACTTATTTGTTTATTTGTTTCAAAGCCAAAGTTATAGAGAGCAAACGATGCACAATGAGTAATCTTGGCATACATTGGATCATGTCCCCAGGTACCTGTCCTGCAGCTCAGGATGAGACACGCTGAAGCCAAAAACATAAAATGCCATCCTGGTCTCCCACAGGAGTGGCAAGAGCCCAGCTACTTAGGCCATCAGCCACTGTTTGCATTCCTTGGTACATTAGCAGGAGCTGTATCAGAAGCAGAGTAGCCAGGATAAGAATCTTCACTTCCACAGAGGATGTGGGTATATCCATCAGCAGGTTACCCTGAGATGCCACACCACCTGCCCCTGGATGGCTTTCGTTGACTCTATAGATACTGTTCTTTCAAACACCAGTAGAGTTTGCCACCTCTGTTTTTCCAGAGGGATTCTCACAGATTCTCCATAATTCATTCTCATCCTAACATGGACTTGGTTTTGGAGACAACGCTTCGTATCATATTCCTCACATTACCCTGACAGTAAAGTTACAAAATGCTTTTGTAAATTCCTGAGTAAGGTAGCCCTTTCCTTCTTCCTTATCATCATTGTCATTTTCACCATCTATATGCTGGACTATTTAGTTTCTCACTGTCCTTTTCAGTTTCTGGACTGCCATGTCTGCTATTCAACCTCCACCTGCAAAATGGTTTTCTTATTTTTAACTCGGAGCCTAAAATCACTTCCTTAGAAACGTTTTGACAGATTCCCTAACCTGAAAGCCTTTCTCTAGCAGTCATATGTCTCTTTTCATATAAGCTCATTCTTGTGATTCTTCACGATCTCAGAAATCCTGTAAACTCATCAACATAAATTCTGTCTGAATCTCATCACCAATGCCTGGCTTGTATCATGCATCTAATGGAGGTTTATTGTGGCTGTTACTATTAGACTCATATGTGGCCAATAGGTTGTTTTGCCAAACACAATGAATTTCAACTATGTAATCCTGGTGATTAATTAATTATTGTTATACGTGATATTCTTTGTTTTATGTACATTTAGCTTCACATAGTTCTTCACACCTTATGAACAGGAAGTTATTTCTAAATGCAATACACTTTTCTGCCTACTTAGATTCTGAAAATTTAGAGTATATCTTTTACACCTCTTATTTCCCAATAAGCCTAAATAATTTGTTAGCTATTTTGCTGTTGCTCAGTAAATATTTGCTGAATTCATCCTTAACTCAAATTTGTAAACAATTAGTTTAATTGGAGACAGTCTAAACATTGCCCACTTGGAAGCAATATTGTATGTCTTGGGATTCATTCCTTAACTATGCTCATATCAATATGTTATTCAGAGCTGGAATTCCTGAATCTGATGCAAATGAGGTATGATGCAAGAATTATGCTTTGTGAGTTTTTCTGTGAATAAGATTCATTTTTAGAAAATCTTCAGTATTTATCTTTTTTAAAAACAACAGTTATTTAGAGTCAAATGTGAATACAGTGGAGATTATAGTAAACATGGGTTTAAAGACAATAAATGGTAATAAAAGCAAATGCTGTCTTAGTAAGACAACCTTTAATGCAGGGACAAATTTAATGACAATGTGAGGTAGTGAAATAGGAATAGAATAGAAAATATGTTATTGGGTGTGATACAAAATAATAGAAAAAGATAATGAATCACTTAAGTTGTAAACTACAAGAAGTTGAGCAGAAGTTAAATTCAGAACAGATTGTTTTTAAGCATTATTCATTTTGTATGTTCCATATAGCAAAATGCATAATTCACTGATTAAATTCACTTAATGTGGAAACAACTGATAAAAGCATAAGGTGGCATTTTTATAAAGATGGCCTGTATAGCCTGAAATCCTATTTATAGTGGTTATTAACTCTTCTAAACCTGGTCTCTTCCTCAATTCTCATCTTTAAAGACTAGATGTGTCATGGAATCTGTAATTCTGTTAACAACACTCATCGAGGAGCCAACAATCTTATTCAAATGTCCATACCAATGCCAAAATATGAGAGAAAAAACAAGAACTTAAATGATTCAGAGTTATATGAGGGCCTCAGGACCATAAATCACCTATCTTTAGACATCCAGAAACAGAAGTGATTGTAAGAGACATCCAATTGTACTGCTCAGGTTGTTTCACCTGGTCTCAGATTGCCAGTTCACAGGTAGTCACCTACCTTGCACACTGTCTCTGTCAGTCTCTTTCTTCTTTCATGTTATATCATGTAAGAAAAACAACTGTTGGTATTGATAAACTCTTGGAAATATTTAGGAAATATTTAAGCATTCTACTGTTTGGGATTTCAATTTTATTTTTTCTAAGGCTTTTTTTTTTTTTCAATCTAAACTGCTTTGTAATCAGATTATGTAAATAATAGGACTGTTCTTCACCACTGTTCCTCACCTGCTACACACACAGCAACTTGTTTTATAATCTCAATGAATAAAACACACCTTTGCTTCAAGGAAGCAGAATACTGAGGTGGAGTCTTATTAGTAAGTAGAACCTGGGAAAAGAAAAGCTGTCTGTTTCTTTGGAAAACTACTTGGTTCGGTTACCTTCTTCACAGTTCCTTTCCTGTCATCTCAAAATGAATGACTCAGTGATAAATAAAGAAAAGGAAAACTGCATCAAGAAATAGAAGCTGTAACAGGACATATACCCTCCTAAGATAATTCCATAAAAACCCTGTGCCTTATTTCTGTGCGCACATTGTGGTGTGTTTTTGTAACTAGTCTCACCACATCCATGCAGTTTTGGATATCGTTTTCCAATTTCTGTGCTAATCTTATCTTCACTATCATCTCTTTCACTTCAGCTGTTCTTTTAATATTATCCTCATTTTCTCTTTCATCTATCGCTTTTACATTGTAGACTTGCTCAACCTTTTAAAAACAAGATGAGAGACCCAGTGCATTAGCCTGGTGGCTGAAGTCCTTCCCTTCCATGCCCGGGATCCCATACGGGCGCCAGTTTGTATCCCAGCCGCCCTGCTTCCCATCCAACTCCCTGCTTGTGGCCTGGAAAAGCAGTCAAGGACAGCTGAAAGCCTTGGAACCCTGCACCCATGTGGGAGACTCAAGATCCTGGCACCTGGCTTCAGATTGGCTCAGCTCCAGCCATTGCAACCAGTTGGGGAGTGAATCAGCAGGCAGAAGATCTTCCTCTCTGTCTCTCCTCCTCTCTGTATGTCTAACTTTCCAATAAAAAACAAAAATCTTTTATAAAGATGGAATTCTAAGAATTTTACAAAACAATGTGCGTAACTTTTAAAATATAATAACCATGCCCAAAAGTTAAAATATCATTGTATCAAAAAATAAAGCTTGGCCTTAATTGTAGATTATAAAAAGCCTCTATACAAAATATTAGGCTATTTTTTACTGGAAAATAAGTGAATGGGTGAGTGAATGAATCACGGAGAGATGATTTATGGTTTGGTTTATTTTGCATTAATTGAATTCTAGTTACTCTTTTCTCTCAGCTTGTTTAAAACTCACATTTTCCACATTTAATCCTCAGCTACTCTTGTGTAAACTACAGAAGAGTCAAGAATTCTAAGTAGAGATGATGGCGCTAATTTGGACACCAGTTGAATGGGCTACCACTAGAAAGGATGTTTGAGGTGTCCTAAAAAGACTGAAGGAGACTATGATAGAAAAACACGTATCTGTTCATTCCTCTCATTTTGTGATTCAAAATTTGTTTCCTGTGAGAATGCAGTGAAATATCCGTTTGTTTGTGGTTGGTACTTCACTCCTTTTTTGAGGGTTAGTTTCCCAGAGCAAGCTCTCTCCCAGAGCACAGTAGCATATTGCAAGGCTCTCTTCCATGCCTGAACACTTAAACCTGTTCATGAAGAAATTACCTTGCTGTTGATACCAGTAAGAGCAGTCGCTTACCAACAAACAAAAAAAGAGTACACTTGGTTAATTTGTAGACCTCAGCTTTATGTTTGATATCATGGGATGCAGTTAGGCATTCATTAGTACATTATGGCTTAAAGCAAATTTGCCACAGAGTAACATGTTGTACGATAAGAGTCAACACTGTGGTGTGATACGTTGATCTGCTTCTTGCCACACCTACATCCCCCATCAGAGTGCCCATTTATGCATTTTTTCATTATGCTCTGTTACATGAATCTATTGGAAGCCACTCATTGTTCTTGCTCTGGGTTATGGATGCATTTATAAACCATTGATGAGATTTCAATGAGCTAGAGTTTTCATTGATTTTATACCACCTTATGGGTATGAGTTATTTTTTATGCAGTTAGTGCAATAAGGGAGTAAGAATGAGTGGAACAAACAGTAAACAGAACCCTGGGCATTGTGTTTTGTAAATTTTTTAGGTCACCCTGATTTTGCTTTTGGAAGGAAGTCCAGTAACTTACCATCTAATTTTAAGAGATGCAAATGATAATATGAAATTTCTCATTTTTAGGTGTTGGCAAAGATTTCAATTATGAAAACCACACAAAGCACAACCATAACTGAATTCTTTTCTTGATTGACAGTTTGGGCAAATGTGATGGCTGTTTCCAGTGGCTCTGACAGATTATACGTGTAGTCCTGGCAGAATTTCTTAACTTCTTAACTGTATATATATATATACTTCTTATATATATATATACTTCTTAAGTGTATATATATATACACATATTACATGTATTTATATAGATATATGTAGAATGTATATTATATATTATATATTATATATATCTTATCTATGTTATGATTCCTAGAGTACTCTCTGAGGATAACAGATGAGAAAAAGGGGTGGCACCTTGAAATGACGACATACAGCTAAAGCTAAAGCTCCCCACCCCCATATTTCCTGTCGCTGTCTCCCTCCCCTTAGGCAGATTGTAGTCCAGGTTTAACTTTGCTCTTGCTACAGCCCTAATAAAAGCTACAATGCTACCCTGGCTTGTATACAGTGAAATGATGTAGCAAAGCTGGGTAGGAGATGTGTTCCATTCAAATGCATTTTTCTCATAGAGATACTATTATACATGTATTAGGAATTTCACTCATAAAACTGTATTCGTAATCAAGCAAAAATGGAGTAGTAGCAGTGGGATAGATTTTTGTGGGCTGCCCTGGACAATACTGTAACATCTCATTATGTTCTGAGGCCCATATATTGGCAAGTCAAAACTGCCTTAAAGGAGAAAAACTGCCACATGGTTATGTTTTAGTATGTAGCTTTCTGCACAACAATCATAAAATGCTTCAGTTTCATACAATGTGCTCACAAAACAGAGATGTTCTCATAAAGTGAAAACCGTGGATGATAAGATTTTCGTACTAGTCCTGGAACTCAAACCTCACAAAAACACTAGCAAATAAAAACATTTTGCTTTCCAAAAAATCCTTATTCCTGACGTTTGATAGTATTCTATTGAAGAAATAAGGAAAATGCAAAACCTTGCTTGTCAAGGAGAAGGAAATCTGAATGGTAATTCAGAAACTGCATGGTAACCATCTAGCTGTTCAAGAAATTGCTGTATCGTATTTTGGCTACCTGTGGTTAATTTGGGTCATGTAAGTGCATTTGAAGGCACCTAGCCATGTAACTCCTTTGCCAAATATGTAAGTTGAAAATCAGCAATAATTCTTAATTAAGTAGTGGTTACATGATATGGAACATACTTATTTTTTAAAGATTTATTTATTTTTATTGGAAAGGCATATATACAGAAAGGAGGAGAGACAGAGAGGAAGATCTTCTGCCTGCTGATTCACTCCCCAAGTAACCGCAATGGCTGGAACTGTGCTGATCTGAAGTCAGGAGCCAGGAGACTCTTTCTGGTCTCCCACATGCGTGCAGGATCCCAAGGCTTTGAGCTGTCCTTTACTGCTTTCCCAGGCCACAAGAAGGGAACTGAATGGGAAGTGGGGCTGTTGGGACATGAACTAGTGTCCATATGGGATCCCGGGCATGCAAGGGAAGGACTTTAACCGCTAGGCTCCTGTACTGGGCTCGTGGGTCATAATTATTACAATTAATACATTTGCAAAGCCATGGGAAGTTAGTTTATTATCCCCATGTTCATATGAGGAACTTCAGGAAATATAAGCAATTAAACCAAAGTCACAGAAATAGCAAGATTGGGATTGGACTCAGTTACATAAACTTTAGGTTGGGCCCTTCATTGTTGCATTAAAATGCTTCTCTTAGTACTAGTTGTTAACATTCCTTGAAAGGCCATGCTGTCTCCTTGCTGTGACACAGCAATCTGTAAACCAGGAGCCCATCAATTTACTTCATTGTTTTAGTAAATAATTCTATTCTTTGGTTGTGATGATATGTTAGATTTTTAAGATCCAACAATGTCCATCCATTTCCTTGGCGATCATCTGAAGGAAGAAAGTGACTTGCTGTTTTTCATTATCTCATTCTTGTAAGGCGGACCCCCCCCCCAAAAAAAACCCATAAAATCACATTTACAGAATGGAAAAAAAAACAGTGAAAGCAGAATTTAGTTGTGTATTACTTAGTATGCATGTGTACATACAATATAATAAAAATCTGCAGGACCAGTGTTCTGTACTGCAGATTAAGCCATAGCTTGGGAAACTAGCATCCCACTTGGGCATTATTTTAAATCCTGGCTGCTGCATTTCTAATGCAGCTCCCTATTCATGCACAACACACATAGTTGTCAGTGGTTCACGTGTCTTGGGCCTCTGCTGCCCAGACGGGAGACCTGGATGGAATTCCAGCATTCTGGCTTCAATCCAGCTCAGCCCTGGCCGTCAGGGTCATTTGGGGAGTGAACCAGAACCTCTCTCTCTTTCTCTCTCTCTCTCTTTCTCTCTCTCCCTCCTCCTCTCTCTTCTCTCCTTCCTCTTTCTGTAAGTCTACCTTTCATATAAACAAAACTGCAGGGCATTATGAAAACATTTTAAATATCACAGAAAATATTACGCACAGAAATTCTACGTTCCTACATCTTGCCTGCTGTGCTCTCTGAAGTCACTGGCGTGTGATAACAAAATATTCTCTTTTAAGGAAAAATAAGTAGAAATAATGGGAGGAAGTCAGCACCAAGGAGAGAAAAAAAAAGTGTGAATAACCTATTGGGAACAGAAACTGCAGTCTAACTAGTGCCTCCCCACCTTCATTACCATCCTTCCAAATAAATCTTCCTGCTCCTCTTGAGCTGGCGAATAAAAAAATCAACCCACAAGATATATGTGTGTGCTTTTCCTGATGAGCATCACCATCCGTCTCGGGGACGTCCCACATGCCAGTGAGAAGACAGGCTAGTCGGAGAATTAAAGACTGGAGGAAGTCCGCAGCATAATCAGAGAAGGCTTTTTTTCCCTCTGACTAGACAACTTTCATCTCTGTCCTGTGTGATTTTCTTCCCATCTTTTTCACTGTAAGGCAAAGATGCTGATTTCTGATGGGACAATAACTTAATCCAATGCCTAACCTTCCAGGGCAAACTATTGGTCTCAAATCTGTGGCACAAATCTTTAGACAAGTTTTATTTTTGGCAAGGAGTGTTTATTCAAAGGTGTTGACATTCACGCATTACAATTATGAATCCTGAGATTTTAAAAAGCTCCTGTTGATTTCAAAGGTTTTATTACCACCCCCCCATTATTTGATAAAACTGTCTGCTAATGCAGACATTGTTTCAGATTGATGAATTTCAGTGACAGTACTGAACATATTAGCTGAAATAGTTTGATACAGATTATTTTTGTGTAGAAGGAAGTGTTTTTCCTTGTTGGAGATTTGATGGCTTATGGTAAGATCCCTAAGAAATGACCTATTCTAAATCCCCCACACCTGCTGGGATCTTGTATCGAATATCCGGAAGGCACGTTTTAGGACTTAAACTCCCTCAGCGGAGTTTGTTCTGCTTTGGACTTTTCTAATTATTTGGAAGTTCTTCGTTGTATGTTGTCTGCAGCTTCACTTATACTGTTATAATGTGGCACTCGATAGCCGGTGGATGGCATTTGACTGGCTTTCAAGCACTGGCACAGGAGACCCAAGAGGCCTCTTCTCAGTGTTGAACATGCTTAGTGGCACAACAACTCTTCACCTGTCTCTCCATCACCTCTTCCCTGCAGACACTGCTCATCCACATCCTCCCTGCTCCTCACCTGAGCTCAGAATGTTTCCCCCACACACGTTCCCAAGCACCAAGTGTTCCATTTGAATTGGAAGATGAACTGAAACTTGTTTCCCCATCCTACATGTTCAGATTTCTTTAGAAAAAAGATTATTGAAGATAGAGATGGAGAATGAGATGAAGCTCTTTAATAATTAGAAAATGTTCCAGTTTGGGTGCTCGTCCAAGGTTGATGTCTCTGTATCCTTTACTCCAAATCAAACCGAAGTGTTATATAGGAGGTCAACTGTCTCCTGGATAATACAACTTCCAGAAAAAATAATTATTTCCAAGCCAACAGTTGAAACCAAAACACCCGTATTTGGCAAGATTCTCAGCGTGAGATTACTAGGAGAATAATACAATTAATAATGATGTGTCAGTGATAGCTGGAAATATGTTTGAATGAGCATTTGCTGTAGTAAACTTTAAGAAAAGATTGCTTGGGTTTTACTCGGTTTTATTCTAGCTTATATATTTCACAGCTCGTGTAAAACACCCAGAACTAAGAATGTCCTTGTTTGACAGAATATGTCGCTTATGCTCATATCAGATTCTATTTAAGCATATATTTCTTTATCAAATACTTATGGAAGATTTTCTTTTCAACAAAGATGCAGCTTTGAAGTTTAATCTTATTTTGTACTCTTCATCTTCTGCCAGAAGAACGGGGGAATGTTCTGTCTTTGTTGCATGAGCTCATGCACATTTACTGCCAAACCTCAGAGAGGTCATCACATTTTGTATTTCTCCATCTGTCCACACCAGGAAACCATTGAAATTTATGATGAATGAATAATCATCCATAAATCTTGTGGCTCTTCCTCTGGGTGAGGCAATGCTTTCAGAAAAAGTGAGGCACACAAATGTAATGACTCTGATAAATCAATATGGGGCTGGTATGTTAGCTCAACTGGCTGATCCTCCATATCCAAGTGCTAGCATCCCATTTGGACACCGGTTTGTGTCCCAGCTGCTCCACTTCCCATCCAGCTCCCTGCTTGTGGCCTGAGAAAACAGTGAAGGATGGCCTTAAGCTTTGGCAAATCCAGAGGATGCTCCTGATTTTTGACTTCAGATCAGTTCAGCTCCAACCGTTATGACCACTTGGGGAGTGAACCAGTGGATGGAGGATCTTTCTGTCTCTCCTCTCTATACATCTGCCTTTCCAATAAAAAGAAGTAAATCTTTCTTTTTAAAAAGATAAATCAATATGAAACTTAGTAGATGGGTTATGTTTTATTTTTTGATGAGCCTATATAATTGTACACTTTTTCAGAACATACATATATGTAATAAAATGATCAAATCAGTTATTAACTCTGACCCCTCCTCATGTTTGGATCTTATCCATTTTCTCATCCAGTTTTAATACAGCATATACCACATACTTGTCACCTATAGTCACCCCACAATGTGGTGGGACATTGGGACCTGTCGCTTCCCTTTCTAGTTACTATTTATTAGAGAAACACAGAGCACTCCCAGCTCCACCATTTCATTCCCCAAAGGCCTGCAATGGTTGGGACTGGGCCAGAGCCATTTGCTGAAAATGGAATCCAGGTTTTCCTTGTGGGTGGCAGGAACCCAAGTGCTTGAACTATCTCTGCTGCTTTGTGGGATCCACATTAGAAAGAAATTGGAAGCAGGAACCAGAGCCAGGAGCCAGACCCAGCACTGCGAGGTGATCTGAGATAATCACCTGCTCCTGGAAACCTAGTAAAGCTGTCAGTGTTCTGATACACTTTCTCCATGCTCCACCAACCTTGTCCCCCAACCCTTCTCAATCTCTAGTAATAGCTATCTTATGTTCAGTTTGACTTTTATTTTTAATCTTCTATATGTGAGAGCAATACTTTTTAAATAGAAAAGTTATTTCCAAACAGCAGAGCACTTAATTCCTTCCCACTTACCTATATACTCTATATTTGCTGGTGTTATAGACTAAATAAACACCAAATGGTTAGACTTCAATGCAATAGTGGCTTATTAATTTACTTTAGGTATCCTGAACAATGACTCAGATGCCTCTTCTTAATAACGATGGAAAACAATTTAATCTTTTGGTGAAAATATTTAATGACAACAACAACAACAAAAGACTTGACCTGCAAGGAAATGATTAGATGGACAAAACAAATCTCAGAGAAGAATGAGTGGAAAATCCTCACGAAGAGGTTCCAGTGACTTGAACAATGTTAGACTAGGGGTTGCTCTGTTCTTAGGTTTATTTACTTGGAAGTAACTGTTTCATACTTATATGAAAGTATCTGACAAAATCATAAATAAAGTGATTAAATTTAATGAAAAACCGAAACCAAGTAAAGAGATTTAGACATTGATCAGTATATATTCATAGGCTATGTTTAGTTAAAAATAAGCAGTCTGGTAAGTGGACACAAGTGAATGCAAACAAAATAAGAAGTGAAGTAATAGTAGGCATGCTTTTCTTTTAAAATTTTATTTTTAAGAAGAGAAATACAGAAAGAGAAACATGTCCCCTTTGCTGCTGTACTCCCCAAATATCTACAACACTTGGCACTGGATGAGGCCAAAGCTGGGAGTTGAGAACTCAGTTCTGGTCTTCTACTTGACAAGAAGCTCAGCTGCCTGAACCAAACCTGCCTTCTCCAAGTGTGGGAACTCTCAGGAAAGTGGGACCCAGGCACTCTGGATGGGGTGTGTTTCCCAAGCAACACCCCGACAACTATGCGAAAGGCCTGACCCTGGAGTATTTTTCAATGGTCACAAAAGCCTGAGGAAAAGAGAACCCATGACTATCCTTTCTCCATGATGCCTACAAATATGTTATAAAATGATTAGCTAGCGAATGTTCAGTTGAACTGCTTTTCTATATTATTAAGTCTTCCGGTCCTTCCAGTGTCATCTAGTAATCAAGTGACATTTCTAACCAGCTGCTGTTTATGGTCCCAATCCAACCAGACCATCGTCACTAGAACGTGAACGTGGAACTTCTTCTGTTGAGTAAATCTGATGGTTTTATTAACCTCTATCCCCCAAAGACATGCTTCAGCTTCTTAGCCAAGGACAAGGGTGGCATTTTGGTTATGGGATCAAGTTAGTCTCTTTGTAATGACAACTGGATTGTATAAAGTTCACAACATTTGGGTGAATCATATAATCAAGTGTGTTTTCTAGCTGAGAGACTTAGTTCAAATTATATTATATGTTGTCTAATTGGTTCCTTAGTGAGGAGTAACTGATCTTTGTGTCCTACCTAGTAAGGTATATGGGAGTCCAAGCTGACTTTTTCCTGTCTGTTCTAAGTTTTCCTTGTTGGTCTAATCTTGGGGCTCAGGAGCGACCCTGATGGTCATTGCAAGAGAGGGTAGGGATCCAAAGTTGGAACTAAGTAAGGACCAGAGAAAGCTCCTCTCCCAAGTCCCATAGGAAGTTGACTGTTCTGTTTCTGAGGACCACTCAGGGCTCCTGGCTGTTGTTCTGATGACATTATATCCTGTGAGGAAGGATCTGGGCTTCTTCCATCCCGTGTGTGAGATCCATCCGATAGGGAATGGTGGACCTCAGAGTTCTCAGCCTGCTGAGGGCACTCCAGTTCCCTGTGATTTCCTTGGCAGTTGGGATATAGCCCTTGGTGCCCATACTGATAGTCATTGGTGAGATAGCAGGAGTCTCCAGGGTTAGGGTATAAGCCCTCCTCCTGTCCTCCTGTTCCACTCTGCGGTCCCCCCCTGCTCTGTGCATATGACCTCCTGTTAAGAGGCTGTTAGATCACTCTTGGATCCCACTGTATTTCTTTGTAGTTATTGCTAATGTCTAATGCTGACTCAAGGTCTGCTGTCTGTAAGTTACCTGTTAACAATCTTGATAGATTATACTTAGCAGCTGCATTTTGAACCAGGACTCTGATAGGGGATGCTGTGCCTTAATGCCACTCCACCGAACTTGTATAAATAATCAGGTTTTACTAAATGAACTTCCGACTATGGAACAATGCACAGAGATGACTGATGAGCAAATTCAATTAAATGCAAGAATGAAAGCAGTTGATTTCCCCTTGAAAATGAGCAAACTATTTATATTCGATATTCTGAAATAACTATCTGAAATACAAATGTATTTCAGAGTGGAAGGTCGAATGATCATTTCCTGCTCACAACCTGAATTTATAGGGATATCTAAAGCTGCCTAGAAAAATCCAAAAAATACTGGGTACTGGGGCACCTCTCAGAAATGCCAATTTTACTCTAGTCTTAATACCTAAAATTTATTTTAATGATATTTCAAGATTCAAAACGTACAAAGCAAAGCCAACAATGTTCTTGGTGTTTCAAGAGACTGGGGAGTTCAAGGAAGTACTTCCCCATAAGAATGATAAAGTGAATATGTTATCGCTATGCATCAAGCAGGAAAATGCAAATAGAAATATGCAAAACTATAGGCTGATATATATCTTGGCCAAACTGAACACCTCTACCCCTCAAATCATGACCACTTCCCAATCCTATGTTATAGTTATCACAGTTCCTTGATACTACCTGATGTCCACCTGTTTGTAGAATGATTCTCCCTGGAATATATGCTTCAGAAGAAACATATGCACTTCTGCCTGTGCAGAGCTAGAACTGTGGCAGCTTCACTTCTTCCCTGAGATCTGGGGTCTGGCAACTTGTGCAAGAGATTGTTGGAGCAGACCTGATGTTGCACATGTGTTTTGGTCTAAAGGGTAGGGTGCAAGGGGGGAGGGAAAGCCAGGCTAGTGGGATATGCCTGTGGGCTATGCCTGGGGTCTCATACTACACTTATGTCCCAGGTGAGTGGAGAGGTAAGGTACTAGCCTTGCACACACACCAGAGGACTGGGTCTGGGAACCTGTCTATGATCACAGGTGTCTGATGGGTAGGTAGAGCTCCAGTTCAGCATGCCACCTTATGAAAAAACTGGGCTTTGGAATACTGGGATGGGGAGCCCATGTACTCCCAGGCACAGGGACTTTGGATTGCTCTGGGAAGGGGGTATGGGGTTTGGAGGAAGGATCACTGAGGGAGTATGTTGCAGGTAAGGAATGACTTCAGGGGATTTCCACTGCACTTGCAGGTAAGAAAGCGGGCTGAAACCAAGTGATTTGGAGGAGAAGCCGGAGGACCTTCTTGGGTCAGACTGATACACCCACCCAAATGGGAGGCCTGAGTTGGGGTAGTTAGGATCCAGCACTGCCAACCACCACCAACCAGTGCACAAAAAGCTAGAGCTGGGGGCCTACCTAGCAAGGCTAGATCACAGTACCTGCCAGTGAGTGTTGTAACAGGGGATGGGTCACATTAAGCTGGGCTGTAACACTAACCAGCACACAGGAGAACCAGGTCCAGGATAGATTCTGTGAGGGATTTGTAGGCTGACCCATGTGGAACTACAGTTTTACTGATTTGTTTAAGAGCTGGGGGTAGTGACAGGCCGAGAAAGGCATGGCCATGGAATCCTTCAACATTCATAGGTACTAGGGTTGGGAATAGGCTGTGCACCCACAAGTGCACCCAAGAATAGGGTGTGGGATGGCCAGACCACAACATCCACCAGCTCATACAAAGGCCAGGAAGGAGGAAGCAGACTGTGCTGGCTAAGGGCCTAGCACCCACTGGCACAAGTGAGATCTGGGCCTAGGAGTGGATGTTGGATCCCCTATTGGTCAGGCTGATCAAAGTAGCTCCACCCACAGCAAGTGCGTGGGTTGGTTCTTAAGGGGAGCAAACTGGGCAGAGCCAGAGCAACCTTAGTTCACTGAATTTAGTGCACTGAATATGTGCAGAAACCAGTCAGGAGTGAGGGTCATGTCAGGTGAGGATATCACACCTACTGGTTTGCATGAGCCAAGGATGGGAACAGAGTAGACAAGGCTAGGTTTAGCACCCATCAGTGAGAGTTCGGATTGGGGGCAGGCTGAGTCAAAAGCAAGGGATGCACTATGTCAAGCTGGATCAGAACAACCACTGGCACACACAAGATCTGTGGCTGAACAGGCCTCGCTGGGCAACTAAGGGGACACCCAGCTGGTTTGTAGTACCCACTGGTGAGCACAAGAGCCATAATGGGGGCAGCATCCTGAGCTGGACCTGTCCCTTGGCATGGGTGTGCATTGGGTCTTGGGTGTGCTAGACTAAGCTAAACTACAGCACCCACTGGCATGAGTGTGGGCTGAATAGTAGAGTCAGTTGGGTTGAGCGAGGCTTCAACACCCATTGACATGTACAAAAAGAGCTGAATGGATATCTGACAGACTGGACCAGTCTGCTGCAAAAACTGGCAAGCACAGGAACCAGGGCTGGGGGTGGGCCTATTGGAGGTTACTGGGATCACGCTGACTAGGCTGCAGTTCCCACTGGTACACATGAGGACTGAGTGTTTTCTGTACAGTGTTGGTCTGGGTCACAGCATCCATTGGTTTGCAAAAAAGATGGGGCTGGAAATAGAACTGACCCACCAACTGCAACTACCAGTGTGTGCTGCATAGGCTGATGTGGGGGACGGACAGAGCTGGACCCCATGCTGGCAAACACACACAAGAGTTAGTTGTAGGATCACTTCAGACAAAGTTTACCAACTGCACTGCTCGACTCGTAACTCCAACCGTGGGGGAGAATTCCAGGATCTGTGGTCTGTGGAGTCCATTTGTCATCACTAGGCCTTCTCAGTGTCAGATGGGGCAGTGGACAGCATACTCAGATGTCAATGAAGAATATGGAAGGTCACTGGAGCCTGCAGCGGATATTTGCTATGATAGCAGAGGGAAGAGGCCAGAATAAATTGGTCAACTACCCAAGCCAAGCATCGGCAAATATCTGGGCAAATGAAGACTCTAAAGTGGACTATGGCAGCCAGTTAACCTCGGAAGGATTCCCTCATTCTTGGATTGAGGAGTTTGACAGCATTTCAGAAGTATAGAAACCACTTGAGCAGAACGCTCAGAGCACGTGCCACACTGGGGACCCTGGGATGACAGCAGGTGACCATCTCCCATCCCCACGTACTGAGGCAGTGGGAAGGCTGTGTGTAACTTCTCCCCTTACCTCCCCTCAAACCCTAGATAAAGAAGAAGAAAAAAATCATGGTGTTGTAAATTTTTTCTGCCTTTTTAGAAACTACTGTTGTTATTATCTTCTTCTTTTACACAAGTAAAATATTCATGATGATACATGTTAGGCTATCTGGCAGAGTATCTGATGTTGTAGGCAATTGGTAAATTATTGAGATGTTTTTGTCTTCCCCGGTGTGCTGCTGTAATTGACAATTCAATATCATGCTGATGTTTTCAGTAAATAGAGTTGTTGTTTTTAATGAACAGAAGTACATCACAATAAATGTTTTATAATATGATTTTAAAAAGAAGTATAGGTTTTCTGTCTCATCATTAATGCTGTCTCAGCATCTCAAATAATATCAAGCACTTGGTAGACACTATACTTGTTGAATGGTTGTGTGAGTGAATGAGTAGTTAAATAAGAGGAGACAAATGGTTTCTTGATTGGTAAATCTGTCCTAGAATGAGATTTGGTATATCTGAAAGAGGGTCAGTCGCAGTTGATGATTTAGAACAAGGGCGCCCAGAGGTAAAAACTTGTGGTGCCAATCTGGGTACTACCCAGAAGGAAGGATACTTTGTCATCAGTCCTCGTGTTCTTACCACAGGTGAAAACCAGCTTGGCTCGCCTGTTCCTCTGCAATGGCTTTCCATCTTTCCTCCCTGAGACGCTGCCTTCCTCCTGTCCTTCTTCCACTCTTAACAGGGACCACCAAAAAAGGCCCTGGAGCCAATAATTTCCATTTCTTGTGTTTAGGCAAGTTACCTAACTTCTCTCTTTAATGCTTTTAAAAATACAAAACAAAGATAACAATCATCTTATTTATTTCACATATGGAAAGAAGAGATACCTACCCTACATGGTCCCTTTCATATAGAACTTTCTTAGGCTGGCTATATAATCAGCAATCTGAAAGCACGAGCATGCGATACACATTGCTGGCTCAAAGATGGACAGGTAACAATTTGGTGAAGAATGCGGATGGGCTGTTGGGACTGAGAGCCACTAGCAGCCAGCATGTCAAGGAGGTCATCAGTCTTACAAGTGTAAAACTAAATCCTGTCAATGACAAGAATGAACTATTGTTACTAGATAGCAAAGGAACACACTGCAATCAACACATCCATTTCAGCCTTGTGTGAACAAGAAAGCAAACACACGATACCAGACTTTGTTACCAGAAAGCTCTGTGCGTTCTTTTATCAGCTTAGTATAGAAATTAATAAACAAAACAAGAAAAACAGGAAACAGTTGTGGACAGAGGAGTTTTATTTGCAAAGTGGCCAGATGAACATGAAATAAAGGAGAGGGAGGACCTTCCTGGGGCCCTCCAGGAGAGGGAGTGTCTCTCGAAAAGAGTGAGTCACTGAGATTTCCAGAGGGGACTTGGGTTCTGAAGGGTTTCCTGACTTCCCCTTGTCTGGGCAGGAGTGTGCAGGAGACCTTCCCTGTTGTAGTCTCTATCCAATTAGGAGATGGCTGGGGAGTTTCTATGTTGCCCACCTGAGGGCATTATTGAGAGACTGACAGTTGATTGGCTTCCCGCCAGTGTACGCGTAAGCATGGAGCAGTGAGATGGTGGCCCAGAGAGAATGACCTCTCAAGGTTTCCCCTGGCCTTCAACAAGATTTCAGTGGACTTAAACGGTCCCAGACTTCTAACTTTTAAAACTATTAGGTATACAAAGTCTGTTTTTCTAAGTCTTAAATTTAAAACAATGTTGTACAACAATAAGAAACTATTATCATGTGTTTTACTTGAGGTAGGCTGACCAAAAAAGAGTCTGTATTCATCATTACAGATGCAGCCAAATCTTGGTTATCTACTAGGAATATTATCAACCTGAGCTAGCACCATTCCACGTTATTGAAAAAGAAACTGTAACACTGGGTTGCCTAACCGTAAGTTAGTTGACTTCAAAGCCATTCATGTGTCTTCCCTGACAATTTAAGTACATTTCAATATGTTTTTGAAACTTCAAACTTCCTTGACATAGTTCCTTGTGATTTTTAAAATAACATGATTATAAGATGGTTATTTAAAATAGCACACTCTATTTCAACTTGTAAATGATTGAACTTACCCAAGAGTGACCTTTAAATTTCCCGTATTAAAAAGATTTCCACAGTTAAACAAGTATGGGGATTCTTCAGAAAGCTCATGTAAAGTACATGTTATGGAAAACCATTTGCTTGGATTTCAATTTTTTTTTGTACCATAAGAAATGTATCTGAACGTTTATTTATTTATTCATGAGACGGGCTGACACACCACTCCTATCTGCTGATTTACTCCCCAGTTACCCACTACCTCTTCTCTGGAGCCAGGCCAAAGCCAGAAGATGGAATTCATTCTAAGTGTCCCACATGGGTGCCAAGGATCCCATCGTCTGAGCCACCAATGCTGCCCCCCAGGGTGTGCTTCAGCGAGAATCAGGGAGGGGGGCAAGACCCCAAGCTGGGGCCTCTCATGTTGTGTGTTGATTTTCAACAAGGTTTATTTATTTATTTTTTTATGGCTAAACCAAATACTCATCACTTACTTGTTAGTTCCACTTTTTCTCACAGTTTTCCAAATGTCCCAATATCTAATCAAAATACCTATCTTTAAAATCAACAGTTTATAGTTAAATTATATATGTAAGATTTCAAATGAACCAAGTCTGAATATTGTCATTTATTTCTCCCTTCCCGGAAATGTGGCAATATTCAGTCTTATAAGGTCTTGAATCTTGTTAATACGATGTCTGGGTACATGACTGCATCATCCTATTCCTATTTCTTTAAACCTTTGTTACTGATATAAAATTAATTGGGAGGGTTTTATTTTTTTTCTAGTTTGCAATCCCCATGTTTGGCTTGGACTTGGAGAGGTTGAATTTAGACACCTTTATTTCATTGCAAAATTGCTCAAAAGCCCAGGATGCCATTCCCGAGAGGAAGCAAAACATGGGAGACAATGAATGGAAAGTCCTTTCAGAATTTTTCAGGTGAGAAAAGAGTGGTTAGGAGAAAGGAGAAGGAATCAAGACCACCTTTGCAAAGTTGTTATTTACTTTTTCTGATAATGTTCAATCAGGCTTGCAGCAGTTTAAGGAGTTTCAGTTCTGTGTGATGTTTATAGTAAGATTGTACAACTGAGGTGCTGTCTGCATAGAACTGTGCTAATATAGCCAATAAATCTTATCTGTCATTAAGAGTTGCATTTTACATAACAGTTATAGGGGAAGGAGCGATACCTCCTGAATTCAAGGAAATTGAAAGTTCTTAGAAATTGCTTTTGAACCAACATCTCTCCAACCTTCTCTGCTTTTCTGACTTCAAGCGCATAGAGGGGTGCTTTGCTCTGAAATCCCCGTATCTCAAAGGAGAGAAGACAGTGATGTTACCATACCTAGGTAAACCTTGTCCTGAAGTACTACTATTTCAAATCTGTTCAACTTCCAGAGAAAAGCACAGGACTAATTATTGGCTGTCCTTTGTGCCCATTCAATTCCCTGAAAATCGTTTACTAATCTTTGAAATTTTCTACATACCCTATTTCTTTCTCCCTTATGAAGAAAGGCATATAAGTTTCTGAAGCTCATTGAGTCGTCAGTGGGCAGTCAGCTCCGTGTGATGCCTCAGTGCACCTTCCAATTTTGCATGCTTTTGGTCACCTCATCTCAGTAAATCAGAGAATAAATTTCCCTTACTCCCTTAGACTTGGTGATAAATAAACATTTTTCAGATTACATATTGTTTTTTATCATAGTATGAAAGCAAGTTGGCCAGTCTCAATCCCTCTAGTAGAAATTATGCATAACCAAAAGTACAGAATAATTTGAATAAAGTTTAGTAGAAAGAATTGGTAATAGCCCACACTGCCCCCAAATGCCTGCAAAACATTCAAGAGCAACATCTAGTGAGATTTGTCAGAGGAGGAGCTAGACAGAACTATTAGTCTTACCTTATCGGGCCTATTGGACTTGAGTAATGTGCACCTAGAGCCTGTTTTGTCTTAGCCATCTGGAGTAACCTTGAGCAGGCTTTTGTTTTTAATGTATTCCTTGTTTATTCCTAGCCATGTCCTTCTGAAAATTCATCAGTAGCCTCTTTTCAGAAAGAGTATACTCCCAGTCTCTGAAGGTGCTTAGAGCCAGTCATGTTCTAGAGAAAATAAGTTCCAGCCAGTGAAAAGTTGGCCTCTGCTTCCCTAAGCCCTCATTATTGGACCAAGCACGTGAAAGATCATTGTCTCATATATAAATTCTAACTAGAATTGGTCACGTTGAAGCACTCCCCAAGACTCGCTAAAGGCCATTGTGCTTGTGTCTCCTAGACCTGAGTCACTCAAATTCTGCCCTGAGTAAACCCTTTGTATTAACACTTGTATGATCCTGATTGCTTCCATCAGTACTAACCATAATGTCATGTTGGCTAGTGAGAACTGGAATGGAGTGGATGTTTTATATAGTAGTTAATTTGCCAGTTGAGATGTCTGCATCACATATTAGCATGCTTAAGTTCAGGTTCCAGCTCTGCCCTGGATTCCAGTGTTCAGCTAATGCAGACCCTGGGAGACACCAGATGACAGTCACGTGATTGGATCTCTGCTTTGCATGTCGTGTCCTGGGTGGAGTTCCTGGTTCTTGACTTTGGCCCAGCCTCGTCTTAGCCCTTTCAGTTACTTGGCAAGTGGAGCAGAGGATAGAAGCTGTCTCTGTGCTCCACTACCCCCGCCCAACCCCTGACCTCTCAAATAAATAAGAAAATAAATAAGTTAAAGGGAATAATGTAAGAAATTCCAAAGAATATACAAACAGCAGATAGAAGGAGAACTCATCTTTTGGGCTGCATCGGAGCATGCAAGAAAGAGTACCCACCACTTAGGACAGTCGCAGCACTGGAACTTGTAGCATTTAGAGTGCTGGAAAAAGGTTTTCACAAAAGGGATATCCACCAAAACCACTCTGCCACAAAACCACCACGGTTGGTCACTGGAAGCTGCTGGCTACCAACAGTCAGTGTCTGGCACTGAAGACTACTGTACTTCAAGAACCAATAGATGGAAGAGTTATCAACACTCTGGGACTAGTCTGGCACTGGAGAAAACACTTACAGCAGCCTGGTGCTGAAGTTATGGGACCTGAGTGCTGCATAAGTAGTGCCTATTGGAGAAGCAGTACATGCTGCGTGAGCAGAGGGCCAACACAATCAACAACATGGAAGCAAGGCCCTCCTCCCGAAATGTCTCTCTAGCGCCCTCTAATGGCAAATCCTCACTATGCCAGCTGACAAAGGGGGGAATGACTAAAGGACCTGGGTATGTTTCTACAGACCAGGAAATGCAAGTAGCTTTGGAGCTAGGAAGCAATTGGTTGGTAACTGGTAGACAGTCCCTATCTTGGTATACATGTACATGAGTGCATATATATATATATACACACACACACATATACATATATATAAATATGTGTGTGCATGTACACACGTGTGTGTTTATATGAAAGAGTTATTTGGATAGGTACACTTGACTGACCAACTGGGAATTTTATCATCTTCTACCACCTCAATTCCTTGAAAATGCTCATATTTATATGCTCAGTGGATGTGATGATTTTGCATTTCTACCATATTGGTGAATCCATCCAAATCTCACATTCCTGTCTCTCAGATAGATCTACCTGCTTTCCTCTGTGTGAACCCATAGCTCAGCCATGTTGAGCCTTCTTTTCCTTGGCGATTATATCCTGGCATTTTGGTACTAGAGGAGATTTGACAAATGGGATGAGAGTGGCCTTATATGGAATCATTTTTTGGCATCAGGCGGAGTCTCAGGAATGATGCTCTTGAAAGAAAGAAAGGAAGGAAGGAAGGAAGGAAGGAAGGAAGGAAGGAAGGAAGGAAGGAAGGAAGGAAGGAAGGAAGGAAGGAAGGAAGAGAAGAGAAGAATTAAAACAAAAGAAAAGAAAGTTCTTTTGGCTTTTAACTTTCTTTGCCGACAAAGGCAGTCATGTTGCTTCAGATGGTTATACACAAGGATTCTAAGTCATGAGGCATTATTTATTTTTATTGGAAAGTCAGATATACAGAGAGGAGAGACAGAGAGGAAGATCTTCCGTGCAGTGATTCAATCCCCAAGCGGCTGCAACAGCTGGAGCTGAGCCAATCCAAAGCCAGGAGCCAAGAGCCTCTTTTGGGTCTCCCATGTGGATGCAGGGTCCCAAGGCTATGGGATGTCCTTGACTGCTTTCCCAGACCACAAGCAGGGAGCTGGATGGGAAGCTGGGCTGCCAGGATTAGAACCGGAGCCCATGTGAAATCCCAGGCGTGTAAGGCAAGGACTTTAGCTGCTTGGCTACAGTGTCAGGCCTGGATAATGAACATTTTTTTACATATATCTTCAGTGTTAATTATCTGGATGCTTTTATTTCACTTATCAGTGATATATCCACCTAATCACTTGACACAGCTTGAAGAAAACTTTTGCTATAACTTGGACCTGAAGGCATTTTCTATGCTACCAACATTCATTCACTCGGCACTTATTCATTCACATACAGATTCAATATGGATAAATGTATACTGAACATAAAATTCACCATGGGTGATATTGGGGAGAAGCATTATTTCAGATACTGATGAAAGATTGCACTTCTGGTTAGCATTTCAAATCAGGTTGGAAACAGTACAACTACGAAAGAATTTCAACAAATGCGAAGTAATCAGAGGTTTAAGTTTTATAATCTCATATCCAATTAGTTAAAGATTGTTAAGAATATTTAGGTCAGATTCATGTAATAGGACGATAACAGTGGACTGCAAGGACAGCTCCTTAAGGAAGGACGTGCTTCAGATTGTCCATTGCTGTCATGCTCCTGGTCCTTAAAGTTTTGATAGTTACCAATATACACAAATGAATTGTGAGATAACCTTTTAATTAGGTGGACTAGCTGTGCAGAGGAGGTGATCTGTTTTGATTGTGCCACTGTCAGCTTAGACAAACATCGCACGTACTGAAGGATCCCCTAGGTTACCCCCAGGTTCAATGATTCTCTGGAAAAAGTCACAGCGCCATCATCACATGGCCCCAAGCATCTGGAAAATGTTTATCCCAAATCTTCCTACTTTAAAGCTCTTTAAAGTATCCAAAGCACCTCAGGCCTTTCCAAGTTATTTTTCAGTTATATTGCAGAAAATAATTCAAGCACCGACTCTGAACTGGTCCAGACCCTGCCACAAAATGAGTGACACCTACAGAGACGGCACCAGAAGCATCAAAAATTCACTCTTTGCTTAATTTTAAGTAAGATAAAATAATAATAGGTCTGCCCCAGGACGAGACTAAGCATCATTATTGTAACATGAGTCGTGTGTCTGTAATATCTTTCCAAACTCTCTGCATAGAGATATATCTCCCGTATGTGCAATGACAGAATTCCCCTTTTTGGAAGAGTGGGTAGAGGGAGGGAGCGTGGAGAGGGTGGAAGAGGAAATTTCTGATCCTGTGGAATTTTATCATGAAAAATAAGATTAAAATAAACACTTCACCTTTTGAATATGCATGCCTCACCAAAAATAAAATACACCTGATTTTCCCCCCTCAGGGGAGCTACGACTTTGGAAATGACTGCCTGAAGTTTCCTTTCTTGCTGCAAATAAAAAGCACATTGTGTGACAACTACTTGTACTCAGCTTTTGCTTTCCATTTGCCAAGAAGAGGACTCATTTTACGTAAATAGTAGTAGAACTCAGTCAAGCTGTTATGTTCGTTGTTACAGTGATAACTAAAGCGCGTAGATTAAAATCACCCACATGAAAGAAGAGCCTGGGTAGGACATAGAAGGCAGTGCACACAGGCTTGCATTAGTCCGCTCATGGCAAACATTTCACTTCCTTGGCACTTACTTCTCCAGCAGTGTGGTATTATGGCATCCTGGGAGCTCTTCCGACGAGGGAAGCCGCCCTGAGCGTTGGTAGCCAGGGTTTGCACACATGCCCTGCTGAGCACCCAGGGGGCTGACGTTGGTTCACTCCCACCAGAGGTCCAGCTGATGGCACAGAACCCACGGCTCCTACCACAAATCGCCTAGTCAGCACAGCCTTTCTGACTGTCTGGCATCACCCAAGAACTCCACCATTACCCACATGGTTGGCACAGACTCTGTGGCATGGCTCACAGCCTCCGATAAACAGACACCCTTATTAAGCAGGGCATGCCAAACACTTTTAGGTGACCTCCAGAAACCTGGCAAAGCCCGAGGCTTGTTTTGAAATGTATAGAGTATTGACAACTCTGAGTTCACTCTATTGTTCATCATTTACCTCTGTCTCTGCCTGGTTCTCTTCATCTATACACCGAGGCAAAAGCAAGATGAGCCAAAGCAATGACTAGCTTTAAAATTGGTGCAATGTTTTACATTTATTTTTTTAAGGAAGAAACACAGGAATAAAGGCTATTCTCATGCCACATATAGTTTAAGAAACACCAGAGATTGAAGCCAGGATGCACGTCTCTCAGGAAGTAGTTTACTTTTTCTTCACATTCAGCTTGTAAAGATAAATGTGCTGCTTCCAAGCCACACTCCTTCCACCCTCGGTCTCCCACCTTACCTAGGATTCCCACTCCAATTCCTAAAAACTGAGTGCCTCACCGAAGACTTCAGAAATTGGTTCAGACTAGTTTCTGGCAAATAAGTATTTCAACAGCTATTTTTTAAAAATTAGGAAGGAGGAAAAGAGGGTTGGGGTTAGATTTATATAAGAGCAAGAAGATTTTTTGTTCAGTTTAAGGACAATTTGCTAGAAATGCGAAAACATGAAAAACTGAAATAGTTATCAAGGTGTGTGAAGTCTGCTTATCTACAAAACCTTCACATAGTGTATTTTTTATGCTTAGATTTGACCTTACAATGCTGGCATTTTTGCTGTAACTCCCTAAGCTCAGAAGTTAGACCGTATCCAAAACAAACTCAGTATCTCAGGCTCCAAATGCAGACTGGAAGTTTCAGTACAGAGCATATTTGCGGCACTTTCCATTTCAGTTTAAGCCTCGGCTTGAAGATGGATTTATTTTGAATATTGCACTGGAATGAGAAACGATAGAATGTAGTTATGTTTGAGCAGGTATTCTGTTGCTTTGTAGGAACAGGCTTTGGCATGTAGGAAGACAAAATGAATTTGAAAGCCACAATTACCATGCTTTTACAGCAATAGATTTTCTATCCGTGGAGCAAAACCATCAGTAACTAGTCAAGCACATAAACTTGACTCAGCATGGGGCAAGGCCAATTAACACCCTTGTTGGGAAAAGTTGTGACATCTTTCCTTACCCAACATAAGGGACATCCCTCTAACAAAAGACAGGTTAACAAAGCAAGCACAACACATTTATTTAATCAAAGTTTTAACTAACACAGGAGATTTCATAAATGAATATTTAAAGACTCAGGGAAATTATCTATTTTAATGCTCTAGTTCAATGAAGAATGGACAGCTATATGGAAATGAGATTGGACAAAAAAAGATATGAGTTAATGGTAAATGGTAATAAGTGAGAGGGTGAGCTCGGTAACATTTTCCTATTCAGATTCTCCTAGACATCTCTGTGTGATTTTTCTTCCTCTTGGATTATAGCACTTAGCTCTTTCTCAAACGAAGGTCTTATCACTGAGAAAGTAGGTCAAGAATGTCTTTATGGCCCGACCTTAGAGAAAAAAGTGGGGGGGGGGCATGGTTAGAGTAATATTTCTAGTTGTATGGGTGTCTTTGTAGGAGAGGTGTTTTAGTTTTTGTGTCCTATGCTTGGGAAAAGCGTGGAGCAAGAAAAGATGCAGCCATAAGTTCAGAGAAATTTGCTTCTGTGACTTGGTTTGAACCATTCAGTGTGCCAAAGCATCGTATTTTAATGCATTGTTTTCTGCGTCTCAGCAACTGCCGCTAATGTGTCAATTGCTTGCTGCTTGACTGACACTTCCTTCCTTGGTTTATAGAGTGGCATTTTTACAAATAATGCAGCATGCTGTCAGAGAAATCATTACTCCTGGAGAAGACCACGACAGTGTATCATTGAAAATCATCATGTAGGGTAGGTGTGGTGGCCAGTTCAGTTTGTATCATTCTAGGACAATCCCATTATCTTAAGAGCTCGTTTATTACCAAAATGAGAGGAAGAGAGAATGACAGAATCTCAGCAAGGAAGAAATGTTCTTAGTCTAAAGGAAACTAATGTTAAATTCAGCAAAATTCAGTTCACGAACTCTGATCATCAAGGATGAATGAAGTAATGATAAACATATTCTTAATATAAGCTCATTGAATGATGTTCATATATTGATACACTAAACAATAGCACACGATGAAGCCCTGTATGCTTTCATTCTGCTGCTGCTCACTGGTGTCCGCACTGAGCCTGGAAGGTGGTTAGAGGCACCAGACCAAGTCCTATGGTGAAACCACAGAATCCAAATCTGCATTTTTCTATACTCATTCAGATTTTCAAATCACCGAAAATCTGGCTGGCTGCCTCTTTTTATGGATAAAATTTTGAGTCAAACATTTGCATTCATTTGTCTCTTGTCTGTGGTGTCTTTTCCATGACCATGATAAGATGAGTATTTGAGACAGAGGCTCTATGTTCTGTAAAGCCTAAAATACTTACTAACTGGATTAAAAAATGTGACTTTGATTTTTAAAATTTTTCCTTGTACTATTGAAACAGGAAGGAAGCTGCCCTTTTAAAAAATGTATAGGATTTAAGATCTGAGACTTTCAGAGCTGTTATTAGTGATTCAGCACTTTCCACAACTCTGGCATTTTTGTATGAAAGCTGGCGTTGAGTCCCACCAGCTCCGCTTCTGTTCCAGTTCCCTCCTAATGTGCCTTGGAAAGCAGCAGAAGGTGACTCAAATGCTTCCGCTTCTGTCGCCCGTATGGAGACCCAGATGGTGTTCAAGAAGACTAGCTTTGGCCAGCCCCACCCCAATGCAGTTATGCAGGGGATGAACCAGAAGATGAAAGAACTTTGGCTACGTTCTTCTTTTCTATATAAAACTCTGCCTTTCAAATATATACATATATATGTTTATACACATAAGCTCATTGAATGATGGTCATTTATTAAATATGTACATATACAATATATGTATGTACACACACATGCACATTCACACATAATTTATTTTAAACAAATCCAAGATTCCATACCTTCTAGACTGGATTCCATACTGAAGCACGACTCTCTGCTGTTCTCTCCTTTTGAAATTTCAAAATAAGTGAAATAAAGGCATTGAAAATACTTACAGAACTTTTGTATTATAAGCTATGTAAAAGTAAAATTTATTTAAGACATCTCAAAAAAAAAAACCCAAAAAACCCAAAACAAACAAAGAAAACAGAACAAAACAAAAAGACATCTTATTTTCTAGAGGACCATGTGAGGTACTAAATATAATTCATTTTATGCTTAAAAAAATCTCTTCAGGTGCCCTGCAACCATAGTGTCATGCCTAAAGTTTCCTTTTTCCAAACTGTGAGACTTAAATAATGAAGCTACAACTACAGTAGTTCATTTGTACTATAAACTTAAGATCACCTTGAATAACAAGCATAATTTCAATATGTGACTCTTGGTTTGTAGAAAACAATCATATGTGTGTGGCACGCTTTCTTTTCCTTAACATGGTGCACTTTACATAATTAACACTGAAGAAATATTAGTAGTAAGTTACCTTTGGGGAAAAAAGTAGTAATTTAAAAAACACTGTTTAACCAACATTTAAAGCACCCGATTTTTCACATCAGGTGCACTATAGAAAATGTTGCATTTAAAAAGAGAATAAATTATAAAAAAAGAGAATAGATTATTTAAAAAAAAAAAAGAACTCAGACAATGGAACAGGGCTTATCTTTCTGACAGGGCAGGCAGTACATTTATAAGCATCCATCCAGTTCCTGACCCAAACGTATCCTGCTGCTCTTTGGAGACCATGTCAGATCTATCACCTTATTAGAATTTATGAATATGTATTGTTTGTTAACCACCAACATGAGTATACAAAAAAAATTTTTTTAAATAAAACTTCTTTCTGAACAATGTTGACATTAACTCAGGCCCATGACCTTATCCAGCCACCAAATGCTCTGTCAGCCAGATGGTAACCTGATCTTAAGGTTGAAGGAAAAAAAAATTGATGGAGTTTGAATTCCACATATCTCTTTGCTTGAAGTTAGCATTGGATTTATGAAAGATTTCACTGTGGAAAAAGGTGACATCCTCTATGGACAGGAAAAACAAAGCATGATGGCTGTACTCTCCAACATTACAAATAGAAGTATGCTGATTGTTCTAAACAGCTGGCACCGATCACAAAGGAAAGTCAAATGTTTGTATTTAGTGAAGGAGTCCAGAGAATTTCATCTCTAAAGATGGTACTTTGGCATGCTGATTATTTTAAATTCAATGGCTGCAACAACAGATGCTCAACAATTTATTCTGATATTCTTTGTCTGCCTAAAAAATAGACCTGACCAAGAAGAAAACAATTACTCTTGCCCCTTGAGTTGTCATTATCCCATATTTGCAGGAAGGAAGATTAGAAAATATGTATCTGGGCAGATTTTTGTCACAAACTATTATCTATTTGTTAGATTCGTTCAATTCTCGAGGAGAATGATTTATTATTATCTGAACATTGGATATATACATTCACCTAAAATAATTTGCATTTTCTCAAAATTGTCACATTCCCCATCACCCTCCTCTCTCTGGATAAGGAAATATATGTGTTTGAACACTATTTGGGTTATTGGGTGTATTGGCTAACCTTTTTTTATTACAACTCGATACCAAAGACAAGCTGCTTATGCAGTAAGGAGGTTGATTTTGGCTCACAGTTTGGGAGTTCCACAGGCCACATTAGTTTGACTCTTTCATGAGGCACAAAGATGATAATGATGGAGTATATACTAAACCAGGAAGCAAGGGAGATTCAGGAGCCGGCCTAGTCTTGATAACCAACTCTGCCCTGGCAATTACCACCTAAATGCACACAGCAATGATCTAAGACCTCCCCCAGGCCCATCTTCCAGACTGTAATTTGATTAACTTTTCTCCCTATCAACATTGTCTTAAGTCTTGGGGGTTTAAGCATTGGTAAAAATTGGGGAGATAAAAATGTTCAAACTCTAGCATCGTGCGATCATTCTCCTGTGGCTGTTGTAGTTGGCAAATACATTTGTTGTACATTCCTTTTCTCTTTTTAATCTGTTTATTGTCATTTCATCCCATTGAATTTTCACAGGGTGAAAAGAAGCTTTTCCTTCTCCTCTGTTAGCCTTGAAGAGATTAATAAATGTCCATTCATGGCAGGGGTTTGTAGAATATGAACAGACAAAAAAGCTCTTTTCTTTGGAAAATTATTCTAGAATGATTATTTTTAAGTTTACTCAATAAATTTATGAACTGAATCACTCCTATGTTGGCCACTATTCTACAAGCTGAGGGCATGGTAATCATGACAGAAAACATGCTCCTCCTCTTTCAAAATTTACATTTTGAAGAAAGACGATAAAAGACAACTGATATGCATTTAGATAATCATAAGTTGCAAGTAAATTTGTGTAGAGTGCAACATGGTAAGCAAAGCTACTAGGGGAAAGCAAGAATTTGACACAGGATCAGGGCACGTCCTCCTAGAGATGATGGTCAGTGCCAGCTAGACAACTTCACTGTGAGGATGATTGCTTCAGGAATGAGTAGTCACTAGCTTGGCTGGTTCACAAACAAAGCAGAAGATGGAAGAGTTAGGAATAGAGGGCAGGAAAATCAGACATTGACACTGTGTGCTAGTGTCAGCCAGGGTGCTAGCCAAGGAACAAGTGTCTGTGTTGAGCTTGTACATTATTATGATGTTGTCATAGAGGAAGTGAGATTGGAGGGACTCCTTGAAGAAAGGGCTAATGTAATCTGATCACATCATGGTGTTTCTGCAGAATAACAATTTTCTCAGTATGGAGAATCCTTTCTTCAAATGCATTAATAGAGAATTTTTAAATTCACCTTTTAGCAAGGTAAGTACAGTCAAACCAGCTCACCTTTTCGTCATCCTCCTAGTCCTTCCTCATCCTCACTCTTCTCACTCTAAAACTCCAACCCCACTCCAGAGCCTTGGAGAAATCTGGTAGGACTCCACTTGGGCAAGTGTTGTAATTCCTGGTTAGGGAGAATCAAACTATGAGACAAATGCCAGGACAGTTAACCTACAGGAACATAACTAAGATAAACAAATTATTACACCCTGTGCTCTGTTATTTTTTTTTTCTCTGCAAAAACAAAAGGTCACCAAGTTCCTTGCCAACCTCATCCCCCTGTCACACACACACACACATGTTGCAAAAAAATGTTGATCTGCCTTACTGGTTGGGTTTCCCCTCTGTTCATATGACTGGCTAGAACCACACAAATCATCCAGTAAGCTCATTTTTATTAGTAGCTTCTGCTTAATTAAGAGATGCACCATGCTGCATCAATCAGTATTCACGTCATCCCAGGCACTGCACTACTAATAGATGTATTTCTGTGATTTAGAAAAAGTAATAGATCTGGATCATACTGCTTCCGAAAGTCGAAGAGCTAACATCTGACAGCAGGGACATGGTTGTGGCGTTTCCTTTTTAACATGAGACTGACTGCAGAGCCAAGTAGTAGATAATGTCTTGAGTGCCTCTGTCCTTCAGAGATAGGGTCTTTGATTCATTGGACCAGATGCCCCCTAAATAGACATTACCCGGCACTAAATTGTACACAATAGGTTTTGATTAACTACAAAATATGTATTTAGAACATATATGAAATATCAGAAGAGAAAGTATCTTGGTAAAAACAGAGCTGTATTTTTCATGCTTTTGCTCTGATTAAATTTACTTATTTAAAGTGAGGCTCTGTGTCAGAACTACAACTTAATCACGTCTTTTGTCACAATTGGTTCCCCAGAACTTACCAAGTGAAGTCATCCTTTGGTATCCTAAGAGTATTGATTCCAGGAGACCACTGCCCTTGAGTATCATCTGTGGATACTCTAGTGCTTTGTTTTAATTGGAGTAGTATTTGAGTTTAATCTGTTATACATCTTCCCTCCCATATTTAAATCATGTCTAAATTACTTATCATGCCATTATAATATGATATAGTTACATATAATAGCAAGAACATTGTGTTGGTACAGAATCAGTACCAGGAATAATTTCACATGTAGTATATGAAAGAAATGATAAGCAAAGCCTACTCAAATAAGGAGTTCTGGAGAAAGACCATGTCCATGAAGTGATGGCAAGTCATGGGTAAGGTTGAATTTGTAGATGTGGGACGCAATGATACTATGAGCCAACTATGTGGTATGTATTTGTTAAACACAGACTCAACCCAACAGCATTTATTTATAATACCAAAATTAATACTCCTGTGTTTCTTCCAGTATTCACTGAAATGTGCAGAATGGGGGAAAACTTTAACTTGGTTTAGGATTATCTTCCAGCTGAGGTGAAGCTTGGCCTCCGTTATGATCCCATAGTGAGTTGACTAAGGGACTGAACCAGTATGGGGCAGTGTAGAGTAGCACATCCGGTGCCTGTTGTGGGACTGATTGATACTCAGTAATAATACTCAGTATTATTTATCATTAGATAAATACATATATTAAATCACAATGAAACCAATACATACTTACTGGAATCATGAAAATAATAAAAGCTAACAATACAAGATATAAGGAACAAGAACTCTCATTCATTGATAATGGGGATAGGAAATGGTAGAGCCATTTTGGTAGACAGTTTGAAGTTTTCTGATGTAATTAAGTATATGTTTAACATGTAAATCAACAATCCTACTCCTAGGTATCCACCTAACTGAACTAAAAGCTTCCAATTACACAAATGTCTGTACATTAATGGTTTGATCACAGCTGCTAAAAACCAAAAACAGCCATGAAGTCTTTCAGCAGGTAAATAGATGGTACATTGTTTCAATTAATTTACCAAGGGGTGGGGCAAAGGATAAGTTAATAAATGTATGCAATAGCATGGAAAAATCTAAAATGTATTTTGCTAAGTGAAGGAAGCGAGAACAAAAAGGCTACATATTATATTATTTATTTCATTCTTACTATACTATGAAAAGAAGAAAATTATAGTGATGGAAAATAGATCAGTTATTGCCAGGAAATAGAAAGGGATAGACTATAAAGCAGCAAGCCTTTCAGAGTAGTATTTTAACACAAACATTTAAAATAAAATCAAGTAAGATATTGGAGATCTCTAGAAGGAATTAACACTACTAAATAAGAGTTTTGCAAATGTATGGCATAATGAAGGTTTGTGAGTTGGAAGGAGAAGCCAATCTGGGTAACTGGAAAAATGATAAGGATAAGGAGAAAAGAATAATGAATCAATATTGTATTCTGGTTTGTAAATTTGTTTCTCATAAACATGTGTGTTGTCAATTCTGAAACTAATTTATGTGCCCACTAGGGATGAGCAAGTATGCAAATAAACTTCACCAGTACAAACAGGCAGGCAAAGGTTGGGAGAGACTAGGATAATTCCTTTAGTGGCTTCGAGTGAATGAGAGCAGTATGATTTATTTTAACATATACTTAAATAAACACAAAAGTAGATAAGGATGTGTTCACATGTTGGTTAGTGCACAGAAATTCTAGAGTTGTCTTCTGAGACATCCTAAAACAGTAGTACCTCAGTAACAGTGAGCACTTTCACTATCCAAATCTTGTTACATAAATACCTTTCTCAAATAAAAGGAACCAGGGCTCTTTGGAGAAATTACAAGGTGATTCAAAAGAATTTTTCCAACAAAAGTAAAAGAGTTCTCCTCAAATTGAGACATTTCAGAGGGACTCCCAGGAGCCACAGCTAG
This sequence comes from Ochotona curzoniae, assembly GCF_017591425.1. Taxonomy (NCBI): domain Eukaryota; kingdom Metazoa; phylum Chordata; class Mammalia; order Lagomorpha; family Ochotonidae; genus Ochotona; species Ochotona curzoniae. The sequence goes on from NW_024466219.1 coordinate 24,910,974, forward strand.
AATGATTTCTGCAACAAAATAATAAAAACAGTATTGGGTTATGACTCAAATAATAATCTTCAAGTGCATATTGTTGTAAATTGGAAAATCAAACAAGTCTTGCTTGCAAAAGAATTCCGAATCATATAAGTAGATATGCTCCCCTTTGGATGATGCTGCATGTTTCAGCCTTGATATTTCACACCCTAAGAATAGACTGTGGAAACAGAAGGAATGCAGCCTCATGGTGGAGAGGCCATTGGATCAGCCCAGTAACCAGACAACCAAGGTGATGACCTGAAACATGGCAGGTTGATTTTTAGATAATCCCACTTTGCCTCCCTGATACTTTCCCCCAAACTTTAAACCTCAGTGTGAACCAAAGTTGAGGGGAATCCTGTAAGATCCATGATGATTATTTTTCAAAAACTTCAAGGTTACTGAAACAAATGGAGGGAAACAAACCTACAAAAATAACATTGATTGGAGGAAACAAGAGACAAGGCATATAATGCAATTTGGCATACTGAGTTGGATCCTGTAACAGAAAAAGAACAATAATGCAAAGACTGGTGCAAACTGCCATAGATCAGTTAAGAGTACTAAGCCAGTAGTGTGCTGTTAGTTTTAACAAACATAGCTACAACACAATTATGTAAGATGTTAACTTTAGGGAACATTTGGGAATGTGGAAACTCTAGGTACTGTCTTGCAACTTTCCTGTAAATCTAAACAGTTCTAAAGAGAAGATTTAAAACAGAGAAATAGATATGTATCTATGCATCATATATTGTGTAAAATATTACTTCATATACTTAATTTTCCAAACACTATAGAAAATTAGTGTTCTAGTGCCATGAAGGATTACAGAAAGGGGAAAACAATCGAAATGATTCTCTATAGCATACATTACTTGTTTTCCATTTTCTATTTTATAGGGGAAATGAAAAGCAAATTAAAAAATAGAGGAGAAAGAGATAAAATAACAAGTAAGAATGTAAAAGCAATGAAAGCTTTTAGAACTTTGTAAATGATAGATTTTTTGACAATTCTGATTATGAAGATGGCTCAGGGCGATCAAAATAACAAGGCCAACAAGATTATAACATACCCAGGGTGTACAGAAAGTAGCAGCACTGCTGGTGGAACACGGTATTCAACAGCCACATACACACTGATAAGTCACATGTTCACATTGTAAGCTCCTCTGGTTGGACAGCTCACAAAGACATTTGAAAAGGATTCAACATTCTTAGTGGAATTCAAACTTGAGCTTATTTTGATATAAAAAATGTTCAAAGCCATCCATTTGAGTGATCTTCAACAGTTCATGGTAAATGTCATCATGAAAAAAGCTAATGAATGAAATAATGGATTTGGGGGCTTGGCGCAGTAGCCTAATGGCAAATGGCCTCACCTTGCATATGCCAGAATCCAGTATGTGCGCTGGTTCTAATCCTGGCTGCTCCACTTCCCTTCCAGCTCCCTGCTTGTGGCCTAGAAAAGCACTCAAAGACAGCCCAAAGTCTTGGAACTCTGTAACCACGTGGGAGACCTGGAAGAAGTGCCTGGCTCCTGACTTCGAATCAGCTCAGCTCTGGCTGTGTGGCTACTTGGGGAGTGAATCAAAGGATGGAAGATCTTTCCTCTCTGTCTCTTCTTCTCTCTGTAAATCTGACTTTCTAATATAAATAAATAAATAAATCTTAAAAATCATGGATTTCAAGATTTTTATGCCAAAATAAATTTATTTTAAAATTATGTATCTCCACACACTTTCTGAAGTACTCTCAAATAGATAACTATTTTCATCTACAAGGACAAATCCTAGTACATAATCACAAGCAACTTTATTTTCATCTCCTCATCTCCCTGTAAATATATCCCACTGTTCTAGGTCATCTGTTCTTAGAAAAGATGAAGGCAATGCCTATAACTTTTACAGTCATGCTCCAATATGGAAAATGCACATGATCTTTCGAACTCACACTACATAGTCTCATTTCAATAAAGTCTCATTCCATATAATCAATAAAACTTAGCATTGAGATGTCTCTTCTCCACCTTTCTGGCTTGGGATTTCTCTGATTTCTTTTCCATGTCCTCCCCTGGTTACTGTCTTCTTCATCCCTGTTCCCAATTGCAGGAGCCATTCCTTCTAATTTTAAACACAAGAAAGCAAAGGAGAGATCAGCCACATTCTCAGTTCACTGCTATTGAGATATTTAGAGATTTTTTCCCCGTGATATAACACTATGTATATAACCCTACGATGCGCTTGAATTAGACCAGATCTGGCTGCACTTGAATTCTCTTCTACTCTGGCTGATCTGTGATTCCTACACCACAGGTCAATCATCTGAAGTTCCACTACTAGCTTATTTCTCCAGGGATTTTTCTTGTTCTTCCACACAGTTTTATAAAGGGCAAGAGCAAGAAAATGCCGCTGTGACTCCACACTGTGAAAGCTCCTCACTGGAAGCACAGGAGACACAAACTGCAGTGAAAACATTTGGTGCCACAATTTCTTCTCTTTTGCTTCCATTAGCCATCCTTCCTCACCTAAATATCGCTTTACTTCTCATGAAAAAATTCACACCACCAAATATCGTATGGGTTATTGAGTAACTTCTCTAAGTTGCCTTTATAGTATGACTTTCTTGGGCCCAGCGCGATGGCGCAGTGATTAAGGTCCTCGCCTTGCATGCCTGGGATCCCATATGGGTGCCGGTTCTAATCCCGGCAGCTTCACGTCCCATCCAGCTCCCTGCTTGTGGCCCGGGAAAGCAGCCGAGGATGGCCCAAAGCCTTAGGACCCTGCACCCGTGTGGGAGACCTGGAAGAAGTTCCTGGATCCTGGCTTCAGACTGGTATAGCATTGGCCATTGCGCTCACTTGGGGAGTGAATCATCGGACGGAAGATCTTCCTCTCTGTCTCTCCTCTCTGTATATCCACCTTTCCAATAAAAATAAAATAAATCTTTAAAAAAAAAAGTCTGACTTTCTTGTTGCCCGGCCAGCTCAGTCGGTAGAGCCTGAGGCTCTTAAAGTCTGACTATCTTAGATCGCAGTGAGAGGAAAGTTTATCATCGTGGTCCTCACCTCATCCCTGCCCTCCCTCCAAAATCTGTCCCCTAAATCCATTTCCAGTCTCCTGCACCAAATCCTTTTATACCTGCAATGTGAGAGAAACATTTAAGAGTTAACAAGTTATGAAGAGACCTTTTAACCATTATCACTGTAAAAATCATTTTCTCTTAGATTAGCATCACATATACTTTAGCCAAAGTCCTCATAAAATTGCCCCGTTACATTAAAATGCTGTTACTATGTTTTTAAAATTTTGAGACATTTAGCTTTATTCCAAAGTTCTGCTAATTCACAGAATAATCAGTGTGCTATTTCCTAGAGTATGAGTTTTCATGAGAATAGTTTGTTCTATTTCAATTTTAGAATTGTATGCTGTAATGTTTAGACATCTTTGCAGTAGAAGGACTCAATCATAGCATCATGTGAAGAATAGCAGGGAATGTGATAACAAATGTTTAAAGATGCCATGAGTGGACCAGGGTTGAACTTGGGTCTTCGTATACAACATTACTACTTTCATGTACCTTCTGTGTTGAGTGGTGCCAAACCCTCTTCCAGGAGTAACAGCATCAAGAGGCCTGTTGGGGAAACTGTTCGGTGGAGGCCAAAACACAGTTCACTCGAGAGGAAAATCAAATTTTCTTTCCACTCTCAAGCAGTGAAAAGGTGGCACATTAACCCCCTGCATCCTTACAAGGATGTGAGAAGTAAATCCACATAATGCCATACAGTGAGTGTGAGGCTACACTGTCAAAAATACACGGGTCAACATTTTTTTTCCTGGCATTTTTTTCACAATCATTTTATCCTCTAAGCATTTTTTTATGATGATGGCTATTAGAAGGTCTTACTGGGAAAGTGTGAAAAGTGCCAGCTAGACATTGAGTATAGTATTTTTATAATACATATAAAGTTGTGTTATAGTATCATATGTGAATTATTATACATCTTTATTATAATAATAAATATATGAAGAACATTTTATACTACAAAAGGCTATCTCTACCGTTATTTCCCATTCTTGCCACCCCTGTCTTCCACCCCCGTTTAACCTTAGAGAGATTTTTCTCCCTCGGGAATTGTATTAAGAAGTTTTGTGACTTTGGAAGAGAATATATAGATGGTGTGATACAGCCTTGAGCTTCCTGCACTTGCTACTTTTTGTGAATTGAGTTGGATTATGTCATTTCCTCTGATGCCCTGTAATGTAGCCTTAAGAATAATGACCCTGCAATGTGGCTCTGCTGAAAATGGCTTTTCCAGTGCCAGAAAAAGATGATTCATACTTGGCTCAGAAGCCATTTCTGGAAACTGCCAGAAAAAAGGACTAAAGTAATTCACTAAAGGGCTCCATCATTATCCAATCCAATTTGGAAATGGTGGAACATCACTAAATTACAAACATTTTAATTGATATATTTATGTACTCATGTATGTATCTGTGTGTGTGTCTGCATATGAATGTCTGCTTGGTAAGTAGAGATTTGTAGCACAGATACATATAAAGGTCTATATACAGTGTTGTGTCTTCATTGTAAGGGTGTATCGAGTTGGGACTTGAGTCCTCTCTCATTCCTTCATTTTAATGATGTAATCTGGAATAAAGTAATACTGGTACTTTTCTTCACCTGAAAATAGCAGCTTGGTTAAACTTGTAATTCTGACAGAATACATATTCTCTGATGTTCAAGAATGGACCCCTTTCCTGCTTCTATACAGCCTGTTTCTGAAATTCGTAGGACCTCTGACCATTTGAATCACCAGGACTCCCCAGCGTAGGACTTTCCACCTGAGGATGGAGATTCAGAGTGTGCTGAAGAATTCAACTTTTCCTTCCTGGAGAATGCCTCCTGGGCCGCATTTCTCATCTGACCTCTCAGCTATCATATTCCTCCTTGGCTATGTGTCAAGGTAACCATTTATTTGTCTTAATCTTTTCTCAAAAATCAATGCTCTGAGTCCCTTGATCATTTTTATTGATCTCTCGAGTTTTCTCTGATAGGATGACACCTCTCTGCTCCTGTAGCATAGGCATTTTTTCCTTTAGTCATCCTCACTATTCCACTGCTCCAGCTAGATGCTACTGCGGGTACGGTGTGGCGGGGGTCAACTGGTTCCTAGGCCTGGGAAGAAGACACTTTACAAAGCCCGTGGGGTGAGGGGCGGAACCCATGGCTTACACGTGGTAATGACCACCTGCTGTTGCGAAGAGTGTCCTCCCCCTCCCCCGCCCCCGCAGATCTCACTTAGATTGGAAGAAATTGCTGTGGAGAGACACAATTATTATGGTCATTTTGTAGACACAGAAACTAAGGCACAGAAGTCAATCTAGTTTAACATAGCAGTCTGTGGAATTTAGATCTGGGCCATCTGCCTAAAAGGTTGCAGGACTAAACATTTATTCGCATTCCATATAAGCACATACTTGAAAAATATAAGCAAAACCATTAGGTGATCTTTGATGTGCCCATCCTAGCTTCGGTTGTGAAAAATGTATGTATGAAACTTTTTGAGAGCGAAGTTACCATTAATATCATATCTACTAAGGATGGCAAGGGTAGTAGACATTTTCGGGCTGGGAGAGTTTATTTGTTATATTTGATTTAAATAAATACTTCTGCTAAACAACAAAAAACAAAACACTGTTGTGTCTCTTTAAAAATCTGCTGACTGCAGAATGATACATTAATTCTCACACAAAGGATTAGTCTTGTGAAACTACGTCAGATCTTAAATTTATTTTTGGGAGCTCAACTTCACTTGTGTACTTCAAGTTTCCTCACCATTCAGTTATGCAAATCAATCTCAGGTGAAGGACAGAAATTTGCCTGGAAACAATTAATGCCAAAAGACAGGCAACTGATCTTTAGTTTCTTCTCAATAGGCTATACCTCTTTGGCCTTCACTAGGAAAGCAACAGTGAGTCTTCATTCTCTATTTGTAAAAGAGGCCAGCTCAGCTTTACTGAAATCAAATCCATATTCATCAAATCTCGCTGTTTGGTTCACTTATTATGTTAAGATGAAAAGCAGTATTTCAAGGGGTTTCAATTTATGATCCAAGGGACATAAGAACCAGTGTTAAAATATGAACGATTCCTGCAATGAATTATTGGTGGCAACCTCTGGTCAGGTCTCTTAGAACTATTCCAAGGAATTGAAGATGAATTTCCCATTTCTCATTCCCAGAGTTTAGAGGCCTACATGAATGAGGTTTTTAATCCATGACTTACTGCCTGTTACTAAGTGATTCTGGCTGTGTCAATAAATTTGTTCACAGCTCTAATTGTGCTAATGAATTGAACATAATTAAACTTACAACATGACATGAGTTTGTTCTGGCAGAACTCAGTAGATTTTTCAAAAAAGATCTCAGCGGGAAAACAAATAAATGTAGTGCAGAACTTCTGCCATCATCAGCTAGTCTCAGCACCGAAAAGACAGACATCAGGGATTAGAAAATCGGCTGCAAGAGGAATATTCCTTTTTGAGTAGTGTTATTAAATTTCTTGTTGAGTATGACCTGTCCTTTGATTAAATCCACTAGGCCACAAGTTCCTTTAGGACAAAGAGCACGTATGATTTTATCTTTTACCCAAACACTCATTGCAGGGCTTGTCACATAAAAACGCACCGTGAAAGAAAAAATGAGATAAAAAGAGTATTGAATATGGCCTTATTAACAAATTTTTCCCTAAGAATTCCATTTGGAGGTTCCTGAAGGGTAGGGATGCTAATATTTATTTGGTCATCTCCCATGTGCCAGTCACTAAGCTTAGAGTGCTTACAGAGAAAGCAAAAGACAGTCTACAGACTCTGATTATCTCCATTTGATATGAGAAGCAGCTAAAACTCACATTGCTTGGAGTAACTAATCCAAGTTCAGATGTCAAGTAAGTGGGAAACTAGGGATTTAAATCCTTATCTATTAGTGTGGTGTTAAAGACACCACTTGAGATAACCGTTATCTCCTAATTGTGTGTCCAAGTTCAAGTTTTGACTCTAATGGGTGTCCTGGGAGGCAACAGTGATGGCTCAACTACTTGGATTTGCTGCCACACAGGTGGTAGATCTGGCTCAGTCCTTGTTGTGCTCATTGAGGGAGTGAACAAATAAATGGAAAACCCTTCTGTCTCTCTCTCTGTCTCTCTGCCTTTGGATATAAATGAATAAATATTTCACGCAAATGCCGTTCTCTCTGACTCTAATGAGCATACTCCTTTCATAGCTCCATATCATTTTCAGAAAATACCCAGGGATAGGTGTTCTTGTTGGGTCCCTGGATGACAAAAACGCACTTTGAAAGCTTAGCAAGGCTCCAAACACACTGCTTAAATAGCTTGTCTCAGCCTAAAACAGTTTCTTAAAAAAAAAAAAAATGAGCTGGTAAGTAAAAGACACTTGCAATTGTTTTTAAGATACTTTATTTGCATGTCTTCAATGTTAAGGCCCATAATTTAACTCTGCTTTCTACTGAAGTGCAAGGTCTGGATCTTGCACACTGTGAATGTTTAATAAGTGCTTCTGAGTGACAAATGTTTCATCTGAACTATTGTTTTAGGAAATGTAGCCACCAAAAGAGCACTGCTTTTAACTTACAAGCCCTAAGAGCTGGGTTTTTGACAAATAAGGAAAAAGGAGTCAAGACCTAGGCAATATACATTGCTTATGGGCACAATAAAAGGGAAAGAAAAATCCACAAGCCACTGGGTTAGTCTGAAGGTTTATCTTCAGTTTTGCTAAAACCATTCATAGATAATCTTCTTGTGGGATTATTAAAGTTTCAGTAATTTTCTTAGAAATGAAATACAAATGAGACAGAGAGATGAGAAGCCAAAAAAACAATGTAGCAAAGAATTCACATAGGTTAAAATAATCTTAATATCTATCTGGTTTCCGAGATTTTTCAACATGCCCTTCTTTGTTCTAACCCAAGAGGAGTAGTCCGATGAGGGGAAGTTACCAATGTGCCCATTTGACACACGCAGAAACAGAATAAATGAGCATTGTACTTAAAGAGCTCAATCCCAGACGGGCTGGGTGTACACACCTTCCACCGCAGTGCATCACCCTGCAGAGTTCAGTTTGCTGGGGCTCCTCCACCAGCAGAGCATGATGGGCCCCCCACAGACCAGGACCAGGTGAGGAGACAGGGGGCAGCAGCACGTCCCCCCTGTACCCCGCAAAGGTAGGAACTGCTTGAACTGAACTTGGGGAGCTCCATGACTTGGGAGAGACTATAGGAGTGAGAATATAGTTGAAGGCAGATCAGATGGCAAAACAGCTTAATGTGTCCAAGCAGTCAAATTGTGAATATTGTAAATTGGACAGTTATCGGTGGCTTATGGATATCCAGCGGGGATAGCTGAACCCACATCTCCAGCAAGTTCTGTTTTACCTCAGCATTCGCTTCCTTTCACACAAACACAATGATACTTTTCATCTTCTTTAAAACATAAAGTCTTATATTTGGGCGACTTGTGCCAGTATTATCTCTTAATTGATTTTTCAAGCATACTTTTTTTTGTTTGATAAAGAATAGTCAATCTTTACCAAGAATGGATTTCATACTTGCAAATTTTCCTGCTTGCTAAAATTTATTGGTAAGCCCCAAATCAATTCTTATGATACTTTCATGGTCATTTGAGGACATACATAGAGTGGTGAAAAATTGGAGTCATCCAATGTGCACATTTGCAGTTGATGTCAAACTAAGTGATGCTCTGATGCTACAAAAAATGTCCTCTTTGATTTACCTAGTGCTATAAGTTGCACATTTTTTGGGAGGTCTTCATGGAAATTTCGACTCTTCAGGCAGATCTAATGTAGTGCTAGGTTTCTATTTAATTTTCTAAGCCCAAGAAGGTTATCTTGTAACTTATGAAGACAGCACATGTGGACGCTGGCATTGTGGTATATGCTGGCATCTTATATGGGCTCTGATTTGAGTCCTGGCTGCTCCCCTTCAGATCCAGGTCATTGTAACTGGCCTGAGAAAGCAATGAGCCCAAATAATTTGGCCTCTGCCTTCCATGTGTGAAGGCTGGATGATGCTCCTGGCTCCTGGCTTCAGTTGGCCCAACATTGGCCATTGCAATCATCCCGGGAACTGAACTAGTGGATGAAAGATCTCTGTCTCTCCCTTCCAGTAACTCTGATTTTCAAATACATTAATTAATACTTTCAATAAAAAGAATAAAACACACATGTTCAGTTTCTTTAAGCACGAATCATGGTGCTATTGTGTATGAAACCCATGTTAATGAATGAGTGCTACATGTCCAATAAAGTATAAACACACATACACATACACACACAAGAGTTATCTATTGACCAGTTGACAGAATTGTTCTTACCAGAGACTTGCAGGAACTTAACTCAGCACTTCTCTTAGGAATACAATTTCAACACTTGCTAATTCCATGTTTGCAATTACTTCACAGAATCAAATACTGCAAAAAAAAAAAAATGAGAAGCAATTATATCATTTAAGGGTTAATTTCATGAGGATTCAGCCAGTGACTGTAGATTATGAGTTCTAGCGTAGCACCTAGTAAAAACTTGGTGAATATTTCAGCGAATGAGTAAATGAACCCAAAGGATTTTAACTAGAAATATCGGCAATTAAGGCTATTGGGGGGGGGAAAAAAAACCTGTGCTCACTAGCAATAAATTAACACATTTACTAGAATTAATGAAAAAAATTAAAAGATAATTTTATTTGGATGCAAAAAGATGAAGCTTATTTGCTTTTTTTATAATATACATTTTTTTGCACTAGCATTGAAGAACCTTAGCCACATAGAAAAATTAGAGAACAGATCCAAGATAGCAGGAAATAGCTGGGACTGACACCGAGGGAAGGAGGCCACAGGATAACAACCCATTCAGTACAACTCCTGCAGCTTTGAAGAATCTTGGATTTTTCAGAGACAGTAAGATCCCCAGGAAAATAGACCTGCAAATTCCAGGGTTGGAAGTTTGGCAAACTAGATTTTGCTTTAGCCTGCCCATAGGAGATAGTGCAGAGACTGAAACAACAGACTAAAAAGTTACAGCAGAAGTTATACCTGGCCTTTTGGAAGTGGTTCCATACCCAATAACACAGCTCATAGACACAGCGATTTCAAAAGATGGGGCCCGCATTTGTTCTCACATTCTCTGTGGTAGACAGATACAATATTGGCCCATGAAAGATGCCCACCTCCTAATCCCCAGAACCCATGGTTGTGTTGTGTCACAGGACAAAGAGGGACCAAAGTCGCATGGGCTGTAGTCTGGAAGGCATGAAGTTGAGTTCTGGCTCCACTGCACTTGCACTGCACACCTGCTTCAACTGGGACAACTGGGATACTGACCCCACCTTGGGAGCTGCTACCAGTGAATGTGTTTGCAGATAACTAAAGGTATTTGTGCCTTTAGTAAAATTCATTCTTTGCTTTCTTGGAGAGGCTTGTAGAGTGATTGGGACAGGTGTCCTGTTGTGGAAAAGAATGTAGGTTTCCCAACCTTTGGAGAGGCAGTTACAGCAGGGACAGTCCTGCCAAGGGGCTAGCAACAAATGTGCCCACTTTTATGGACATAATTTCACTTGCGTCTACTCCGAGGGAAATTTCTTCATCTGTGAATGCTAGCCAGGCTGTCACCTTCTCTCAGGCATCCTGTGTTCTCTGTCATGTCCATCACACATATGGTGCCTGGCAGGGTGCGCCTCCACTCCAAGGCCCTTGCTGGAGAGCATCTGCTAACCCTGCCAGCCTGACGCCTCCGACCTCAGTGCCACCTTTTCCCAGGTTTCTTGCTGAATCAACCAATTAGCTCCAATCGTCTCTGCCTGGTCTGAACTATGTCTTGTTAAAACATGGATGGAAGGGGACCCGATGGAATCCAAAACGCACTCAGAGAATGAAGCCGTCTCACACACAACTCTCATGTAGTCAGTTAGCCTTCTTAGCATGGAAGCTTTTAGCATGACTTCTGGCAGAATCTTGGTGGAAATTGCCATCAATGCCTTCCTGGAAGCATTCCTGGTGACATTTCCTCAAGGATCTTCCCATGTATTAAAATCTAGATTGCATGATTCATTGTGCAAAACAAATTAATAACCAGGTCCCTACTCGAGGGATCAAATCATATCTGTTCTTTGGCAGCTACATCTTAGTACAGACCATCCTTGTGACAGTCCCTCAGTCACTGTGTGTCAGTCAACTGAACTAACAACAGGTCTGTCTGCATCCAGTACCTGGTAGGGCTGAGCTTTCGCTACAGGCTTCCTTGCAGTTTCCCAGGGGAAGTTTCCACAGGGATATCCTGCATTTTTTACAAATCAGGCGAGATGGGGGAGTAGAAATGTTACAAATCCAGCCTGGTGACTTGGGATTTTGCCTTTGGAGTTCTCTTGTTTCCAAATATTTGTTTTAGTTTCTAAAACGGTACTGAGGAACATGCAGTAGCTAATTTGGAACTTAGTATTTGGAGAGGCTCAAACACATGCTTTACATAATACACAAAAGCTTTCCACAGGCCCCAAAATGCCCTTTGGAGGTAATTGTTATACATGAAATAATTCCGTTCAGGGATTCCCCCTCACTGTAATTGATGCTCAACCTGAGACCTGTTCTGCTTTGTTATCTGTGGGCTAGGCCGAGCAAGGATACCCGTCAATTCCTCGTGCAAACTGCTGAAACTTCTACCAGTGAACAATTCATCTGAAACCACAAACAAAACCTGCATTTGCAAGGTGTTTTCTGCCTTAATCATTGACCAATAGCCTTGAAAGCACAGTGATCATGCAGGAGATGAAGAAGAAAAATACGGAAACACGCTTTCTTCTATATTTAAACTATTCTTCTGACTAAATGGATTGTTTTGGGTTTGCACATTCAGTGTAATTAGTGCATATGGTCCAGCTGTGAAGAAATAGCTGAGGACTCCTAACTTATTATTAATTAGGCTCATTAAAATGCAAGTAAGAGAACGTTGCCTAGGTAAACAATACCTTATGTCAAAAAGTCATTACTTGACAAGAGCTAGTCTTCCTAACCAAAATCATTATCGGTGTTTTGTGGAGACTTTTTTTTAAGGCTCCATGGGTGCCAGTTAACTACTTTTGACTGACATCAAGGACAGACGTGCAGAGCTGGAAGAAGCTGGTGGTAGGGCATGGCAATGCTTTTCAGAGCATTTCAAAATACGTCTGGGTGAGGTCAAAGGTTGACAGCCCAATGACAGGCCTTCTTCAACTGCCGTGGTGTCACAGCAGGAGCGTGTCAGGAAAATTTCCTCAGCCCCTCTGAATTTCTTCCATGTTCACATTTCTTCCCCTGTCTCACAAGTGAGGAGGGATTGGCAGCTTTGTGACAAACACCTGGGAAAGAAAAATACATTATCCCTGTTAGGAGCCAGGGGATGTGGAGGTGGAAAGACATCTGAGCTTCAGCGTGTTGTCTCTGCTGGTTCTCTGCCAAGAGGGAAGGGACAGCAGGTCTGGCCAGTCCAGGGGGACGTCACACACGGACCCCACCTACTAGAATTGTGGGCCCCTTTCCAGTAGAGTGTATAGGTTAGCTGTTGACTTCTGATCCCTGGAAATGCAACTCTGCAGCCTTGTAATTCAGGAATCGGCTCTGCAAATCTGACGAAACCCTTCCCAGTTTGCTCGGAGGGCAAGGCCAAGACACGGCAGGCACGAGTTGCAAGGTGGATGCTGAGTTTCCAAACCTGGACCTGGGACAGCACCAGCCTCTGTAGCCAGACACTGTAGTGAGAATCTCGAAAGGAGGCAGGGAGAATTCCACAGGCATGTAATCGTCTCACTAGGACTCTTTGTGTGAGAGCACCAGAAAGAAGCAGCAGCACGCATGCCAACGATTCTTGGTTTGTAATACAGTTTCTTCGTCTTTAAAAGTCAGCGCACGCTCCCATATAAATCAGCGCAGTTGTGTGGGCTCTGGTCTAAATGGATCAAAAAGGTCTATTGACAGATGCTGAAACGAGTGTCTACCTTTAACACTAGGTCAATTGATAAGTGTCTGACCTAGACTTGTGACTGACATGAAGAGCCGTCAGAAAAGAAATCTTCTTTCCAGTGATGACAGCAAGACAGGAGGTGAGGGGTGAGGAAAAACAGAAGCCCCGGGAATGATGTCACTCTGGGGTGGACATGTGTGGGCCTTCTGGATGCTTCCCCAGCAGCTGCATGCTTACACTGACATTCAGAGTCCATGTTGAATAAAGGAGAGGAGGGGAACGACTGAGTCTGAAAATTTCATGAATGGGATTTGGAAAAAAAGAAAAGCTAATTTTGTTTTTCAATCAAATACAGCATTACAGCATTTCATTCATGTTCTTAATCCCCTTTCTAAACGATTGTAGGAAAAACATTAGATGTACAGTAAGATTTTCCTGTGTTGTCTTATAGGAAAGTTCACAACCTTGAATAGAAATATGCGCTGGAATGGTCCAGAAGTGCCCTAAGCTGTGTTATTCCTGTTCTATTCCACTTTGGACCTGGGATTTCTTTATGATCTCACTCATGGCCTCTTCATGGGGAAAGTGGTACAATGTACCCTATCTTTGCAATATCATTTATCCTGGCTATATTTTTTGTCTAGGCTTCCCAGCCAATATTTGCAAAGTTATTTCATTTAGGTACGTTCTCGTGTCATATGCCTATGACATATTAACTTGCATCTCTAAGGGTATTCCAATCTGAATACTCCTCACCCAAAATGCTTCAAGATCATCCCCTCTGCAAACTTACTCCTCTGGCAGTCATTCCCTCTCAGTAAGTGAAAGCACTTGTTTAGCAAACAACTTTGGGTCACCTTTGATCCTTCTTTCTTACTCATACTGTCTGCAAACTGTTGTCTATGGCAGGGTGAATAGCGTCCTTTTCAAAATCTTTAACTACCCAAAGCCTCAGAATGTAACCTTCACACTGCCTTTGTAGGTATAATTACTTAAGAATAAAAATGAGATCATATTGGATTAGGGTGGGTCCCAAATCTAATGACTGGTATTCTTATGTGGAGAGGACATACAATAAAAAGATAAGACAAGGTGAAGTTGGGGTTGGGCTGCCACAGCCCAGGAATGCCAATGACTGCCAGCAGTCACTAGAAGCCAACAGAGAGACATGGATATGACATGACCTTTTTCTCCTTCTTGTCCCTGCAAGGAACCTACCTGCCAGCATCAACTGGCCAGCGTCTCCAGCCTCCTGAACTGCGATGGAATAAATTTCTCCTGCTTTAATCTTTCTAATGGTAGAAGTTTGTTACAGAAGCTCTAGGAAACTCAGGCATCAAGACTAGAACCACTCTTTACCATGTCTTCCACCATAATCACTAAAGATACCATGTTTCTGGATACTGCAACAACTTTTGAAGTGGTCACTCTGTTCATCTCTCTGGTCTATTCTCAACTCACCAGGCTGAATAGTCCTTCTACATATAAACAACAACACCTTAGTCTGATCAAAACTACCAGGGCCTGACATGGTAGCCTAGTGGCTAAACCTTCATTTCGCATGCTCTGGGATCCCATACAGGTGCCAGTTTGTGTCCTGGCTGCTCCACTTCCCTTGTAGATTCTGGAAAAGCAGTCGAGGATGGCCCAAAGCCTTGGGATCCTGTACCTGCATGGGAGACCTGGAGGGAGCTCCTGGCTTCAGATCAGATCAGATCAGCTCTGGCCAATGCAGCCACTTAAGGAGTGATCCAGTGGACGAAAGATCTTCCTCTCTGTAAATCTGCCTTTTCAATGAAAATGAATCTATCTTTGATGAAAAAGATTACACCAATCTCCTATTATCTTCCATAGGGCAGGAGCCAAAGTCTTTCAAACAGGACACAGAGTCCTATCAATCTCTCCTTCCTCATCAGCTCTGCCACTTTGACCTCTATACAGACTCCCTCTGGCTATCAGGTGTGGTCTGCTCTCCCCTTCATCACACACATGCGCACACACACACACACACCCCTTTCCAGGGCTTCTGCAATGCCTGCTCCCTTGACCTGCATGATTCCAGCTCTGATATCCCCGTGGTGCAGTCCTTTACTTCCATTAAGCCTGCCTTGAAGGTCACATTCTCAATAAGGCTTATCCGAGCATCCTATTTTACCCAACATTTGCTGTATCCTACATCACATTCATTCTACTTCCTTTTCTCTTGTAATCATCCTATAACATGTTATAAGGTTATTTATTGCCTATGACAATAACTGTCCACCCACTCAACTTTAACGGGAGAATTTACATACTTTAGAAACCTTTATTGTGCTCCTGGATGTACTACATGTGTCTTGCAACATGCCTAAAACATAGAGGATACTAAAAAAAAAAAAACCTCAGTGAATGGTTGAATGGATAAATGAGTGCAGGGAGAGAGTAGCAGAAGTTGAACATACATCAGATCATATTATTTATAAAGTTTTTGAACTCTAGGAAAGAAGCTAAAATTTCCTCTGAGAACAGAAGAGACACTGCTGTCTACCCTGTGGGAAGTATTTGATTCTTTCTCTACCTATCTTTGGGTTCCAATTTTCTCTTCCTTTAAAGAAGGTCATTTGAAGAAGTCTCAGAACTTGTTGCTGACACCAGGATCTTAAAATCTTCCTATGGGAATATGCTTCCGAACAGAATCAAAGGTTTGTATGTTTGTCTCAGAGATACTGACTAAATATGGGAAAGAAATGATAGATTTAATGACCATGCTCAGATCCAGTATCCACATCCTTGTGCCGGATTACAGGAGTATTGGTTTTATTTGTAATCAGAAGAGCGAGCTCAAATGAGAGTTGACAGAGAAAAGCAATTAGTTTGTGCTCTGCGCTCACAGTCAGCAGCCATTTCTGATTCCCTGGCTTACGGCTCTCAGCAAAGGTGGCCCTTTTAAGGGATGGTTCTGGATGTGGCCAAAGGAATACTCCCTAATTGAGAGTTATGTCAGCCTTGGCCAGCACCTTTTTCTGTTCACAAAATGTTTGTACCTTTATCCCAGAGGCTGGAAAATCACCTTTTTAAAAAGCCTCATCTAACTTTCTTCTGAGCTAAAAGATGCATCTCCAGTGAAATTAGTGCCGTTTTCCTTTCTGTTGGAGGGCCACAAATTGGTTATCACAACACCCTGTGACCTTCGCCTTCCCTCTCCATCACACATTGACACTTCTAGCCGAAATTTGTGTCTTGCATCACCTCAGGAAACTCATGGCTAATTTCATTATTTGGGAGAGAAAAATGCAAATGAAGCCAGACAGCTGGTGCTCTCCTCGAGGCTGAGTGTGATGGAGGGGCCGAGGCCCACCTCATCAGAGGCCCCCACACCCTCCTGCTCAGACAGGCCCTGGCGGGGAGGGAACACGGAGGCTGCCACAGCGGCAGGAACAGATGGTTAGGAGGGGAAGATGGAGAAGTCCAACTTGCTGGAGAGACTGGAGAAAGGTGGAGGGTCCACTGCCGGGCAGTCAGACGCCGTGCACAGGCCAGGGGGTGTGCCTTCCCTGAGAGCTGTGGAGCTCAGGAATTGAGTTTGATGACATTGCCTTTGAATGAAGTAGGTGATTTCTCTGCCCTGGTCTTGGTTTCACTTTTTCTTCCTATACATTCACCATCAATTTTCCGAATGGGGATGTCAACAGAGAGAAGGAAAGGAGTGGGGGTGGCTTTCGGCAGATGAACCTCAATCTGTAGATCCAAACTTGCAATACTTACCTAGTGGGTTTGTGTTAGCTGATCTTGATTTCTGCCCATCACATTCCTTGCAGCCCTGGGTGATCTGTACAGACTACAGCTTGAGGGTTGAGTGGAGGCTTCTGCAACTGCCCTATTTGCTCCTTCTTCCTCTGCTCCACAAGGCACAAGGCAGGGAGCACTTTCCATCACTCCTTGCGACACTGCCGTAGAGGCTCATTGGGTAGTCTGAGATGGGAACAGGTCATTCTGTACTCTACCACAGTCTCAGCCATGATTGAGGATAAAATACAACAAAAAAGCTGCAGAGTGTAGGTAGTATTTCAAAGATATTTATCATACAAGAAAGATGAGCATGGAAAACCCGGATTCCCCCTGGCCCAGTTGGGATGAATTTGAGGTATTCTGTTAGCTGATAGGATGTTTGGGTCATCCAAGGCAGCTGTGTCCATCCCAACAGTTACTGGGTACCATAAGCCTTCTCAAAGACTCCTCTGGTATTCTGGAGGAGTCCAGTGGCACTGTAGTTTAAGGATTTGTGTTGGACTCCTGTGGCCTCCAGTTTTGGGCACCTAAAATTCCAGGATATATAGACCACTGCCTAGCCTGCAGGACCAACATGATTGAGAAACAGGGAAAGAAGTGAGGAGGAACTTGATGTGGGGATTTAATCACAGCTTCCAATCATCCCGCTGATTACGGAAAGCCTGGAGAGGGCTTGCTAGGGACTCGTAATCATCCCTTGCAATTGCACAAGGTCTTTTATATTTTCTAACCCTTTTGCTTTGATTATCTTGGTTTGTACTCACACCACCCCTGTGACACACCACTATTTTAAAGGACAGGAACAGGGTAGAGCAGGCAAGTCTGGACCAGGATTGATATGGCTCTTTTAGGTCTCCTCATTGCTGTGGGTTCACTTCGTTCCTGCTGCCTCCCATTCGACACCAGGCAGCCCAGAAAGTATTGTCTTCATACTATTACTATACTTTGGACCTATTGTTTTGGTATGATCACATTCTACAATGAGCCAAGTGAGAAAGTTATTTCTGGTTCTAAACCCCTAATCCAGGGCACCTGTTAGTACTGTACCCATGTTAAGTCCTAAGTTGATATTAGTTATTTCTGTCCACTGAATGCGCTTTGAATGACTATGGCCTTTGGGAAACTCTGTTCTGGCTGCTTGTTATCAGCACAGAGAATATTCTGGCTTGCGTAGGAACAAGGTATAAATTGTGCCATTTCTTTCATCCTCTTGGAGCACAGGAAAAGTTAAGCATAAGTTCAAATCCATGCCTCGATTTCTCCAAAAGGATCCTTCTCCACATGTCAAAAATGTTGGCATCTACTAGCCTTGGTAATATGCACAAGAAGGAGAAACTGAGGCACAACAGATACGATGGTTCAAAGACATCTAAGTCCAAACGGAAAAGAACCAGATTCTTGCAATACAGCCATCTCTGGAGCTGCAGCTTTAAATAGCTTTTACTGTTTCTCATGCACCTAGTTGACCTGGGGGCTGTGATGCAGCTTGATGTGGGTAGCTGCTTTATTGCAGTCCTACTATTCTAGATAACAACTGAGAAGCCCTGAAAAGTTGAGTCCCTCATCCCCACCTGCAGTGCCTTCTCCCCCTGCCTTGCTGCCTGTGCAGCATATTCTGGACACTGTTGCCGACAAGCAGCTGTGGCAAAGTTCTGTAAATGCTGTAACAGAATTTGTTAACCACTTCAACATGGTTTTTAAAGTAAATGTCACTCTGCATTGTAACAGCGAGTTAACAACCCATCTGTGGGTTCTCATTCTCATTTAATTCACTTTCTCAGTGCTGAAGTTGCTGTGACGCCTGCGAGGACAGCGGTGTTCAAATGGCAGCTGGGCCATTTACTTCTTCACTTCTCCCCTGCTGCCTCCTTGGGTGGTGTTTGAAGTTTAGTTATGGCCTGGCTCTCTTTGAGGCTGCTTTCCTGTGGTGAGAGTGGCGATTGGTGTGAGGTGTCAGGATCAGGTGAATCTAGAGAGAGCTGGCCTCAGTTTGGCCTGGCTGCTGAAGGGCCCCTGCAGCTCCATTTACCCTCTGTTGGGCCATGGAAAGGTAAAAGCAGAACTGAAGTTATTGGCTAATACCATGGGAAAATAGAGAAACGGAATGGTGATTTTCAAGTTTACTGAAAACCATTGTAAAGCAAGTGACACCTGTTGCCATCTCTGGGGAGAGGAACCCCACGATCTGGCAGGTAGCAAAGAGCAGAACAACGTCTAAATCAAAGAGCAGCCAGTCTAGAACCTCAACTGACCGCATGACCAGCTTGTGTTGGGGTCATGAAGAAAGATGTGACTCATCCAAGCACCAATGGAACAATATTCTATCATGCAGAGAAGAGACAGAAAGATCATCTCCAATAGTGAACATTGGTCTGCATAGCTAGTGGGTCTGGCACTACAACTCATGCAAGGAAACCATCCACAGGCACTCCTCTGGGCTGCTGTTCCTTCCCCACCTGGAACAAATACAACATTTGGGTTGACCAGGTGCCATGTGTTGCTCACACTTGGGCACAAAACAGTGTATATCAAGTCTACAACAGTGATATTACTGAAGGAGTAAAAGTTCGCCCAGAACAGACTGTGAGAGCTGTTAATATCTTTGTATGGAAATGTTCTAGGCTCAGAGACATTCTCATGTGACTCCACATGGATTGAAAGACTATGCCCGTGATGGCCTTTCCCAACAGTAACACACCTCACAGAACCAGGACTTCACTCGGGTAAACTATTTTTTTTTTTTTTTTTTTTTTAATAAATTTTATTTTGACATTCTTTACATAGTTAATTAGGGTAAGAAGGTTCAAGGGCTACAGGAAAGTGGATAATACTAATATGTTTTCCATATTGTTACCTTCATGTTTAAAAGGGGGGTTTTAAGGGAGAAGGCCCACCCAATTTCCCACCCTCCCCAAGTCCCGGGTGTAGGGCATGCTCTGAGGTTCTTGCTCAAGTGGTTTTGATATTGCAACAGTTATGAATCGCTGTCAATCTTGCCGCTCCAAGCACTATGAGGTCTTTGAAAAATCCACTGATTGACATAGTCCATCATAGCTTAGATGGTTGGTTGACCCGGTCTGTCTTCGCTCTTTTCTTTGTTATGGTTCTGAGTCCAGCATTTAGATTAGGAAGATCTCCAAAGAAACTTCTTGTATGTGCTAACAAGTACAGGGCCTGGCACCGTCCATCGCTCCAATCAGCTGGTGGTTGCAATTCCTGGGTTGGTTCTGTGTTCACTCCCGTCTTCCACTGGAGCCAATGGGTGTTGCAGTCCAGTCTGGTTCTGCCCAGCACATACTTGGCCCTCACATAAACCAGCGGGAGCTGTAGCCTAGGTTGGAGCGACCCACAATAACCCCAACCAGGCCCACCCCCTACCCTGGTTTGCCAGTAAGTGTAGCAGTAATCCAGTCTGTCCCACATCCCATTCCACCCCAGCCGCTGTCTTAGTTTTATGTCCTCCCGTGGAAGTGGTAACCCAAGAGGGATGAGCCCACTATTTCCCTCCCAGGCCTCTCCCACTCCCAGATTCCAGTTGATGCTGCCCAAACAAACCTCGCCCACTTTAATTTTGTTTGCACCAGTAGGAATAATCCGCCCAGCCTGGCTTTTCCCTGATCTAGTCCACATGAGGCGCACAGGTGTGGTAGCTCTGCCTAGTCTGGTCTGCCCCCATCCCAGCCCATGCTCTCCTGCGGAAGTAGCTGTCCAGCAAAGGAACCCTCCCTTATTCCCCTGCCAGCTCTGCCCACTTCCTTTCTTGTTCTCAGGCTGGTTGGGCGCTGCGGTCCCTTCTGGTACAGGCAACCTCACCTCGGCATTCCATAATGTGCACTAGTCTTTGTTGCGACCGACCCTGGGTCGACCCACACTGGTGCCTGGATTTGCCAGTGGATGATGTGGACAGATTCAGCCTGGTCTTGCCCCCACGTCTGCCAACTGTATGCCAGTGGGTAGGTTTCCATGGCCTTTTCTGGGCTGTTTCCTATCATGTTTCTTGCGTTTACCTGCTGGGTCTGTGTCCTGCCAGAGGAGTTGCCCAGGCTCCTCCATCAGAACCTCTCCCAATGCCAGGTTTCACGCTTACCAGTGGGTCCATGAGCCAACCCTACTCAGTCCACCTCCTGTCATAGCAGGAACTGTGGCTTTTCCTGACTGGCCTTCAACCCAATCTGGTGCTTGCTGTTGGATGTTCCAGCCCAGCCATGGTTTGTCCATACCCACGTATGGCTCACACATGGCTCAGTAGGGGTTTGAGACCCTGCCTAGTCCATCCCACATCTGCCCTGGTCCTCCAGAACACCAGGGGGAGTCGGGGTCCGGCCCAGTTCGGTGCATCCAATCCCAGTCCACACTTGTGCCAAGGGAGACTACAACTGTTTCCAGATCAGAACGCAGCCCCCTTCCAGGCCACGCGCCTCTTGGTGGGAACCTCAGCCCAGCTAGGGTTGTCCCCTTTGCTCCCCAACCGGGTCCGTTCCCAGGCATAGATCACATGCCTGCCAATGGATGCTCTGACTCAGCTTGGCATAACCCCTCCCCTGTCCCGAACTCTGCCTTAGACACTGTGACTCAGCGTCCCAGGCTCCCACAGACCAGCAGGTACAAGAGCCTAGCTCGGCATGACCTCTGCTCCCTCCTGGTTTCTAGTTTTACTTGTGGGCTAAGGTTTGCTCAGTCGTGCCTAATCTACTCTGTTCCATTACCAGTTGACACATTGGCCAACTGTTGGAGCTACTTGTGCAGGGCAAGCCCCAAGCCATAGCTTCTGCATGACTGGTATTTGGTGCTCAGAATTATTAGTGATTACAAGTTTTGCTAAGGAAGAGTTACTGCCTCTTTCAGGTCCAAGAAGCACAATGGGTTCAACCTGGAGCTAATTAAGCAGCAACTCAAAGAACCAAATCCCCAGAGCTCCCCAGCCGGGCGTCCAGCAGGCGGAGCCTGGCACCAATGGTGCACTGGCCACACGGGGAGAACGGCTCACCATGTGCCCATGGCGGCCGTCCGGAATCCAGGCATGAGACGCCCCGTCCTGAGACCCACCAGCTGCCAGGAGGCAGCTGGAGGTTTAAAATTCCCAGGCCCAAGGTCGCGCCCCTCCCAAATCCCCTTCACCGCCCAATGAGGGCGGTGGCTGGGTGCCGGACCTGCCCAGTCCCGGAGGCCTCCCCCCCTCGGTCTACTCACCCCGAAGGAAGCGGCCCCCGAAACCCAGCAGGCCCGGGGAGGACGGCTCACCATGTGCCCATGGCGGCCGTCCGGAATCCAGGCATGAGACGCCCCGTCCTGAGACCCACCAGCTGCCAGGAGGCAGCTGGAGGTTTAAAATTCCCAGGCCCAAGGTCGCGCCCCTCCCAAATCCCCTTCACCGCCCAATGAGGGCGGTGGCTGGGTGCCGGACCTGCCCAGTCCCGGAGGCCTCCCCCCCTCGGTCTACTCACCCCGAAGGAAGCGGCCCCCGAAACCCAGCAGGCCCGGGGAGGACGGCTCACCATGTGCCCATGGCGGCCGTCCGGAATCCAGGCATGAGACGCCCCGTCCTGAGACCCACCAGCTGCCAGGAGGCAGCTGGAGGTTTAAAATTCCCAGGCCCAAGGTCGCGCCCCTCCCAAATCCCCTTCACCGCCCAATGAGGGCGGTGGCTGGGTGCCGGACCTGCCCAGTCCCGGAGGCCTCCCCCCCTCGGTCTACTCACCCCGAAGGAAGCGGCCCCCGAAACCCAGCAGGCCCGGGGAGGACGGCTCACCATGTGCCCATGGCGGCCGTCCGGAATCCAGGCATGAGACGCCCCGTCCTGAGACCCACCAGCTGCCAGGAGGCAGCTGGAGGTTTAAAATTCCCAGGCCCAAGGTCGCGCCCCTCCCAAATCCCCTTCACCGCCCAATGAGGGCGGTGGCTGGGTGCCGGACCTGCCCAGTCCCGGAGGCCTCCCCCCCTCGGTCTACTCACCCCGAAGGAAGCGGCCCCCGAAACCCAGCAGGCCCGGGGAGGACGGCTCACCATGTGCCCATGGCGGCCGTCCGGAATCCAGGCATGAGACGCCCCGTCCTGAGACCCACCAGCTGCCAGGAGGCAGCTGGAGGTTTAAAATTCCCAGGCCCAAGGTCGCGCCCCTCCCAAATCCCCTTCACCGCCCAATGAGGGCGGTGGCTGGGTGCCGGACCTGCCCAGTCCCGGAGGCCTCCCCCCCTCGGTCTACTCACCCCGAAGGAAGCGGCCCCCGAAACCCAGCAGGCCCGGGGAGGACGGCTCACCATGTGCCCATGGCGGCCGTCCGGAATCCAGGCATGAGACGCCCCGTCCTGAGACCCACCAGCTGCCAGGAGGCAGCTGGAGGTTTAAAATTCCCAGGCCCAAGGTCGCGCCCCTCCCAAATCCCCTTCACCGCCCAATGAGGGCGGTGGCTGGGTGCCGGACCTGCCCAGTCCCGGAGGCCTCCCCCCCTCGGTCTACTCACCCCGAAGGAAGCGGCCCCCGAAACCCAGCAGGCCCGGGGAGGACGGCTCACCATGTGCCCATGGCGGCCGTCCGGAATCCAGGCATGAGACGCCCCGTCCTGAGACCCACCAGCTGCCAGGAGGCAGCTGGAGGTTTAAAATTCCCAGGCCCAAGGTCGCGCCCCTCCCAAATCCCCTTCACCGCCCAATGAGGGCGGTGGCTGGGTGCCGGACCTGCCCAGTCCCGGAGGCCTCCCCCCCTCGGTCTACTCACCCCGAAGGAAGCGGCCCCCGAAACCCAGCAGGCCCGGGGAGGACGGCTCACCATGTGCCCATGGCGGCCGTCCGGAATCCAGGCATGAGACGCCCCGTCCTGAGACCCACCAGCTGCCAGGAGGCAGCTGGAGGTTTAAAATTCCCAGGCCCAAGGTCGCGCCCCTCCCAAATCCCCTTCACCGCCCAATGAGGGCGGTGGCTGGGTGCCGGACCTGCCCAGTCCCGGAGGCCTCCCCCCCTCGGTCTACTCACCCCGAAGGAAGCGGCCCCCGAAACCCAGCAGGCCCGGGGAGGACGGCTCACCATGTGCCCATGGCGGCCGTCCGGAATCCAGGCATGAGACGCCCCGTCCTGAGACCCACCAGCTGCCAGGAGGCAGCTGGAGGTTTAAAATTCCCAGGCCCAAGGTCGCGCCCCTCCCAAATCCCCTTCACCGCCCAATGAGGGCGGTGGCTGGGTGCCGGACCTGCCCAGTCCCGGAGGCCTCCCCCCCTCGGTCTACTCACCCCGAAGGAAGCGGCCCCCGAAACCCAGCAGGCCCGGGGAGGACGGCTCACCATGTGCCCATGGCGGCCGTCCGGAATCCAGGCATGAGACGCCCCGTCCTGAGACCCACCAGCTGCCAGGAGGCAGCTGGAGGTTTAAAATTCCCAGGCCCAAGGTCGCGCCCCTCCCAAATCCCCTTCACCGCCCAATGAGGGCGGTGGCTGGGTGCCGGACCTGCCCAGTCCCGGAGGCCTCCCCCCCTCGGTCTACTCACCCCGAAGGAAGCGGCCCCCGAAACCCAGCAGGCCCGGGGAGGACGGCTCACCATGTGCCCATGGCGGCCGTCCGGAATCCAGGCATGAGACGCCCCGTCCTGAGACCCACCAGCTGCCAGGAGGCAGCTGGAGGTTTAAAATTCCCAGGCCCAAGGTCGCGCCCCTCCCAAATCCCCTTCACCGCCCAATGAGGGCGGTGGCTGGGTGCCGGACCTGCCCAGTCCCGGAGGCCTCCCCCCCTCGGTCTACTCACCCCGAAGGAAGCGGCCCCCGAAACCCAGCAGGCCCGGGGAGGACGGCTCACCATGTGCCCATGGCGGCCGTCCGGAATCCAGGCATGAGACGCCCCGTCCTGAGACCCACCAGCTGCCAGGAGGCAGCTGGAGGTTTAAAATTCCCAGGCCCAAGGTCGCGCCCCTCCCAAATCCCCTTCACCGCCCAATGAGGGCGGTGGCTGGGTGCCGGACCTGCCCAGTCCCGGAGGCCTCCCCCCCTCGGTCTACTCACCCCGAAGGAAGCGGCCCCCGAAACCCAGCAGGCCCGGGGAGGACGGCTCACCATGTGCCCATGGCGGCCGTCCGGAATCCAGGCATGAGACGCCCCGTCCTGAGACCCACCAGCTGCCAGGAGGCAGCTGGAGGTTTGGGTAAACTATTGAGATCGTTCTGTGTTAGTCACGGATGGAGTGCAAGGTGCAATCATAGTTGCTGTGAGATCTACAAGACAGAATGAGACACAGAAGTCAATATGTTCCTCCAAAGATATGCACATGAATAAAACAAAGTGTTTTATTTCAGAATGTTGTCCTTTAATAGTGTATTCATCATCATGTCACCAGGACCTGTTATTCTCAGAGATCAGAGTGCTAGAGTAGAATAATAAGTCAAACAAAGCTGACCATGGATCTACAGATCAGCAGAAACACAAGAAAGTGAACAAAGAATATTTTGGTGTTTGTGTGAGACAGTGTGCTCAGGCCCTAGAGATAAAGACCTAAATAAAGGAACAAATATCTGAACCTTGGGTTCTGGTCCTCACTAAACACAAAATCTAGAAATGAGGCAAAGAGGCACTCCACAATTCCAAAACTGTTAACACCATCAAGGCGAGTATGCAGGGCGCTGTTTGATGCAAAGAAGGGACATCTCAAAAGCAGGAATAATTGCTGGAGTTGGATTGAAAGAAAAAAAATAGATCTTAGCAAGATTAAGAAGAAGGGAATACATTCTTAGGAGCAGGCCACAAGGGCATTTAACTACCTCATGCTACAGAGTCGGATGGAGCCATGGGAAAACTATGGGTGAGAGGAGAGGCAGTAAATGAAGACAAAAGGGTTGATGTAGCAATCTAATGGAATCCCAGTGTTAGAACGTTAGCTTTGGAATCCTGACAACTGCTCTAGGGACAGGCAGAATCTGGAAAAGGTTGTCTTGCATGGATCTTGGCTTAGAGGAGAATGGACACTCCACACATAGGGGATACTTTGGTATAGCTGGTTATCACATGATGGCAGGGGTGGGACAGAGCAGTTCATAAATGCTTTGAAGCCAGAGTGTGTGTTAATCTGCACATGCTTGATGCTGGGCATTCTCCAAAGCGAACTATACATAATATTCACGTATCCACATGCATATCAGGTACATGGGTGTCAAAAGGTGTCTCAAGTTGTAAAATGCCCCTTGAACCGAAGAGAAATCTTGTGATGACAGAAGGCAGTTTCATATAAAAATAAAGAATTTATTTGAGAAATTGACACATAGGATATCTAACTGGGGCAGATAGGAAATCTGATCAGAAGCTGCAATAAGATTTTTTTTTCACCCATGATGGCAGATGAGGAAAACATTTATATATTTATAAATCCAATAGGGAGACAGAGAGACGGAGCAGGACTTCATTTCACCGATTTACCCTCTACAGGTTTTGGAGCTAGCCCTCGGGTATCCTGTGTCTCTTCCTGACACAATCAGGGGGACTTAGGACAGAAAGCATTTTAGCTTCTATAGCGAGAGAGCATCATCAGGTGGTAACAATTGGATAGTCAAGATCCTCTAAGATCTGGGGGAAGATCAAAATGTGTTTACCATGTCACACATGGGCAGAATGAACAGGTATCCTAAAGTGACTATATAGTGCTATGGTTTGCATGTTGACTATGTGTTAGAGTTTTAGTCATAACGACACTACTACGAGATGGTGGGGCTCTTAGAAAATGGGGATGTGGGGTGGACCCATTTTCATCTTGGGTTCTGGCTTGAGTCCCAGCTGTTCCACTTTCGATCCAGCTCCCAGATTATGACCTGAGAGAGCAGTGCAAGTGGATCCAAATCCTTCAGCCCTTGTACCTATGTGGGGACCTAAAGTGAGATTCTGGCTTTTGGTTCTGTATTGGCTTAGCTCTGTTCATTATGGCCATTTGGGGAGTAAACTGCAAGATGCAAGATCTTTCTCTTTGCCTCTTCTTCTCTCTCTCTCTTTTCTAAGATTTACTAAGTTTCATTGGAAAGGTAAATATACAGAGAGGAGGACAGACAGGAAGATCTTCTGTCCAATGAGTCACACCCCAAGTGGCTGCAATGGCTGGAGCTGAG
Source organism: Ochotona curzoniae (assembly GCF_017591425.1). NCBI lineage: Eukaryota > Metazoa > Chordata > Mammalia > Lagomorpha > Ochotonidae > Ochotona > Ochotona curzoniae. Next base: position 24,937,847 of record NW_024466219.1, read on the forward strand.
CCAATCTGAAGTCAGGAGCCTGGATCTCTCACGCGGGTGCAGGGTCCCAAGGCACTGGGCCATGTGGCTTTCCCAGGCCACAGGCAGGGAGCTGGATGGGAAGTAGGGATACCAGGATTAGAACCAGTGCCCACATGGGATCCTGGCATGTTCAAGGCAATGACTTTAGCTACCACACAGGGTCCTGCCTCCTTCTCTTATTTTAATTAGAAATAAATTATTTTAAAAAGAAAGAAAAAAAAGAATGTGGGGTTGCATGAGAGGTGCTTAGGTCAAGTTCTGTCAGGAGGACTGTTACAAAGGCATGCATTTGACCCCACCTGCCTTATGTCTTTATGCTGTCCAAGGCTTCCCACGTGATCCCTGCTCTTGGAACCTGCTCCAGAGTGTGTGTCATGTCATTTGGACACGCAACCCCCATCAGCTAAGAAAATACTTTTTCTGTTATAACTAGTTTATCTCAAGTGTTTCACTATAGTAACCAACAGAAAAGTTTGCTGGTCGAATAGTTAATCATCCTGGTGGGGGCACTGCTGAGAACAGAAGGAGGTTCAATGTATAAACACTAGGATTCCCGGCATAAGCCTGGACAACCTTGGGAACTGGAACCTTGAACAGAAGGTCAATCCACAAATCACCAAATAGACCACATTAAATATTTACAGGATCAAGTCAATGGAATTAGAATATTTAATTGAGGTAGAGTTGGTAGCAGTGTTGTGAAAAAACACAGCAAGGTTTGGGGAAATCCTTACTTGTCATATGCTCATATGTTTAATTCATACATACAGATGCATCCATACATACATCTTCTTATAAATGTATATGATTGTAAACAGATATATAAATATATAACTAAACACCATACTTGATGTTTATAGGATATTTAGTCTTTTTGCCCTTTCAATCATTCTAGGACAGTATAGACTAATAGATACAGACCAGTTTCTCAAATTGTGTTTGTATTTCCCCAGTGAAAGTGAGATTGTACCAACAGTGTGATATGGATTCTTTGACTTTTCTGAGGTCACTTTCCTTATCTATAAAGTGTGGGTAATTACATTACTTTGAAGGGGTGCTATAAGAATTACATATGCCCTTTATTTGGAACATGGTAGACCTTTTAGTAAATAATATTACATCCATCTCTTTCATAGCTGTGGAAGTATATAAAATTATGTATATAGAACACTTTTTCAAAATGCTAAGATTTGGAAACTCCTATACTATGAAGAATGGAACCCAATCCATGCAGTAATGTGCAGCATCAAACTTGAGTAAAAAAAAAAAAAAAAAAAAAAGAGGGGGCGTGGTTTAATGCATGTAACTGAGGGGTCAGTATTCATGTCTTCAGGTGTGGCTGGATCTAGAGACAAACTGTTTGCCACCTTGTGCCCTGGTTTCTGCCTCACTACTCAGCTGTCACTGCAAACAGCACAGGGCCTCAAATGAGCATATAACTAGAGGACCAGTCCCAGGGGAAATTGTTTCTTCCCAAATAGCTCTCTTAAAAAATTCTGAGAAATTGCTGAATAGCACATCATGGCTCCTTTGTTAAACTCTCAACTTGTCTAAATCCTCTTTGACTGGCAAGGGTGGGAAGACAGTCATTCTTAGCTCAGTCTAGAAGCAGGGCCCTTTGCTCCCACCAAACGGTGCAATTAATGCGGCCTAATTTCCTTTCTATTTCCTCTGGACATGCACACATGATCTTTAAAACTGTTTTGTTACAAAAACAATAGTGCATATCATTTGGAGAAAAACCCAACTTCTCGGGGGCTTTGATTTCTGTAAACACTCAGGTAAGACTAAAACACCTTTATGGATAGTTTGCATGGTATACCACATGTCATCCTTGATGTGACTGTCCCTGAGTTAACCAAGTGCATGGGATGCACTCCCTAGCAAAGTGCACAGGTGTGGCCGTTGAGAATCACATGCTTGCCACGTATTCGTGCTCTTGGATACTGCATGTGTGTGCAGGTGCAGGAGAGGCTCGGCTCAAGGATGCTGCTGTGCTGCCAGGTCCTCAGAAGAGCTGGCAGCACATCCTCCCGGCACCCTTGGACTCACTGCTATGGGCAGCAGCCTGTGAGCTCTGCTGAGCATCTCAAGCCCCTGCTGTAGAGGGAGCTGTCATGTGAAGGGAATAGGCCCCTACATCCCAGACCCAGCCTCCTGTATGACAGCAGCGCTCACCTTGTGAGTTTACATTTGGATATCTCCCTGTAACAGATGGAATTTCTGTCCTGTGCGGTAAGCAGGTAGGGGGAATCTGTAGGATTTCCTCAGAGAAGGAGGAAATCACGAAGTGTGAGAAAAAAAGAACATATTTTTTACACACTACGTGAGTAATGCAGATTCCTTTTTGCAGAGCTCCCTTTCCACATTTCTCAATACATGGCTGCTCAGGTTTTAAAAACAAGAGGTTGGAGGGGAAAAAAGGCTGCACCTGCTTGTACCAGGCGTCAACCTCCCCGTCAGGTCCCGTTCTCGTCGCCGCCCCTTGCGCAGGAGTGCGGGAGCGCGGTGGGGCACGCTGACTCCGCTGCGCTGGGCGGTCGCTCTGCGCGCTCGCGGCTCCCGGGGCGCGGAGGTCCTGGCCGCGCTCGGCCTGGGGCGGGCGGCGGGGACGCAGTGCCAATCTCTCGCCTCCCCGCCGCGAGGGCCAGCGAGAGGACCAATTAGTGCGAGTTGTGATACGGCAATGGGTCCGCTGGGGACGAAAGCTGCTCCCAGGTCTTTTGGCAGAGGCCACTGGCAGGGCCGTGGGATGTCAATAGCTTTCCATCATCACTGCTGCCCGGCCCAAGGGGCTGCCCGCTCCTGGCCCCGCTGCAGAGTTGCATTCTGAGCTCCCATCCCTTTCCAAAGTTAAAACACAGCGGATACTGGTGGATTTGGTTCCTTTACTTCAACGCAGGGCCTGGAGTGGAAAGAAAATATTTTATGAAAATAGAGGAATTCGGGGGTCATTTTTCAGAGTACAATAACGACCTTGACGAAATCAGAAAGGCGTATCCTGCTTCAGGTGGCGTCTAAAAGAGAATGTACACGTGTTAGGCTGCCTCATGCACCAATTCATGACATATGCGACGTAACAGAATTGCTTAATAACTCTCCCAATGGGAGAAAGTGATCAGGCATTGCCAAATTGCTTGTGAATTACAGGATACTATGGGAGATGGCAAAGATTTCACATACATAAAAATGGTTTTAAGGCGGAGCTTGCCCCTGTGCAAATGGTTCTCCCGCTTGTATCTCCGTACGCAGATGACAGATGACTACAATTTCTAGAGGTGGGATTTTTTTTCCCCTCCCTTTCATCAGTTCTTCATTTTGCTAATTCCTTCAGAACTGAAAAATAGGCATAGAATGCCCCGAAAGTCACTAACTCACAATGCTCTATTAGTCTCAAGTTCTAGAATGTGTTACACTATTTGGCAAGCAGCAGATTCCTTTCTAGGTAATATTTTATTGAGACTAAACCAGTGGCAAATTCGCAAACACATTTCCGGTGTTGGGAGGTGAGGTATTTTAGACACACCAAGGAGCTGAAAGAGGATTGCAGTAAAGCCAGTCTTTGAAAGTCTATGTAGCTTTGGATTGTCCAAGTATAATGCTGCAGTATTTATGATTTTTGTCTCCTGGAGATGCTGGGGTCCGTGCAGTAGGTGTGGATGGCACGAAGGTGTGAAGAGAACAGCTCCCCTGTTTGGCAGGGCCCAGCGGAGGTCTCTCTGACCACCTTGATGCGATTCACCTCCTGTTTGCATGAACACTCAAGCAGAAAAAATAAGAATTCCGTAATCCATTAAGGCATTGTTTGTCCCTGTGAGATGGTTTTGCAACCGATATGAGCTTGAGAGTTAAAGTCACTGATAATGCCTCGGTGGGTGGGTCTTTGACAGTTTACACACAGGAGCACAATTAAACCCATGCCATTTCTGGACACCTTATTGGGTGCTTAACCATTACCTCAGAATCTGGCCCAGACATGTAGCACACCTTCTAGGAAAGGGCTTGATAAATATTCTAAATATTAATGCAAGTGATGAGAGTGAGAGCTGAAACTGCTATGGCAATAAATATAGTTACTGTGATCTCAAAGGCTAGCCTGTCTTTGCAATTTCTTTGGGGCATAGAAAATGTAACTGTTACAGCCACTTGTATAATTTTTAGCTAGAAGAATTAAGGATGCTTTTATTAAAGAAATATGCTTTTAATTATTGATTACTTATGGGGTTGTAGAGCCTATAGTTGTAGGGGGGATTTAACTATTTGAAACTTTTGTCTTGGATTTTTATGTTTTTTCCTTGTGGCATATTTTTCCCATTAAATGATAGGTAAATTGTAGAAATAGAAATGCAGTAGGAATGTATTACTGATTAGCAGGTAATCGCATGTGCCTTGGCCCTGGAGTCCTGGCTGTCGCTCCATGGCTCCAACTGAAGAATGAATAATGGCAATAATGGCTTGCTTTGAAGACTATGAATACAGTATTTTGCAGAATTATCTTTAGGGGCACCTAGATGTCTTCGCATTCATCCCTCCCAGGAATCTAGGAGGGAGACTGGTAGCCCCTTATGTCAGTGATACTGCTCATGCGATGCACCAGCAACAAAAGCTTAGACAGGAAAGAACTTCTGGGATTCTAATTCTCAAATTCTTTCTATTGACTCATGCTTACAGTCCTTCTTTGGCGTCTAAAAGCGTTGCCTGTAAATGTTGCAAGTTTTTTTTTTTTTCCATTCAACTGGTAAAAGATTAACTTTGATCTTCAGAATCCTATTTGATCTGGACCTGGAGAAGTTCCTAGCTTCCAAATAGCCCAGCTCTGGCTGTTGTGGCCATTTGGGGAGTGAATAAGCAGATGGAAGATATTCTCTCTCTCTCCATAACTCTGTCTTTTAAATAAAAACTGAATAAATCATTTAAAAATATTAAAAAAAGATCTGTTCTGGGTGAAGATTCTAAGTTCCTATCTCTATTCAAAATCCTCAAGTTAGGTATCAGTAAAAAGTGAAAAAAAATGATTACTGTTCCTCAAGGAAAAAAATAATCTGGTTAGAAAGTAGACAGAATGAGGGCGAGAAGGGGGAAAATGTGTGAGGGTATCCTAGGAAAGGTCAGTGTAACATCCCTACCCTACCCCAGTCATGTACATTTTGGAATCTGAATACACAGATGCTGCTTCCATCTTGAGTCCTGGGAGGGAGCAAGCCTTGAATAGTTGCTGTCCATCAGAATGGCCTAGAAACAATAGGATGGTGGTGGTTGAAGAGTTACTAGAAGGTAACGAGCAGGTGCATTCCCCTGAAGCCCCAAATGAGCAGTGTTTGATATTTCCTGTGTTCTTGCCAGTCCCAGGGACTGAAAGCTAGCTGAGCTAAGCTGATGGATCTATAGGGTCATTTGTAACTGCATGAGAAGCTGCAACAGAAGAGTCAGCTGGGGCCAATCAGTGGAAGTGCTGCGGAGATGACATACCTGAGAGTCACCTGGGAAGGTTTATGGTTCAGTAGATCACATGTGCTGATCACATGACTCAATTAAATCTCCCAGGAACAGGAAAGAGAGGGATCCAAAAATTCTGCAATTCAAGGGTCTGGTGTGATAGCCTAGTGGCTAAACTCCTCGCTTTGCACGTGCTGGGATCCCATATGGGCACTGGTTCTAATCCTGGTATCCCTACTTCCCATCCAGCTCCTTGCTTGCAGCCCTGGGAAAGCAGTCGAGGATGGCCCAAAGCCTTGGAATCCTGCCCCTGCATGGGAGACCTAGAAGAGGCTCCGAGTTTCTGGCGTCAGATTGGCACAGCTCTGGCTGTTGTGGCCGCTTGTGGAGTGAATCAATTGGATGGAAGACCTTCCTTCCTGTCTCTCCTCTGACTTTCCAATAAAAATAAAAAGTCCTGCAATTCAAACTAATATGATAGATTCATAAGTGAACTGTCAGATTAAATCTCCCGCCATGAAAAAAAAAATAATAGGAAGTTCAAAATACAAATTGACTTTAGTCATGAGAAAAATTCATATCTTGTCACATCCCAGCTTTGGGACTTAAATTCACACTCATCACAGTTCATTGTCATTCTGATGCACTGACCCTTTCAAACCTAGATCTTCTGAATCCTCTGCTGCTCCCGGCCTGCCGAGCCCTGCTGAAGAACAGGGGAAGAAGGAGGTTGAAGCCCCGAGATGTGAAGACAGGTGAGCTTTGAGGCCCACATTCATTTAACACGCAAGACGCAGCGGGAGGAAGGACACGTATAGAGCTAGTGGCCGTGCAGAATGTCACAGCGTGCAAAACACATTCTCACATCTTCGCATTCATCCCTCCCAGGAATCTAGCAGGGAGACTGGTAGCCCCTTATGTCGGTGATACTGCTCATGCGATGCACCAGCAACAAAAGCTTAGACAGGAAAGAACTTCTGGGATTCTAATTCTCAAATTCTTTCTATTGACTCATGTTCACAGTCCTTCTTTGGTGTCGAAAGCGTTGCCTGTAAATGTTGCAAGTTTTTTTTTTTTCCATTCAACTGGTAAAAGATTAACTTTGACTTTCAGGATCCTATTGGATCTTAATACTACTATTCCCACTGCACAAATAAGTAAACTGAGGCTCACTTACTTGTGCAAAGTCATGGTAATGTCAAGAGATTGAGCCTGGATGGAAAGGAGTCTTTCTGTCTCATGATGCAATGCCTCATTGACTATATCCTGTTAATATATAGTGATAATAGCACATTACTAAAACACTTTGAGAGAAGCAGCTGTATTTTTATAGAAGCAAAAGGCTGTCTTATTCATGAAGAAAAACAGAGCAATGGAACACTTTGTTTTAGATACTTATAAAGGCCACAATGGGAAACAGAGTTATATTTGAAAAGATTTTCATTTTTTTCAATGAGCTCCATTAACATCACATATCTTAATGTGAAATATTGAGGAATACAAATGTGATTTCTATGAAAAATGGCTTACACGAGCAAAGCATTACTCCCCATGTAGGAACCATTTCAAGGTAAATGTTCATTATTGCTAACAAAACCAATTTTTCAATATCAACTTTAAAGGCAGTTTATTTTTTTAAACCATTTCTCACTTGCTTCTTCTTCTTTTGATCATTTTGCTGCACTTGCAATTTCCTATCTCATTCATGGCTTTTCTCTCGGCAAACTCTGTTTAGTGCAAGGCTTTGCAAAAAAGAAAAAAAAAATCTCTTATTTGACCATGAACTTTCGATGATCTAGTTAGCGTTACTGTCAAGCTTCCCGCCGTCTTTTTGAAAAGCAGGACTTGTCCATTCTGCCCCCTGGCCAACTTCCGTGGGACTAAAGTGTGAGCTAGAGCCATCAAGCTGCCTGACGGCTTGTCACCGGCGAGGATCCATTAATTTATACACATTTTCCACTGTTTGGCATCTACCATGATAACTCTTTTCTCTTCCAAGCAGCTCCTGTTTGCATTTAACACTTGGGTTAATTTTCATCAGAGTTTAAATTTAGCCATCAGTTATTTCAGGGGAGCTGTCAGCCAACATATGGAGAGAAGAAGAAAAAAAAAATCCTTCTGAATTTATAATAAAGTGGAATCTGTTGAATGTGAAACAAAAACCAACTGTGATATAGTGAGGCCCCGGTGGGGAGAGCAAGGTCAGCAAAGAATTGCAGAGTGGATTAGCTCTATTCACCAGAGCCGCATCTGGGCACCTCCAGAGCTTCTTGATGTATCAAAAAATGATGGAAAGACACAGTTCAATTTGTCCCCCTTTTATAAAGGATAATTAACCTGTCAGTCTTGCTACTTTAACAACTTCATTAAATTGGAGGCGAAATGGGTGCTCAGAAGTCTGGTGTTTATCCAAAAGGAACACAGGGCACTTGTGTAAATAGTAGAGGAAGGAAGAAAACACACCCATGCACCTCGATAATACCGTGTGCTTCCTGAAAAATGGAACACGCTCCTTCCAATTATGTAATAATCTTGCCTTGACTATGACCTGCTAAAAGTAATTTTCTGAACTCCAAGGCAGAGGAAATAACGTCGCAGCCCAACTAGGCCAGCAAAACACACCATTGAAAAATTGAGGTTATAGGGTTTCAAGTGCTTTGGGGACAATCTATTTAAGACCTGGAGTGATGGCTACTAAAGGCAAACAGCATTTCACAATTGCTAAAGTGGGCTGAAAACAGAGCATGCCCAGTCCTTACCGGCTCCCTCTGCCACCCACACGTTGGCTGCCGGGGTATGTAGCTTGACAACAAGATTCCAAACTTTAAAATATGCTCATTCAAGACGAAAAGCATGTTTAGAGATCTTGCATGTTTAAAACCTTAAATTATCACACTTTTTTTTCTTCCTACTGCTTACATAAGAGACATTTTAAGAAACTGAGAAAGGAGTCTAATTTGAAGTATGGTCTTGGAAATTACGCTCTGTATAAACGCAAAGACACAAAGAAAAATTAATTCTAATACTTTCAAGTTTCATTAAACTAAATATTATGCTCTTTCCAGTTCAATAGAAATTGCTTTTTGAGGTTAGCCATTTTACTCTTCTGATCACATTTAACTGTGATAATAATACAGTCACTGCAAACTGGGAATAAATTAAATTACATAGATTATTAAGAATAGAATTTAACGTGTTTCTTTTGTTAACACAGTCAAGAATTCTAAGTGTCATTTAATATGTTTCAGTTTTGATAATTTGCACATATACTAGGAAGACAAGAATAGAGAAAGTAAATATTTAGTACAATAGATGTCACTTAGACAAAAAAAAATTCTAAACTTGGTTCCAAATGGCGTTAGAAGAGTGTGACATTGTTACTAAATACCAGAATCCATCATTTGGTGAAGGAGTCAGTACTGGTCCAGTTATTGTTTGATGTAAACAAGATTCATTCCTGGAACACATCAGCTACGACAAAAGCTTGACAAATAATCTTCAAGAACATAGTTTTTTTTTTAAATGCTTTTGAAAATGGAAGTTGCCTAATATTTTAGAAACAAGCACTTTGAAAAATATGCTGCTTTTAAAAATCCATGACATCCAGATTTTTTTTTTCAGAGCGCATTTAGTTTGGGTTTTATTATCAAGTGGGGGATTATTATTTCCCACACTTAATTAAGGACTGTATTTACCAGAAGATCATCTCATTACAGTTTTTGGAAAGAAATACAGTGTCCAGTCATCTCCAAAGTGACTTTTTCCAGTTACTGAACTTGCCTGTCTGTACAGTTGGACAAGAATTAGGATGAGGGCTTCTGTATTGCTCCAGCCAAGACCTCTGTCTGCATGCATTCACAAAGAAGAATTAAAAGCTTTATTAGGCCTGGTGCCTGCAGAACCGTAGGAAAGGAACCGTGATTCCGAGTGGCAACTGTTCTTGCCGCTGGTGCGTTTCCAAACCGTTCTGATCTCGGAATTCGTGGTGGTGGACATGCAACACCACGAGTGTTTTGCGCAGCAATGACATCCCACCTTTTTATAGATAGCACTTGGCATGTTTGCTTGCTGTGTCTTTTAGAGGAAAGACCCAAGGGCCATTGAGATTAGCAGGCTTCTGAGCCGTGTCACCCTCTCCAGCTGCTCTGGCACCAGGGGCACCGCACACTGAAAAGTAAATGACTCTGATCCCGTTTGAACTAATGTTGGGAGACTGGAAATGTTAAGGAGGAAAACGGCATCAGTCAGGGCTTATTGGCCACTCACTGGGTACAAATGAAACGGAACAGGGACGGCCGAGAAGCTTTGTGAGAGAAAGCCTGCTTTGGCGGCCAGAGGTAGGCTCATTTTACTGAAAGTTCTAAAAGACCACAACCTGGAATTGTAAAATCCAAGTGACTTCACACCTGCAAATGAAGTCCCTTCCGCATGGAAATGGCACCGCAGCTGCAACAGGCTCGGGCTGTTTGTGAAGCTCTCTGCTTTCATAATTTTGGATGCAGAGCTCTGACTGAACCAAACTTTGCTTTCAATGAACAAAGTATTTTTTTCTTATTTAAGCTGTCCATATTCTTTTTATTTCTGAGGCAAGACACTGCTATTTTTTTGAAGATTGAGCCAACTGCTAAAATAAGCAGTGAGTATCCCAAAATAAGCATAGCAGAGAAGCTCAACTTCCTTTTGTAACAAAATGCTTAATTTGTTTCACATTTAATCACTGTAATTTAGTCATTCTGGAAATGTAGGTCAGCCATTTGTTGGCGGTGATGCTTTTTATTTAAAAGGCAGATTTTTCCCCACTAATAATCTTCAGATTTGTAATCAACTAATTCTAAACACAATTATGAATGAATCATAAATACAATTAAATCTCCTTGTATACAACACAAACTTTCGTTTTTTAAATTATATTTTTGATAATCTTCACATAGTTAATTGGGGTAAAAAAAAAAGGTTCAAGGGCTATAGGAAAGTGGGTAAGACTATTATTTCCATATTGTTTCCTTCATGTTTAAAGGGGGTATTAAGGGAGAAGGCCCACCCAATTTCCCACCCTCCCCAGGTCCCGGGTGTAGGGTATGCTCCGAGGACAACACAAACTTTCTACAAAGAGTCAGCTGAGTCTGCATGTAAGACAGTCTTCATAGTTCGACCAACTTAGTGATTTGGACTGAACTGATAGTTTGTAACACATCGCTTAGGTGTCTACAGCCAGACTAGCATTAGCTTTGCTCCCTCCATCACAGCAACAAAAAAGGAAGTGGAATTTGGTTATTTCCTGAGCAGTTTAAATAGGTACATGTCAGCCTATAATGATCTGGCATATTTTAAATAATTCATCTAGCTTTGGGTTTATCAGGAAGTCTCTATAGGTTACCAGGCACACCGGCACTTAGAGTGTAGGCGGGAACCATTGTCTCCCAACACAAATTAAAACAGGAAAAACAAAACCTACTCGAGTTGTTTTTTATGTTTCTTTTGACAGCATTTTAAGAACAGGTTCGGATCACCAGCTCTGTAAGTGTAGTCCCAAGGTTTGGAGAGATAATAGTGACTCCTTTCCTTGTGGAGGCTAGCAGATCTTGTCAAGTAGCACAACCCATGTGGAAGGCAGCTATCCCATCTCCGGTGGTGGTCAGTAACAAGCTAATACATTTGGTCATATAGAATTGCTAGGTGGTGACTGGCATTCCACATGCTATATAGATTTTGAAATGCAAATCTGAACTTCTGCTTGAAGTTATCTGTTTGAATAAGCCTTATATTTTACAGAGATGAAGAAATATTATTTTAATGTGGTCTCAAAAAAGACCCTCACGTTTTGGTTTAAAAGCTAAATTTTCAGGACACTAAGTTAACCATGGTTTTGAGGGCTTCTCTTTGCTTCATTTTGTGACAAATCATGAAAATTCCATGTAACACCGTACCGCCTACCTTTTGAGAATTTTAAATTCTCATATTCTAGGACTTATTTCTGTATATGTTTCACACCTGGTCTATTAGATAACACAGTAAGCGCCAGAGGAGGTCCTTGTTCATTGAATGTTCTAGGAAGCCCTGCAGTGCTCCTCCTCGTGGTAAGGCCGCTCCTCTGTGGTTAAATACAGCACCTCCTGCCTCACATGATTCCTGAAGTCCGGCAGGCTTCCCAGTAAGTGCTGTTATTCCATATCACCCTTACAGTCAGGAGAGGAAAGCAAGACCACAGCATTCAAAAGTGAGCACTGGGCCCTGTGTTGGCCTTTATGCAGACAGACAAAGGCACCCATCCGTAAGCTTGGTAGAAAACAGTTGATTACATACTACTTCTCTCGTGATTTGAACTGTGTCTCTTTGCAAGGTGTTGATGCCTTAGAACTCAGTGCATGTGAACGTGACCTTGCTTGGAAACAGCATCCTTTTAGGGTGTGGTGAAGTTAAGATAACAGTACTGGGGGGGGTTCTAATCTGGCATGATCGGTGACCTTATGGGAGAGGAAAATTCGACATGTTGACAAACCTGCACAAAGAGAGAACATCATGCGAAGACGAAGATGCAAGCAGCAGGGATGCTTGTGCAGATCCAGGATGGGCGCAGAGGGCCAGCAAAGCACCAGGAGCAAGGGGAAAGCCTAGACTAGTTCCTCGCTCCTACCTCTCTAAGGGGCTCAGCCCTGATGACATCTAGCTTCCAAAACTGTGAGACTACATATTTTTATTGTTTAAGCAACTCAGTTTGCATTGCAGTGGCCGTAGGAAACTAATATTTATATTTGATATTAAGATGCACAGATAATGGCCTTTAGTTAGGTGATTATTGTCATTATTTACAAAAAAAACAGTAAATTTTGTTGTTTCTTTTCAGTCTAAAGATATTAATGCCTGACTTGTTTTACACACTTTATGTAAAGAAAATATATCAGTTTTAAGGCTTTTAAAATCAAGTCATTTTGACATTTCTCTTGAGTACTTCCCAAATAAACCATATGCAAGTTATAATACATGACTGAATGGCTTGTTAGACATGCTTGTCAGGTATTGTACTTTATTGCCCCAAAGAGTAAAGAGAAAATACAGGATGTTTATATAGAAAGGGTGAAAGTTTAGCTAATTCTTAATTGTGACATCATCTAGGCCACTTTGTTCTGGGTGTCATAGAAATTGATTGAACTTGAGAAATTTGGGTCAATTAGTTTCAGTGCCATGCTTGCCAAGTGAGACAAATGCTACATGATCTCACTTATATGTGCAATCTAAAAATGTCAAATACATAAAATCAGCAAGCAGAATGACAGCTCCAAGGAACTGTGTGATAAGGTAGATTGGGGTGATGTTGATTAGATGAGAGAAATAACTTCAATAGATCTAAAGTGTAACTTAGGCTATAGTCAATAATATTACAGTGTGTAGTGGATTTTAAGAGTTGTCACCGCACACAAAAAAGGTAAACATATAAAATGGAACTATGTTAATTTTCCTGATTAAGCATGTGTATATCAGAATATAACTTGTATATATTTATATACATACCATCTTGTCAACTAAATAGATGTATTTTACAGGCAGAGTGACAAAGAGACAGAGAGACAGACATTTATGCCCCAAATGGCCATAGTACTTAGGATTGGCCCAAGCTGGATGCCAACAACCTGGAACTCTAGCCTAACTTTTTGTGTGTGACACCATGCCAGCCCATATTTGTCCATGATAAAACTGAAAAAAGAAGTGATATTATTAAAAAAGAAGGGCTAACGTTATGGCAAATGCGTAACATCACTGCCTGTGGCACCAGCATCCCATATGGACACTAGTTTGTGTTTAAGCTACTGTAAGTCTGTTCAGTGTCTTGCTAATGTGCTTGAGAAAGTAGAAGATAGGCCAAGTGGCAATTTTTAAAATAGCAATTAAATAATTGAATCTCAAAAATAACTGTTTAAAAAAGTACATAAAAGAAAAGATAAAAAGAAAAGAGCATACTTGGTCACATTAGGGTTCCTGGCACCAGGGACAACCTAGCTGTACAAAACCTGAGCATTCCTCCTCCACATGAGTAAAAGCCAGTTTAAAAAGATATTTTATTTATTTAAAAGGTAGAGTTACAGAGAGAAAGAGACAGAGATGGTGGTGGGAAGAGGGAGATCTTCCTCTACCGGTTTAGTCCTCAAATGGCCTCAATGTGGCTAGAGCTGGGCCAGGGAGAAGTCAGAAGCCTGATCTGTTTCTCCCATGTGGGTGATGGGGGTCCAAACACATGGGCCATCCTCCACTACTTTCCGAGACCAACTTTTGTGTGTTGGTTCAAAATGTGCCTTTTTCCAACACACAGACACAACTACTTCCAGATTTTCAAAATCCCTAATTTCTTGAAGTTAAACAAGCCTCCCACTCTCCTCCTCTCTGTTCTAAAAAGGCAGATCTTGGCAACCCAAGCAGATGCTTTTCTGGTTGGCACTGCCATGTCATTTTCCTTTGGCTTAATGGCCTCAGTCTTTAACGCTGAAGTCCTTCAACGTGTCTGAGAATTGTTTCTTGCAGTTTCTGGTAGATCCATCTTCTTTCTCCAAATGAATGACAAACTACTTTAGCACATGGAACAAATATTTTAATTGAGTTTCTCATAGAGCTACTGGCACTTAGCACACTGAAGCAATCAGAAAATTTGATGAAATGAAATGCATCCTGAAGCATGCATAAGTGCAGAAAACACACCTGCAGGAATATTTCTGCTTTGAGTGCTGAGGCAGGAGTGGTGATCCCGTCAGTTTCAGTGGATTTTCTAGATGCGATCATCATCAAGATGACACTGAAGGCGGTATCTGAAACATATGTTCTCTCTGGCTTGGTAGACAAGCAGCACCTACAGACTTGTGGGGAGCAATAATCACCGTTCACATAAAACAGTTAGCAAGGAGCTCAGAATAGAAGCTAGAAGATTCTTAAGATTGGAAGTAGAGATCTATTATAAACCTTATTTAATTCTGGGCAGCAAGTAAGCACCCTTGTTAACATGAGCAGATTGATGCAGTGCTGGAGCCTTCATGGTGAAAAACACATAGAGCAAATGCCACTCATTGCAGCAAGACAGTGTCTCGACATTGTTGTGTCCTAAAAAAATAATTAAGTTGTTTTCAAACAGCTCTCTGAAATATGGTCCTGAAAGCTGTAACAATTCATTTTTTTCTGTTTTCTTATAGGGATCCATTTGTTGCTTTAAGAAAGACCATTTGAAACATGGTCACTTGAACACAAAGAAGATTACTTTCTTCTCTGAACACTCTGTCGCCACAGAGAGGAGAAATAGCTGCTATTTCCACTGGTCTCTGAAACAGTCATCTCTTTACGGTATGTTTTGCTGAGAAATTGGTGAAAAAGTGACATTCCTGTAATTATTTAGAACCCAAATATTTATACACATACACAGAGAGAGAGAGAGAGACAGAAAGCAAGAGAAAGTTTAACTGGAAATGCAAGCATACATATGTGTGTGTGCATTTAACATATTTGCATTGGAGCTATGCATTGACTCAAGCCAAGTAAATTGCTTGTTAGATCTTACAATCCATCTAAACTCCTCTTCTGAGCTTCCTCTTCATCAACTTTTTTTCTTCTTATAATTTTCCAGTTTGGAGAAGAAAACTCCACATATTTTGAGAGCAGCTGCTGCACATGTCTTATTCATCACATGCCACCATTCTGTTTGCTCCAGCAGTCTGACTGCAAATTTCCGTGATCATATAGGTAATGGGGCATTTGGGATTTCTGGAATAAGACTAGCTGTGTCCCCATAACACTTACTCCTGGATACCCTCGGCATTCTGATATTATCTTCAGTTTTTCTCTTATCCATACGGTTTTAGTTGGAGTTCCTTCATGTATTTCATATGTTCATCCTGACCTTGCCTCAGGGACTCCCCCATGTCCTCCAAAGCAGAGAGAATGTATATTTTCCCCCAGCAAACCCAGAAGAAACTGACAGTGCTTCTACACATATTAGGAAGTTGAAGAACAGAATAAAGTTGACTGCCTAATAGCGCATTTTCAACATTGTTGGTGTAGGAGAGCAATCACTCACTCACACACACACACACACACACACACAGTAACTCAGGTAAGTCTGTAAATTGTGGAAATCAAGGACCTCTTCCACTAGTTTTCCTGAAATTTATAACAAACCTTCTAACACTTATACACAAGCCAACGCCTTTCTTGGGGGAAAAATAAGATGACAATGGCTTTTCCCTAATACAGGGGAGCTAAGACAATGCACCTGTAGTGGAGAATAAATATTCTAACGCTTCTAAACCTTTTGGTGAAGGTGAAGGGGGCTTGTTGAAAACATTGCTGTGAGCAGATGGACCCCTGAAACCATCTGCTATGAAGCATCCAAATGTTCAATGATGCATTACGGAATTATTTAGCTCTCAAAGAGCCTGAATGTAGTTAGTAATGATGGCATCTGTACGGAGAGCAAACAACCTATTTATATATGATCTATTACTTCATAAACTGTTTGGAGACCCTCATTTCTTAAAAAGGCAGCAGCTTTCTTGATAGCAGGTACAAACTTGTTCCTGAAAAATTATTTATTGTTATGTTAAGATAAGTACCAATTTTCCTCCCTTGGGTTACATCCGTGTTTGTTGATTCTGCTCTTTTCTCTTTCCTTAATAAAGAGGTAGGTGACCAAGATTTTTTCCTACATTTTTAATTGAAAAAAAAAGAAATATGCTTTTTCATTTCACAAAATCATACCCTCTGAATATTTTAGCTTCTGTGCTAATGTTTCATCCTTCCCAAAGTGAGGTTTTTTCTATCACAGAAAGGATATTTAAGGGTACTTTAAAATGTTGATGAAGATTTTGAATTAAAATATGTTAGATTCGATGCAAATTTGTGAAATTAAAGTGTGCATTTTTCAAAATACACATTTTTCATTAATTTTTAAAAGTATTCTCATATTCCATTTATTAGAGACATCTAGGTAAAAAAGAATAGAGAAATTAAACAAAATCACTTATCAATCAGTATTAATAATTTGGTATGTAAGTTTATTTTTGTTTTCCTTCAAAAATATATGTATCCTACAGTCTCAGTTTTATGTATACACAAACTTGATGGTATACTTCCATTCATGTACCCCTTGGAATTTCTAGAAATTAACCTGGGTCACATAAAAGAATAGTGCTCAACAATGAAACAAAATAGTTAGTATACACAATGACACGGATGAATCTAAAATGCATTGTGCTAAGTTGAAGAAGCTGTGGAATAGGCATTGGGCATAGAAGTTAAAACATTGCTTAAGATGACTGCATCCTGTTACAGAAGGTCTGGCTTCCCATCTTGACTGTGCTCCCAATTCCAGCTGCCTGTTAAGACACATTCTAGGAGGCAGTAGGTAACAGGAGAAGCAACGGGGTCTCTGGCACTCATGTCTGAGACCCAGACTGAATTCCTAAGTCCTGGCTTTAGACTGAGCCAGCCAGAGCTGTTAGTGAGAGTTTGGGGAGTTGTACCAGCAGATAGGAAATCTTCTTGTCTTTCAAATTAAATAGATAAATGAATAAAGCCAGAACTAAAAAGCTGTATGTTATATAGTTGCATTTATATGGCACTCTGGAAGGGGAAAATCTGTAGAATGGAGAACAAATCAGTGGTTTCAGAGTTAGAGGCAGGGAAGAAGGTTTAACTGGAAAGCAAGAGACAAGGGAATCTTTTTGAGGGTTAGTGGAACTGTTCTCTGTCTTGACCAAAGTGGAGGTTCTATCACTATGAACTTATGAAACTCATTAAACTAGACACTGAAAAAAGATACATTTCACATACATTGAAAAGAAAATTTCAAGTACATTTTTTTAGTAGGGTATGGACCATAGACATTACGAGGTATTAGTTTTATATTTGGTTAAGAAAATGTACTTATTTACTCAGCATTATCCCCTGTATAATACTTGTTTTAAAGGCAGTAGGGATAGAGCACTGAGTAGAGAAAACCCCACATTTTACATTTTAGTAGGGGAAGACAGAACCACCACCTTATACTAGATTGTGGTAAATACTATTCAGAAAGATGAACAGAGAAATAAAGAGGAAGCCTTCTCAGAGGATGAAACATTTGAGATTCTTGAAGATGAAAGGATGGCACAATGGACATCTGGGGGAAGCTAACGGACGGTTCCAAGGGCCTCGAGGGAGAAATGCAGTTGGTGCAGTCCAAGTAGAGGAGGCACCTGGGGCAGGGGCAGAGGGAGAGCAGTGAAGGGTAAGCGAGGCTCCTTGAGAAATGTGAAGGCTTGACTTGTATGGAAAGTGCTACTGGTGGGTTCCCAGGGTGAGGGGTGTGCATGCTTTCCTCTAAAGTTTATCAGCCTGCCTGCTGTGTGAAAATGGAGCTGGTCTGGATAAGAAAGAGAATCAAAGAGGGAAGTGCTTCAGAAGGCCAGTGCCATCAGTGATGAGCTGTGGGAGAGCTGGTTGAGAGTGGGGATGGCGAAGCTAAGAAAGACTACTTCTAGATGTGTAAGGGTCAGAGAGGAAAGAAAATAGAAATTCATCACAGAATGGATGCAGAGTGTGAGAGAATTACATAAGCCAAGGTTTTTGGTTCGAGCCCCCATAAAGATAGATTTGCTATTGGATCTAATGGGAAACACAGTAGGAAAAACTAGTTTGGAAGCTAAAATTGTGAGTTTTAAATTTTAAGTTCATTTGTGAACTTGTCATGTCTGATGTGCCACTTCTGAGTAGAGATGTCGGACAATTTGATATCTGCCTTTGGATCTCAGGGGAGGTCCTCAATGAGAAGATTTGAGGGGGTAATCAGTGAACTGATGATATTAAATGTCCAAGGAACCGTGCAAATCACTTTCTCAAGCAAAGAAACTGTTTGTCCCATAGGTAGAACAAAATATTCACTCCCTTGTGAGACAGAAAACAAACCTAAGGCTCAAATACTCTATCTGCCTCCAAAATATGCCAAAATGGCTACTGTAACAAAATGTCTTACATTTTACTTCTTTAGAAATATTTGATTATTATCTTGCCCTTTCCCATTCCTATGCATTACACAATGCAGTAAATTTTTCAGGTATTGCTCAGCTGACCATTAACTTTGATTTTACTAAACTGATTAGCTCTTAAATTTGATTAAATTTGGGCCCAGCGCGATGGCGCAGTGGTTAAGGTCCTTGAACGCTCCAGGATCCCATATGAGCGCCGGTTCTAATCCCAGCAGCCCCGCTTCCCTTCCAGCTCCCTGCCTGTGGCCCAGGAAAGCAGTCGAGGATGACCCAAAGCTTTGGGACCCTGTACCCACATGGGAGACCCGGAAGAGGCTCCTGGCTCCGGATCAGCATAGCATCGGCCGTTGTGGCTCACTTGGGGAGTGAATCATCGGACGGAAGATCTTCCTCACTGTCTCTCCTCTCTGTATATCCGCCTTTCCAATAAAAATAAAATAAATCTTTAAAAAAAATTTGATTAAAGTGTTTTACACAACAAAATGTTCTATATTCAAACACACTGGCATCTTAAGCCATCACTCTTTCCTTTGATTTGGAAATAAAGACGTTATAAAACAGAACTTCTTAATTGAAACTAAAATTTTGTTTCAAAAGTACAAAGGAAT
Organism: Ochotona curzoniae; assembly: GCF_017591425.1. Classification (NCBI taxonomy): domain Eukaryota; kingdom Metazoa; phylum Chordata; class Mammalia; order Lagomorpha; family Ochotonidae; genus Ochotona; species Ochotona curzoniae. Next base: position 24,956,910 of record NW_024466219.1, read on the forward strand.
TTTAACCTGACAGAAGTGTTATCCTTTTGTCACTGATATCAGAAGTGAATTTTGGAAGCATTTTCCCCAAAAAAATCTGTCTCTTACTCGCTCTTTCTTTTCTCTCTCCTCCCTGTGTGTAGTGGGTTAGGATTTACATTACATGAATTGCTTCAAAACTAAAATTCCAGAAACAGAGGTGATCACTCTGAAGGATAATCAACCTCTCAAACAAGTCCTCCTATACTACAGCGACAGGCCCATCTCCCGGCTGCAGCCACCAGCCACCTTCACTTCTCACTTGCCAATCAATCACCAATCAAGGAGAGGTGCTCAATCAACAGCTTAATGACAGCCACACGGCATATTCCTTCCATGAACTGTATTCCTAAATTGGAATCTTACTGGGAAAGATTTCGTGTCCAATCCATAGGTAATTTTGAGGTATGTCTATATTCAGTGGAAGCTACAACACCTAACGCCTCTGATGGGACACCCGGTTCACCCTATATGATATTGCTCTTTGGTTTGACCTAAATAAAATGGTGTTTGATCATTAAACAACTTCACTTCCTTCTTCCCAATCTGATCTCAGAATAAGAGCATGTTAATTAGCCCTGCGCAGGAGGCAGGCAGATTCTTGGGGAAAATAGCAGCCTATGCTTCCCACAGTTGAGAAACAGGGCTGACATTTAAATACACACTGATGTGCTCTTCCTCCCAGGGCTTACTGGAGCTTTCAACCTTGACCGGAAGGGAACACCTCTTCTGGAAGTGACAGGTAATTTAGCCTTCTTGCTAAGTTCTGGGGCTCTCTGGTGGTGAATTATGTATAGTGCTTCTATGATACAGACATCTGTCCGCTGAGAGCCAAACCAAAGCTGATAGATTCCTCTTAAAGACCTTAGATTAGCTAGAAACTACCTTTCTCCCCCTAGAAAAGTCATCCTGATGCCAATAACCTCACCTTTCCTTTTCTCCTGTGATTTCAGGGATTCAAGAGAGGTCCAAAACAAACCGAGTGATGTTAGTTTTTATAAAACATTCTCAGGGTAGCCTTTTGGTTTCTCCTTTTTTTCTTTGATCTGCAATGGTCAAAAACCCTAGTATGTTGGAGTGATAAGGTTGGGAATGTAAGCAAGGTTGTTCTCATGTACCTGCTTCCTGGGTTTTAAAATCATCCACGGAATCGTGGAAGTATTGGGTTTTGATGACATATTACATTCTAAGCATATAATTTGAGGCAAGTAAAAGCACAATTTTGGGTCATGGAACTAGGTAAAGGGAAATATAGGTAAAATTGAGTTAGATATATGGGAGGTTGATATTTGTAAAATGGTTTAAATTTCTCAGCGTTTGTGGTGGGAGGGCAGTGGGAGTACACAAGATTGCATTAGAAGGGACAGGCATCTCCAACATGGTCGTCATAACCACGGCCTACTTTAATGGTTTCTGGCCAGCTGCACTTTGAACAGGACTTCATCTGAAATCCATGGACTTGTTGCAGGATCATTGGAACAGTTCAGGGAATTCCACGCCTTGAAAAGGGACTTGTGACATGGTATTTTGCTGTTACACACTACTTACAGTATTTGTAGCAAAGTAGGAGCAACAGCCCTTCCCCACAGATGCCAATCTTCTTCGGAAGCAGATGGCTCCAGGCTGGAAATTTGCTTGGGGTGCTTTCCAATGTGTTTACTGCTTTACTAGATGCTAAATTTCAGTCCCATGCTCTTCCTCTAGAATTTTAGAATTTCCTGCAGCAGCGACGGCTGCCCTATTCCTCGCCCACTAGGGTCCAAGAAGTGAAATATGCTCAAGGGCAGGCGGGTCCACATCCATTAAAGATGGGATGTAAATGGGATAGAGTCTCCTGGGATGAAGCCCTCCCACAGCCACCGCACTGGGAGTCTCTTGCTGCGGTGCAGAGTGAGAGAATCTCATTAGGAATCTAATATAATCAAGACATGTAGATCTTAAGGGTGGGGGTGGAAGGAAATCAAATTAGCTTCATTACTTTATTCTGCACCTCACAGCGCTTCTGCCAGTGGACAATTGCATTAGATCAGTGGGGAGATCAAAAGGCAAAAACTCCCTGGAAATTCATTGTCTGAAGCAAGACTAAGGGGTAGCAGGGAGGGAAACCTGAGGGAGGAGGCAGGAGTCAATTGTGTTGACCCAAGACATAAATTCACCATATCTACCCACACTCATGCCAGGGTGTTGTCTTTGCTTTTCAACTCCCAGGTCAATGTCCCATTTTATGTTGGCTGTGGGTGAGGGAGCAGGAAGACCTAAGGTGAGAAGTGTGCAAACAAAGCTCCCTTCTCCAACTTGGCTATGGTGATTCATTCAAGCTTTGAGAGTTTTGCCTTTACACTCTTTGAATTGCATAAAGCTTTCAGAATTATTGAGTAAACACACACACGCACAATTGCAGAAATGTCTAGAAAACATCTGCCAATAAGTGAAGGATAAGGAGAATTTTTTATTTCATAGAAAATACTTTATTATAGAAAAACCTATTAATAGCTTTAAAATGTATTTGCATCAAAATAAACTAATCTTTTAATTGAATTTTCCTATTCCTATGGGCCTGGTGTGGTAGCCTAGTGGCTAAAGTCCTTGCCTTGCATGCGCCAGGATGCCATATGGGCTCCTGTTCATGTCACTGCTGCTCAGCTTTTTATCCAGCTTCCTACTTGTGGCCTGGAAAAACAGTAGAGGATGGCCTAAAGCTGTGAGACCTGTACCTGGAACAAGCTTTTGGATCCTGACTCCTGGCTTCAGATCAGCTCAGCTCTGGTCATTGCAGCTCCTTGGGGAGTGAACCAGTGGATGAAAGACCTTTCTCTCTCTATTTCCTTTTCCCTGTATATCTGCCTTTCCAATAAAAAAAGAAAATAGATATTTTTAATAAGTAAATAAATAAATAAAGTGTACTTACAGAGTGGGGGACATGTTTAGGAAGGAAAAATGCAAATGCATGCAATCAAAAAATATTTGATATATTTCTGTAAGGAGATACAAAGTCAAGAGGCGTTATTGTTTCTAGAAAGTAAACCATGAATATATATGATAGCAAAATAAACTTCACTGGAAGTCAACAACGCTATCCTTGTTTAACAGTTAATTGAATTATTAAGAGTTAGAATGACTTGTACCATATAGTACGGAAAAGCTAAAAGCAAATAGCCAAAACCCAAAACATTACAAAGTGCACAAGTAAAGAGATCCTAATGACCAAAGCTGGAACAAAGAGTGATAAAATAAAGTAATATTGGATGATAACTCAAAGTACTAAATAAATATCTATGTGTGTCCATGAGTTCAAACCAATAATAACTAATTAGAAATGGAGGAGGTGATTTTAGGCTAGAACTTGGAGGAATGTTATATTTGAATAGCAGGAGAAGTGAAATTCGGAAAATGCACAATACAGAGGAATAGAAAAAATTATTAAAAGACATAATGCTTATCAGAATTTGAAGAGAGCAGAGGTTCCCTGTGTAAGAACAAAAAGCCAGTGCCAGTATGGAGGAAAGACAATGAAGGCTGATAATTTTATAGGCAATTACAATTCATGGACCAGTCAAATGTCAACACTATGCCATTAAGAATTTTTGAAGTAGATTACATGTAAACTAGGTTGTGACTAATTTATTTGCACTGGATGAATTTTTTCACACAACACACACATATATATATGCATGTAGCATATGTAAATTTCAACATATATATACATGTAGCATATGTAAATTTCAATGTATTAAAGGTATATTATGTGATCTAGCTTCAGAAATCATCTGTTTTTCTATCTATGTATATCTGCTCTATAGCGCCAAATTAAATGTTCCAAAGTTAGCAGTCTGACATGCAGGATATTTCTAGGCTATGTAGGATCCAGAATAAATGTTTTATTGGGCTCATAACTAAATAAAAATTGGGTTTAAAAATCCATGGATGCATGTGAGATATAGTAGTATATTGATGAGCATTTAAAATAAATGCATAGTGAATAAGCACTTGCATATTTAATCAGTGTACATGAAAATGCTATTAATGAACAGATATCATTAACATCTAATCAAGTCAAGGAACCATTTCTAGGTGTTCTTTATGTTACTTGCTTCTTTCTTAGCTAATTAATTTCACATTTCCTATCATGAGAAAAAAATCGCTTATTTCTCAAAATGCCATGGCTTTACTGAGCCTACTCGTATTGAAACAACATAGACTGTTAATCCTATCATATTTTGATATCATTTATTCAGTGTTCTGTGCATAATCCTGAATGTTGGCTTCACTACACTCTCAAAGGTTGCTATTGTGTCTCATCGGGCATGATTCCAAATGCAAGACTTTGCCAGGATCTGCAGGAAAACATAAGCACCGTTTCATTTTCTCATTGTGTTAAACTTACCAGTCAGGATTGTACATATAAACAGATATATCAACCCTGACTTCACTGATTCTTCACTATCGAACATTCCCCTGCTTTCTATATAGCCTTTGATGGATCGCATGATGAGAGCCACTCCTTCTCCTTAAGAGGTTTGTGCTTTTTAGCAATAACTGAGAAAGGCCTGTGTCAAGAGGGTCTGTTGAATTGGTTGGGAGAGCCTGTTGACTATGCCAAGAGCAGTGATTATGCCAAGATTGCTTGACACGTGACATGGAGCCTGACAAGAGGGTAGATGGCGGTGTTAGACATGTAGAGTAAAAGGCAAAAGTAAGCCTACTGCTCCTGGAAGTAACACTGTGGCATAGCTCCAGCAACAAGGAGTCAAGTGGTGGCTCACTGTCATTCCCTAACTCTTCCTTGTGCCTGATGTAAGTGACAGCCACCCAACATCAGTGCACTCTACCACCCTGGCTTCAAGATATCTATCTGACCCACGTAGGGCGAGGGCCAAAAAATATCCCCACCCCCCAGACTGATATAAACAGTTACTCTGGGTGTTCTGTTTGATTCTGATTGATAGAGGGGAGAAAATGTGAACGTTTATTAAAATTTTATTGTATTTATTTGAAAGGTGGAGTTGAGAGAGAGAGAAAATGCGTCCACTGATTCAGTCCCCAAAAGGCTATAACAACCAGAGCTGGGTCTATTCAAAGCCAGGAGCTCCTTCCAAGTCTCCCACATGGCTACAGTGGTCCAAGGAGTTGGTCTGCCCCCTGATGCTCTCCCAGGCCATTAGCATGGAGCTGGATTGGAAGTGGAACAGGTGGAACTTAAACCAGTAAGCAAATGAGATGCTGGCACTGCAGAAGGCAGCTTTATCCACATGTCACAGCACTGGCCTAAGCTTGAATATTTTGAAGAAAGAACTTCAAAACAGATAAGACACATGAAAGTGCAAGTGGGCTTCTTTGACTGAGTATCATTAGAGTGTCATAAAATGTACACTGATCTATTTTTCCGCAACTGGCCTAATAATAAAGTAAATGATTGACCCATTCATTACTGTATAATGCATTTTGTATATCCTGCTTCTGTTCTTTAAGAAGGTATTAATGTAACATAAGGCTCATTTTTTGTTAGTTTCACAGAAATATTGTGATTTAAGCAGGTTAGTGGCCACTATGGAAACAAAACCTTGAGTGTGGAGTGAAGGACATCTGGGGATTCCTGGATGTGAATGAAAATGTTGTTGCCCTGGCTGCCATCAACAGCCATCTTGACCCTAGGAAAGAAACTGCCTACAGATGAAACCAACATACTAAGGAGGACAGAGGTCACAATATCCCAGAAAATGACCTGGTTTCCTTGACTACAGTGAGTCTTGCACTTAATTTGCCCCTGGACGTTCAGATTTAATAAACGCCTTGATCCCTTCTTTATTCTTCAGAAATGTTGACATGGGTTTAAAAGAAATTTATTCAGAAACAAAGAGACCCTAATTGCTAAATGGTTTGGCTACAAAACTAGCCTCTGAATTATCATCTCAAGAAGAAAATATCAGCAATTAGGAGATGAGGCTACAGCCTAAAAAAACTATGAGAACTCAGGAAAGGCCCCCAAGGGTCCTTTCCCTGGGAATTCTGTCATAACTAGGGGAAGAGTAATGTCATTCGAAATGTCCTTGCACCTGCACCAGCAAGCCATCAGCCTTTAGCAATTAGATTCTTTTCTATGTCATCTCTATCCTTTCCTGTCTGTCCTTGGACTTACTGTTTACACCTGGATTCGATTCATCATTCTCATTTTTCTTGTATTGCTACAAGTTTATTTATAGTCTCTCTCCAAGTAGAAGATGATTTTGTGATTCAAGGGTGGTTCTCAATGGCTCCACACTCTTGCACACACATCAGTGTGCAATCCCCTCCCTTTGAATAGAGAGTGCCTTAGTGACTTGCTTCCAGCAGAGTACTGCCAAAGGGACATGGTATCACTTCAGTCATGAGGTTATCCAAGGCTGTGCATTCTGGCTGGCTGGTTGGCTCTTGCTCTGCAACGTGAGAAAATCCCAAGTTGTAAAGTGTAATATGAAAGGACTTATTAAAAATATGCCACGTGTTGGCTTCAAACCCGTAATAAAATGAGACTGACAAGGAGGCCTGTTTGATTCTCTTTCAGTTCTATTTTAGTCTAAAAATGAAAAGATCATCTCCATAGCCTCAGCCAGCAGCTACCTTTCATCACACCTTCAGGCCGTCCCTTAAGGCAGGCTTAGGAAAACGTACATTTCTCTACCTACCACTTTCTTCTGTCATCTTCATCTGTTTGCCTCCTCCCTCCCCCAAAGTATCTGCGTCAATCTCTTTCTGTGTTTGGCTGTCTCTTTAACTTTTGAACTGAACTTCTGAAAGAGTTTAAAGGGGAGATGCTCTGACAAGGAGATGTGCTTGTTTCAGAGCCTGGCTTTGCCTGCCTTTAATTAAAAATGGTATTGATTTTCCTCTGCTGTAATGATAGGCACTAGTGTACCCTCCCAATGTTAGTCACTGACAGTTTAAGTATGAAACAAAGGGCATTTATTCAGCACTTAATGCAAAATTATGACTGATTAAAAAGTGATTTATCATGAGAACTACATCTGTAGAGGCTTTAGTGTTTCTTCCTTTTTTTTTTTTTAATGCTCACTTCAACTAGCGTTTGGAAAGTAGAGCAGAAAGATAAGAATAATTTTCTCTAATTCGTTTCTCCTTCCCTTGTCACAGCACAAAATGATAAACAAATTTTCATGGAATTCAGGACTAAAAACATAACAGGCAAAGTAATTGTAGAGGTCAGATTTAGAGCACATTCTGGATGTGGATTGGGAGATTGCCAAATTGCCTTCAGGGAGCGAAGCACTCCATCATTACTTTCCCAGGACCACATTCTCCTGGCATCTGCCTCCCTCTTCTCTTTTTCATGTAGTGCTTGATGTTCAGGTTGACCCAATATTCTAGATGAAAAAGCATGGCAGGAAGATTTGGAGGAAAAGTATGAAAGCAAGTTATGCCTAATGTCATTCAGTCAAGTCTCATTTAACCTTTGAGTTCGGCACTTTTCCAGTCATGACTTATTCTAATCTACCTTTCTTTCTGGTGGATGAGTAGCAGTATACTTCTTTTCATTTTTTTTTCAAGATTTGCATTTCATTTGCACCACATAGAGGAATATTTCAAAACTTCATTGAAAATGCACTTTTAGATATGTTTTTCAGGCATCTTCATGTTAGATTTGCAGCACTGGGGGTATACTTAATATTTTTAAAGTAAAAATTTTATTCATTCATTTATTTTAAAGATGAAGTGAAAGAGAGACAGAGAGATATTCCATTTGCTGAGTTCTCTCCTAAATTCTGCAAAAGTCAGGGCCCGTGCTAGGCAAAAGCTGGGAGCCAGCATCTTCATCTGAGTGTCCCATCTGGATGGCAAAGACTTAAGAACTTTGACGATCACCCAACTGCTTTCCCAGGTACATCAACAGGAAACATCAGTAGAATAGTTAAGACTTGAAATAGCAATCCTATATAGGATGCATATATCCAAAGTGAGGGGTTAACCTGTCTTTCAAACAAGCTCTGCCCAGGCACACATAGAAACACACACAGATGCACACACACACACACACACACACACACACAGAGTTTTTAATCATTTTCAATACAGGGATCAGAGTGTTGGTATATCAGGCTAATCCTGTACCTGTGGCACTTACATCCCATTTGGATATTATTTCAAGACCTAGCTTCTCCACTTCTGATCCAGCTCCTCGTTAATGGCCTGAGAAAGCAATGAAGGATGGGTCAAGTCCTTAGGACCCTGCACTCACATGGGAGATCAGGAAGAAGCTCTTGGCTACCTGCTTCAGACCAGCATAGTTTGAACCACTGCAGCCATTTGGGGAGTGAACCAACAGATGGAAGATCTCTCTATTTCTCTCATCTCTCCTTTTTTTTTCTCTGTAACTCTTTCAAGTAAAATAAATAAAATCTAAAAAAAAAAAAAATCCAGTGTAGTAAAAACAGGGTAATTGAGCAATTTATTGAACTAGTTTCTTTGCCGTAAAAAGTTTTAAGACATCTACACAAAGGCTTCTGGTTTCATATAAAAAGAATCTAAACAGTGCTTCTCTGTCTTGCCCAGCGAAAAACTGAACAGACTGAAATATCAAGAACAGTGGTTTCATCCCTAAAAGAGATGGGTACACAGAACAGACCATTGCCCCCAAGATGGGTGAGGCTCACATAGCTTGTGGCAGGCACTGGGAACTCAAGAGCAGAAACTGCTGTGGAACCACTCTGGGGTGCAAATCTGAATTGTCATCGATGAGCTGCTGAGATCTGTAGAGAGAATCTGGAAGCTACATTCTCAAAAGGCACCCAGGTGTAAGAGGGACCCACACTTGTGTGAGTTTTCTCTCTCTCTGAGCTCAACCAGTTTTTAGTAAGTATCAGAGAAAGTCCACTCATAGTCTAGCACAAGAAAAGCAAAAGGGACCACTCTGAAATATGCCAGAGTATTCTGTTCTTCTGTACAAGGTCTGTCCTCAGAGAAAATATTTAGGCAGAATCTAACCTGCTAGGGTTTTTACAGGACTTAACTCACCTGAGGAAAGGGAAAAACCCATCTCCCTTAGACATCTTGTCCTGAGTGTGTGTGTGCGTGCGTGTGAGTGTGTGTAAGTGTGTGTGTGCATGTGCATGCGTGTGTGTGTGTGTGTCTGTGTGTGTGTGTGTCTGTGTTGGATAAATGATTCCGAGGCACACACTTTGTAAAGCACTAGGACATAATTACAAGAATATAGAATACTTCCCCTTCCTCCACTTTTAATAATGGCTTATTTGTAGCAGGTCCTTTGATATGCTATATTATGTCTGCGTACTCAGAAATAATTGCAGAACTACTGAAGTAAAGATAGAAGAGACAAAAAGCAGCTTTCCCCAGGGAGCTGATTTAGAAATGGATCAGATGGGACATAAGCAGCATCCTCTGTGATGCTGGCGTGGTGGGTGGCGGATTTATCTGCTACACAACAAGGATGCTCCCAAGGACTATGTGACTGATGCGCTGAAAGTTCTACTGGGCCAAGTAGAACTATACAAGAACGACATAAGAAAAGAAATCCTACAAAGGAGCCAAAAAGTGATAACAGATATAACAAGCAGTGTTAGCAGAATTGAAGAAAATCTTTGATGGGCTTTCTAGTAAATGGGACACAATCGAGGAAAGGGGAAATTTAAAGGCATACCAGTAAAAATTTAAAATCTCTGCAATGGATAAGCTAAAAGAACAAAGACTTAAAACATGTGTGCATACAGAACACCCAAGAATTTAAAAAGATACAGTATATGTGTAATGGGAATTCCAGAAAGAAAAGAAAGAGATGGGAGTAAAAGAAGTATTTGAAACAATGACTCAAAATTCCCTCAAGTTAATTGGACTCCAATTCACAGATCAAAGAAGTTCAGGAAACACCAAACAGGTTAAATAAAAAAAAAGCAAAAAGGAAAAAACCCTCAAGAAAACATACTTTTCAAAGAACAATAATTAAAGATAAACAGGACCAGCCCCATGGCATGGTAGGTTAAGCCTCTATCCACAGATCATCCCAAGTGGGTGCTGGTTTGAGTCCCAGTGGCTCCACTTCTGATCCCATTCCTTGTTATTATACATGGGAAAATAGCAGAATATGTTCCAAGTACTTGCGCCCCTGCGTCCATGTGGGAGACTCAGATGAAGCTTCTGGAGCCTGGCTTAAGACTAGCCCAATTCCAGCCTGTCCAACTTCTTAAGGAGTGAGTCATCAGAAGTCTCTTTCTCTCTAGTCTTTTTTTTTTTTTTTTTTGCTCTTTTTGCTGTGTACACTTGCCTTTGAAATGAAAATAATTTTTAAGATATTTTTTAAAGAAGGAATTCCATAGGAACCCAGAGAGAAAAAATGTATCTCATAAAGTAGATTTAAAAACCAATATCTGACTAGTCAGTAATAAAGCAAGAAGAGAGTGGAATATAACATTTAAATGTTGACAAAAAATCTCGCAACCTAGAATTCTGTGTCTTGCAGAATTATCTTAAAAGTGAGCAAGAAATGCAAAATCTGTAAAATACAAGGAAATTTGTTGGCAATAGATCTGCTTTGTAAGAAATGTTTAGAGTTATACAGATAACATAAAATGCGGGTCTACAAAAAGGAAAGGAAGAACATCCAAGAAAATATGAAAATATGAAAAATAAAATAATATAAAATGAAAACTTTTTATTCCTAGTTAATCTAATAACAATTTATTCAAAGTAGTAGCAATAATTAGGCATATGTCATATATAAGTATGTATTTATATATATATATATGTATACATCTACAATTATACTTACTAGGTTTATATATAAATGGAATGAATGATACCAGTGAACCCTGGGACTAGTGAGAAGAATCAGAATTATTTTGTTATTACAAGGCACTTAACACCACCAATGAAACAGAATGCTACTTGAATTTAGACTTAAAAATTAGTATATTGTGTACTATAGGCCAATCACAAAACTGAAAAAATGCACAGGTGATCCAATGAGAAAAATAATAGAAAATAGGATCAGTTATATAAATATGTCAATAAAATGTTAATTGTCATACTGGAGCAAAAAAAAACATGACCTAGTGATATGCTATCTACAAAGAGCTCATTCTAATATCACATATGTAGACTGAATACCATGCTAACACTAATCAAAGGAAAGCAGTAATAGCTATAGCAATTCAAGCCACAGTGAGCTTCAGAGCAACTAAAGCTATCTGGGGCAGAGGGAAGCATCACATAAAAGATAAAGGGTCAAAATACAGATGTGCCCAATAACACAGCACATGTGTAGCAAGAGGTGATGGAAGAGCAAGGAGAAATAGAGACTTCAACACCCTCTATCAGAAATGGAAAAACCCAGCAAGCAGAAAATCAGTAAGGACACAGTGGAACTTAACAAGATCATTAATCAACTGGATGTAATTGGCATTTTGTCCAACAACAGTAAAATCTATCTTCCCTACAAAGTCACATGAAAGTCCATGATTGAACACAATCTAGGTCGTAAAACACACCTTAATACATTAAAAAAGAAAGTTAGAAGGAAAGAAAGAAATGTTGCAATGCCTCCTCTTAGACAATGGAGCAAACTGGCAATCATAAAGAAGACAGCTAAAAATCCCAATAAATATAGCAGCCAAATAGCAGATTTTTGGAAATCAAAGAATCAAAGAAGAAATATTGAAACATTTGAAATTACTTGGAAACAAATGAATATCAAAATACAACAAAAATTGAAAGATACAGAAAAGCAGTGCTTAGAAGGAAATTTACTGCTTTGATTGTAGAAAAGATACTAAAAGAGAAAAAAGACTTAAAGCTAATAACCTAAGGATTACATTTGGGGAACTAGAAAAGGAAAAGGAAAAACTAGAAGAGGAAATTAATTACAAAATAAGCAGGAGGAGGAAAAGAATGAAAAGCAGAGTATAAAACAATAAAATTTAAAAATGGAAACCCATAAAGAAAATCAGCAGAACCAACAGTAATTCTTGAAATAGATCAATAAGATTTATATTCCTGTGGGCAACAAAGTAAAAAAAAATCATTAAAAATATAGATCACTAATATCAGAAATTCAAGAACATCATTGCAGATCTCTTGGTCAAAAAAAAGGGATAAAGAAAGAAACATTGTGAAAAATTCTACTATAATCTATATGAAGTAGAAAAATTTCTTGGAAGATACAATATGCCAAGCTCAAAGAGGAAAAAATAGATGATCTGTGTAAATATATCACTTTTAAATGTTTGATTGATTGATTGATTGATTGGACAGTCAGATATACAGAGAGAAGAAACAGAGATCTTCTCTCTGTTGATTCTTTCCCCAAGTGGCTGCAATGACCAGAGCTGTATCCATCCAAAGCCAGGAGCCATGAGCCTCTTCCAGGTCTCCCACACAGGTCCAGGGTCTCAAGGCTTTGGACCATCCTCTACTGTTTTTGCTTTCCCAGGCCACAAGCAGGGAGCTGGATGGGAAACGTGGCTGCTAGGATTAGAACCGATGCCCAATTGAAATCCTGGTGCATGTAAGGTGAGGACTTTAGCCACTAGTCTACTGTGCCAGGCCCAAATGTACTGATTTTTAAAATGGAATCAATAAGAACTAACCTTTCAAAACAGAAAGCAGCAAAGCCCAGATGAATTCAGTGGAGCATTCTACTAACACTTAAATAAAAATTATACAATTTATATACTTTTTCAAAAGATAAGAGCAGAAAGAATGGCTCCTGAGTCATCCCATGAGGCTAGCATCACCATAATATCAAAACCAGACAAAGACACTGTAAAGGAAAATCACCAAAGAACAACATTCCCCATGAGCATCTATGTAATTGTCCTCAAGAAAATATTAGCAAATAAAATCTGACAATATTTAAAAGGGATTGCATACCATTACTGAGTACTATTTACCGTAGTTTTGCAAATCTTCTTCAATATTCAAAATCAGGTTGTCATAATCTATCACACCAATAAACTCAAAAGAAACTTACATAATCATAGTGATAAATTCAGAAAAAAGTAAAAAGAAATAGACTGATCCCTATGGCTGAGCCATTGAAGGAGCCAATCGAAGGATGAACACATGCACTGTGAGCCAACCAGAGGCAAGCCCTTCAGTCAGTCACACAGTGCTCCGCCCAACCCTTGACTTCTAAGATCGACGGCCTTCAACCCCTCTGCACTTTCCAAATAGACTCCTGGTTCTTTTCCACTACATCCACGTCAGTAATTGACTTGCTGCACATTGCATGAGCAGACCCAGACTTGGGGGTTCTTTCGCAATGCCACAAACCAATTTTGGCCGTGTTTAAAATGGACCTGTCGGTTGGCAGTGATAGGGACAAATAAGAAAAAAGTTGAGGCAATTACACTTGGATTAATATATAGTTAGTCATATTCCTTCTGTGCTGCTTTGATTTTACAGTTAATGTGGGAAACTGAGAAAGTTTAGTGGCTGCTAAATATACTAATGTTACTAAATACACTAATGCAGTAGGACTTTAGAAAAGCCCTTGTGTTGTAAATGTTAAGGGGGGTGCCATTTATTAAATTATAGAGTGGTGCTAATTTGCTTTTTAGTATTCAATGATAGCAAGCACAAAAGGTGAATTATTAACTTAGAGAGCAATGCCCACTCATTAATAAATTCCTTGCATAATGCTTATCAAAGCAGCATTACAAACAGATTAAAATTTTGATGCATGTTTCTGAAAATAACGAGAGAACTCTTGAGTTTAATTTTCTTGAAACAAAATCCCCAAAGATTTTGAAAATAAGGGAAACAATGAGAAGTTCCTAAGATTTACTATGCAACCAAGAGCTCCGTAGAAGGAAAGAACATAAAGAACATAAATATGAGACTAGATAGATAATCAGCAGCAAATGGGAAAAAGAAGATGTTGGCTGACCAGACATTAGAGACAGTAAATGTAAGGCCCAGATATTAGCTGCGGAAGAAAGTAATACACTTAGGGCAAGAAAGAAAAAAATATCCAGAAAAAAAAGTATAATAGGGTATAATGGTGTGTGGTGATTAAAGGCACAAAATAAAACCTACAAATCACAGACTTAAGGAAAGTGAGCACATCACAGTTATCAAGACACTGGAATCTCTTAACAATGCTTGGTCAAACACTGTTTTCTGCTATTCAGTGTGCTGTTAAGTTCCACCCTTGTTAAGATAAATCCATCAAGTCTCCATCAGTTTGTTTCTCGGGCAACTACACTGATAACTTGAGATTTCTGTTTAAAATCATCCTCTCTCTGGACCTGCAACCAGTGTCAATACTTAGACACTAACTCGCAAACCTCATTCTCTAATTCCTGGCATACCACCACTGATGTCCTTCCCAGCCCAGTTTGCCCTCTGAACTCCTTAAACACCCTGCACTCTCCTCATTCAGGAGGACGGGAGTGCTTGAGCTGTCACTCTGCTGCTTCCTCATCTACTGATGGATTAAACGTCCTCTACCTTTTCCACAAACTGTGTCCTTATTGATATGATTCAGCACCTTTAGCACAGACTACACTTTTGGTAAAAACAACAACAACAGCAACAACAACAAAACTTAAGGAAGTTTAGAAGCAAGGAAATGGGAAAAAATTATTCATAATTGATTTGGAACCTATGATGTGTTATTCTTTTTTGCTTTAGCTGTATTAAATGAATAAAACAGTACGAGGAGGGGTTCCGGGAACACCAGAGTCTATGAAACTGTGTCATTAAAGGAAATGTAATAATATAAATAAATATATGAACAAAAGAGATCAAAAAAACTGTTCCTGTGAAGTTAACATAGCATGAAATGTGAAAAGTAAAAAAATATATAAAACTGTTCTGCGCCTCAGCTGTTGACATATGCCTGGTTAGAGTTATAAGCCAGTTTGGACTATCCTAAAATTCCCCCAGTTCAGTAAAACTAATGCTTCAATACTATAAAACTGCTAAATACCAAAATGAAAATAAACACAAGACAGCTGAATAGTACCCCATAGTCATTTTAAGCTGTATAGCAGTCGCTTGTATATAAACTAAAATTGAAATGTCAATGAAATAGTCTCAGGATGTGTTTAAGAACTTGCATTTTTTAACATACTTGTTACTCAATACCATGTCAATTAACTCCATAGTGCTATAAATTGTTGTAGATGTTATGTTATGGCTTTTCATTGGACGGGATGATATTCTACCAGCTCTGCTTTCAGAACAGAAATGGTCCCACCAAGAAACTGTTGAATTTATCTGGACAATAAGATGCTGGACTCTATGCATGGTACATGCTTGCAATGAAGGAATCACGACTGGATTTGAACTGTAATACTGCAACAAGGTGGAGGAACCCGCCATGGGGGGAGGGCATTGGAAGGAGTTGGGAAAATCCCAGAGCCTATGAAACTGTGTCATAAAATGAAATGAAAAAAAAATTCAGATTCAGGGCAAAGAAGAAATTAAAAAAAAGAAAAGTAAAAAATAGATATGACGTATATATAACTATATAGCATACAGACTGCATAAGGGTGAGGGATTAGATATAATGATGAGGCAGTTTTTTGAGGTGACATAAGGGCAGATACAAAAGAGATGAGAGATTTAACAGATAATTTATTTGAGCAAAGAGCATTCCATCCAGAGGTTTGCAACTGACAAAGGTGGGAACATGCCTGGCATGGTGGAGCAAAAGGGATGCCATCCTGACCTCACCTGTGTTAGTTAGCTTGTAATTATTACAATGGAGGAGCCAGAGCAAGCTACTAAGGAAGAAAAGAGATATTGATTTAGCTCTCATTTTTGGAGAATGAAAGTATGAACAGCATGATGGGGACATTGGGCCTGGCCAAGGATTCCTGCCGGATGGTGCATCCAGTGCAGCTCACACAGAGGAAGGATCACTCAGTGAGCAATTAAGCAAAGAATCACTGGAATCAACACTCTTTTGTGACAACTCTGACATGAGAACACAGGAGGTCATACAAGAACTACCTTCTGAGGGCATTGCCCCGTGAACTAAAGACCATTCACTTTACCCTTCTTGCTAAAGGCTTCACCTCAAACCAATAGTACCAGTTGGGAGACCAGATCCCTAAAACTTGGGCCTTTGGGTACATTCAACATTCAAACCAACAGACTGTAATATCTCTTAGTAAGCATGCCAACCCTGGCATTTCTGGTAAACAAGAACATTATATTTATTAGGAATGAATTCCTCTGCCTTGGAATGCCCTTTATAAGACATCTCTGATTCAAGGCCTGTATGGCGAACAAATCTATATGCGATCATATAACAATGGAAGTATGATTCCCTGGAGAATGTTGCATATAATATATAAAGATTAGAGGTATAGAGTATTTCACAACCTGAACACTCTTCAATGTATAACATGATGTAGTGACCTCACTCAGAGATCCCAACTTCCATTCTGATCTGGAAACCTTGTGCTCTGTGGAGGAAGGAACCAAGAAGCCCATGCATTTCCACAGACTCCCACAGCTTTGCTGATGCTTTCTGAAGCTTGTATCCTTGAAAGTATTAGTAAGGCTTGATCATGTGAGTTGGTTAGCTGCATGTGTTAGCTCGATTGCCAAGTTGGGATTATGCCAGATATGCAAGTTTGGTATACATTAAAAATTCAATCAATGTGATTCATCATATAAATAGGGTAAGAATGACAGGTGTAAACATAATACCACCTCATAACTCTGTAATAATGTACTCCATAAATATTTATTGAGTGCCTACAAGTCAGAGCTTCTCAAGACTCTGTGTCCAGCAGTGGGAGAATATGTACACACACACACACACACACACACACACACACACAGCATTGCCAGTACTATTACCAGCAGCAGTAAGTCTTTTTACAGGACTTTCATTCTATTAACTTCATCTGGCATCTATCAGCAAGATTCAAATTAAGATATTGCTCAGGTATTAAACAAAGACATCTAACTATGTAACCAATTAAAATCTTATCAATATATATCTACTTTTCTGAGAATAAACTGAACTCTTTATTATTAAAATTTTCCTTTGCAAAGAAACTAGTTCAACTAACAAGAGAACAGAATGATCCAAGATGAAGCATTGTTTTCTGGTGCTTCAATTCTGGAAAGGCAACATGGTATCACTACATTTCATAGCCTACTGTGCTTGCCAGGACAGCCAGGACTATTTGCTGTCACTAAGTATACTAGAGACATGGTCCCTGCCCTGCTGGACAGTTTGTAACAAATATACTCAACATGTATGAGGAATGGGATCCTGGAGAAGAAGGAATTTATACTGAGTTTGAAACATACAGTTATCAACTAAACCATTGAAAAGAGAGGATAGCAAATTTGGTGAATGTCATCATGTTGACCCCAGAACATAGTTTCTTGAATAAAATGGTGGGATATTTTGAAGATGTTGTATATATTCACTAAGGTTGCCATTTTGATATTAACCAAAACACATTTATACTCTAAGATCAAAGGATTCTTTCTGTAACCTAGCTATTCTCTTGTGCTTAATTTGTCTCAGTGTCTATAATGCATACCCATACATCTTAATAAATACATTAAAATGTTAAAAAACTACGCTCTTAGTAATCCTTCACTCCATTGTGTTCCTGTAATTATGAAGGTCAAAATTCACTGGAAAATCCTCTCCCTTTATCAGAATTTAAGCTTTAACAAAGCAAAAACAAACTACAGAGCTACTAATAAGCATTTGCAGCAAACGCAATGATTTTGTCATGCAAGTTAAACTCTGGAATGAGAGAGTAGGAATGGTGAAAACATTGTGTCAGACAGGGTAAGAGAAAAGGATTACTAAAAAGAATAATATTCTATCTCTAGGAAAAGATGAGAGAAATTGATGTTTATTTTAGCATCATTCCTTAGTTTTAGTGAATGGTTAACTCCTCTTATAGTTCTTTTAGATTTCAATAAGTAATTAACAATATGTGGCATGCAAGAAGCTCAAAATTCGCATTGATTCATTTGCCTCCTCTTGGTCATTTTCCAATGGTTATCCCTTGATGTCCCTCAAATTTCTCCTCTTGTTTCCATCCTTACTCTCATCAAGTCTTCATGATCTCTTTCCTAGCTCACCACAAAGGCTTCCCAAATAACTTTTTTCTACAAACAATATTAACTGACACAGTGCTTACAATCATCCTGCCTTCCCTTAAATTCATTGGTGTCTCTTAGTCATAGCTCACTACATCTCAGTCTCTTCTCCCCAGGCTTGCCTATGTGATCTTTAAGCATTGCCTCCTCATCCATGACATCCACTATTTCTTAGCAACCATAAGTCCTTGGATAAATGTCATTGGGTATGACACTTTTTCTGCTTAAAAATATCTCATCACTTCGTAAGCCTTCAGCCTACTCTCCATTTCTGCTGCTCCATTTAAATGATGCTCATAAAAGAATATTTTATGACACAATTTAACATACTAGGTGAAAAACATTAGATACAGCAATTAAGAACTACTTGGGTACTATGCATCTCATACCTGAATTCCGGGGTCCAAATATGACCTCTACTTCTGATTTTAGAGTCCTACAGTTGTGTGCCCTAGAAAGCAACTGGGAATGGTTCAAATGGTTGGGTACTTAACACCCTCATGCAAGACTTGGATTGAGTACCAGCTCCATCGCCATTAATTGTATATAGATGTATATTGTGTGAGCCAGAAGGAAACTCACTCTGTGTTTCTCCCCTTTATCTCTGCTTCTCAAAGCAAAACAAACCCCAAAATTCAGGCCAAATATTAAGCTAGTTTCAGTTCTGATCATCCTTAAAATTCCTTCTTGACTGCCTTTCATGTTATATCAGCTCTTTATTTGTCATTTAAGTTTTTGTTTTTCAGTTCCTTATACCATTTTTCTAATCATGAATCCCATCTGGTTATCGTAATACTCTCTTACACAAATACTCTTAACAGGCTTACATACATTATTGAATTAAATTTAAATTCCTCAGTTTATCATTTTAAACGCTACATAGATGTGTCCCAAAATATAAAATCCATACAGACATTACAATTTAGGTGGAAAAGATCACACAGCCATGTGTTTTGGCCACTATATTGTTGTAAATGTAGAAGTCCCTATGTAAATGAAAGAATGCAGAATCCCAATCATGCTTATAGAGTACATGAGGTCAAGCATTGAGAGCACTGAGCCTGTCTAACTTGATGGTGTCTCGTATCATGGCAGATTGCTATGTTTCTAAGCAGTAATGTCGGATAACAGTAAAAACTCATGACATTTGTAGCCATAAGACCATGAGCAAATGGAAGTTTCAGCAGAAATCAGTGAGATATATTCAAATAAATTCAAATGATTTATAGAGATTACAAGGTCTCCAAAACACATGAAAAGAAAAAGCAAACACCAAATAAAAAAATAAATATCAAATGTTAGTCTCCCAAAGAATCATCTTTTAAATAAGCAAATTGCTGGATGAAGGAATCATAGGTCCCTATATAAATCAGATGACTGCCACCTGCATTAGAAGATTAATCAGTACAATTCTTTCTGTGGAAAGAATTGAGCCCATGGGAATGGCATGGAAAAGATAATAGGAGGCTGGGAATCTTGTGGAAATGCGAGTGCCTGAGCATTTTCCATTGTTTGTTTAGGAAAGGTTTCTCTTACATTTGCACTTATCCAAAATCTCTATATAAAATCCCTGTAATGGAAAGACTGCCTTCAATGTATCTTTACCCTTGTCTGAACTTGATACTTGCTAGTCCATCATGTTAACTATCACTCCCCGTTAACAAAAAGCTGTATGGATCACACAAAAGAACAGCACTGAGATAGAACCCACTCCAAAATGAAAAGTGACATTTGTTTCTCCGTATGTCAAAAAGTCATGATAATTTTATTGTCTGAAATTTCTCCTGATTTCTATCAAGAAGTATGAAATGATGTCTCAACTTTATATTCTGCTTCTGCTCAAATGTATGCAACTGGAAACAAAATATTAGCTTGAAAATCAACTCAGTCAACAATAAGAAACTATTAATTGTGGAAGTTATTAGATAATCCACTTTAAGAATTCATCGAATATGAGGCCAATGTGTGGCACAGCAGGGTTAAACTGCAGCTCACAAATGTTCGCATATTATGCCTAAATGTCAGTTTGATTTCTGGCTGCTCTGACTCTGATCCAGTTTCCTGCTAGTGCCCCTGGTAAAGCAGCAGAAGATGGCCCACACAGTTGGTACCCTGACATCTATATGGCAAACTTGGATGAAATTCTGAGCTCCCGACTTGCCTGGCCTAGTTCGAGCCATTGTGGCCATTGGAGAGTGCATCAGTAGATAGAAGAGCTCTTTCTGTCCATTTCTCATTGTCAGTCTATCTTCCTACAAATAAATCTTTTTTTAAAAAAATTATGAAATATCTATTTGTTTATCATTGGTTTCTGATTCACTCAACTGCAGCCTGATACAATTATTTAGGATTCAGTTAGGAATTGGGGGGTGGTGGTGAAAGTGGGTATTGAACACTTAGAAACATTACGATGTATTAAGTACATTAGTTCTGGTAACTAGAACCATCACCCTTATTAGGTGGCAAATCTAGTTATATAAATATGTTGAGTATAACTTTAATAAGCAACACAAGAAGTGAATATCTCTTCTGTACAATTATTGAACACTTACTGTATGGCAGTGTGCTAAACCAGTGCTTTGACAAAGCCTTTACACTGTTTACGTAATCTTCATAGCGATCCAGTCAACTGAAAGGTATCTTCATTTGGCTCAAAGAGATCAAGTTCTTCCCCATGGTGATGACAAAACCCAGGAGGTTGAGATTTGCTCTTCAACATCTGTGCTCTTCATTACTTGCCACTATAATTGTTTCCTAAGATAGGGCTTCAACTGTTTAATTAACACTTCAATGGAAAATTATAATCTTGCCTCTTTTCTGGGAGAACACCAACCAACCTTCCTGGGAAAAAGCTGTTCTTCAGAGACAACACTGTAGTTGAGAAAGACTGAGCTGGCAGCAGCTGGAGTAACGCTGGAGCACCAGCTCAACCTGATCTCTCTGAGCCTCAGTTTTCTTAGTAGAGGGGCAGAAAGGATCAGATCTCTGGTGAGGAACAGGGATAGCGCTCACCCATGCATCTATTTTTTTAGTATCTGCTCTACCACAGGTAAAGGTAGTAACAGGACTACTTAAGGTACTAAGAGGAGAAAGAATGAGTCTTATGTTTAGGAAATGCTAGCAGGAGTAACAAGGTGGTTACAGAATGTGTTCAGTGCTATGTCAAGACACTTAGGGGCACACTCTGCATGCAAATGTCAAATGCATATAGTTGGTGGTCAACAACTCCATCTAGCATCACTTTACTGTAAAAGTTCTTATGCATCTGCCATGCTTCCATCACAGGTTTTCCTGGCTTCTTGGTGGCCCTGCAGCCGCCAGGAGAGCTGGCTTCGTAGGAAACCTTCAGCGTGCTGGGCAAAAGCTCTCCTTTACTCACAAGCCGCCCCTCTCCTGCATCTGAGCTGCCTGACTGCTAGGCCTTGCATGGGATTTCATCACGCATGCCTAAGCCCCGTCCCAGACTTTTTTTTTTTTTTGCCCTCTTTAGCTTCTGTCAAGACAAAGTCTCTTGGCAATGTTCGCTTAGAAATCTGAGACCAATTTTTTTAGCAATTAGAGAAGGAGGTTGCAAGGCAGAAATACGTGGCTTTCTGTTGGACCGCCTTCAGCTGTGCTGGAAGACTTGGGTCCTGTGGAGTAGGGAAGCCTCCTGCAGTGCCTTGGCCCACCGGTCTGCCTTCTCAAGCCTTGATAGCTGCCGTCCTCTTCCTTTGAACTTGGTTGGGGGAGAACAAGAGGCAGCCAGCGGTACCTGCCGGTGACAGACGCAAAAGCGCTGGAGAGCATCTCACGCGGAGGCAGTTACGCCGAGAAAGTCCCGGCTAAAGAGAAAGTTCCCCCGGCTGAGGGCAGGAGACAGGAGCCTGCTTTCAGAGCGCTGCTAATGACCTGCGGGGAAGCCGCACAGCAGTCATTTCGCAGTTGCGATGGCGGGTCATGGCGACAGATGTTACCAGCATATGTGGAGAATTAATTACCCACTAGTAAACAAAATCTGTGATGCAGAGAGTCATTTTGTCCAAATTTCTTACTATTTTGCTGTTATTAGGAGCTTAATTTTTCTTGATCATCTAGATCCTCTTGGATTAAAGCTCTCCGTAATGGGCTCCCAGGAACATTCGAAAGAGAAATAAAGGCCTAGTGGGCTGGGGAGAGCAGAGGAGGGGGAGAAAGGAGAGGAGGAAGGGAAGGGGGTGGAGGAGGGAGGAGCACAGGTTTTAGGCTGCCGAGAAGACTTAGTGAGAGAGCCACCATAGCGTAGTGAATCATTAGCAAATTTTTCGATTAAAACATTGAATGGTATTTGCATTTTTTAAACAATATTCTAATGGTAACCTCCTATTTACTAGTGGTTACACTTAATGTAACCGTATGCAGTGAAACAGCAGGAATTTCCGAAGGAAATGACAACGCTCCGACAAAAATCTTCTTCCAGGAAGTCAGCCAGTGAGCTGCTTTTAGGATTCTGGACATTTGTCAGTCTGAGATCACAGTAGCGAATTCTGGTAGACATCAGCTAAGATAACGGGCATTCTTCAAATGGAGGAGTCAAGAGTCTCTTGGTTTTCCTAAGAATTATTTTCTTGACCGTTTTCATCAATCACAAATGACGTCCAAAATGCAATCCTACCCAGAGCGGTGAAGTCTGAAAAGTTGCTAATAATGATTTTGATTTTCCAATCAAAAGTTTGTAATCCCTTTACATTTTTGAGTTCCTTAAACTTCTCATATAACAAAATAAGCTTAAATACTTCATTTGTTCATCCGAACATTGTCTATAACTATCCACACACATACACACCTTTCTTGTCTTTTTCATTCTTTCAACAACTGCTTGCTGACCTGCATGAGGCAGGAAACACAGATGAGTGTCAAAAGCTCTGTGAAGACGCATACGGAAAATTAACAGGAAATCAAGGAGGCATTTTGCAACATCTAACTTCCCAGATTCGTTTCACTATATGCTGGTGGCACCCTTTCATTATTGTGACAGCCAAAATTTCCTCTAAAAAGTGTCCATCTCTCCCTGTCCAGTTCAGAACCATGGATGGAGTGAGGCAGTATCCAGAATAAAGATAGCAAGGATCAAAATGGGGAGGCGTTATGTGGCAAGGGGTAAAGCTCCTGTATAGGATGACTGCGTCCTATACTGCAGTGAATAGGAACAAGTCTTATCTTTGCTTCCGATCCAACTTCCTTCTAATATACATCCTGGGGGCCCGATGGTGGTAGCCTAGAGGCTAAAGTCCTCGCCTTGAATGCACCCCCGGGATCCCATATGGGCGCTGGGTCTAATCCCGGCAGCTCCACTTCCCATCCAGCTCCCTGCTTGTGGCCTGGGAAAGCAGTCGAGGACGGCCCAAAGCCTTGGGACCCTGCACGTATGTGGGATACCCGGAAGAAGTTCCTGGATCCTGGCTTCAGATCGGCATAGCATCAGCCGTTGCGCTCACTTGGGGAGTAAATCATCGGATGGAAAATCTTCCTCTCTGTCTCTCCTCCCCTCTGTATATCTGACTTTCCAATAAAAAAATAAATCTTTAAAAAATATATATATCCTGGGAGGGAACAAATGACGATTCAAGTTCTTGGATCAAGGTCTTCTGATACAGAATTAAGTGAAAGTAAACATACTCCAGAAAAAAAAAACCACAACTTTCTATTGCATTTCATACACTAGGTGTTGATTTCGTCAACAAATGTGACCCATCACAAGAATGAAACTCTTTGTAAAACAATCTTTGATCCATGGCATCAATTTGGTTTTCTTTTCTACTGCAAGTCACCAGAATTTGATAGGTGAAGTTTATTTGGGTAGAATTTTCTTCAAAAATAAAATATTACTTTTCCTGCTTTCCTAGAAATTTTGAAATTCTTTTTCCCCTGAATTCACAGAAATTTGAAAGGTTTTTTTCAAGAACTGAGGAAAGATTTGCTATATATGGTGGTTTGATTCCTTGGAACAACAGAAGCCTGTTTTATAAATATCTTACTAGGTGACACGTCAGATCTGCTATTTAATTTATCTGATGTCATATGACGTTTGTGTCTTTATCCCTTATTGTTGTGATTGATATTAAAGACTATGATAGATAGCTGATAATGTACTATGTTAGGGAGACCATCATAGGAATGGGAGAAGGCTACTGACAAACATAGTAGTCATTTGTAAGTAAAAAATTCAGAAAGTGAAGTGTGATAGGCCAAAGATTTGTAAACTTCCTACAGTTCACCTTTATTTATTTATTTGATTAATTACGTTGCATTTTGAACTCCATAGAATCCTTAGTTTCACCGTGTCTCTGCAATTCACCCACTTAGGAAGCAGTCTTTAAGCAACTTGCCACTCTTTTGCATGTTATCCTTCTTTCATTAGGTAAAACAATAACACCCTAATACAATCCGTATGTTTTCCTGTTTCTAATCTCCAAACCATTGTTTTCTTTTTCATTTCATAGCTAATACATAATTCAATCCTATTTGAGCATGGTAATATGGCACAATATGTCAAATATTTAGAAGTAGGCCACAACAGACCTAGCTCCACCGACAGCTGTAGAGTCCTCAGCTGCAGTAATTTATTATTGCTTGCAACAAATGATTAAACCAATTCTCTGATTAATCAAAACTGTACTTTGGAACTTGCCACATGAGACCAGAATTTTAAATCATGTTAGGCACTGTAGCAATCTAAAGAACAAGATTGGAAAATTAATTTTATAAAAATAATATTTAGCAAATAAGCATTCATCTTCCCTTAGACTTCTTGAAAGATCAAAGCCACACACAAGTCAACTTTAAAATACAGGCCTTGCCAAACACCAAGGCGAATGTCACCGCGTTTGAATAGTGGTGCTGTTATTGTGAATCATTTCTCCTTGAAGGACTGCGGTGCTGTTTATGGCTTTCCCCGATGACGCCTTCCTCACCACCTTTGCCAGTTACTGCTGCCCGCTCCTCCACGCTTCGGAGAAGGGCCCGAGTCCTCATTCCCACATCTTCAGTTTAACAGCATTCACTCATTTCAAGTTCATCTCATTTAATGAGATCACCATTTCCCCATCCTCAGGTTGCTCAAGGAGCTTCATTTTCATGACTCTACTTTATCTTCTGTTCTGTTACTCCTTTTGTCACCTAATATTTATCAGACATGACCTAAGCAGCAGAGCTTCTGCCAAGTGTCAATATAGAGTTGTATAGGACATACATTCTGCTTCCCAGGATCAGAAAACAATGCGATAACTCCAGTGATTTGACTTAGGCGAGGTGTAGGTTGTGTGTTGGCGAAGTGGCACTCTGCACACAGCATCACATAACCTTCATATTATCATCATATGTGAGAATAATTTATTATCAGCACATAATACTAGTATATGCAACAGCAATATCCCATCACAGTGTCCTGGACTATGGAAAGCAAGAAATCTCAGCAATTGTCCTGATATGCAAGAGGGGAAATTAGCCGTATTAAACACAAAAAAATCAATAATGTGTGATTCCCCAGCATAAATGTGGACTCACACACTTATGGTCGATATAAACCAAAATTACAAGTCAGAGATGAAGATTGCAATTTGTTTTACCATCCTCCACCAACTCCAGTCATTTCTTTTCCAAGTGGAGAGGGCACAAATGGTGACTCCTTCCCTCCAGTGACCACATCCAATCACATGGTTGCTGCTCACCTCCAACTTTCCAAATCCTCAAATTCACCTCTTTTAGCAAAAATCTGGCATTCCATCAAGTATCTGGTGGTTTTATCAGTTATTCTATCTTTTGTTTCCCTCTTTCCAGAATTCTCTTTTCCTTTCCTGACCTTGGGCATTCACTTCTGGGATTCCAACAAGAACCATGACAGTGTTACTCTATCATTTCATAACTCAGAAAGCAGATAGTTAGGGCCGCTGCATTTAAAGCAGCTGCAGGGTTACCCTGTAATTTTGTTTACAGCATTATGATATTGCAATTTGAGAAATACATTTAGGCTGAAGAACTCATTGCAAATAGCAGTGTTTATTTAGGTAGGTAGATAATATCCTAACTACTCAAGAGTGTTGCTTTCATGACCACAGCGTATTCTTATTTGCTAAAAACTTAAATGCTCCATGTGTTGTTTTATACTTCAAACCAGAAGAATCTTCGAGTAACTAAATAAACATATTACAGACCTATAATTAAGACTAATTATAAAGTGGGCAAAAAGAGACCACTGTGATTGGCAATTATGAATCCCAGGCATTGAAATTAATTCAGTTTAATTCCCTAATCCAAATATACTCACTTCATAACAAAATTAACATTTAAAACATTAAAAGGCGCTTATAAAAATTATGAACGATACTTGAAGGAAATTAATTTATCCCTAATTACATTAACAATAATCACTTAATGTCCCAAACACAGCTAAATTCCTGTCCTGTTAATAAGATGCTGTTTTCCCCTGCCTTTCTTGTTTTAAAGGCGAGAACGAGGCCTGTATAATGGCATAGCATGCTATAATGCGTTGTTGCCATTTTCTCACAAAATCCAAAAGTTCCTGTCCTCACATAATGAAAGCAAGAATACAAACTTCCCAGTGTGGTGGCCTGCTCTGCCATTTAAACCTCCCATATGATCACAAAGTTCATGTCACATTTTATGAGTATAACATTTGTTGTACTTCTGTTATATGCTAAGCACTGTGCTATATGCCTAGCATTGAGTGATGTGCAAGACTCCAAGCCTCCACCCTTAAAGACACCGTTTCTGTATAATGTCTCAGACTAAATATTGGATCAGCATAAAGTAATTTTCTGACAGCCAGCCCGTAATGTCTGTTTTCATGCACATCGAACATTTAACAGCTCCCCATTGGTAAAGAGAATCAGACAAGATAAAGGTCAGAGTCCTTGTTAACACAGCAGAGAAGCTTCAGGAACATGTGGACGGCCTTTACTGCCTTGCAACTGTCTTCGTAGCTGCTCGACTAGAATATGTTCTTTTTATCACTATTTGGCACAGATTCCTCAATTTGCCTGTGGTTCTTGTGAAGAAAATATGTCTTCTGAAACTTAGGAATCAAGAAAGTGATGATCCGGGGAATGCACAGAGAAAGCCTGTTCACACATTTAGCAAGAAGCTGAGTTTACTGCAAACTGAGATTTGACTGTAAGATTCTCTATCCTGAGATACTATTATCCCTGTAAAATAATGGGTCTGTGAAAAATGGGCAACAAACACCTGCATTAGATGAGCAATACAGAGGGGACCAAAACATATCAACCTAGTAGCTGTTGCCTTTAATTCTAAGTTTTCTTTAGAAAAGTCCTTTTAGAGTAAGCCACAGCAGGACAGTCTGCTTTTCCTTAGCCAACTGCATTTCCTGTGAGCTTGGAAGCCACCATTCTTTGTTTCAAAGAAAGTTTCATCTCCAAGCCTACATCGTGAAGCTTGTATAAACTGATGAAGATTTTTCTTCAAATATTGGCTGGAGTTAAAAGTTTAAAAAATTGTATTAATTTCCTTTCTGTAGTATTCAAAGAGAAAACAATAGAGTTTATCATGTTGGAAAAAAAGGTACAGAGAAAAAACAGTGGGATACCCCTCACTGACTTCCAACTAGTTTTATCTGAAAAGCCGACTAGTTAATTTGCAAAGATTTTTGTGGAGTAAGTAGATTATTGTCAATATGAACAGTTTGTATGTGCAACTTCTGATCCCATAGCAAAAATATTGGCCAAGATGCCAGTACCATTAGCTGCTTTCATTTTACAATCAATCAGTCAGGTAATTCCTGTTGAACAAATGAGGACAACTGAATCTAAATGGAATAGTCCCCTTAACATTACATTGCCATTTAATGTTCAGCTTCTTAACAAGTGTCAAGGTGCCATAAGCCAAGTTCTGCTCAGGAAACTGAATAGTGGTGCTTGAATTACTGTTAACATCATCACGGCTACAACAAAAGCATGTCAGCGGAAGAAACCATCCTGCTAGTGATGCACTTTTTTTCTTTCAATTGTGATTTGTTTTCAAATTGCTTATTCATCTCTGAACACACTCTGCTGTCCCCATTGTTTCCAAAGGAATATTTCAGTAAAGACAGTTGTGTAATGGGAGATGATGGGCACCTTTAGGTAAACTTTTCTGAGCAGGCATATTAGACGGAATCCTCCAGTCAAGACAAGGAAAGTACAAGCAACATTAAATCATTATGCAAAGGAAGCTTGGGCCAGAAGTATGATCATCAATTATGAGGAATAAGGAAACTGTACATAGCAAAGTGAAATCACAACATGATCAGAGTCACCCTGCAAAGTCAACTGCAGACACAGCAAAGTCAGAACCTGGTTTGCACAGAGAAAGTATCCTGGACCAAGAAGAGGTTAATTATTTGAGTGAAGTGCCAGCCATTCCCTGCCCCCATTGTGCCCAACCATCAGACTTTGAGGGTTCTTGTGGAGCACCATTACTCTGTAAAGGAAGAACAAAAATAAATGTTTAGGATGTTCTAGAACACATCATGAAATAACGGGACACAATCATCTACTGTGGAGAATCAAGCTATGAACAGATGGGTCTAGCCCATAGCTTTGAGGAAGTAGGAAAATAGAATGGACAGTGAATTTTAGAGTGAATTCATGGTCTATGTCATGGCCTTAAGACAGTATTAGATAATCAGAATTGTGATTACAAGCTAGAAAAGTTTAACAGTAATCTAAAAATCATACTCATAGCAAAAAGGGGCTCAAATAAACATAGTCTTCCATTATCCATCTTG
Source organism: Ochotona curzoniae (assembly GCF_017591425.1). NCBI lineage: Eukaryota > Metazoa > Chordata > Mammalia > Lagomorpha > Ochotonidae > Ochotona > Ochotona curzoniae. The sequence goes on from NW_024466219.1 coordinate 24,985,780, forward strand.
TAGATGCCTATAATATTGTGCTTTATTGAATTCACAAGAAGGAAGATACAAAAGCAATAGCTGACATGATACAAAAAAGTGTAAATTGATTGGAAAGTCAACTTCTGTATCATAATTTAGTCCAAAACCTAGAAGTTGGTTCACAACTGATTATCAATGAATACTAATGACAAAACCATAGTAAATCAAGCAGAATGAGCAAGAATTACGTGTCTCTGAATTTAAACATAATTCTGAGCTATAAACAGATACAATTTTTAGTTTTGACCTCATCATTCCACATCTTCCAACAGGCCAATGATTTTCAGTTAGTTAGTGGTTTTACCATTCCTACTTAAGACAGAATTATTTTAATTAATCTGGTTGGAGTTTCTTTGGAGAGATGGTAAATGCAAGCTGACTTTTAAAAGCTGGCAAATAAGAGTGATTAGGACATTTTAAAAGCATATAAATAGTTGATATTTTGTTTACAATAAGCACTTTCTTTTCACAATAAATGCTGAATAGCAAATAAAACCTTGAGATATTCAGAAATCTATTCCAATTAACAAGGCAGCTGAAATTGCAGGTGTCCTCCACCAAGTTCCCAAACAGACTCAATGGTGAGTGGCGTGTGTTGAACTGACCAAAAGAAACTTGAAATTTTAGGGATGATGAATGTCTTGCAGAATGAGCAACTACACAATAAAACATGGACAAGAACCTTAGAATCTTTTTGGCTACTTGAGAGTAAAAATAAATTCAAGTTCTGATGCTGCTTGAAAAACTGGGAACCCAGATATATAAAAAATGCTTTAAATCTGGATGAATATGCAAAGGTAAACTCTGTATCTTACAAAGCCAATCTTCCTGTTGACTCGCCACGTGGGGCATGTATGTATTAAACTCGTGCTAGTGTACTACAAGGTCCTAGTGGGTTTTGTAAACCAGATCGGGCCAGCACAGACAACATTTGTCCAATTTGGTTCAGAGTATTGCCTACCAAATGCCATGGACTTCCATTTACTTTATCCAGTGAAAAGTGAGAGACAGGCAATGTTTAAATATGCAGAAACATACATCTCCATATCTTTACCAAAGCTCACACATGGGTGATAACTTGAAGGAGTTTCCACTAAATAAATTATATAGAAAAGAAGAATTAGTAATCATTTTTTTCTTATTCTTTTTTTTTTTGGTTTTATGTGACAAAATACTTAAGAACTGAAATGAGCAAAAAGCCATTTTAACAACATGGGTCAGGACATTAATAAAAATTTGATCACCTCCTTTTTATTCTCTAGCATTCCCCACAATAAATCAACCCAGTTTCCCTCAGCCCCGCCTCACATGCACTTCACCCTCCCGTCCTGATTTCGGATCACTGAATGTAAATCTGTGACAAGGGTATCTATATATAATATTAATGGTGCCAAGGAGGGCTGGTGTGAAGTGTGAAAGCTTGCCAAGAGTGGAGTGATGCGAGCCCAGCCGTTGATCCTACACAGTGTGCTCTACATCATCCACAGGACAAATGTAACATCGTTAGGGCGAAAAAAAAAAAAAGCAAAAAAGGAAGGGGGCAGGAGGAGGCAGGGAATAGCCACTCTGCAAAGAAAGGGCTAAGTTGCAAGTCCAATCAATCTTACTGAACCAGGTTTCTTGAGAAACTGTCGGCTTCTACAGACAAAACAGATTACTGGAGCAATCACTTGGAGTCAAACAAACAAAAAAACCAAACAGAAACTGGAAAGGAGCAACTTGGTCAGCAGAGATTCACTCAAGAATCCATTGCATCTTATATTCATTTTGGGCTCAGGCGTATATGACATGGCTAGGAGAGAGAAGGAGGTTTGCTATATCCTTAAGTGAAGGAATCCAAACAATTGACACCGTAAGGGGACCCTTGATTAAGCTAAGCGCTTTCTGTTTATGTAAAAAGAAATTATCTCAGGGATTCATGTGATAGAAAATTACTTGAAAATATAAGGCATGGGGCCAGAGCACACTGTCAACGGTAACTTAAGCCTCTCCATGTGGCGCCTGGTTTGAGTATCAGCTGTTCCATTTGTGGTTCAACTCCTTGCTAAGCACCTGGGAAAGATGACACAGGTCCTTGGGCCCTGGCATCCATGTGGTAGAACTAGAAGAAGCTACAGATTCCTGGCTTTGGCCTGGTGCAGCTGCAGCCATTGTGGCTTCCAGTGGTTAGAATATCCTCTCTATGTCTTTCCTTCTCTCTGTAAGTCTCCCTTTCAAATAAAAAGAAATAGATATCTTTTAAAAATGCAAGAAGCAATATCAAAGTTTGCGCTTCAGTTTTTGCACAAGATCGAAGTTTAGCTCTTGGGTTGGTATGAGCCTGAGTTTGTGAAGTAGGGAGATGTCTCTGGTTTTTTTTCACCTTAGTTGGTTTTGTACACTTGACTAGGTCTAACCAAAAGATGCTGAGACAGTGGTACCTCAGATAATTTGCTGGCTGTTATGGATTGGATGTTTGTGTTGCCTCCATGTTCACGTGTTAGAAATCCTGAACCCCCAATGCAGTGGTATTAGTATGTGAGGACTTTGGGAGCAATTTGTAATCAAGGTATATTCCCCAAGATGGGAGAAGGAGCTGAGTGAGAGAATAAGCAATCCCAAACTTTGTCTCTCCTACCAAGTAAAAACATAGTGTAAAGATGGCCACTTGCATTTCAGGGATGAGCCCTCAGCAGAACCATGACTATGCTAGAACTCTGAAACTGAACTTGTAGGCATCAGAGCTGTAGGAAGTAAGTCTGTTTTTGAAGCCATCCAGACCATGGTAATTTGTGGTAGTTGCCCAAAGCAGCTAAGACAAAGCCAGCTAAGCGAGAGAAATGAACACAGTTCCCTTGATTATTTGAACAGGTCAAAGGAAATTCTGTGAATTCTAATGTTCCTCTGAATTGGTCATCTATTACTTGATTCAGAAACAGTTTAATTATTCTGATTTCCTATCTGAACTCTGCCAAACCTGTGCTGCTGAGCTGTTTAGTTGAACCTAGTGGATTCTCTCTTACCTTTATTTCTAGCACTTGCTTTGAGTGCTTCTCAACTCTTTCTATCAAGGGTCAGAATTGGAATGCACGAGGTTCAGAATTTTAGGCACTATGAATCTTAACCAAAGTCAACATCTTCATTCATTACTGGTAAATCACCTTTAGCTCAATTTTAATGAGTTTGTACCCAGGATAATCCTGAAATTAACCAGTTTCTTGCTTTTATTTATGAACTATTTTTTAAATTTTTCATTCATAGTCTGAAGTAAAATTAACCAGGTATTCAAATTCACATTAGTCTGATGCTCAAGTCTCAATGGGAAAGTCACTTAATTTAGGGCCATATTTACTAGAGAAAACAGCACCTGGCAAGTTCTAAATTTAGAGTATCCCTAACAACTGTTAGCATTTGGGCCCAGAGCAGTAGCAGTTATGGTAATTTGGCAGGTGAACCAGCAGATTAAATATCTTTCTTCTTCTCTCTTTGTTACTCTTTGTTTCAAATAGATACATGAAAATTAAAAAAAAAAAATTAAATTCCCAGGCCTGAAAAAAAAATGGCATATAATACAACCACATTAGGAAAGTTGAAGACTGTATTTAATCACATCAAATCTATTCTTTATTGGTCATCCAGTAACTCATAAAATGCTGAATTTCCAAATATTGTTTTTCTTTTATGAGTGACAATAGCTTGTGGTAATTAAAAGTATAATATGTATGATATATATCTCATATATATGATACAGATTATAAGTGTCATAGATGATACATAATATAATTAGAATTATCATGCTATTAGCAATAATTTATTGGATATACATAATATGTCCAATATGAATAATTACTGAGACTCTAAGCAAGCATTGTGAACAAGTAGAAACTGGTTTAAGAGAAAGTTGAGGAGCAGGCATGTTCCACAGTGGTTAGGACACAGCTTTGGGTACATGCATTCATATTGGAGTGTCTGCGTTCAAGTATCTGTGCCACTCGTCCCACCTTCCTGCTAGTGCGGCTCTGGTAGGCACCAGCTGATTACTCAAGAACTTGTATCAACAAACTTGGGAGAACCAGACTGAGTTCCCAAATTCTGGCTTCAGGCTCGTCCAACCCAGACCGCTGCAGCCATTCAGGAAGCAAACAAATATACAAAAAATGTATTTGTCTCTGTTTCTGCCTTTTAAATAAAAGGGAATAAACAGTTTTTGCTTCAAAAGTGAAAATTTGATTTTGACATACACGACCCTTTGTTTAATTTTCAGTATGGACATATTCTCTAACCATAATTATGACTGCATTGATGATTCACCAATGTATTTTGAAAAAAAATATATAAATGACTGCCCACACCAAACAAGTAAGAAGTCCTGTATAAATTGTTTGCCATTCTCATTATGACCTCTCTGGCAAAATAAAGAATAAATGGGGGTAGGCATTGCACCTACATCCTGCAATTCGGATTTAATTCCCAATTGCTCCACTTCTGATCTACCTCCTTGCTAATGGACCTGAGAAAGCTGCAAAAGATAAGCAAATTACTTGGATCCCTGCCACACGAGCAGGAGGTCAGGATGGAAGGTAAGGTTACTGGCTTTGCCCAGCTCTAGCCATGGTGGCCATCTGGAAAGTGAACCAGTGGATGGAAGATCTCTTTTGCCTCTTCCTCAATTTCTGTCACTTTGCCTTTCAAATAAATAAAATACTTTTTTAAAAAAAACAAAGCTAGATAGACATGAGTATCAGAACATAAATTAAGATTATTTTAAGATTATTCTTAAAAAGTAGGTAATTGTGATAAATCTGTTTAAAATGAAAATGTACTGCGTTTGTTTCTTCTGCTTAATTTTTTACAATCTTATGCAACTAGAAATTTGCAAAATTTAAAGTAACATGGTATTATGCAACTAGAAATTTAAAGTAACATGGTATATATAATTTGATTCAGATAATATTGGTGGATGGCTGGCTTATTTTTTATGCCTCCTCAGTAAGATTTTTAAATTAGTAGCAAAAGTGGTTTCCATAGTTGTCTCCTGCTGTCTCCCTAAATAGAATTAATTGGTTGTATTATGGAAATTTTAGAAAGCATATACTATCACAAGATTTTCATTATTTTATTTGGTAAAGTAGTGCAGTGATTTGTGAATATAGTAAATATATACTGTATCCAAATTCTTAGCAACTAGTGGGATAGAACTGTCTTTCAGCCACGGGTTTATCCGAGAGCTGGCTCAGGATTGGCCCTGCACACTGCGGCTTTGTACATGACACTAGCTGTCGACAAACTTTTTGTTTCCTTTCTTAGCTGGCCCTTTGGATGAGCTGATCAGTGGAATTTCTTCTCACAAAAGGAGCTGTGATTTGATGAATGATGCCTGAGAACCCAATATGGCAGCAATAGCTAACAAATCATTATTTTTCTGGACCTCACATTCCTCCTGGGGATGAGAGATAATACACAAATAGAAAAAATAACATAATCTCTAAGGTCGGAGTAAAGCTGGAGAGCCTAAACGAGATCAGTATGTGTGTGGCCTATAGGAAATAGGAGGGGAAGCGGGAGAAGAGGTACCATTTTATGTAAGGTTGTCAAGAAAAATTTCACCACGAAGTTGATGTTTGAGTAATGAGAATAAAACAGAACTCATCTTTCCAAAACTCACATGGGTGTCTAAACTTTGACACCTCCATGTTCGTGGTTAATAAATGAAGCATGGAGATTTGATCTAATGATGGATTCTGAGCTCTGGGGCCATTGGTTGGGTTTTGGGTCACTGCAACAATGAGCTGAAAGGGACTGATTCTCAGGAGAGGTTGGATCGTTTGAATTCAACATCTGCTTACCTGCTTTCCATCTTCTTTCTGGCTCACCAAGTGCTTGTTCCTCTGTACCTGCCACAAGTAGCCTCGATAGACACAAGACCATGGGAACGCCTGGTCCTCATCTGTGATCTCCAAGCTGTCAGCTTAAAACAAACAAACAAACAAACAAAAAGAAAACCTCTTCTTTCCCAAGAAGCTCTTTTTTGGATATTTCACAGTAACAAAAAGCAAATTAACACAAGTAGAGAGCTGAAAAAGTGAGGCATGAACTGTTAAGCTTGCCTGAAAAGGAAATAACTCGCAAGACTGGGAAAGCAGCAAGCACACAAATGCTTAAGACGGATGTGGCGTCTTCACGGACCAGCTGAAGGATTTTGATTGAAAGAAAAGAAGGAGATGGAATGACAAAAGTCACCAGGGGTGGGAATAGAGGTGGTGGTGAGGGATCACAGTTTGTAGAGGGCTTGAAGGTTCTTTGGGTGGAACTGAAAACATAAAATGTTACTGAAGAATAATGAAATACACAGGAATAAATGCAGAGATGAAGTCTCTTGTCCAACCTGAGGTGTTCAATGTCCTAAAGATATCATTTCACTTAATAATGATGATGTAAATTTTAACACAGCTCTCTGAATTAAAAAAAAAAAGGCAAGAAATGGTTTTTACATTTTGACAGTTTTTAAAAACTTATCTGAGAGGCCAGCACTACGGTGCAGTGGGCTAAGCCTACACCTGCGGGAACGGCATCACATACAGGTGCCAGTGCTTGTCACAGATGCTCAACTTCCAATTCAGTTTCCTGTTTATGGTCTGGGAAAGCAGCATAAGCTGGCTCACAAACTTGGATCTCTGCACACACATGGGAGACCCAGGGGAAGCTCCTGGCTCTCGGATTTGCATTGTAGCCATCTGAGGAGTGAACAAGTAAATGGAAGATTGTCTCTCTCACTCCCCCTCTTTCTTCTCTCTCTCTCTCTCTCTTTCTCTCACTTTTTTTTGTGTGTGTAACTCTGCTTTTCAAATGAAATTTTTTTCAAAAAATCTTTAAAATATATATATATAGGAAAATAAAAAATGTAGAAAAAATATCCTACAAAGAAAATGAAGAGGAACTCACCCTGTTACGCATCAAAATAAATTTCAGGCGGCAATAAAAAGTGTATCTGACACTCTATAGAATAGATTAATTAAATTAGGTAGAACCTCAGCATGTCTATGGAAATTTTCTATGAAAAATGGGCCATTAAAGATCAGTGTGTAAAGATGGATTATTCATAGCAGGGGGTAAAAGATTGATTATTCAAAAGAGAGTGTTTCATCAAAGAGTTAAACATCAGGGGGTGAGCATCTGGCACAGTAGTGAAAACACTGCTTGGGAAGCTTGCAGTCCCTCCCAGGGGGCCCGGATAGAAGTCCCAGCTCTACTACCCAGCTCCTGACTATCCACCAACTTCCTTGCCAGAGTTTGCCCTGGCAGACAGCTCAAGTATCTGTGTCTGTGCCCTCTATCTCAGAGACCCAGATTAGAGGCTAAGCTTTGGCCTGGCAGAGCCCCAACCACCGTGAGCATTTGGGAAGGGAATCAGTAGACAGTCTGTCAGTCTTGCTCCCTGTGTTTCTCCCTTTACATTAAAATGAAAAGAAATGAACATTTAAAGCAATATATGATGGGTCAAGTAGAGGTGAGAATTAACAGAGACATATATTCAACTCTTAAGATATTTTTGTTTGAATAATTAGTTGTTAAACACACCTGAAGTCTTCACAAATGAGGGAGAAAGCTAGCAAAGACAACGCTAGGGCAGAAGCTGGAATAGTGTGTTCTTAGTAGACCACCTGCTGATGGACCTTGGGCTTGCCATCAATCTTCAGATCTGAGCTTTGTGATTTGCAAAATGGAGCCATTACTATCTACCTTTCCAATCTAAGAGATTACTACTAAGATCAAGTAAATTGACAACGGTCAACTAATGGCTGCAGCACTACACACATGTGGTCAATCCTTTGGAGAATCTTGAACAAATTTGTTTAAACATCCATTGCTATTTCTTCCCAACATGTTGTGCCACTGTAAGAAACAAAAACAAAACAAAACCAAACCAAAAACCCTCCTTTACTCTGATACAAACAATTTCCAAATGGTTATGTTTAAAAATTTTTCAAATTGGAATAGGTTGATGAATGACTAGAATACATGACAAATACCTAGAAATGGCATTTGTGGGTGAATGTTCATTGTAAAATGCTTTCAATTTTTTAAAGACTTACTTTTATTTTAAAGGCAGATTTACAGAGACAGAAGAAACAGAAAGAAAGGTGCTCCATCTACTGACTCACTGCCAAGAGCCAGAGCTGAACTGATCCTAATCCAGGATCCAGGAGTTTTCTATCGGTCTGCCACGTGGCCCGTGTTCTTGGGTGCAGGGACCCAAGACCTTGAGCCATCATCCACTGCCCTCCACGGCCCCAAACAGGAAGCTAGAGCAGAAGTTGAGCAGCCAGAATTAAATCAGTGCTCGCATAGAATGTTGGCATCACAGGTGGAGGTCACTGTGTTGGTCCTACATTCTTGTAACTTTTTTGTGTGTTTGAAATTTTCACAAGAAAATGAAATACTCATTAAAATGGGAGATACACACTCATGCCTCTATATTGGAAGCTTCTGTAGCCACAAACACAACCAACTATGGACTGGAAAGTACTTTGAGGTACCAGCGTTAGAGGCACAGCAGGAGAAGTTACTGCTTCTGACACTGGTATTCCATATAGGCATTGGTTCTAGTCCCAGGTGTTTGATTTCCACCCCAGCTCCCTGCTAATAAAGACAGCTAAGGCAGAAGACAGCCTAAATGTTTGGACTTCCCCCTGCCATACACACCCACATCGGAGACCAGATGGAGACTCTGGCTTGGCTCTGGCTGTTGTGGACATTTGAGAAGTGAACCAACGGATGGGAAGATCCCTCTGTGTATGTCTCTCTGCGTCTGTAACTCTGCCTTTAAAATACATAAACCTTTTTTTTTTAAAGAAAACTATTTTAAGAAAATGCAATTGTACTAAGCACTAAACTATTTAAGGGCCTGTACATTGCATTAGGAATTGTAAGTAATCTGGAAATATTTTAATGTATTTGGGAGAATATGAGTAGGCAATATGCAAATATAACATCCTTTTCTATGACGCCTCAGCAGCCACATTCATGGTGTCCATGGCTGGTTATGGAATCAGTGCCACTGGAATACTGGATTCTGAGCATTGGAACAATTATATTCTATTTTCCTTTGGTCATGTAAAAGAGAGATTAGGCTCATTTGCACAAAAAGTACTCTGCGTTAAAGGCTAGTTGCACCACTAATTTATTCAATTGGGGCAGTTTTTTGCCCATGATTTCTTCAGCACCAGTTTAGGGCGCAGAGCCAGGTCAATGTGTGGACACTCCCACCTCCAGAACAACACATATTCCAGGAAACAGGTGGAAGGAACACCAAGCCAGGAGGCAACAGCGCCGGATCAGGCTCGGCTGTGCTGTGTGAGACCCTGAGAATAATGTTTCATTTTTCTCATCTGCAACATAGGACATTACACCATGGTGTCGCAGAATGGTTTTTAAACCACTCCAAATTTCCTTCTGCATCTGAATATTTTTTCCTATTGACGTCATTTTTGAGTACTTTTTGGGATGTTATTGAGAATTTCAAATGCTTTTTGAAGATGCAGTTCCCTTCCCTTCTTCCTGGACCTTGCCCAATAGCTTATACATAGTAATCGCTCAATAAATATTTATTGATTTGATCTGATAACCTAACAGCGTTAGGATGCATTTATTCAGAAAACATGTTAGTTATTTGGCCATTACAATTGCCTTGACCTGATGGATACATCAAAAACCTTGAGACCTGCCTGTCTGATGCAGCAGAAACTAAGTTTAGACTAATCCTAGGAGACCTTGAAGTGAAGGCAACATTATGTCTTGGGTTGTTTTGTTTCACAGGGATACATAGGATAGCGGCAAGAGGAAAGATAATAAATCTAACTGATCGCCTTGTATGTTATCGCAACACAGAGTCAGGCCCCACGCCGGACTGCGGTATTTAAATGAAAGCCACACCGAGTCAACACGATGCCAGGGGACAGAATAGACTGATACTCTTAATTCTGAAAAACTGTATTGGTAATCAATTGGTATGTGAGAGCAATTGAAAAGCTGTCCAATTTCAATTGCGGTCTAAGTTGGGAAACAATTTGAAAATAATAGCTCATACAAAGAGTTTTTGAAGCAGTCAATATGGACTTCATGTGAAGGACAAACAGGCATTTGGCAACATGTGCTGCGCTCAGCCGGTGTGCATCAGACAGGATCTGCAGCGCCACCGCAGGCTCCGCTTGCAGCAGCTCGGGACGTCTCAGAGCGTGGCTCTAGGGAGGCTGTTTAATGGGATAGTCACCAAGAAAGCATTCCCAATGAATGCATGGCACTGTGGGAATTCCTATTAACCTATTATTAACCTATTATTGCGTTTGTGTTTTTAGTTGTGATTTACTGAGCTGATTTACATTAGAAATGTTTCTTGTTTATGGTGTAGTCACATGAAGAGAAGCTATCTCCCACCATCACCTCCGGTCTCTAAATCACTGTTTTCATTTTCTTTTCTTTTTGAAGGAGTTTTTAAAATGTTTTTAAATTTTTTTTAAGATTTATTTATTTATTTGTTCATTTTAATTAGAAAGTCAGGTTTACAGAGAGAAAGAGAGACAAAAAGATCTTCCATCATCTGGTTCACTCCTCAAGTGGCCACAGTGGCAGGAGCTGAGCTGATCCAAAGCCAGGAGCCAGGAGCTTCTTCTGGGTCTCCCATGTGGGTGCATAGTCCTAAGGCTTTGGGCCGTCCTCTATTGCTTTAATATGGTAAGTAGGGAGCTGGAAGGAAAGTGGAGCAGCTGGGATATAAACTGGCACCCATATGGAATCCCAGCGGATGCAAGGTGAGGAGGACTCTAGCCACTAGGCTAGAGCACTGGGCCCTTTTATTTTTTCGTTTCACAAAACCCTATGGGGTCAGGAAAGCCAAACAGAAACAAAGTTGTGCAAATTGTTCCTTAAATATTAAATGAAGAAAAATAAGTTCTCTGGCTAAATTTCACTTTACCACAAAATATGAAAATAGAACATTGACGGAACTCAACTGTTTATTTGAATTTTAGAGATGTGTACTTGCTTTTGAGAGCTGAAATTATTAGTGTGTCCCTGGTAAAAAAAAAAAAAAACCACAGAGAGGAACTACAACTAAATGACTTCCAACCTTTTTACCCATCCCAACATTATGATTCTGGCATTATAGAAACCTCTACAGATGGTTGCCCGAATTGCTAGAAAATCCCCAGAAGTGGGTCTCCTCACCCAACCCAATTGATGGGTGGTGAGGTGCTGCCAAAATGCCCATTTTACTGCAAAGCAAAGAGCAAGGAGCCAGACAGCTACCCGGGCTCCTCAAGGGATTACATGGAAAGGTTCATGTATTCTCAAGTTGGAGTTGAGAGGCTTGTGCTCCTGCTGTGTCCAGGTCCCTGGGAGGGCTCAGGACTCCTGCCTTTGCCTTGATAATGCCATGCGCCTTAGGAAATTTTGATGGTGGTGAGGCGGCCTTGCAGCAGTCTGGGTGGGACTTAGGGCTCAGGATCTGGATCTCTTGGGAAAGAAGCATCTCAAGACAGGACTAGACATCAAGATATCAGCTCTGGGGGAAAGAAATGACCTTGCGGGGTCTGTGACCAGGGCTACACTGCTCCCTCAAGTTGAGTAATAAATTTTAGTCTTAGTAAACTGCAATGAGTTGGAAATCACAAAAATAAGGCAAAGAAACCTTGAGCTAAAAGAACGACTCTGGGTGGTGGAGACTAGACCCTGATGACACCAAGGCTCTGTGTGTAGGCTCAGCTTCAACATGTGCTCTCACACACCATGTTTGAATGGTGCAAATCTTCACTACCAATGTGACCGAAGGCAGCAACTAATGGGTTGAAATTTTTCTTTAAGATTTAGTTACTTTTATTGGAAAGGCAGATATACAGAAAGAAGGAGAGATAGAAAAATCTATCCATTGGTTCACCCCCTATTTGGCCATAATATCTGGAGGTGAGCTGATCCAAAGCCAGGAGTCAAGGACTTCTTCTGGGTCTCCCATGTGGGTGCAGGGTCCCAAGGCTTTGGGCCGTCCTGTACTTTCCAAAATCACAAACAGGTGTCTGGAAGGGAAGTGGAGCAGTTGGGATGTGAACTGGTGTGCTTATGTGAAAGATGAGAACTTTAGCCACTGGGCTAGCACGCCAGGCCTGCAGATTGAAGCATTTTACTTTACTGAAAATAGAGTTTGAATTCAATTTTAAAAAAGAATTGATATAATAGAATCAAATAATGGTGAGATTTAAAATCATATATATGTATGTGTATATATGTGTGTGTGTATATATATATGCATCACACACTGCTCTCCCCACCAACCCCTGCTGTTTTTCTGTTTATTTTATTCTTTTCTAACTTCTGTAGGAGCATATGCTTGCCTAATGATGTAAGCAAGCAGACCAACGTCTCCCTCTGAGAGGATTTAAATGTAGTATGCCCAGGGATGTCCTGGATGGCTTCTGGAACTTGCTTCCAGCCCTAATTTTGCTATTTTTGATAAAGACACAATTTCCAAGTGGCTCATTTACATACCCCCACAAACGAAGAGCAGGCAGCTGTTTGCCCACCCTGATGGCGCTTGTACCCGCACGGACATGCAAATGAGGTGCTGCCTGCTCAGCGCAGTTGTGTATTTATTAAATTTACTCTCTTCCTAATAGGCTTGCTTGACAGGGGTTGAAGGGAGACCTTTTAAATGATGATCTGGGATCTAAGTAATATATAAAGTGCTGCTAAAAAAAAAAGGCACCCTGAAAATTGTAAATCAGAGATTGACTCCTCATTGATTTCGTAATCTTTAACTTTTACCAGCTGAGCAAGAAAATTTCCCACAAGTGGCTAAATGACTTCAACAAGTAGCTTTGTGCCGAAAGTCATCTCAAATCATTGTTGAGTCACTTTTCTCCTATTTTTAGTTTGCCCTAAAAATAGACTTTATTATCTATTAATGATAATGTCGTAGTCTAGGGGAAAAAGACAACTCTCACTTTCTTAGCACAGAGGTTCCTAACCCAAGGACAGGGACCCCGACAAGAGTTGGTTCTATGTGTGTATAAAGATAGTGATTAGTAAAACTATACAAAAATATAATCTCTATCATGATCATGTTATTTATATATTTAATACCTATAAATTAAGTATGTATTTAATATATATGTGTATTAAATAATTATGTATTTATATATGTATATTAAATAATTATATATTTAATATATTAAATAATGTATATAAAATAATTATACATTTAATAGACATGTATATTTCTTACGCATTCCAGCATCTCTCTGGATCTGATTACAGACAATGACTTTACCGTGATCTTTTTTTTCTATCCTCTCTGTTATCAAGAGCATGAATGAAATCTATAGTTCTTTTAAAAATCCTAAAACTAACCCTAAATAGGTACAAAATACACTCCACAGTGTGTTACAAGTCCTGCATTTACTTGCAAACTTCACACATTAAGAGCCCCATGAATTTAAAAGTTGAACGAAGGCTTCTTAATTGTGGATTCAACAAATGCATGAAGGTCTATATGTGGCTTTTGTGGATATACTGAGTTTTAATTCAGGGAGCATTTGAGAAAATATAACAAAGAGTGTACAACTTATAAATAGCAAAATTCAACTTGACCCACTACTTCCTATTTTACAAAGATGACATTGTTCTTTCCCTGCTAATATTTCCTTATTGCGAAGAGACAGGCTGACTTTGCAATGATCTTATTTTCAGAGCCAGGATAGCACATTTTTAGTCACCTCTTTGTTTTTAGACAGGATGGCATTAAAGATCATTCTGGGCCATAATACATCACTTCTCATCTGTTTTCAAAGATGTTCGTGGAAAATAGTTTCTAATATTTTCTAGTTATTAATCTCACCTTAATTTTCTCTGCTCAAGCTTTTTTTTTCTATTTCCAATAACAATTCTATGCACACACTTTAAATGTACTATTTCCTCTTTGGGTAGAAACTGGAAATAATTGACTGTATTTCCTTTAATGTCTTAAGGCAATTTATATTCTAAAATTTTTATCACAAAGCATTTCACAAGCTAGGAAATACAAACCTCTTCAGTTTTTGTCATGTGCTTAATTTTAGCAATCCCTTTTCTGTGACTCTCCTAAGATTTATGCATTGCATTAGCTGATCTCATTTGAAAGAGCTTGAAATGAAGTGTTGATCATTGCCAATAAAAGAAGGGGCTTGGTGACACGTTTCTTTGGTTTCTTCCTCTGTTTGTGCTGTCAGGTTCAGGCCAGAAGCCAGAGAGCCACGTCAGATTCAGCTTGTGAAATTACATCGTTTTTCAGCATTTCTGCTTATCTCCTCATTTTTCAAGCTAAGGTTTTATTTTCCCAGAATCATTGGCTATAAAATGAAAAGCCTTTGGATAAAGGTGCTTGCTGTTACACTAGATGAAAATACAGTATGCCTCACTGACAATACATTGTATGCATCCCAATTTTGTTTTTTTTTTTCTGCTTTCAGCAAAGATGCTATTCTTAGTCCTTTGGTTGCTAAGTTTTTACGGGGCTTATTTCTTTGTAAATGTATCCAATTAAAGAAATCCACAAAAGTAAGGAAATCCCCTTAGTACCCATTCGAGGGATAGGAAAAAAATGCCTCAGTCCCTGGGATACTGGTGATCAAAGCATTTAACATTTTAGTTTAGATTCTAATCCTAATGTATTAGGATTTAAAGTTTAAAATTTTAATTATTAGAGCAAAGTATTAGATGACTTGGCATTGCGAGAGATTATTTCCCTTACAATCGAGAATCAAATACTCTTTTTAACTTCACAACTCTGAAACAACTGAAGATTCTCCAGAAGAGGCAGTCAGAAAATTGAGCTTCATTCTGGATTCCTGCTGCCTTTATTATTCATACTATAAACTACATCACTTAGTTATGTATTATAATGATTTAACCAATTTCTTGTTGTGTGTATTTTCTATCTCCCCAATAGGATTTTATGATATATTCATCATTAAATTGTGATTATTATATTAAGTAGATAATATATAGCATTAAAGTCTTAAATAGATGAATTTTAATAGAAGACTATTTTTATAGAGGGTAATTAATGATTAATGCAACTCAATTATTCTTAAGTTTTATCCAAACATGCTGTTTATTGCCCTATCTCTTGGCTAGCTCTCTCTGCCTCCAAACAAGGATGTGCTCCTTTTAAAGTTTGCCTACACAAAGGGGAAGGCAGTCTTTAGTGAGTGCCAACCCCATCTTGGGCTCTTTACACCCTGGATAGAATGATTTCATCTTCCACTGAAAACGTCCCCAGGCAACTCCGTGCCACTGTCACAAATCCGCCTCTCTAGGATCTCTGTGTAAATCTTGCGGCTTGCATGTCTATCCTTAATTTCATCTTCATTGAAGCACATCATTGAAAATATGCTGTATTTTTTGTTCCTCATCTAATCTTCACAGAAGAAAACCAACATAATGGGATGAGAAAAGACTCTTTGGAGGACAATAACTTGTGGGTTTTCATCTTACAAATTGCCATAAGACTCTTAAGTTTACTAAGGAGTGGTGTGTTGCCCTGTTTTCTGTGTGTCTGAACTGCAGGCTCCGCGGTGCCAGCAGTCAGCATCCCTACATCAAAGAAACAGTAATGCCGAAACAGGAATGCAGGCTTCCATGAAATCCTCACTCCAAGTTGCTTTAAGGACAGCAGCCCAGATTTTCCTTGGAGTAACTGAGACAAAGTTCATTGTCCAGACAAGAGCGAATGTGCTTTGTTAGCTGATTGTGACATAATGAGCTGACAATCTGGCACTAGTACGTTCTGTGCAAACAGAACAACAATGTGGGGGAGTGTGGTAAGGTTAACCCGTGTGGAAGCTTCTCATTATTAAAGGTAACCCTGGGAAAAACAGATGATACACTTGAGCTGGAATTGATTTGTGTCATCACGGTAGTTAAGGAAGAAATGAACGTGGCCAATTTGCTAGGGATTTCGGAACATTTATTCAAGGAAATGAAGAAATTCACTCGCATCTGATGTCGCTGTTCTTTCCAGAGTGAGTAAAGTCAGGAGTTGGTGATGAGAATTCAGCACGTGGCTGTCCAGACCACCTGCACGCTGACTGTTGCTTCCAGGAAAATTTCAGGTTGCTTTTCTCTCCATGAAGTTTCCCTTCACTTGTTTTTGTTTTGAGCATAGATTAGCAGGATTCTCATACTTACGATGCAAACTTGAAAACCGAGGAGAGAGATGAAAAAACGGGGGAGTGAATGATGACATCTATCCCATCTAGCTAGAGGAAAACCAAAAAATCTATTTAATAGAGAAGGAAAACTTAGGCACGCAGCTTGCTTAAGTTTGCTATGATATTGCAAGCCAAAGGCGATAAACTGTTCAGTTGCTGCCATCTGATGTTTCAATCAATACTGGTCTTTTCCATCTTTCCTCTCCTGCTCTTTTCCAGAGTGGAGTCTTCGGTTTTGCCACGATTCTTGCTGGACTGTCAGATTTCCTAGCTGACCCAGACGGAGAAATCTTGAAGAACTTGCGGGTCCACAGCTGCCTCTCTGTCGAGGACGGTGGCTTTGATTAAAGGGGAGAGCCCCCCCTGGCTTTCACGGATCGCATCAATCACGTTGATCAGCCCCCAAAAGGCAACATATTGTCTGGGACTCGGCCAAGGAGGGATATCCATTTCACAATTGCACTTACATCTTTCAGCCAGCAATCAGTTTATTTTTGGCTCTTGAAGTCTGAAACTTACTTTGCAAGCAGCGTTTACGTTTTCACACTTTGCACCAGCCTGTCCGTGATAACTTCCTCTTTACTCAAACAGAAGCGTCTTTATGGAGACAATTTGCTCCTGCCTGCTTCGAGCCTGGAGTTGCACATTTCTTTTCTAAGGCTCAGGTGGTAGAGTTTGGTGGAGTGTTGAGGATTTTTAAAAATCTGATTATTAATTCTAAACTTCTGTTATAGATTTCTTGGCAGAAAAGTCTCATTTCAGACAAAGCTCCAGGAAACCAGAACTGCGCGAGCTTGGAATATTCTTAAGGAAAAAGTAAAAAAAAAAAAAAAAACAAAAAACAAAAAAACCCAACGAAATCAGAGCTTGAGTCCTCAGATTCTTACGCATGCGGATAGCTATTGTTGACGATAACACCACGAGACAGTCAACCTTAATGGCTACTCCACTTTTTACCATCAAGTGCATTATTTGTCTAAAAGCATACATGATGATTTTTAACATTGAATATTGCAAAGTATGAAAGATAAGGTATACATTAGAGCTTAGGACCCTCATCAGCACCTAACACAGGTTGCAGACATGAAATTCTGGTATTTGCTGCATATTGTACTTCCCTTTATACTAGCACTGTTTAAAACTCCGTTTACTGTGGTGGTCAGTTTCCAGGGTGTCCCTTCACTGAGATGCTGCGTCACTGAAAGAATGAGATGCTTACCAGGAGACACATGGAAAGTATCAGACAAAGATTAATAAGTGAAACATATTTACTAAGGAAAAAAATTTAAAATATATTTTCTGCAATCTCATAAACTAAAATGCATCTTCCAAGTATTGTCAGTGCCTTGCAAAACATTTCACATTAATGAATTAGAGTAGCTGATTAAAGCATTTTTTTATTACTTTGGTTTTGTAAATGATATAATGAATTACAGATTCAAATTCAGAGACTTTTTAAAAAAGAAATCCCTGGTTGCTTTTAAGACTTAAAAATCAGTGTGCAAATTCAAAAACCAATTATGACTAAATCTTTCTTAGGATTCGTATCACTCTAGCTGAAGGGTTATTGAAATCTAAATACCTTTTTAATAATAAATGATTAAGTCACTTATGACATACAGCATTTGTAAAGTATATCTGTTAAAACTTAATGTCAAATTGCTCTAGGTTTTCTTTTGGATGTAAATACCCTAAGCAGATGATTTTAATACATTTTCAACACTATCATTATACTATTTGAATAATTGTTTTTAAGACAGGTCTCTTCTGAAATTATTCATGAACTATTATTTGGTCATGCTCTTCTCTTTTGAATTACCAGGACTAAGTGTGAATTTTTTACTCAATTATTTTCTCAGATAACAAACTATAAAAAGGCATGATCACAATATGTTCCTGAAAATTAACTCAAGATCTTAGCTTCCGTTTTAGTGGCTATATTACAGGCGTTGGGAGCAGCAGTAAGGCAGTAAGTGTTGAAACCTGATTGTGTTTAAATGAGGTAAGATATGTTAACTTTCATCAGCAATAACCAGCTTTGAAATCTGCTGCTGGATTCTTAATTACTTTTAAGCGCTTTCCTTAAATTATTTTAAAAGGCCTTCTTTCTAGGTTCTGGAACTATAAACGTCTCTTTTACAGCCTGTGTTTACTGTCTAAACTTCCTCTCTATAAATAATCTGATATATATATATATATTTGGTACAATTTGGCATTAGGATAAGTTGATCCAATGTTTTCCAATGTATTCAAAGTATTGCAAAATCTCATTTCAATTTGCTTTGCTTGTCAGCTTCTCTGAAGGAGGCTGTTGTGCAGTCAGGTTCATGTTGGGGGGTAAAAATGCTAAGTGACACTGTTTCACAAGACCAGTTAGTCTATGAAATCTTTATTTTGAACCCCATACTGCAGATCTGTTTTTCAATGTCACAGTGACGTCCTTCATTCAGTCACATGTAGGAGAAGGATAAGCAATTGGAGCCTGGCACGGGCGTCACTGGTCACAGTGAGACGTACTTAAAAATATACGGTGTGTTCCATTACCCTGAAATGCGTACTTTGATCAAGTAAATGCTCTAATGAAGTTTTGATTAATTTGTATGTTTAAAGGTGGTTGTTTAAGTCATAAATTAAATCCCAGAAAAGAATAAAACACAGAAGACGGGGCAAAGCTATTATTTGCCTAAATGAATCTCATAACCTATGATAATTTCTCATTAATTTAACCGAGTTCCTTGACTTTCTTCATCTTGATTTTCCTGTTAGATATCTACCACTTCAATAAGTAGCCAATATTATCATGCACTGAACTAAGTCAGCAGTTTTGACATCTTCATTTCAATGTCCTTTTCCGTACCTTCAGCAATGTTAATGTTACAAATTATAGGAGGGTATATTAATAGCCATACCCAAGAAGCAGAAAGAAAAGTGCATTTTTTTAAACTAAGTACTAACTTGGGATTTCCCGGGCCCATTGTCAAGTCAGCCGAACCCACAGCTCCTCCATTGTGATGATAATGGATTCTGTGTTGTTGCCGCAAAGGTCATGGGGTCACCGTAAGCTCCTTAATGGACTGTGAAATAACTTTAACTGCATTAACCTCTCTGGATCACATGGGTGGCACCAACAGCCACTCCTGAAATTCTCATTCGCTTATAGAGACAATACCATTAGATTATTATATTTTTCATTTGGAATAGCAATAGGCTCAAAGCAATTATGCAGCTAAGCATTTCCATTAAAAGAATAG
Source organism: Ochotona curzoniae (assembly GCF_017591425.1). NCBI lineage: Eukaryota > Metazoa > Chordata > Mammalia > Lagomorpha > Ochotonidae > Ochotona > Ochotona curzoniae. Next base: position 25,005,269 of record NW_024466219.1, read on the forward strand.
GACCTTAAAGAAGATTAACTAGGGCATCTCTGACATCAGATGTTTGGGATGAAGAGGCAGATGCTTGGGAAATTTCTTCGGACACCTTCTAACTCAGGAAAAGTCTAGGAGCCTTGGCATTAGGTTGTAAAGTCAGTCAATGGGAGGAAAATATCTCATACATAACACGAACCCCAAATGAAGTCTTCCTAATGTCTCTGCTGGGCTCTAGAGTTAGAGCACAAAAGAAATTCCAATTTTACTTCTTGAAATCAACTGAGAAACTTTGAGAAGTTTAAGAACTGAAAACTTAGTGAAAACAACAACAACAACAACAACAAAAACCCTAAACTTAAAGGCATGTGCTATTCTTTCTTGGCTTCTAAGGATTCTTCCTGAAAAAGCAGTAACTTTGCCCCAGGAATTTGCATGTTTTTCTGCTTTTTGCCTACAAGTTACTGTATCTTAGAGACTGAAATGATTTTCTTTGAAACCACCCAAAGTGGAAAGGGTTATTATGTGAAGGGCAAGAATAATTTCTCTTGGTTTGCATAAATATAACCAGACATCTATTTACCCATTAGATAAACCCTGTTGGATAAGCACTCAAGTGAGATTTAAAGAGTACTACAATAGTATGATCATTAAAATATCTCATTGTCATCTTGATATGAGAAAAATGCATCACATTTAACATATGTTTTAAATGTGACTTGCTTTTCTAATGGCATATCATGAACTGCAATGTGAAATCAAGTAGATCATACATATGTACTTCAATATTTTGAAAATTAGAACCTAACTAGCAAACAATTTTTACATTCACCATTCACTTATAATTTCTAGAAAAATCTATGCTAATTGTGTTTTAGATTTGGAATATAGAGTAAAGTCACTGAAGAAAGCTCTGTTTAGTCTGGATTTACGTAATGTGTTAGCCTTGAAAGAACTGCCTTGTCTTTTTTTTTTTTAAGATTTGTTGAGAGATGGTATTTTTTTAAGATTTAATGAGAGATTGTATTGTTGTTTCTAGGAATGCTAAAGAGAAAAAGAAGTCTTTGAGCATGGCAGTTTAGCTTTTGGTGTATAAATGCCATTTTTACAGTGTCCTACAATTCTGATAATAAGAGCAAACTATGCCAAAGACATCAAAATCTGTCACTTGGTCACAGTAGCTACTGATATTTAGAAATTGCTTTGTGACGTCTGTACCTATTCCCCTAGGAGCTGCATTGTTTTGTCTATCTAGAGCAGTTATGACGTATATTGTCACCCAACCCAGATGGTTCTTCAGCCTTCTATTCACCTGTTCTTTGATCAAGCAATTAATTATTGCACATTTTAAGTACCTTAAATACATAGACATTCCAGAGCTGGAGGTGCTGGAGGTATGATCAGCATTATAACATTGCAAGGTGGGAACTTGGAAAAGGGTGTTTATAATGCACAAAACAGTTGAAATGAAGGTGTACTTCAAATTTTTATTCTCTTTTCACTTTGGCTCAGACTAAACCTACTACCCAAGATGCTTGGAGCTACGGTTCATGAACATGGCATGCCTACTTTGCTCCCCTTCTGAATTCTGACTTGATTCTCCCAGCTGTTAATTCATGACATGATGTTCTCTGCTTGGAAGACTATGAATGAACTCAAGATATGAGATGTGCCATGTAAGTTGCTTGCATGTCCCATGACCCAGTTACAAAAACAAAGACCAGTTGATTACTCCATGAATATGTAGGCAACAGCAAGGAGCTAGTTGGATTATTCTTTTTGGTTTCCTTAAACATAACCTAGGAGTTAAGATTGGTGAATTACGATAAATTACAATGTGACTGAGTGAATTCTCTTGTTATCCTCAAAGAAGACAAGTCTTTTTTAATAATGGCCAGGGTACCAGCTTATAAATAGTATTAACACTATAAGGAATGTAAAAATGCAGAACCTTCCATGCAGTGCCTGCATTTCTCTTGCATCTGCCATGCTGCCAAGAATAAGAACACACTGTATGCAGAGGGGAAGAAACTCCATTGATAAGTCCACAGTATATTGAAAAGTAGGAAAAGGATGATGCACTTAAAAGGATGATGCACTTACACCAGTGGTAAAAAGTTGTGTTGTATAGCCCCAATCAATTAATAGAAAGCATTATGTCCATAGAATAAAATAAACCCTCGTAAAATTAATTCAGTAGAGACAGACATAGAAAAAATTAACAAAAATTCTACACTTTTTAATACTAAACATACTCCAAAAATTTGGGACATTTTACAAAAAAAAAATTTTACAAAATAAAAATTCACAATTACTGCTGTGTTTAAATTAGACAAAAATTATGACAAAAATTATGGGGTGAAAGAGCCCCATAAGAGAGCTAAAACTGTAAAATGCTATAATAAATCATAGGGCTGGAATAAATCATGGCAAAATATTCTTATATATGTAACACCCAAAACATGAGTAAAAAAAGGAAAATTAGCTTTTTGTCAAAATTTAAAAGTATTTGTCTTTCAAGGGACTCCACCAAGAAACAACATATATTCATATAAAACAGAAAAATATTTTTTAAAAATTTATATTTATTTGTTTTTCTTGGAAAGTCAGATTGACAGAGAGAAAAATCTTTCATCTGCTGGTTCTCTCTCCAAGTGACAAATGGCCAGAGCTGAGCTGATCTGAAGCCAGGAGCCAGGAGCTTCTTCTGTGTTTCCCATGTGGGTTCAGAGTCCAAGGACTTAGGTCATCCTCTACTGTTTTCCCAGGCCACAAACAGGGAGCCGGAAGGAAAGTAGAGAAGCTAGGATAAGAACCGGAACCCATATGAGATTCCAGTGCGTGCATGGCAAGGTTTTTAGCAGTGTGATTAACATACCAGGGCCGGTACAACAGAAAATTATTGAGCCATAAAAATGAATGCCTTGATACACTCTACATACAGCATGGGTGAATCTTGAAAACAGCATGCCAAGAGAAGCACGTCAGCCAGAAGTTCACCCATTATATGACTCTAAAGCAAATTGGTGCTTGCGCAGAGGTAGACATGGGTAAGTGACAGGATAACTCACAGATATCAGGGTTCCTTTTGTGATAATGGAATTGCCTTAAAATTAACTACAGTAAATGTTACACAATCTATAAATACACCAACTGCACTGTACAATTTAATGGGTGGACTGTATGGCATGTGAATTATATCATAATAAAGCTGTTAAAAGGATAATTCTACTATATATTTTTTAAGACACGTACTGTGAAACTATATAATTGCCTTCCACATCAAAGAAATTATTCTCTAACAATAAAGATGGAAGATAAAGAATTTGTTATTCTAGAAATCAGACTTTAGGAAGCAGATTAGGGTGGTTCATTGAAATAGTTGGCAGTGGGTCCTTAAGATAAAGGACAACTTGCACTTTTGTGTACAGGATATAGGTTTGGTTTAACCTCTAGTTTCATGATTATATGAGTACAAGTGAGCTGAAGAACTTTAAATGGTATATCTTAAAAATTGGAACTGTTCAAATGTCAGAAATTTATTATTTATTCTTCAAGAACCATTGCCTCAGTTTCATTGCTTTCCGTGTGTAAATTGGATTTGCAAGTATTTTATTTGTTTGTTTGTTTGTTTGTTTGTTTGAAAGTCAGATTTACAAAGAGAGGATTGATGGAGAGAGATCTTCCATTTACTTGCTGATTCACTCCCCAAGTGGGTACAACAGCTGGATCTGGACTGGTCTGAAGACAGAAGCCTGGAGTTTCTTCCAGGCGCCACTCGTGGGTGCAGGGGCCCAAGCATCTGGGCCATCTTCTGCTGCTTCCCAGGCCATAAGTAGTGGGCTAGATCAAAAGTGAAGCAGTTGAGACTAGAATTGGCACCCATATGGCATGCTGGCATCTCAGGTGAAGGCTTAGCCTACTATGCCACAGAGTTAGCCACTCAAGTAATTCTTGTTCCCATATAGTTTTCTCCGGGCCCCAGTTTTCCCAGTATCATGTCCATCTTTACTCTGAAGTTTTTAAACAGTAGAAGATCTCTACAATAAATGTGGCTATTACTCTGAAAACCTGAAATGGTATTCTTTTCAGTATTGAAATAGGAAGCAATATTTTACAAGTAGGTATCATTTCAGCATACATACCATGATTTGGCTCCATTGGGATCCATTCTTTGCCCTGGAGAAGATGGATAATGGTGAGTGAGTTTTTATAGAAATGTTCTCACTGAAGTTTATTTGCCTCAGGTCTTAAGGTGGCAGAGCATTTTGCTGTGAAGGCACTTGCAGCTTCACATTGCTCTATCTTTTCTGCTTTATGTTACAGGTCTGGCTTCCATTAGCAACCACTAAATGACAGATTTTTAATCCACATGGGCATTTTTCATATATCAGGAGACACTTTAAAAAGCCTGAAGGTGCCCATATTAATATCACACCCTTCAAGGATATTTCAAAATCCCCCAGAGGGCTGTTTCCTTTTCTCTCCTCGGTGTACATAGTTCAAAAAATGTCGAGTACCGTTATGGGGTGTTGGCCTTTTATCTTCAGGAAGGGATGATTCAGGAAAATTCTGTGGGGTGGCTCACTAAATTGGGCCTGGTGACAAAGACAGTCACCATATCAAAATGAAGTAAAATGGTGGGGTGAGTTGCTTGTCCAGCGATCTCGTATCACATCAAGGCACTGAGCCAGTTATGGCAGTGCTGCAAAATTATGTAAGACCCAGTCCCCAAGTGCAGTGAGGAAGGCAACATACATACCTAACCATACTATCAGGCTATATGTCATGAGAGGATTTAAATTACACAAAATTAAGTTAATAGAAATACATTTCTATGAGAACTTAAGAGGAAACCTTGTCCTGTCTGTGAAGATAATGATATTGGAATCAAAACTTGAAGTCGGATAGATATCAAGAGGTTAAATGGATGGGGAATACATTAAATACAAAATTAACGGGAGAAACAACGAGGCACAAAGCTATTTTAACATGGATCTTTATTTTGGCTGCATCATAGAAAAATTAATAAGAGTCTAGAAAGTAAATTGAGACTAGATCATGAATGAGATTATAATGCCAATTGGAAGAATTCAGATTTCACAAAGATATGCCAGCCACTAGACCATTGCGACTAGTTTAGGCAAGTGTCAATGAATGCTTTGCCTTTCATAGAAGAAATGGCTTTTTTTTAAAGCACCTGAACACACACAGAAACGGACCGATTTGACAACTACTCTGCAGGTGGTAGAGACTTAGTGACTATAGAGTGCAAAAGTAAGGACAGAAGGAAGGGAACGTACCTGGTTAGAAACGATGTGTAGAATAGAAATGAGAATCTAAAGAGAGAGCATAGTTTGTGGACATACATATGGGTTAGGTTTGTGAAATATTGCTATTGAACATTTCAGCTTATCTAAAGCACGATGTCAGGTGAGAGGTGACAATGTGTGATTAGAGTTGAGAAGGGTCAGGACTTCAGACCGTGGTTATAGTTTCGACCTACACCACTATCCTGGCTCTAAGCCTCCTGATTTGATGAACAAGAAATGAGTTACACATGAGATGAAATCATTTGAGATACTATGTGAGGAATTAGAAGGACCCCTGCTGAAAAAAATATACTGGTAAGAAAAAAAAACTCAGAAGTATAGAAAATGGAAGTATATACATTTCTGATCAGGACAAGAGGAAGAGTCACAAATGAGGACCAGAGGAACATCAGAGAGGGAAGATCGGAAGTGCACAGGAATTTCAAAAAGTGGTTAGGAGACAAGGGAGTCGAATCATGATGTGTACAACTGCAAAGATAGGACTGGATGGTACAGCTGTTGTACAGAGGAAAAGAGCAAGCAACAAAATGACATCCATCACACTTCACTATGGCCTCAGCATTTACCACCATGGATACAGTACAGTCCGCAATCTGAAAAGGGACAGAGCTCTCTGGATAGAATTAGGTTACTAATGGCACAGGTGCTCTTTTGAAGGAAATCCCCCAGAAAGATTCCTTCCTAGCAGGTGAGGCAATTGCAAAAATATGGTGATATTGAAAGATATCTTGGTCTTGATACTTCTCAGAAATAATTTTCTGTTTGTTTAAGGATGATGTATTGGTATAGAAGCCTGAAATAGTCTAAGACAAATAGACTTAACTGTTATTAACTTACAGTTTTATATTATTTTTTCCAACTTACCGAACATTTTCAAAACTTTTGAGTGATGTAGAAAGTTTTATTGGCAAAGTTAGCTTTAAAACTGCCTCTAGCTTGTAGAAAGTCAAGTATTAAGCCAATGAGAAACAACAGATTAGAGAACAGGTATTATCTTGTAGAATATAATTAATATAGCTTATAATTAATTAATAGAGGCTCATCTCAAGAAATTCTCAATTCCTACCTAATTTGTAGGTGGGGCAATTTTATATAACCGCCTCATATTAAAGAGAAAAAAAATGATCATTTTGAATGCAAAAAGGAACATGTAAAGGTCATCTTTAATCATTTGAACTGTAATTAAAAAAAAAACTTTTTTCTAAATTCAAAAGCTAAAAAAAGGAATTAGGTAGAAAAAAAATGTATGTTCAGGATGATCATTTTTCAACTCCAGAAGACTAAATGCATACTACAGACTGTGAAACTCTGTATGCAAATCTTCACTTATCACCAATAAAAAATTCAGGTTTACTAAATTTTTTAAGCTTTAAGTAAATGTCATGCAAAAAAACTTTCCCTCCAAGTATTTTAAATCCTTATTTCTAAGAAAAACTACAAATTTAGCAAATAGACCTTTCCTTTTCTTTTCTGTTCAAACATCCACTCAGCACCATCACAAAAAAAAAAAAAATAAAACACGGCTTGAGGAATGTGGATGAGAAACTCTACCCAAGCTCCACGGTGCCTTCCATGTCTGTTTATGTTTTCCATTTTATCATATACTTACTGTGAGGAGCAAAAGGAACATCAGCCCTGAAGACCCCAGCCATTTAGTATCTGCTCCACCTTTCCAACAGCTCGTGAAATTAGCACCATTCCAGTTGTCCACCAATGAGATGCAACCTCATGACATCTTACCTGCCAACCCCACCCCACAATCTCTCGGCTCCTCCCCCTAATCCCTGTCCACTTACCAATCAACTTTCATTATCTCAGCCACCAATTCCTTGGGGCCTGCCCACAGCTCCTCCCAACCAATTCCCCCCCCCCCCAACCTTGCAGGCTCACATGGGTTGTGTAAATGGGTATGTGTCCCCTTTCCTCCCCCCTTCATCCTGGCTCTCCCTGCCCTTTCTTTCTTGCCCCCTTGCTCTTGCCCCTGCCAGCCTTCCATCCTGCCACCATAGCAGGACACGTTTCCTTTCTTGTGCTTCTTCCCCTGCACTCCCACTCCTGTTCCTACCTTGCTGGAATAAAGGACCTTGCTAAGTGTGGCATTTTGGCTTCTGGTGAACTTCTCCTGAAAAGAGGGCTTGGCTGCAGGAATTAGCTGCACATAAGAACAAAAGTGCATCTACAAACTAACACTTTTCCTTGAATATACACATTCCATGTTTTCACCTTAAATCTATAATATAACTTCACATTTTAGGAATTTTCACATAATTCTTCCATTGGATTTTTTTGGGGAAGTCATATTTGGCAAGCAAACAGAGATTGTAATTCCTACTTCATAGATGGCCCCTGGAGGCAGGTGGTCCCTGGAGGCAGCAGAACCTGTCTTGTCAGTTAGGTAGGTAAAACTTGGGTATACTCCTTTAGCATCTGTCTCCACACTGAAAAGATTCTGCTGTGTATTGCTGCTTTTTATGCAGTCTACATCTAGAACAAAGCTTGACACATAACAGATGCTCAACAGTCACATTAAGATCAATTATTAAACAAATCTACAACAGTGGCCGTATTCAAGGAATAAGGACAGACTCTGAAATGTAGAGAATGTAAGAAACTTGGATCAGCATCATGAAGATTATCTTTATTTTTATGTCAGATTTATTGATCTTCCATTTTGTTTTACTTTTTATTAGCTTCACTGAGGTAAAACTGTTACAAAATTAGTTAACAATGTATGCAATCCTACTGACATTGGACAAATGAGAGTTCCTCCTTGGATGTATAGATTTCAAAACTTACATCATTACAATAAAATTATTAAACTCAGAGTTTCTCTCTGTTCTTTGGCAGGTTGCCCAGTAACACAATAGCCACTATAATATATTTTTGTACATTTCTGTCACTGCCAAAGATAGTTATTGTTCATTTTCAGTTAATTACCATTCCTACCCAAGTTTGTATTTCTACTGGAATTACTTTTTATTTTTTACGTTTTGCATAAATTGAATAATGTAACAAGTGGTCTTTTGTGTCAGGATTGTTTTTACTTAACATGATAGTTTGCAATTCCTTTTTATTACAAAGTAATATTCCACTGCTTTGATTCAATGCATACGGCACATCCATTCACTGGTTAATAGCTGTTTGGTTGTTTCCACTTGATTGAAAATCAGTTGATCATGAAGGAAAGCATTTATTTTTTTCCCTCTCAAGCCTATTCCACTGAGTTATAAGAAAGATCTTGTTCTTGCTTGTACATGAATATTTATTTACTCATTCATTTAATACATTTTTGAACCTCTGTCATTTCTCTGTGTGGCACAGTGAAGTCAAATAAATGAGTGGAAACACTACATTACGTTGGGTCAAATGTCAGATAAGGAGTCGGTGAAAAATATTTCAAAGGTAATAAAGAAAAGTACTAATTTCTTTTGTATTGGATGTCTAGTTAGTTGCACTCTCAGAAGAATCAAAATCATAGGGTAGGATTATGAGTTAGAAGCTTGGATAATTGTTTTCATGAATGTTTATTTTTTCCAATTCCTTGTTAAAACTTGCAGTGTTCCTCAAGATTATGCATTTGTTTTTAGTGGGGAGCATTAAAGGGAAATCCTGGAAACATTGGGAGCAACCAGGCCCGGAAGGGATTCAGGAGTGGGCAGAACACAGAGAGAAGTATAGGGTGGCTGCTACGAACAAGATATGAAGGCTGAGACTTTGTACTTGGTGCAAGAAAGAGAGCAGACAACTGAAAAACAGCTTAGCTCTGAGAAGTGGCTGCCAGATCCAATTCATTGTAGATAAGCCCTGATTTTTGTTACACAATTTCATCTCTTGTCTTATTGTGAAGGTTTGTAATTTGAATGTTGTTATGCAGTCCCATCTCCAAAATAATGCAATATGGCTGAGAAATCTGGAAGTAGGGGAAGTGAGTAGAGGTCACTGACATGGGGCTCTTTGGGAAAGCAGGATCAACATAGGGTGGAGGGCAGGATTGCATCATAAAGGAGCAAAGAGCAAATGGTAGCCAGAAGCGCAGTATGGGCTATGGAAATTTCAAGGCCAGGACTGTGTAATTCTGTGGAGCCAAGAATATAGTAATAAATAAGTATAAGTCAAATAAAATTTTGAATCATTGCTTGTAAGTAAAGGGGACATGCCTATGTTCTGGTGAGTTCTTCTCGTTTGTGCTATAGTAGCTCAAGAGCTAGGAAGGCAGAGGCAGCTGTCACTGGGAACAGTAAGCAGAAGACACGGTCCCAACTGTCTCCAGGCAGCATTTAAAAGCCACAAAGTACCAAGTGATAAAGTCAGTGCCAGAGAAGTGTTATGACCAAGAGGTAGGTTACTATTGACTAGGAAGGAGAAGGGAATAGCACATCAGGACAGGCTTTGGAGGACATTCAGGCCTTCACAAAGTGCTAGCATCTTCCCAAAGGCACTTTGGTTAAGTTGCACAAAACTTGCCAAAGAAAATGTTGGTTTTCTGAATGATCTTGTGAACTTCAGTAGAATAACAAGGACTATAGATTGTCCTTTTTTTTTTTTTTTTTTTGCTTTGGTTTCCAGGAAGGTTAAAACTGAATTTGGTGACTAATTTCTGTATCAATCTTTTTTTTTTTCTTGCCACAGTCGTACTATAACATTTCCAAACCAAAAGACTACTTGAACTTTGATTTTCCTAAGACATCTTAATTTTAAAAAAAAGATTGAAGTTTTTTAGATGCAAGATTTCTAAAGTACTGCATTTGAACTTTCAGTAAGTGTCAGTTCTCACCTACCCTCACACAAATTCTTTACTACTCCCAATCTAAACCCAAAGGAACCTGTTTTTTTTATTTTGTTTGGGGACTCTAATTTAGAAATAGGATGTTTTATTTTTTAACAATCCGTGAGCTAATAAAAGTGATGATTTTGAAAAAAAAAAAAGCACAATTAAGGGCTAATGGAGAGTCAATAGAAGTAGTTGAAAAGCAGCATCAGTATATAAAAATCCATAATATGGATTCCAAAGTCAATATTTCAACATGACTTGAGAAAATTATTCTTAGGAAAGGTAAAGAATTGTCCAGATAACACACAAAATTTTCTTTTGTTTCAAGTGTAAATTGTCTCATTTTTCTGGTAGCATTTCGTTTATACTGCTAATTCTCTGAGAATAAGGAAGACATGATCCCATCTCTCATGAGAAAAATACTCACACACTAGCTTTTCAATCATGGTTTGGTTTTAGTATAACATTATTAAAAACAGAAAACGAAATCATAGATACAGTATTATATGTAAGATAAGAAATATAAGCATGTAATTTAAAAAGCCAAGGTGGTACTGGACAATCACAAGAAGATAATATTTTAAACCTTGGCCGAGAATCAGAAATACCTGTGCTTAGAAGTATCGTGGATGTGCCAATTAGCCTGAATTACTGAGTGTATTATGTCATCCATAAATAGAATAGCATCTGCTTATACACAATTATGAAGATACAAAATTTAGGAAAGTCTCAGAATCTTCAAAGATTCTTACCAGAATGTAAGCTGCTCAGAGACAGAGCCTGGTTTTGGTTTATTGCTTTATCCTTGAGTGCCTAAATATTGTCTGATATGTAATGCGTGCCCATTAAATATATGTTGAATAAAAGACTCTATAAAAGGTTTTAAACACAGGATACAAGATTACACATACATTATTAGCTCAACTATTTTTTAAAAGAAGCTTAGAAATTGAAGGAAATAAGCTTTTTTATTTTTCATTCAGGAAAAGGAAGTCAAAGCAGAACAAGAAATCTCAGGTGAGAATCTATAGAAGCTTTTCAAAAAGTTCATGGAAAGGAACTAAAGTAAATTTTCATGCAAAACAACTTTGAAATGATACATGCTTTGTCATTATATGTATTTTTATGGACTCTCTGAAGGACTCTCAGATATTCAAAGCATCTTTTGAGATATTGCATGATGAGGCAATGAGAATTTTGGCTATAGAAACTATGGTCTCATGAAAACACACGCAAAAATAATGGGAAACAATAATACACTCTCCTAGACTGAAAGCCTGACTGTATAATTAGCAGGCATGAATAGAAAAACCGGATTTTGACAGGGGCAGCAGAGATGAGAAGATCCAAAGAAGCCCACAGAAATGCCCAACGTTATCCTTAAGATCTCTGCAATTATGCCTTGTCCCCTTCTCTCCAGAAATGCATCCTGATAATTTACTCGGAGTCTTGTTGCTTACTTGATGTGGAGGGCACTCTGCCTGTGTCCCTTGATCCCGCACCAGACAGACCTGTTGGGCACACACAGTGAACACGGGAGCTTGATGATTGCCTGGTTGACTGGGAAGAGGAAGGTATGGGTCTGGAGAACAGACTGTCAGTTCCAGATGGTCCCCTGAGGAAGAACAGGAAGTGATCCAGGAATCTCTGCCCCAGAAAAACCACAGGCTGTCAATTACATGCATCAAGCAATGTTGAAACAAGGCAGGTGGAAGCAAAAATGAACTACAAAGTTCTTCTTCGGTGGATGGCTTTTTCAGTATCTTCATTTCTTTACCAAGCTACTCCAGTCTTTCCCAGAAGCATGTAGGTCCACAAAGGGCTCCGAAAAGGTCTACACATCTCCTCATGTTTTAAATATACTTGAAGTAAGGACAAATTCATTATACGGTTCTATTTCTGTGTTTTTTTTTTTTTTTCTCAAGCACTGAGTTTTCAATAATTTGCCTTAAAAAAAAAAAAGTTTATTTGCTGCCAAAGAGAAAGTGTGGTCTTTGTTATTAATGTTGTAGAAATACAAATATGTCCACCTCAGAAAGGAGTCTTCATTAACTCCCACAGCCCAGAAAATTAAGGCACGCCTCATCAGGATCCAAGCTTGCTGTCGACTAAATTGCAAGGGACTAGTTGAGTTGCGGGGGTTCATAATGCTGATAGAGCGGTTTCCACGTGAATGAAGGATAAACAGCGATTAATTTCAGCCAATAAATAATGGTTTGAGGCCCACATTGAAAGGGGAACAATTACTTTTCCATTTTTCCTGCCAAATGAGCTGATAAGAGAAAACAGGGGAGTTGGCCACGTAAATCAGTCTTAATTTTATCTTCCCCATTAAAAAGCAGCCATTAAGACCATCTTCGGCTCATTTCATCCTCCTCTTGTTTCACTTTTTCAATTTGCACAAAAGGGGGAGTTTGCTCGTCATAAAATTTCACTTTGACCAACCTATCATTTGCATCTGGGCCAATAAATAGCAATTAGCATAAACATTTAAATCAGGAACTGGAACAAATTCTTGTTCCCCCAGAAAGCTGTTAAATTACAGTATTTTACTATATATAAGAAGCACTAAACAAAAGATCTGTCAGGCACTATTATCCTCAGCCAAATAGGACATGGTTGAAAGAGAAATAAAAACTGCAAACCCACGAACTTCTCACCCAGATTGAGGGTATGTGTCTTATATGATCTTAGCCTTGTAGAATCAATGTGTCTTGCCCACTGTTTAGGTTCTCTTCCAAACAAGAAAGTCTCGAAGTTGTGAACTATGAGAATTACAGACTTGGTTTTGTAAGTAAATGTTCTAAATTCTTACTCAAAAATTGTATCAACAGGAGCTCTTCTGAGGTCAAAGTTCACTGCATAAAGTATAAGCAAACATCACAGAGTGATGAGTATGGACAAGTAAGTTCAGCAGGAAAAAAATGATTCTGTGATGAGATTAACAGTGCAAAAATGGTTCAGGCCTATAGACTATTCTGCATAGTAACATTCTTATAATAACTCTCAGAGATGGTTTGATTTAAAAAAAAAAGATTTATGTATTTTTATTGGTAAGTCAGATTTCCAGAGAGAAGAAGAGACAGAGAGAGATCTTCCATCTGCTGGTTCACTCCCACAAAAGCACAACAGTCAGAGTTTATTTGGTCTGAAGCCAGGAGACAGATCCCCCTAGTAGTTTTTCACATGGGTACAGAGTCACAAGGCTTTGGGCCATCCTTTACTGTTTCCCCAGGCCCAAGCTGAGATCTGGACAAGAAGTGTAGAAACTGAGACTCGAACCTGCGCCCATGTGGGATACTGGTGTTTAAGGGTGGAAGATTAGCTTCTTGAGTCACAGTGCTGGCCCCAATGCTGTGATTTAAGATTTTGATTGTTTTATATACAATTGTTCTTCAAGGCGGAAATGCAATGCCAACTTGGATTTATCAAAATGCAGTGGCAATTTTGCCCCACCCTCTCATTGCATGTGTCAGAGAACTAATACGAGGTTTGACAGACATATATGAAGAGGAAAAAAAAAAAATCACTCGACCTGCTCCAGATAACTGTTCCTGGACCAAGTGTTAAGGCTGGCACATTCTTTTCTCTTTTAAGCTCTTGTGTTTTCAACTGAAACTTAATTCATTATTTATCTATGGCTCATTGAAAGTCAAGGTAAGTGCTCCCCTTGATTAGGCGCTAATTAATTTTGGCTGGAAATCCAGAGTGGAACAGAGTGGTTTTGACGTTCTCAATGAAGTTTTCATTGGAAGGTTTGAGTTTACCAGTAGAACATTGTTAACTCCTTCTGGTTTGCATGTGTCTGAAAAAAAAAAAAATCTGTTTGTAATCATACAGATTCCAGTGAAAAGAAGCTGGAAATGCATCACCACGGCGTTGATGTTGACAACTTATCCTCTTATTTCAGCAAGGCAATAGAAAAAGAACGGAAAATGCCTGTCTGCCAACCGGCAACTGATACTGGCAAACTAGCAAATGACATTGCTTCTACTTCTTGCAGGGCATAAAGCATAGCTCGGTCCCCAGCTTTGAGTTTACAGTTTATCAGTTTACTTATAACGATGTGTACAGACCTTGCATTCTCCAAGTAACCTGCTTCCACACCCCAACTACATACGAACTCCTTTCCCATCATTTCCATAGTCTAATCAACAGAGAAAATAGAAAGGAGTATGCACACAGAGTAAACTTTCAGATTTAGATTCTGACCCCACGCAGAAGCGTAACGGCACCAGGAGTCTCAAAGCCTCTTTCCTTCTCGTTCCATGACCATGTTCTCAAAGTAGATGACAAAATGGACTCACACAATCCACAAGTGTTCATTAGGTGCCTACTGTGTACTTGATCATGGTCCAATCACTAAAGGGAAGGTCATGGCCTTCCTACTTGAATTTTGAAGTTAGGAAATTTAACATAAATTTGCAATAATTCTCATTGCATGAATCAAGAAGGCTCCACACACCAATAATTACGTTGGTTTGCAAAAGTACACAGGCTGATTTTTCCTATGCCTGTCATCTCATGTTTTGAAAATAAAATCAGGCAGATTATTGTTTATAGTTACAGAAAAATTTGAGCTCCTCTGGATCTTAACACGTGTAAACATGCAATTAGTATTTTGTTAAACTGAAAAGAACATCGTAGAGAGACAATCTCACAAAAAAGCTGGCTGGAGTCGGAGCTGTAAATAGACAGCCTGTTGAAGTTTCAGAGGAGGAGGCCAGAGCAGTGCTGTGTGTTGCCGCAGCGCTTTTTTCATCCAGGGCACAGGGCAAAGCTACATCTCCCAGATCTTCAAGCAATGAGGCTGCGGTGGACTGGATTCTAGCTAATAAAACAGGGACAGAAGTTATATTAGCCATCTCTAATCCTGGCTATAAAAATACTTTGTTGAGAACTCAGCTCTCTTTTTATTTTTCTTTCCTCAGTTCTGTTTTCCTTAACTTCAGTCATCTTTGGGCCACAAGTTTTAGATGGCATATTAAGAAATAGAAGTATTACACTGTCACATGAAAGAGAAATTAACTTTTACTGTGTTAAGCTACCAAGAAAGCTTATCTGTTGAGGCAGTTTCTTCAGTGATCCCTGAATCATACAAAAGAGGCAGAGAACAAACAGCAGTGATCCAAGAAATGGACACAGGTTTTACGGTGATGGCCAATTCTGCATCAAGTTATACAATTCTCAGGATTATGCAAGCATTCTTTCTTCTCCTGCTCAGTCAGAGAAGAGCAAGCATCAAAGGTGCCCAAATGAAAGCATGTATCAGTATGGGAAGAGCAGAAGATGTACCTGCTGCTTTCAATTAGAAGCACCAAGAGTGGCCGGATAAGTCAAAGTGTTTATAAAAGAAAAGTGAATTAAGGCCCTTTTGGCTAGTGATTTAACAAATAACTATTATTTGATGCCCCTTATTAAATCAATGGACATTATGCCTTAAAAAAATTTCATTTAGCCTGCCCACCAGTTTGAATTCATTTATTTTGAGACTACTGACATTTGCACTTCTTAAAAATGTATTCCGATATGTAATATATATTTATTTATATTTATATACATTCACAATATAAATATAAATGCAAATGAATTTTTTGAGACTGTCTTCTTAAGGTCTTTTTTTGTACCATGACAAAACAAAAACAAGCTTGTTTTTCTCCCAAGATGTATTTATTTTCATTTGAATCACAGATTTATAGAAAGAAGGAGATACAAAGAGAGACCTTTACTGATTCCGCAAATGGCCACAATCCCCAGAGCTGAGCTGATCCAAAGCCAGGAGCTTAAAGTTTCTTTACAGTTCCCCCACGTGGGTGCATGGGCCCGAAGACTTTAGAAATCCTGCACTGCTCTCTCAGGGCGTAAGCATGGAGCTGGATTGGAAATGTAGCATCCGTGACTTGAGCCAGCACCCATATGGGAAGCTGGTGCAACAGGTAGAGGATTGGTCCCTAACATACTTTTTAAAAGATTTATTGATACTTATTTTGGATATTATAGAAAAATCTGTAACACTTTGGAAATCATGAAAACACACATGAAAAATAAGGAAAAGCATAAGGACAAAGATCTCCTATTAACTAGATAATATGCTAAAAAATGTATAAATGCTAATTTTTTTCTTGTCATTTACTTTCTAAACTGATGGTTTTTTCCCCTTAATGAGAACAAAATCTAAATCTCTGTGCATTGTGAAGAATTGGGCTACAGCTAAGCCTTGATATTGATCTTCTTAGCTGACAATGTTACACAGAGGTCCTGAGCCGGCCAATGGCCAACACACTCATCCAGTTATGCCAATATATTGTAAAACTGTTACAATTTCATGTCCCCCAGGACATAAAAAGGTCACCACACCCCATGCACCATTATCTTCTGCCTATGTAAAAATTTTTGATATTTGTATTAAACTGTTCAATCATAATTATTACCTAGAATAATGACACATCAATTCAGTTTGTTATTTCTGTGTTTATCATACATTGCTCTATACCATAGCATTCCTATGCTTTAATTAACTTTTCATTTGCTAGTGTTAATCCTGATTACATTGCTGTCTCAGACAATAGATGAAACTGGCACAGTTTTGAGCCTTTCTTAGGTTTGCTAGGAGAATGGTGAGCTGGCTGTCCCATTCTTGGGTCGCTGTATCTTCGTTCTCATCTTTTGGCATTAGATTTACTAGAAGAGAAGTGTAAGTTCAGTTCTTTTGTGGTAGCCTATTGTTTCTGCTGCAATGCAATGCTTTTAATTATTTTATTTATTCCTAAAACTCATTTTTCAAATTGTGGGTGCTTCCTTCACCAAATATGTCTAGATTTGATAAATCCTTTCAAAATGTAGATTGATGTTTGTTGAACTCCGATTTTTTGTTTCTAAGATCTTTAGTTAGTTATGCCCCTTTGGTCTGGGTTGTGCCTCTGGAAAGCAATCAACGTTTCAAATGTGATTGAGTACCTTCTGTGTGCTCAGTCTTGTGTTAGAAAATGAGTGGTGTTATTTCAAGTTTATAATCAAAATAATTTATAGCAATTGAGAAAAACTACAGGATTTTAGCTCCTAAAAAGATGGATGGTTACAACAGCCAATGTGTTCATGCTATATTCTGTTTCTAGCCATTTTCTTAGATTGTCATCTGCATTTTATGCCACTCTTTCAAATTTTTCTTCCTTATCACCCTTTAAAGCTTCTGAAGTTTCATTTCTGCTCTTACCTGCTTTAGATGAATTTTTTGTTTCATAGATTTTCTATTACAGTTTTCTCGATCTCCATTCCTATCACTGTCTATCCCAAATAAAAGTACTTAATGGGAAGACTCAATGCAACAGGTAAGACTTTTTTTTCACCACCTGCTTTCTTTGTTGGACTGAGTCTGAGTTTAGGCTCTGCTTCCAAGTCCAGATTTCTGATAATGAACACTGCGAGGCAGCAGGAATTAACTCAAGTGTTGGATTTTCTTTTTTTTTTTTTCTTAAGATTTATCTATTTTTATTGGAAAGTCAGATATACAGAGAGGAGAAGAGACAGAGAGGAAGATCTTCCATCTGAAGATTCACTCCCAAACTGACCACAACAGTCAGAGCTGAGTCAATTCGAAGCCAGAAGCCAGGAATTTCCTCCATGTCTCCCACACGGGTGCAGGGTCCCGAGGCTTTGAGCCGTCCTCAACTGCTTTCCCAGGCCAAAAGCAGGGAGTTGGATGGAAAGTGGGGCTGCCAGGATTAGAACCAGCGCCCATATGGGATCTCAGCTTGTTCAAGGCGAGGACTTTTAGCCCCTAGGCCACTGTGCAGGGCCCTAGTGTTGGATTTTCATCACCCAGTTAGAGAGCCTGGCTTAATTTAAGGAGATGCAGCAAGATATTTGGCTATTCTGGGATGCTGGCATTATGACATATGAATTTTAGAAAAAGTTTATCCATTTCTATGATAAAGGCAATAGGTATTGATAGATATTGTATTCAACTTATAAACCAACATGGAGAGCATTATAATCTTAACAATACCCAGTGCTAGTTCAAGTGCAAGAATGCCAGCTATACTGCCGTTTCCAATTCAGAAGTCTTCTGTAGACCTTCCACAAGTGCTA
Source organism: Ochotona curzoniae (assembly GCF_017591425.1). NCBI lineage: Eukaryota > Metazoa > Chordata > Mammalia > Lagomorpha > Ochotonidae > Ochotona > Ochotona curzoniae. Next base: position 25,023,434 of record NW_024466219.1, read on the forward strand.
GAGTAACAGTATGGGTGAACAAAGGGCCAAAACAGACTTCTTTAGAAAAAAAATAAAGTCGTCTTGATTATTAATTCACTACTCAGTGTCTTTTGAGTGCCTCTCATATTAGGCAGGCAGGATGCCAGGAAACAGAGAAGCTGTGGTGAACAGAAAAGAAGCTATAGGTTAGAGTAGTTGTTGAACATATCCAAATAAATCCAGAGTTAATGTAGTTTCAATTGTTGAAATTACAGATAGAATTTTCTATGATGTTAAGACTGATTGATGAAAAGAAATTTCTTTGTGTTTGAGATATTGATAGAAGAAAAAGGATCAGAATGCAACACTTTCGCTTTCCATCATGTTTTGCATACCTTCTTCCAAAAACAAGACTCTTAAAATCCTCACAAAATCCGTTGAGCTTAAAGCTACATTTGCATGTTGTCAAAAGCAAAACTAAGGTGAAAATTCTTTTGTCTGAGTGGCCAGATATTATGTACATCACGTTAATGGAAAATAGCTGATAATTGGCCAAATGTTTAGTTCTTTATTTGACTGGTTATTTTCAAATTATTTTCTACTACAACACATCTGAGAATTACAAAATGTCCCATCAGTTAGAATACTTCTCAAGGGAGAGGGCACCTGTTCTGCCCGGGATGGAGCACGGGACTCCAGGCTCTCAGGTGATGTGCAGGTCTCCCTCTAGGGGACCATCAGATGACAAAGACCTAGTAAAAATGAGGCATTTTATGAGTGAGCTGGCTCAGTGGCCTCACACTGAAAATGACACCATCCCTTATGGTATTTAAGTAGCCATCAAAGACTAGAACTCTAGGCCAACTCTAAGATGATGCTACACGAACATGCGGAGATAGAAAATCAGACTAACAGAGGGGAAATGGCTAACGTCAAGGTTTTTGAGGATACTGAGACAAAACAGCTCCCTTCATATTTCTGCCTAATTGATTTGGGGATGGGAAAGTATTGTTTTTTAAGCAAGGAATAATTTAAGTCTTGTTAATTTGTGTTTTAATTGTCATACTTTAAAAAATGTAATTTTTATTGGAAAGTCAGATTTGCAGAGAAGAGAGAAAGAGAAACATCTTCCATCTACTGGTTCACTCCTGAAGTGGCTACAATGACCGGAGTTGAGCCAGTCGGAATCCAGGAGTCAGGAGCTTCTTCTAGGTTTCCCATGCGGCTGCAGGGTCCCAAGGATCTGGACTGTCTTCTTTCGAGATGGATGGGAAGCAGAGCAGCTGGGATTAGAACCAACACCCATTTGGGATGCTGGTGAAGGTAAAGTGAGGACTTCAGCCACTAGGCTACCAAGCTGGACCCCATCATACACTTTTTATGTGTTTATTTTTGTATATCCAGTTAGACTCAATGACTTCATACCATGTAGCCTTAATACTTTTGGGTTCTTGTGCAGTAAGAATTATCAAATGGCTCTTAAAGACAGTCTCATACCTTCAATTCAGTCTAAGCAGTTGTTAATATGAGAAGTGGAATGGATTTCTCTTATTATGGCTTTTTAGACAGCATGCCATAATTATTCATCTATTTTGCATTGTGCATGTCTGTAAAACTGCATATTTAGACACAGATATAAATATCATATTATGCCTACACACACAATTTGACTGTATTAAACCAAAGATTGATGCCCGGAATTAGGGAACTGATATGCCACATGAGATTGATCATTTAATTAATATCAAATATTCAAACATAAAATAAAAGAACTCTTGAGTTCACTTCAACATATAATTTACATAGACAATTAAGAAAGATGAAATCACAGGAATAGAAATGTGCTTATAACTCTGTTTCTTTTACCTTGATTAATTATTTTGTTCCTGACCATACCTGGGTGGGCTCCCAATTTCCAAGGTTCCAATATATATTCATCCAAATGAGCAAGTCCTTCCTATTTCCTGTGACTCAGAAGACAAATGGGCATAACCACATTGATGCGGCTTGAAAGGAGTGTGAGCCCCAGAGTAACCTGGATACCTTCCAATTGCAAAATCTACCTGCAAGCTTTTGTGAAAGCACCAAGCTGTTATGTGTCTTATGACAAGGTAAAAGATTCTTCAAAAATTATTCCTTAGGGAAAAAGCGTATCATCTCATAGTTGAGGTATCACTGAATTCAATAACATTCAAAGGGTTTACTCTTAATTGCGTCATGTTAAAAAGTAACATAACCCTTAAAAGATAAAAATGAACAGTCCTATGTATCATAAATTCATATTGCTGCTGATGAAAATGTTTGATAAAACGTACAAAATATAACATAAGTGGATAGTTATTTTGAGAGTATGTACCTGTTATGATTATGGCTGCCATTTTAATCAAGTCTCTAAAACAATACCATTGTATTATTCTAGTTTTGTTAATATAACAAAATGCAAAACACCCAAGACAAAAGGGGTTATTTGAGCTCACACTCCAACATCCAAGGCATCACAAGGGCATAATAGGATGAGAATGTCACGGCAAATAACAAGTGCCTGCACAACACAAAGAGATCGCATTGCCAAACAGGAAGTCAGAGTGAAAATGAAGTTCCCAATCCTTTCTGAGAGCTGCAAATTATCTAGGATCTTCTAGGCCTCACCTCTTTAAAATTCCACCATGTGCCTGGGGACCCAGCCTCCCAGATATGGACCTTTGGAAGACAAGCTCAAACCATGTCTCAATAATAGCAACCAATGAATAACACTGCAATAAACTCAAAAGATGAATAGAAAATGAACAGCTATTTTCAATGTATTGTGAATGCTCATCATGACTGGAGATAATATTTTTATTGACATACTCATATACAGATTTAAGTTTGCTCTATCTTAACTTAGAAGAAAAATGCAAGGAAAACCCACTTGTACTGCTTCTTTTTCTATTACTATGATGAAATAACTGAAGTAGGTTAACCTTAAAAACTTCATTTTAGGGGCCTAAATGAAGCCTAATAGTAGTTTGGTGGCTAAAGTCCTCACCTTGCATGTGACTGAGTTCACATATGGGCACCAGTACTAAACCTGGTTGCTCCACTTCCCATCCAACTCCCTGCTTGCCATATTGAAAAGCAGTCGAGGATGACCCAAAGCTTTGGGGCTCTGCACCCATGTGGGAGACCCCTGAAGAAGCTTCAGACGGGCTGAGCCCTGGTCATTGCAGCCACTTAGGGAGTGAACCAGTAGATGGAAGATCTTTCTCCTTTTCTCCTTCTCTCTGTGAATCTTACTTTCAAATAAAAATAAATAAATCTTTTAAAAAAAATCCTGCATTTTAAAGGCAGAACTTTATGTTTTCACAGTTTTGAATGCAGAAAGTTCAAAAGGTCAGGCACCTCCATGGTGCATTCACTGGTGAGAACCAGGTGGCAGTTAGCATTATGTGTGTGGAAGAGAGAGGTTACATTTTCAGATAGGATCAGAAAGCAGAATTGGAGACAGGCTTGCTGTTCCAATTTCTATGACAATTATATCATGATCCCATGTTAAAAAGCTCACTTTCCCTCTTTCCATAAACTACATCTTGAGTGGCCTGAGGACTTTTCACCAGGACCTTCTTCAAGGTCCACATTGCCTTCCACTCTGACTCGCTGAGGTCAAGATTCCAACTATGTATGCTTGATGGACAACTTGCACCACTTTGGATCTTTTGGGACAACTTGCATCCAAACCAAAGCACCACTGCGGAACTTCTGATGGCAAACATGGCTCAGTTTTGACAAAGACACTCATGTTGAGCACATGAAACAAGAGTTTGAGTAAAAATGGGACATTGGGAATGGGTATTTAGTTGAGTAAGATACCTTCATTCCATGTGGGGTACTTGGGCTTGGTTCCTGATCTATACCAGCTTCCTCCAGTGCAGAGGCTGGAAAGCAATAGTGATGATTCAAGTAATTGATTCCTGTCACCAATATGGGAAATATGTTTTTGAGTTCTCAGCTCCTAGCTTTGATCCGTGGCCCAATGCTGACCATTGTGGACATCTGGGGAATAAATCAGTCAATAGGAGCTCTGCATGTCTCAGCTTCTCTGTGCTTCCTTGTCTCTTAAAAAATGTATGAAATGTAACAATGAACAAAGTATTTTCAAAATTGATTTGCTGAATCTCATTATTTCTTTGTAAGTATGGTTGAGTCATATAGTCAGAAGATAATGTGTTAAATGCTTGACAATGGAATGTTTTTCATATAAAATCATTTCTGGAGTAAGACAATGCTATTTAACAAATGAAGTGCAGGATGCCTGGGTAAAGTTGAATTTCAGATGAATAATGAATTTTCTTAAGTATAACTATGTCTTGTGGGGTATTCCAAATGTTCCTATACTGCAAAAATATCAGCTGCTTATCTCAAATTTTAATTTAGCCAAATGACCTGTATTTTATCCAGCAACCCTTTCCTGAAACATATTAAGAGGATTGTTTTCTGTTTATGTGAAAAAGAATCAGTAGGGAAATTTTTAAAGGAATTTTTGGTGTGTCAATTTTGGGGAGAGATTTGGTTTCTGGATTCTCATACCTTGAAAGATGATATCAAGCCTAAAACCTCCCCCGATGACTCACCACTTGCTAGATCCTGCCAAGATAACGCGCCTCAGGGTCTCCATTTCATTTTCTCTCTCGCCACTAATATGCATGTCGCTTTTACTTTCACGTGCTAAAAGCTACTTCTGAAGGAAAGTGCATAAAGCCTGCCATATCAAACTGAACAACCTTGTGCAGGATGCAACAGAGAATTGTTTAGGGGGCTGCTCATTATCCTAATGATGGGAAATACCCAGTTCATCAGGGAAACGTTCCTCTAAGGTGCATTCCAGAGACGTAGAAAAAAATCATAACATTTGAAATTCTTCTTATCATCTTGCCAGCCTTCAAAGAAAGCTTTTTTTTTAAAAAGGGCAATGCAGAGGACCTGTGTTATTTCTGCATGACATTAGCGCCCATTACTGTTCTGCATACATTATAAACATTACACAAGGGTCAGCATGAACCCTGCAGTGCAAATTTTCATAAGGCGATTTATTCCTACCTAGTGTGCACTTAAACTTCCTCTGTGTGTAGGAGCAAAGTGTGTTCCAGCAATAAATAGTAGGAGAAGCACTACTGCGTCTCCTTTTCCCCCCACAAGTGCAGACCTTGGTGAATCAGACAAATTTTTTCTCTTCTTGTAACCATTGACTAGATGCTCTGGCACAATTACCAAAGGCGACTCTGCTCTGGCTGGTGTGTTATTGGTTAACTAGACAAAGCCCAACAGGTCGGGTGACCTAGTTTTGCTTTTTTGACAGTGCAAGTCAAAGTACTTAACTTCAATCACGATCTCATTTACAAACCCCCCAAAATAAAAAAGCATGACAGTGAACACTAATATGATGGTAATTTCATACTGTTTCTGCTTATGAATTTGTCTTTCCCTTATTAATCATCCAATAAAGTACTGACACTGCAGAATCCTGACGTGGCTCAACAAACCATGGAGTAAGGACAGTAGCACCCTAAAGGAAGAGGCTACAGCCAAACTGAAGAAGCGCAAAGCTTTTATTAACACCAGAGGCCCATTAGAGTGCTCTCTGTTCACCTTCACTGGAGCAATAAATGAAGAGAGCTTCACCGGAGAGGACTCCTACTGTCTTTGTGCTGGTAATGCACAGCCAAGCTGTAGTCATGTTGTAACGCTTGTAAGAAACAGATGTTCTTTCCCTGACAAATCTCCTTTCTTGATTTATTATTCATTTGCTCAAATCACAATGGAAAGTCTTTGGCCCATTAATTAAATTCCAAGCAAAATAAAATTTGCAGCAGAACTCATTACTGGTAAATGACTTTGACACTTCATCAGATTTGAAGGTAAAATGGGCGACTTTAGGAAGTTAAAGGTGGAGGGAGCCTAGGCCTTTTCTGCAACCACTGCAAGATGATAAAGATTGTGATGAAATTTTTATGTTAAGCACTGATCCTGGAAAGTTCAATTTTCTCCCCCCCACCCCCCCGCCCCTACTCCTTACTCCTCATCCCCTCTCCGTGTCTACATGATCCACTTTCTGGCTTCTTTTACAGAAAGAACTGAAGGAGATGCTTGGATTTCAAATATGCTTATGTATGGGATGTCACATCATGTTTCAAACACAAAAACACACATACGCTCTTTTTTTTTCCAGTGTGCAGAGGAGGGAAATGTAGCTCGGTGTGTATTTGATGCATTACATTTTGAAGAAAGGTTCAGGGGAAATCTGACAGCCATGAATTTCAGCATGGTAAAGGAATTAAAACCGGGACTTGGGAGTGGAGCAGAGGAAATTTTGATAATCTGATGTGAACACACCAAAATATTTGTTAAAATGAAGCAAAAAGAGCTATATGCCAAATCACAAACAACTCAAAAAGAGACCCTGAGTGCTCTCAGAAGATGGGCAGGACTTGTGGTTTTCCTAACAAGCAGAACACACATTTAAGTCAGATTTTTGAAAAGTGTAAAAAATATAATCTGCTATACAACAAAGCTTGCTTGCATGAGAAGTAGGATTCTACATATTTTTGTTTGCTTTTTCTGCCTGTTAGTAGTTTTAATAATGAAATCTACCTTTTCCTGATGGTTCAAACACACTTTGCCCCTGCAGTTGCTCAATGATGTATGGTGATCCAGTTCTTTCATAATTATTTATTCAGTAAAGGTGTAAAAGATGAAGGGATTTCACTTTTTAAAACATGTTACACTTTGAATCTAGGCTACTAGTTGACGAAATATTTAGCAACCATAAATAATCGCTGGTTAAGGAATGAGACAATATATTTTTTTAGGATTCATTTTTTATTGTTATTATTTTCTGTGACGCAGTTTTGTACGTATAGGGATTCCTCCCACTGTGATTTTACCACTTGAGACAAGTATACCATGCAATAGTACAAGTTCTGTACATCCAGTTAGGGAAGACTTTTTGTCTTGAAGTTCATGAAGAATCATGAGGATGAGTGGAAATTGGTGGTAAGCTGTAAGAAAAACAGTAATTCATGTTTGCCATTTCAGGGATTGAGCTATGATGCTTATTTGATTAAAATTAAGATGAAATGAAATTGCCACTAAATGCACATAAATTTTTATTTGAACCTTGGAGTCTCGGATTCACAGTGTTGAATAATACTCAGTGGCATGTTCCAAATGTAAGCACTTTAATAAAAGACTTATGATAATTCAGAAAGGCTAAGTGTCGACTTGTTTCGTACCATGTTAAACAGCTGTTGTTACATGAATGAGATGGTTCTGAGCGGGAAGAGGGCAATTTTACAGACATCATGTATGTTACCTGAAGATTGATAACATGTTTATTATTTACTTTTATGAAAAGCATAACCAGACACTGAAAGTCTCTAATTTCAAAGAAGAAAGAAAATAAAACTATATTCCAGCAGCTCTATTTCTTTGGGAATATTTTCTTCACTTATCCAAACTTCCTTTTCTCAAATGTTCCAGTTAGCATCTCTCCACAATTCCAATCCTTTAAACTTGAACTGAAAAATAAAGAAGAAACAAAGAATCCTATATGTGATTAAAATAACAGCAACAGTGACCACAGTGAGAGACAGAAGAGAGGCTCCTGGAAACCAGAGAATGTTGGTGGAGTCTAAAGAAGGAGGCTGGAACCTTGGTGCTGCAATGATGAGCTCAGGATGCTTTGTGCCAATGCTAGATAGTATGGAACTTTATAAAGAAAGTTACAAGTGTAAATCTAAATCATGTTTTAATTTAACAGACATACCAGAGTCTTTTTACTAAATGGCTAGGTAGCTAGCAAAGCCATTACTTTAATAGACTACCAACTTATTTTAATAACATTATCATTGCTCTAAAATTCTTATAATTCTGCTTGAAATGCCTTGAGTTCACTATCATTTATAGAGTCAAAGTTCCTTTAAAGTTTAGATGATATGCTCAAATTACACATTAATTTTACTCCTATATATCATTGGTTATTTCCAAAAAACGAGCCCATCTTCAAAAAGTATCAGTTGGCCAATAAGCAGGAATTTTCAACTTCTCAAAATTGTTTTAAAAAAGAAGTTACAGAATGTTTATTTGGGCAAGAATGTATCAACAGAATGTATCTATATTTTCCCAGTGTGAAGGGGAATTCATTCACTTGGGTGAATTAATTCCAGCTTTTAAGTTAAAATGTCATTTTCTTAATCATATAGATGTGCTACAGAGTAAAGAAATTGGTATGTAAATATCTCTATTTTCTTGCTTTTATCACACAAGACTAAAAATGAAGGCATGAATGCCATAATACTTCAGGCCCCTTCAGCACCTGATTCAGTACCTTAAACCAACAGTTGTCTAGATTTTAAATAAAAACATTTTTGGTTTTGCTTAAAGGAAAGTAGGTATGTGCTGTCTAACCAATTAGGATAAAGGCGCAGTCTTGGAGTGACTGGCAAAAAAACGACAACCATGAAAATGAAGGTGAACGTACAACATAGAATGAAAACAACCAAGTGTCAGTAGTCAAGGGTCAAAGAAATAACAAGGCATCTTTATGGTAATTAATTGAACAAAAATGAACTTTAAAATGAGAATGAGAAGGAGGGGGAGGGGTAACAGTGGCAGATTCCTTTCTTCAGTGAGGTAGCAAAGGCAGAGGGGTCACAGATGCCAGATGGGAGAGCGAAGAAAGAAAAATACACCTTCTTGTCCCACCCAGGAGATGACAAACAACAATATCAAGGTCTGGAGGCCAAATCCTGCTTTGGTGATACCTTAGTAGCCCTGTTTTGTTCCATGATTCAGTTATTTAAGGAAATGGGATTCTGGGAACACCTGCAGGGATTGATTCTGGTCACCCATTTGGAGATCTTGGTTGAATACCTGGCTTCCAGCATTGGAGAACTCCATCTCGGGGTGTCTATCTGTCTCCCTCTGCCTCTGTATTTATTTAACACAAATTAAATCTGGGCAAGGCAGAGTGATTCAGGTTACAGTTTGAAGGTTAACTTTCTTATTCGTTGCTCTGACTCTAGATTCCACCTGTAACTTTACAGTGTGTCCTTGGAAAGAAGCGTGTTTTGAGATTGACTTAGTTCACTGAGCGTAATGGTCTCTAATTGGGATCTTTTTTTTTTTTTTACAAATGTTATCATTAAAAAATAAGCAGTTTGCTTTTAAAGAAAATATGGAATGACTATTAAAAAAAAAAACAAAGACTCATCTATTTAAAAGATGCACATTACATATGCAAGTTGCATGAATTATTACAAATCCATTCCTTATAGAGCAAAAGTAATCATGAGGTATAACTCAAAGGGCACCTGCCTATGTTAAGGACAGAAAACCGTAACTTGAGCTTCAAAGAATAGCAGGTTCATCAATGACTTGCAAACATAATATACATATGAACAGCATGGTGTGGCAGTCCAGATGCTTGGACAGTACTTGGACAGTACAGTATAATGGTCTTCAATCGTCAACCCTCTGCACAGAGTGGGATGTCATTGGGAATTTTTTAAACAGGCTTTTGAAAATGAACAATGTAATTGTAACTAAAAGATCAAGATTGGATTCCCAACATCGTCCCTTTCAGCTGTAAAGCCTCAGAGAAGTTCATCACTTGATCGCTCTGAGACCCAGTTTCTTCACCTACAAAGCATCAAGGAGGGAATCCCAAACCCCTCTCTAGCTAGACTTCCACAGTTTTATGCAGTATTTTGAATTAATTTCAGTTTTTATTTCGGATGCTGAGGTATGTACTTAAGAATCAGAAATTTTACAGCAGAAAGATCACCGCCCCATTGAGTGTTTAATGAAAAGAGTTTCTGGTAAAGATGGCTTATCCTTATGAATATGTTTCTGTTCTTTCCAACAATTACTAGTCTCCTTCGCAGATGATCTTAACAATTTTAAGGAACTTCAGTGAAATCATCAGATTATTAAGAGGCTGGGCTGAGACTAAACTCCAGGTTTCTCTAACACCAGTGCTTTTTCCATTATACTACATTCAACTTCTGAAAACTCATGCAGATAGCTCGGAGAAATGGAAAATTTGAAGATGAAAGATCCTGAGTAATGAATAAATTAAAAATCTATCTAAAAATTAAAATCTAGCACAAGTGATTACACAGACACATTTGTTCTACACAAAATCTTTGTAAATAAGAACATCAGGAGATAGGCTCCCTGGTAATATTGAAATACTCCTCAGAAGGGGATTTAAGCATAACCCAAATCAATAGATAATAGTAATAAATTAGTGTGAATTGATTTGTTTTAAAAAGGCAAAGATTTATACCACCTGAAGAGAAACCAGAGTATAATTGATTTGTTTTAACAAACATTTCTTCTTTCTTTTTTTCAAATGATTTATATTATTTTGTTGGAAAGGGAGATATGCAGAAAGATTCTATCCACTGGTTCATTCCCAAAGTGGCCTCAACGGCCAGAGCTGAGCCAATGTGAAGTCAGGTCTCCCATGTGGTGCAGGGTACCAAGGCATTAGGTTGGCCTCTACTACATTCAAAGACCACAAGCAGGGAGCTGGATGGGAAGTGGAGCATACAGGACATGAATTGGTGCCCATGTGGTATCTCGGGTGTTCAACATAAGGATTTAGCTACTGGGCTACTGTGCTGGGTCTTCAACAAACATTTCTTGAGCACCTACTAAGTATCTGCTTTTGTGAGGGGCATTGAGGATATAGATCCTTGCCATGGAGAGGTCTTTGTTTTTGCCCACAGTTCAAGGGCATTATTACAAATGGAATGAACTCTTCTCCCCCAACATATTTTTTCAGGGGAAGTCAGTGGCCATTGCAGAAGTGGAATCTGGGAAGAGTGACTTCAAAGTCTGCTGAGTATTTCTGGCTCCAGTTGAGTATTTCTTGAGGTTTTTCCCGAAGCAGGTGAAAAAGAAAGAAACAGGTGAGAACTTTAACTGTCATCCTCAAAGTTCTCTACGTTTACAGTTTCGGGGACTTTTATCTTCTTTTGTTGTGCGGGCTGTGGTTAGCTGTAGCAAACTCTGGGCAATAACATATAATATGAGCTGTAGAGAGATATTACGGATGCCTCTCTAACATAATTTGAGTAATAAGAAAGTCTCTGTGGGCTTTAACACAAAACCTGAACCCTGAAGAATCGGTTCAGAATATATAGAAGAGTGTTGCAGGTGATGGGAGAGGGGAGAAGGATGAGGGAAGGTTCAAGGAGGCATGCTCAGGATGGCAGGAAGGTGTCTGGAAGGGGCTCTGCTGGCAAACAGACGGAATATCAGAATGTGGTCAATGAGGATGTGAAGAAAAGTTGTTGAGCAGGATCATGAAAGTCTCTAGAGTCTTTTGTAAGGAATTAGACTTTTTTTCCTAAAGGTATTAAAGAATTAACAAGTATTAAAGAATTTTAATACAGACAACATTGGGACCAATGTTGCAACACATCCGATTAAGCCACTGCCCATGATGCATTCCATCTTTGGAATATCTCCTTTCTATTCATCTCTCTGTTAATATACTTGGGAAGTCAGTAGAGGATGGCTCAAGTGCTGTGATCCCTGCCACTCACACGGGTGACCCTAATGGAGGTCCAGGTTCCTGTCATTGACTTGGCCTAGCCTCAGTCATTGCAGCCCTTTGGAGGATAAATCAGCAAATGAAAGATCTGTGTATGTATGTGTGTGTGTGTGCCTTTTGAGTGAATATATAAATAAATATTTTGAAAAAAATAGAAAGGAGCATGATAAGATTTTCATGTAGAAAGATGAAAAAGGAAAGAATATGGAGGGGTCTTGTAGAATAAGGCAAGATAGAAGATAGAAGACTGATAAGAAAGAAAGGTCATGGAGGTGTGACTAAGACCCACAAAAAGAAATTCAGAGGTGACTATACATACATGCTAATAATGTGTTGTAAGAAAACTGTCAAGCAAAGCTGTTAAGGATGTGGCTTGTGGAGTCAAACAGGACCCCATGCTCAGAAGGACCCTGGGGCAAGATAATGTTTGCTGTCGACACTGTATGTTTAATAAGTGAAGTCTGATGGGACAATGAAAGTGAGTGTGTGCTGAGGAGAAATGCGCTACCCATAAGTCCTCTCTTCTTTAACACCCCATTTCCATAGCATATATGCAGGGTATAGTGAGCATTGAATTCTAGCTGATTCATAAAATAAAGGAATCTAAAAGATTCAAGGCAAATATGAGACATCAACATGTTTGAAGCAAATGGAAATAAAAGATATTATTATTTTAGTGAAAATAAGTTGTTGAAATTCAAGTACAGTCTTTTATAATATGCAATTTAATGTGCTTTTAAGAACATTTGTATTCATGGATTTCAAACTTTTTGCACCCAAATAAACATATCTTTAATTCCATTTTCCACCACCTTTTTCAATGTCCTGTATAAGATTGTTGTGTTATTGAGTGATTTAATAAGCAGAGGCCTTGATAGTCACAAAATGCTGCCTTTCATTTAAACCGGAAATGCTTCAAACACAGAAAGAAACTGATGACATTATTAAGAAACAGACATAACAGGGAATTCCATCATATCCTTAATTGACTTTTTTCCTTATATCTCCCTTGGGTAAAATGAAGACATAAAAGGAAAGAAAAAAGAGCCAATAGTTATATTCTTCCCAATTTAGTACTTTTTAATTACCATCGATAAGTAGGTAGATAGTAGTAAGAGAATATGTATCAAGATGAAGTAAATAAATTGTGTCTTCCATTTTGGTAAGAAGGAAAGGGTTGTCAGTTTGGGCTATAAAATATATAATTTTGAATATGATTAAATGTTCTTTTATATAAATTTTAAAGCTGATTTTACACAATATAGGAATAAATGACAATAAGTAAAACTTTAAAATCTTCATGTAGAATGACATTCAGTGGTACATAAATGACGTTGCATGACAAGTCAAGCAAGAGAAGTGTGACATGCTTATAACTTTGCCCTTTGTTATCCCATAACAATCAAGAAAAATCTTGGTTTCCCACAGCTTCCTCTCCTGCTCTCTTTTCCTCCTCACTTTGTCCTCCAAAGCAGAATCTGGTGTATGGTGCCTCTATCTTTTCTCACCTTTCAGCCTACCCATCCACCTTCATTTGTCCTTCTTGTAGGAAGAATGTGGGCAAGGAGCTGTCACTGTTTCCTTGTAACATCCTCCAGTTGGATTTGCCTAGTTGATGGTTTTCAAATAGGATTACCTGTGAGGAAGTTAAAACATTTCACAGACTTCTCCATCAGTTTTTTTCTATTTGAATTATTGCTCTGAAATAAGCCCTGGGATACTGTACGTTTCTAAAGCTTTCCTAGAGATGCCATCAGCCACGTTTATTCCTAGCATTCACCATTTCTTTCTATCATTTTGGATTGATCAAGAGCTTCAGATGGACCAATTAATTCCATTCCTGACGAAGTGATAGAACTCATCCATATTACTAGGGTTGTTGAGCATTTCCTTTACCTATAGTCAATGGCGAGCTTTTAGGACAAAGTCTTAATGTTGCTGAGAAACCCTACTGGAACAGGGCTGCCTGGATGGTCTTTACTCCAGCGGTGTGACTCTGCCAAGTTTATTAGACTCTGTGTGCCTCAATTTCCCAACCTGTAAAATGCGAGAGATGGCAACATTTAGAACTGTTCAAAGTAGTGCATAAGCTTTCTAGATAGATCACTTGCACTATAATATGTGTTTGTTAAGATACCGATGAATCATGTTTTTACTGTATTTATTCTAGCACACTTTGAACATCTAAGTTTTATTCCTCTTTTCATCTAACTTAGACTCTTATTTTATTAATAACATGTAAAAATTACCTTTTTTATTTTATTTGAGAGAAAGAAATAGACAAAGATCTTCTATTTGTTATGGTTCACTCCCCAAATGCTTGTAACAGCGAAGACTAGACTGTGCCAAAGCCAGGAGCTAGAAGCTCAGTCCAAGTTTCCTACTTGAGCAGTTACCCACTGTCCCATCCCCCATCCTAAGAATGAACAGTAACAGGAAACCGGCATCAGGGTTGAAACCCAGGAACTCTAATATGGATTGCAGGCATCCCAGCTACAGGCTTATTTCACTCCCACTGTTAACATTTGACATGAACTGCCTTGATTTTCTTTTCTTTCGTCTAAATACTTCTTTTTAATTTCACCTGTTCTTGTTTGTCTAGTCAGCCCTTTAGTTTGATGCAACGCTGGTACTTTTCACTATTAATCACCTTTATCCATGCTCCTGTCTGTTTCTAAAGCCTGCACCAGCAGCTGTCGGCGCTCTGTCTTAAAAGTCTGATCCTCTACCAACTGAGCTATCCGAGCCTCGGCGCTCTGTCTTAAATAATCAGTCTCGATTGAATATTCAGTCTAGTTTTTCAAATAAAAACTTTTTGTATTCTTTCCGTTGTTCAATGTTTACTTTTTCTTTTCTCTGCCAAACTTCTTTAGTTATTCTTGCTAAAAAAGAAAACCTTTTCCCTTGTTCATGAACTCTATAGAGATTACTGCCACTTCAAGATGTAACTTCATCTATTAGCTTATTTTCTTCTGAAATTATTCTGCTTCATTGCAAATTGAACTCATTGACCAGATAATTTTACTTAAAAATCTCTTCTTCATCCCTCTCATGTTCCACAATTTCTTTCTCATTCATCTATCTAGTCCTTCTTCAGGGGCCAATAAGTTTTCTGTGGCCAAAGACCTAAAGTAAGCATTTGCTAAAGGAATGATTTAGGTTTAACCTCTCTCTCTCTCTCTCTCTCTCTCTCTTCTTCCCTTGATAACATTCTTTAATTTCTTGATTGCTCCATGTTGATAAAATACAATTCACTCTACAATGCAGCCTTTACTTTCAACTAATAACTTACTATCACAAATTCATCTCAGACTCATAAATAAAACTTAAACAACTAAGTTCCTGCTCTGAGAATCTTTGTTCCCTAATTTTTAAGAAAAACTGGAAACATCAATGATAAGTATCATGGCTTCCCCTTTGTTTTCTAACCTCTGCATTTTGGCATGAAGTTTATTCTATTTCTTCATTATTTGTGTATTTATGTACTTATTTATTTGAGAGACTGAGAAGAGGGAGAGGAAAGAAAGAGAGGGGGGAGAGACAGAGATATCTTTGCTCCCTTAGTTCATTCCCCAGAAGCAATGCGGTGGATGGATCAAGGGAAAGCACAGATCCTAGAAGTTAGCCTGGACTTCCCGTGAAACGTTCCAGCCATCAACTGCTGCCTCCAAGGGTCGAATTAGAAGCAAGCAAGGGTGCGCAGAGAAAACAGAACTTGAGCTTAAGACACTCCATTGTAAGATAGGGGTGTCCTCAAAGATAAGTTACTCCTCACTAAGATATTGAAGCTTTCTCTGCACACCCCTCATAAAACTGCTCTGCACCTCAACTGTTAACATATGCCTTGTTAGAGTTATAAGCCAGTTTAGACTATCCTAAAATTCCCCAAGTTATGTAAAACTATGCTTCAACACTATAAACTGCTAAATACCAAAATGAAAATAGACACGAGACAGCTGAATAGTAACCCAATAGCCATTTTGTAGTGTATAGAAGCCAGTTGTATATAAACTAAAATTGAAATGTCAATAAAGTAGTCACAGGATGTGGTTAAGAACTTGCATTTTTTAACATATTGGTTACTCAATACCATGTCAATTAACTCGATAATATTGTAAATTGTTGTTGATGTTATGTTGGGGCTTTTAATTGATTGGGATGATATTCTGCCAGCTCTACCTTCAGAGAGATGGTCTCCCCAAGAAACCATTGAATTTGTCTGGACAATAATATGCTGGACTCTATGCTTGGTATATGCTTGCAATGAAAGAATCTTGGCTGGGTTTGAACTATAATATTACAACAAGGTGGAGGAATCCACCGTAGGGGGAGGGTACGGGGAGGCGTTGGGGGAATCCCAGAGCCTATGAAACTGTGTCACAAAATGAAATGTAATTAATAAAAAATAAAAATAAAAAAGATAGGGGTATCCTAAGTGGTGTTTTAACCATCACATCAACTGCTCATCCTTTACGTTGCCTTCAAAATTCACTTCCTTAAGTTTATTACTACTGAAAAACCATGCTTCTGCACCTTATTACATTTTGGCAGAGCTTCTTCAGTGTCCTTGACTGCCTCTAGCTTCTCTGCCTCCAACTCATGTTGAAAAGTGCTATCGAAAAGCTCATATCATGTCATTTTTCCATAAATGTGAGGCTCCACATTGCCCCAAAGGTAAACGTTGCAAAAACTCCAGCATTCTAGTGTCAAGATATAATTAACAGTTTGTTTGAGAGGCCATACTTATCTATTGATCTTGTGTTTTGCATGAAAATTGCCTTGTATCAGTGAGAACATACGGTATTTGTCCTTTTGGTATTGGCTTATTTCACTGAACTTTATATCATTCTATATCATTATATCATTATATATTTATATATTTATATATTTATATATTTATATATTTATTATATAAATATATAAATCATTATATATTTATTATATACCTACAATGTCAAGATACACTTAAATAGAAGAATGATGGAGTTATGACTATTATTGAAGGACTAAACTATTGTTACGATACAGGGGAAAACAATAGGGAGGAGGGAGAAGGAAGAATAGAAGGGAAAATTCCTCAGCCTAAGGAATCACATCATGAAAAATAAATTTTTTTAAAAAGAACCCCTTGCATAATATGGTATTTATACTCTTCTATGACCTCAGTGCCTGAGACCAGAATCCAGTTCAAGTACTCAATTTTCCCTTCCATGTACAGGAGCATTCTGTTTCTTTTCACGTCTCTGTGCTCTCCACTAGACCAAATTTATTTGATCATGGTCAAATGGTGCCTGTTTTTCAGTGTGGGAGCCCTAGAGAGAATTTAGAAGGCAATCCATGGATCAGGGTTATTTGGCAATGGTAGATGGAATGGTAGTCCTCTTTACTTTAGATCTCCACGATGACAAGAACACAGTGGCTTAGAGGACCACTCTGAGGGATTCATGATTGGGTCTGTGCCCTAAAGAAGGTCGAGAAATTACCGGGGTGAACAGTGATGGCAGATGCTGAGTATCTATCTGTAACAGAAACAGCCTGAAGTAGTAATAGTATGAAACAGATAGTTGAAACACTGACGTGCATAACACCTATAATTATTAATGCTGTGATTTAATCATAAGAAAGAATAAAATATAAAAATATTGGAGACTCAATGTCTGGCATATGATGTTGGATTATAGAGGTGAGTAAAATTATAGAAATATGATGTGTGATGTGCATATCATTCAAGATTTATCCCTGCTTCCCTGGACGTACTGGCATATTCTCATTTTCTCCACATGTGGACGGACAAAGAGCACAAGGAGAAACTCTGCCCCAAAATACCACTTCCACCTTCCTCCACTGTCTTGTACCCAATCTTTACCACAAATCACATCTACTGAAAATTTATTCCTGATAGCCTACTTCTTTTGTGGAAGGAGGGATAAATATGTGTTCTGATATGAATAATTCCTTTATTTTTAAGCTGACACCTGAGTTTTACAAAGGTGTGGTTTTACCTTAACAAGAATATTGTGAGTTTATCAATTTAATTAGAGAAAGAGAGTGAGATCAATGATAGAGATAAATGATAGATACACAGAAAGATAGAGATATCCCAAAGATGAAATGTACAGAAAAGGAAAAAGAAAACTGTAAAGCAAAATACAAAGAAGGAAGAAAGGAGTGAAAGGGTGAGTCAGAACATTAGATGGAATTCAGGCTTGTGCCTTTGACAAAACAGAGACTGTAAATGGAAGTTCCTCTTGTGTCAGTTTATAAGCAGGTGTCCTCTGCTTGCACTGTTATAGCAGAGTGCAGAATGACCGCTTACACTATTTAATATCTTTCGAAACACCAAAGTCAAGGTTGGAGCAAGAACCATAAAACCTTTGGGTAAACTGCTTCTTATGGTTAGATGGTTAGAGATGAAAGAATGAGAGCTGTATGCTGAAATAAGCTACAAAGAGTCAAACAATGCAGGAATAATTTGGGAATCCAAAAGTTGACTTCAGGTGTGACCTTGGCAAAGTCGTAAAGTCTCTGGGTCCAAGTGTTTACACCATGGGATAATAACTTGCATTTTGATGAAAACTCTTTGAGCAGCTCTGAAAGCTAGCACAAGATATTTTCCTAGCAGCCAAAATATTCTCTATGACTAATGATGGCTTTACATATTCTTCATGTGGAAAAAGATAGAAACTGGTATTAAAGATGACAGTCGGTGCTTAAATAAAGTTTTCTGCTGCACAAAATATGGATGAAAATAGTCAGGACACACAAATGCTGAGGGTGATCATTTTTATCAAGGCTAGAATACTCAGAGACTTTTTATTGCAAAGCGATTTGAACAGCATCAGAAACATACACTCTGCGCAGCCAATGACTGCTTTACATTTAATTAGGCAATGAAACGCCAGCTGAATGGGTTAAAAAATGCCACTATTTCACAGTAAGTGATTTTCTTAACCCCCAAGGGTTCAAATTACTTTGGCAGGAAAAGCAATTATGCAATTAATAGGGGAAAAATCTCCAGAGCTCCGTAATTTGCAAAGAGGTAAAGGTTCTGCAATGGCCTGCAGGGACAGCTGATCTCCAAAGCCTTTTCTCCTTTTTTTTCTTTTTTTATTTTTTCCCCCACTTGGACCACACCCGAAATAAAAAAGTAAGGATATTTGGGGGAGTGGGGAAGCACAACAGCTCAGATAATGTTCCCGTCAGTGTATTCATGACAGGCTCATCAGAGTGGCTGCCTGCAATCCAAAGATTAAATACCCATTTACCAGCATCGGAGGAGAGTTTGGTTTTATAATGTATTGTCCTCTATTCCCCAGGAGGCTGCTTTGTTTGATAAAATGCTGAGTGTGGTGTAAAAATATCCCTCTCTCTGTAATTTGCACTCCTCTCCATTTAAAGCTATTCTTGCTGCAAACGAGAATTGAAAGCTGCTAAAATTAAGTGGTGTCAGTTCTCAATGACACTTTAATGATAGAGCACTCAGCAAATGAGATGAGAATGAATTCCAGCATCTCTGCTAAAGATAGTAACCAACCCCAAACACTGTAACGTTCCAACTGGGCCACACTTCACCTGCTTCATTCATATTTAGTGGAACTGAAATAGAGAAACTATAATTTCAGTAACCATAATAAGAAAGGTGAAAACAACCGACGGCCACTGGTACAGAGTAACTGCAAATTGGAGTTGTAAGTCCGAGACACTCTGCCACACTGGGCACCCCACTTCTTTAGCAAGTGATTCTCCAGATGTGGGACATCGTATGTCAGATGAATACAATAGACTTTCCTTGCCCATGGGGTATAGATTCTAAGACCCCCAGCGGATGCCTAAAATCACTGATAGCTACATAGCCTGTGTGACATATATTTCCTATTTATACGTACCACTAAAAAAGTGCATAGTGATAGATTTACAATAATCACCAACCATAAAGTATAAGAATTGTAAAAACATATCTTAAAGAAGTTATATAACTGGTCTCTCTCTCTCAAAGTATTGCATTGTGCTCCCCTTTCTTTTTCTACAATAAAATGAGAAAATGCCTACGTGATGAGATTAAGTGAGGCGAATAATACAGGCATTGTGACACAGCTAGACCCTGGTTGATCTCCACCAATATAGACAATATAGACGGGGGAGCATCGCTGAGTCATGACGATGCCTGTTAACTTTGTGTAACTGAAATTTCAGAAAGAAAATTTAAGGATATGTAAATTTCCTGTTGACCAAGAAATTTTTTCTGATATTAGGGCCAAGACAGCATGAAGCTCTGATTTACCTAATTCAGTAAAAACTCATTTAAATTATTGAACAATAATATTTGAGTTGTTATCTTACAAACTTGAGTCTCTTTTTAACAAGATTTATTGTATTTGAAAGAGTTACAAAGGCAGAGGGGAAGATAGAGAGGTCTATAGAGCGAGACCTTCCACGTGGCTGCAATGACTCCTTTCATGTGGTATAGGAACCCAGGAACTTGGGCCATCAGTAGCGGCCTGGATTCAAGTTTCCCTTTTGTATCACTTGGTATCTCTAAGGCAGAAAAATGACAATTACTATTAGGGTAGAGAAAGGGATTGCTGCCCAACTCTGCCAAGGTCTTTGTGGACCAGCCTTCCCCACACAGGATGTGCCATGAAGGGAACATGAATCTAGTTGAACGGCCTTTCAAACACAAGCGCAGAGGGTCAGTGTTATATTTAGAGTCAAGGGGTCTTGAACTTGGAGGCAAATGCATTGAAATTTTCTCTCACATAGAACTCAATGTAATGATTAAATTCAGTGTCTCAGGCTGTCAATGCCTCCTTAAGAAATTTGAAATATCTTTTGGTATATAATGTACATAGATAAATCATACATTTATACAATTTTGCATGCATATATAAATCATATATACACATTTTAAATGCATTCTCCATAAAATTTGTGAAGACTTGTGATACATAAAAGTCATGGAAATGTATATTATGGAAAAATGATTATGAAGAAATTATGGATATCAAAATCTTGCACCAAAAGAAACAAATGTTTAATTTCATTGCCATGTATATAATATCATATACATATGTATATGTGATATTCAGATACATGTTTATAAATACATATATAATGAGATATTTAAGGTACTTAAATCAACTTCAACAAAATAAATATAATGAGATTTTAAGGTCTTTAAAATCTGCTTCAACAAAAAAATTCAAAATCATGAAAAAAATCTAGATAAATTATGTATTTCGAAGCAATACCTAGACATATAAATACCAAAATGGCACAAAGTAGATGAATAAATATAGGAGGAAAAGACCACTTTGTAACATGGAAATTGCTCTCTGTTAAGAATGTCTTGAGCCTGGCGTGATAGCATAGGGGTTAAGGTCCTCGCCTTGAATGCACCGGGATCCCATATGGGCGCCTGTTCTAGTCGCAGCAACCCTCCCGCTTCCCATCCAGCTCCCTGCTTGTGGCCTGGGAAAGCAGTCGAGGATGGCCCAGGGCCTTGGGACCCTGCACCCACGTGGGAGACCTGGAGGAAGTTCCTGGCTCCTGGGTTCGGATCGGCGCAATAGTGGTCCTTGCGGCTGCTGGGGGAGTGAACCATTGGACAGAAGATCTTCCTTTCTGTCTCTCCTCCTCTCTGGATATCTGCCTTTCCAATGAAAATAAATATCTTTAAAAAAAAAAAAGAATGACTTACTGGAACATGTGATATGGGTCAGAGTCTTGAAGAAGTTGAAAATCAGGGAAGGAGGCTAAGAGTAAAAAGCTCTTCTGCTGAAAAAATATGTGGAGCAAAGCTATGGAGGAACTGACATAGTTGACAAAGCCTTAGAAGAGATAACGAAGATAGGTTGGTTGTCGAGGGTATATACTACATGAATATTTTCTCACCTAAAAATTTTTGATGTGTTCTGGTTAGGAGCTGAAAGTCACTTGAATAAATGAAATAAGGTGTGGCTATGTTACCATGTTATTTCTGAATCGAAGTGAGATATGATGAGTACGATCTGTGCAAGATGAAGCAGAGGCATCCAGCCACAGGGCGACAAGCACGCCTCACCACTGTGAACGCAGACCATATGTCACAAGATTTCCAAAAGCTGCCATCTGCCGCTGGAGCAGAGTGACGGCCTTCTGCCGGCTACGTGAGGCTGGCCGGGGACCTGCTGGATGGCGCATGCTACTGTAAAACATAGTTCACACATGCTTCTTGGAGTTACAGTATGGTTTTAGAAACAGACAGATGTGGCACACAGGAAACCGGAGGAAAAAGCGATGCCCATTGGTTGCTCTTTTATGCTATGTTTTCATGAACGATCTGGAGAACACTGGAATTCCTTAGGGCAACAAGGCATGAATATTTGTAAAACGCACTACAACAATTTAAAATAAATACCGGCTTTCGTAATCGCATCATAATGAGCAACATCGAAACAAGTTTAGTTTTGCATCTCCTGTACTGAGAGCTTAGGTAGCACAGCAAGGTGAACCGGAGGCATGCTTGTCTCTGGTGAACTTCATCTTCCCTTACTGCTATCTATGAGCTTGGCAGGTGTCACACAAGGGCGCCAAAGCTGTGTGACTTGATGGTAGGGAGAAGGAATAGCAGTGTTGTTGACAACAGACAACGTGCCTGTGGTCTTTCGCCTTATATATCAGTATACCAACTGATGACAAGCTCTTTTCTTGACTACAGAAAGTGAGAGACACCCAACTGAATTGCTTCATTCGGGTTTTGGAGACATATCTGTAGTTTAGATTTACTTTCAACTTTGGAAATGTTTATCAGCATCATTGAAGTAAAATCTGTGTGTTAGAAACTGTATTTAAATGTACTTAAATAAACAAGTTTTGATAGCTATGTGCACCATAGAAATCAGTGCTACAATGAAGAAAATATTCCTTTGACTCCACAAAATTCCTCATACCTCTTCATGGATCAATTTTCTTTGATCACACACAGTTATTTTCAAAAACAAAACCATATAAATGGATTCACACAGCATAGACTCATTTGTATCTTGCTATTTTCATTCAGCAGAGTAATTTTGAGATTTGGCCCTGTTGTTACATGCCTCAGTAGTTTGTTCCTTTTTCTGGATGGATCATATGGATGCACCACATTTTGTTTTCTCTATACATCTTGTAATAAATTGAATTTTTTGTTGCTTCTACACTCAATTTGTAAACAAGCTGAACGTTTTCCACACGTGGAGTATCATCACCCTCGACATAGTGTCTACTTCTCGGCTTCCTCCCAGTTTCTTAATGTGGTTGATGCACACACCTGCTTTGCCCAGTTGCCTCCTGCTGACCTACCACATCCTGGGACCAACAGAGACTCTTAGTCCACTGACTCTCTGCCCCACATGCTCTTCAAAGATACAACACGATGACTGCCTCTCATAGAACTGCCTTTTTGGTCTAAACCCATCAGTTAGAGCTCCCTAGGGGAAGCCTGCTTGGGAGAAAGCCTGGTCTTCATGAATTCTTTGTGCTCTCTTGCTTCTTGCCCACAGGTAAAGCCTGTGTGCGCTGGATGCTGTCCCCTCTGCCATGCCCCAACACACACACACATACACGTACACACACGTGCACACAGTGTGTAAGGCTTTCTGCCCTCTTTCTGGAACAGCTAAGCACCATGGTTTGGGTACAATTTGTTCCCCTAAAGTTGATGCACTGGATGCCTTGACCCTAGTATGGGTGTAATGAAGTGGTGGAACCAATAAGCTTAGTGGAAGATAATTAGGTCATAGAGGCACCACCCCGTTAATAGATTAATGTCACATGGCAGTGATTTAAGATTTACTTCTCTTGGGAGCGAGGTGTTATAAGGCAAAGTCACCACGAGCATGGTGGGGTTATAGTGGAATAAAATCACCAAGTAAGTGGAAAACACTGTTACTTGAAAAACACATGAAACATACATATACCCAACATCAAAGTATAACAATGCGGGCCCACTGTTGTCGCTTAGTGGCTAAAGTCCTCGCCTTGTATATGGCAGGATCCCATATGGATACCAGTTACCATCCTGGCTGCTACAGTTCCCTTCCAGCTCTCTGCTTGTGGGCTCGGAAAGCAACTGAGGATGCCTGAAGCCTTGAGATCCTGTGCTTGCATGGGAGACCCTGATGAAGCCCCCGGCTTCTGGCTTCAGATCAGTCCAACTCCAGCTGTTGGGGCTTCTTGGGGGTTGAAGGAGCAGATGGAAGATCAGTCTGTATGTCTCTCCTTCTCTCCAAAATCTGACTTTCCAATAAAAATTTTAAAAAATATTTAAAAACGTATGCAGAAATTAACATGAGAGTTTCATTTAGAAAAATACAACATGGAGTATTGGTTTAATTTTATGACATATAACTGTGAGCTGTGGCTTGCTGTCCAACATTATGAGAGAATGTGTCAAGATATGTTTCCAACCCAGAAAAAGGTAAAAATTCAAACTTTAAAATTCAGAATTAGTTTATGCTGAATGCATGTCCCCACCATGAAGTTGGAAATCATAAGCTGAGCCATTATAACTTGAACCATTGTACGATGGGGACTGTTCATATATTAAGCAAGTGGTAAACAACTGAAAACAACTGGATCAATAAAAGAGAAAATTCAACACCGACTTTCCGAGGGAGTTTATTAGCAACCAAGGCAAAAGCATTGTAGATAGAAAGAAAAGTAGATTACAGTAGTCAAAATGGTGAATAGGATGATATTAATTGAAGACAGCTACTCTGCCCAGGCATTTTGCTGCAAAGGTATGGCTCTGCAGCTGATAGGGAACGTGGAGTAGAGAATTCTTTTAATGGAAATTGCCTTGGAAAGCTGTTATAGTAGCTGTATGCATTGATCAAAGTGAGTGCACATTACATAGACCTAAATTGTGCAAATTGCAATAGTTACTATACAGACCGAAAATTAAACACATTTGGCTGCAGGAGGTATGACTGGCTGGCTAGCACATTGCTTAAGACTGTTTTTGTTGAAACTAACAAAATGGCCTTGGTATCAATTTAAACAAAAAGGGATTTGATTATACAGGTAAAAGTGCCTCGCCGAGTTGGTTGGCAGAGATGCGGTTGGCCTTTGAAAGCAGGTCCTGCGCGCTTGCAGAGCCCAGTCTTTACTTGCGCCGCTCCTCTCCGGGCGTCCACCCCACCTATGTCTTGTTGCTTTGCAGGCTAGTTTCCCCTGCACCTCCTGGTAAAATCGTAAATAGCATGATTTGTTCAGACACTGCCTGTGTCTTTTAGGCCTTGGCCCATCCAACGCCCCTTGTTGACTGAATCAAGGTAAAATACCCAGTAGCTTAAGTTGTGGGTGCCATCTCACATCGCGAAATCACAGCAGGCAAAAATAAGGTGGGCACTGAGTCTGTGGTAGGCAGCATAAAAGGCAAGCAGTATGCATATGAGGAAGTCCTATGACTGCATTCAATGGATGTGGGACAACGATGGAGATAGCTCAACACAGGACATTACTTATACATGGAGATGGAACTCACAAAGTGTATGTTTATATATGCACATACGCATATGCATGTGCAATAAACACACATCTGAATTTGCTTTGAGATTTATTATGTAACGTCCACAGGAATGTTTATCTCCCTAATTGTGACTTACATATGTTCACAATAAAATTGATTTTTATTCAATTAACAATGAGTTTAGACAGGTTGGAGATGGCGAGATGAACAAGGAAATCTCAATGGTTACTCACACATGTGCCCTATCATACTGAAGTGATAGACTTAAGCCCTTTTAGATGAGTAACAGAAAAGTCAAAAGGATTTTTCCATCTACTTTAATCCTGCCAACTGTACCAATATAGTCTGATACTATGCAAGAAAATAGAATAACCACACAGGCATGTCTGTAAGGACCTCTTTGTCTCTAAAGATGAACTGATGAAAGCCATATTGTTGCATAGGTTGAAATTTTAAAATACGTATACTTCACTATGCTTGGGGAAACAACTGTCTGTTTGGCTTGCAGTTAGCAACATTTTGATGAATGTAAGAATACCAACTTACCATCAGCCATGAATTACTAAACGAGGGTAAAACTGATAGTGTCTGCTGAAAACCTGGATTCTTGTAGGAGCTAGGAGGTGACGCCATCTGTAAGAGCAAAAGAACACAACACCCACCACAAATCCCGTGTGGCTTCAGCATGCCTCCCCAAGGGGTACTTTACTTGCTCAGACAGTTCTACCCGAATAAGAAGGATATTTTTTTGAGTGTGACACAGAAACCATCTTACCAACCTCATCAGAAGCTATCTTTTTCTATATCTTGTGTCACATCTTGTTAGTTTTATGATACTATTATCCTACTTACTCAAGAGATTTAAAGTATTCTTTTGATAGCTAATACCATTGATAAAATATTAAATGGTAAATTTTATAGAATAAAGAATCAGATTGATTCTGAAATATCAAATTTATGCTAGCAAGCTCTCAAAGTTTCTCTCAAATTTGCCTTGAGTTCCAATCCTAGCAACAGCAGCAGAAGCTGATCTGGGTTCCAGGTGCTGCAAGACAGCATGTGTGTGTAGCAAGTGCTGACGTAAACAGCAGAGCCACAAAGCCCGTGCTGATTTCTCATGGTTAATGTATTCTTTCAAACACAACAGAGTCTAATCAAAATATCCAAGTGCTACTCAATTTATTCATTGTGATCTCAACTATGTAATAATGCAAGTTTCTCTCCCTCTCTTTTTGTCTTATAACTGAGTTTTTTTTACTTAAGAAGACATCTGAAAGAAACAGTCATTATGCAAGCCACCACCGTGTGACTCAATTTGTACTGATGTACAAGCCCCCTCCCCACGTGTGCTGATTTGAGTCCTGGTTCCTCCACTTCTGATCCAGCTCACTGCTAATTTGCACCAGAAAACAGTGGAGATTGGCCAAGACACATGGGACCCTGTCACCCATGTGGAAGGCCAAATGGAGCTTCTCAAATGGATCATTTGAGAGTGAAACAGTGGATAGAAGATCTCTCTTGCTGTGTCCCTGCTTCCTTCCCCTTACTCTGCCTTTCAAAAAATGAAATGCAAGCATATATGTATATATGTATATACGTGTGTATACATGATTCTATATACATATACATGTATGTATGCATATAAAACGTACGTGTATATATTAGTAAAACTGCCCACAAGCAATGTATGTGTATACATGCGTGTATATGTATGTATATATGTACATATACATGTATATGAAATGTATGTGTGTATATATACATTAGTAAAAAAACTAGTCACAGGCAATCTGTCAGTTGCCAGTGTTACCCCAGTTATGAAAGAATCCTGGTTACAGCTACTTGCAACAGCATCTGTGCTTTCTCTCAACAAGCAGTGAATTTTACCTAAACTATACTATGTGCTCATGCTAGTTACTAAGAGACACACCACACTCATACATTATATATGCAAATATATATGTTTACATATGTGAATATATGAATAATAATTCCCTGTATTCAAATATTCAATTTAGCTTGGATATTCTACAAGTGAAGACGGATAGGAAAATCTTGTAATAAAAAAAATTATAGAGTCCAGTACGTTAGCCTAGTGGCTAAAGTCCTTGTCTTGAACACACCAGGATCCCATATGAGCACCAGTTCTAATCCCAGCAGCCCCACTTTCCATCCAACTAGCTGCCTGTGGCCTGGGAAAGCAGTCAAGGACGCCCCAAAGCCTTGGGACCCTATACCTGCGTGGGAGACCTGGAAGAGGCCCTGAGCTCCTGACTTTGGATTGGCTCAGATCTGGCTGTTGTGACCACTTGGGGAGGGAATTAATGGAAGGAAGATCTTTCTTTTTGTCTCTCCTCCTCTCTCTATATATATCTGCCTTCCCAATAAAAATAACTAAATCTCTTTAAAAATTATAATCAGTTAAAATATCAGTAATTAAAATTTTCATGTTGATTGGGCAGCATTTCAAGTAGAAATGAAGCAAAATAAATGATAGCATTGATCAATGCCAGAAAATTTGTAGTCCTTTGAGCATGAACTTTTTTGAAATGAAATATGGCTTATATATAATGTCAATGCAATACTTTAATCATTTCATATTAAGATATTTCTGTATTAACTTACCTTAAGTTCTCATAAAATATCAATGAAAGTTTCTTGTTTATACCAAGCAAATAAAACACGTGTGTTGTAACTAGCTTCTATGTATTGGACAACTCAAATTATTTAAAGAAGTAAAGCATCCGTTCATCAAATAAAATTATTTGAGTGAATTGCATCTGTTTTAAAGGTAAAAATCCATCAATTATGTAGGAGATTGACCTATTTAAATCCATAGATAAAGAGCAAATAAAAATAGGATTCTATATGCTTGCTTCTAAATATATAAATCTTGATTGACTTTCATATTTTATTTATTTATATTTCATATAGATATAGCTAAAGAGATTTCTGTCATTGATAAACTATTTTTACCATAGTTTGTGAATTCCCTTATTGACTCTGATTTTTGCTTAATCTTCCTTTCTAGTGTATAGATTATGTTAATTACATGTATGTCTGTTTCCAAAGATTCCAAGGACCTGATTTAGGAAATCATTCTTGCAGCAAATACTTATCCTGTGCCTGTTGTGTAACAGTGAGCAAAGAACAGGTATTACACCTTCCCTAAAGGGGTTTACAGTCTAGTGTGGGAAACATCCATGGCAATAACCAAATAATTATAGAAATTTCAGTAAAACGGTCATGAAATTAAAGAGAGGTTTGTTATGCTGCAGAGCTTATCTTATTATTGACCAAGCGCTGTTTTTCCATTCTCTTTAAAAGGCAGAGAGACAGAGACAAACAGACCTCCTCTACTGCTTCACTCCACAAACACCTGCAGCAAGCCAGCTTGGATCACATCTAAGCCTGGACCCTAGACCTCAGTCCAGTTCTCTCACACGGTCCATATATTGGCCCATCATCTGCTGCCTTCAAGGATGCTCATTAGCAAGAAGCTGGAAAAGGGAGCAAACCTGGGCCTCAAACCCAGAAAGATGCTCCAATATGAATTGCAGGCATCCCGAGAAACAGCCTAACTACTGAACCAGACATCTGTCACAGAAGCTTGCTTTAAATAGATCTGAATTTTTTCAAGGTCACCTAGAAAGTAGTGTTTAAACTGAACTCTGAGGGAGTTCAAGAGAGAAGGAACAGAATATGCAAAAGCCCTGGATATGCAAATCTGGCAGGACTGGGTCAGAAAGAGATCATGCATGAGCTTTGCTTAAAAGGAAGTTGAAGACGTATTCAGGCAAGACCATGAAGCCCATTGGAGAAATGTTACTTTCAACCTAAAAAAACAGTGAAACATAAAAAGGCTCAAGCAATGGGAGAGCATAATCAGATTCCCATGTGAGAGAAAATACTTTGACTTCTGCATGGAAAGAAAGGTGGAAAAAGACAAGAGTAAATGATGACAGGATATCAGATTTTAGAAAATGCAAGTAATCATTTGGTAATATAGAAAGAGATTATATTTTAAAAATTAGCATGGAGCTTGTATTTTTGACCATTATAATGCAGCTATGGTCAGAATCACCGTGTGCAGTAGCTATCATAAAACTGGACTAATCATGTGATAGACTGTGTGCAGTATTAAACAACAAAAAGCCTGAGGGAAAGTCATGAAGTAAGCTTCATGAATAATGCTGCCCTCTGATTGGGTGCTTCCCCTTCCATTAATTCAGGAGGTAGAGTTGGAGTGGCAGCAGTCACACTAGGTGGAGAAGACAGAGAACAAATGCTGAGTTTGTAGGACAAGTTTTTGTCCTGAGAAAATTGTCATCAAAAGTTTGCAATGGCAGTGGACCAAGAATCCTGTGTTCAAGCCAGATTGTATGAACGGGGACAGACAGCAAGATGAGCGAACAGTAACAGGTGCAAGGATTGTCAAATATGGTCCTATTAGAGGCATAAAATGCTGAGAAACATTTGAGCACAGCTCAGCCAAGAAGAGACTGCACGAGCTCCTTGTGGTTCTCCTTAACCCTGTCTGAAAGATGTAGTTCAGGAATAAGGATGATGCCACACTAAAGAGCTAAAGTTAAAAACAAAAGAGATTTGCCCTGGCTGAAAATACAATTAAGACTCACAGGTGCAAAAAAGGCTACCATTAATTCCTCAGAATAAAACTAAGCATCAGTTAAAATAAGTTAATGTAATTCAGAATTCCTATAATTTATCACTCAAGATTTTTAAAAAAAAAACAACAAGATTTAAGGGATGCCAAACTTGTAGGAAACTATGGGCCACACTCAAGAGTCAAATAATGAAGAGAAGTAATCACAGAGTCAGATCAAGGGGTTAGAAGATTTATTACCAACATGTTCCAAGGCTCAGTGGGAAATACTGTTAATGTTAGTGAAGAGATGGGGTGCTCAGCATACATGTGGGAATGAGAAAGAGACCCTGCAATGAAAGATCTAGAGTAGAAAAGCAGAATTTAAACTTTTTAAAATTTTAAAAGAGCTTAACAAAAATATGAGGATTACAAAGAGCCAGTGGATTTGAGAAAACTGATAGTGGTAATATATGACCTAAAGAACACAGAAAGAACCTAATTAAACCCCCAAAAAACAAAACACTAAAGAAATGAGTCAATGTACACCTGTGAATTGCTAGCTCTACTATTTTTATTTCTTAGATTCCTTCATATTAGTCTTCATCCTTGATATTAACATTTCCAATATTTATTGATTTTATTTCTCTTATGGATCAATATTTTGTTACTTTTTTAATTGTTTATTTCAAATGACCTCTCTTGCTATCACTATTTTGTTACTTCTGCATATTTTGACTTTAGTTTAGTCTTCTTTTGATAACATTCTAAAGTATAAGCTTATTTGATTTTCTTTGTATCTCGTACTATGATGCGCCTGTTTGACTCTTTGTTTTATTATCCTATGAAATGTATACATTTTCAGCCAATCTTATTGTTATTAGTTTTTTTTTCTTTTCCTCCCATCCTTCCTTCCTTCCTTTCTGTCTTTTTCTGTTAATTTTTTTTGTCCTGATTCTCCCTCTGGAGCATTTAAATTCATGCACATTTTTTTATTATTAATTACATTGCATTAAGTGACACAGTTTTATAGGTACTGGGATTCCCCCAACCCCTTCCCAAACCCTCCCCCTATGGTGGATTCCTTCACCTTTCTGCATTGCCACAGTTGAAGTTCAGTTGAGATTCTTTCATTGCAAGCATATACCAAGCATAGAGTCTAGTATCTTATTGTCCAGATAAATTCAACAGCTTCTTGGGGAGACCATCTCTGGTCTGAAGGTAGAGCCGACTGAGTATCATCCTGATCAATTAAAAACCCCAACATAACATCAACAACAATTTGTAACGTTATGGAATTAGTTGACATAGTATTGAGTAACCAATATATTAAAAAAAAAAAAAAGATGCAAGTTCTTAACCACATCCTGTGACTTCTTCATTGACATTTCAATTTTATATTCAACTGGGTTCTATACACCTTAATATGGCTATAGAAAGACTTCTCTTTCTGAATTTTATTGTTGTGACTCACTTCTCAGTTTTGTTTTCCTTTGAGATCTTATTTTTCCTAGGAAAGTATGAGAAAAGTATATTTTAATTCAACTCTTTCATATTTGAGCATCTGTATATGTGTTTTGCAACAATATACTCAACCAATTCTTTTTGGCTCTTCATTTATTTTCTATGAAGAGTTCCATGCATATGAAAATCATATGGAAATTAAATTAACACCAAATAAACATTGCATGCCTTTTCTCTGTTACTCTTTAAGGAACTGTTTACTTATTTGAAAGGCAGAGTGGCAGACAGTGAGGGATGGAGAGAGCAATCTTTCACATACTTGTTCATTCCTCAATTGCCCACAATCGTCAGGTCTGTTTCTGATCAAAGCCAGGAAGCAGAAACTCCATTCCAGTCTACCATGCGAGTGGCAGGGGTTCAGGCATTTGGGCCTTCTTCCACTGCCTTCGCAATTGCGTTAGCATGAAGCTGGATTACAAGCAGAGCAGCTCAGACCCAACGTGACACTCCAGTAGTACGGGTTGTCAGCATTGCAAGTGTCACATTCACTTTCTATGTCATGGTGTTGGCCATGCCAACACTACCAGTTTAAACCAGACACACCATAGAATCCAACATGGCACATTATTTTTTTCTATATATTGATATATATTTTTAGTTTAAAAAAACTAGTTTATCTCAAGGGCATATATATGCTTTTTACAAAGGGCAGTAAATTATAGAGAAGTGACAAGACAAAGGGCAAAGGTTTTGAGTGTGATACTTTGTGGAAAGGAACATAAACGGAGAAAAATAATGAAGGTTAAGTACAGTTGGTAAGGTTTACTGGGCAGAATCATCCCAATGCAATGTTGATCTCTATAATAAAGATTGTCCTTCCTTTCCTGATACAAAGGGTAGAGGACATCTACACATGAGAAATGTTTTCCCTGCATTCAGGTGAGTAGAAGAAACGCAAAGAATTTTCCCTACGACTTTGTTTGATTGTTTTTCTTAACTGACTTCAACTTGAAAAAATTTTATGCCAAACTAGCATAATTTAGGGATGGCATTTTTTGATCCTCTTCAGAGAAAAGACATGAACTACAAATGGAGAAATCAACTGTAGTAATAACAGGCAAGTGTGATTCACACAAAATGTCAGGCACTTTCCTTTGTACTGTTGCCTATAGTCATTTATTACCCCCACAATTATTCTGTCCCTCAAACAACAGACAAGATTCAAAAGCATACATTAAGTTTCTTTCCTGCAATTATACATCTGATAAGGAATGAATATTCAAATCTAATTTGGGGCCAGAATGTACCTTCTAATCACTAGACTATACCACTTTGCCTCTAACTGACCTGAGCTGTGTAATATCAAAAGTCTTAGTAATTGTTTTCTCAGGCCAGTAGCAGGGAGCTGGATAGCAAGTAGAGCAGCTGGGATTCAAGGCACCCATACAGGATGCAGGCATCATTGCAGATGAAGTATTAGCTTGCTACGCCAACATGTTGGCCATATAAACACAGATTTTAAAAGCACAACTCCACATTGAAGTTGGAGGTGAACTCCAGTTGAAGAGGACTCTGAGGATGTTATTAAATCCAGAAAGACTCTTTATGACAATCCAAGGCAGTGTGTTTCAAAGGTCCAAATGATCATTTCAGTAGCTGAAAGGCCCTGTAGAAACTGCACCTGTACCTGTTGGTTTGATTAGCACAGAGTACCTAAGGCCTCAGAGTACCTGGACTGGAATGATCACAACTCACCATAGTAAAACTCCTGTAAACCCCTGGCGGTGGCAAAGAACCGCACAACTACACTCAAGCAGACAGCTGAGGAGGAAAACAAAATTTTAAAGTTTGACACTCCGCTTTTGCATTTTGTTATGATTTTGTCACTAATTCTTCTTGAAAAACAACAATAAACTTTGAGATTCAGATTTGACCTCCATTGAATCACCCAAACTCTGTATTAGATGAAAATTGAAACTCACTGCTTAGATACTAGAATATTCAGACAATCATTTTATCTCTCCTATACAAGGTAGAATTTTACTTCATCTCACAGACAATTTTTAAAAGCTAAGACCAGGAACCATGATGGATTTTGTGTTTCAGTGAATCAATTTGGAAACATGGAGGTTTAAACCCAATAAAGAGAATTTCTCAAGAATTCCAATTTTCTTGCAAAGAGCATCCCAGTTCTGCGCAATGTCTCTCACCTTCAAACTGTCCTTCCTCCAACAGCCTCACTCCTTTAGAAGATACATGTTTACGTAGAGAAATCTAATTTGTGTTTTGTTAATGTGTGCTGTCTTTATTTGCTATATTACATTAAATCAGAAATAGAGTTACCCCCCAAAAAATCATCTTACTTGAAATCATTCCTAAGCTATCAACAAGGGAATGCATATACCAATTTCATTTTTGCTTTATAACCATCCACTGCACTAACTTGACCTTTACCTACACAGGACGATAATTGCAGTTAAGATTATATAATTTACAATAACAACAAAATATTACTTTGGAGGAACTGCTACTGGGCACAAATGTCTCACAGCCATTAAGTGTGTCATTTATCTTGAGAAGAAAATTATTCTTACCCACATCGACATTTTTAACACAAACTGTAGTACTCTCTGTTGGCACCTTTTTACGTACCCATTAATCTCAATAGTAAAGTCTCAGCCTCACCCACCCAGTCTCTGAAGTTTGGATGTCACTACTGTGTACAATAAAAATTGTATATTCATGAACTCCATTTGTTTTATGTCCTTCTCTCTGTCAAAGCCTCCCATGCAGCATATGCTTTGCTCTGTGGAGAATAAAATCAAATTTGTCTGTCTTGTCATATTGTCATCAAAGTGATAGTATCACAATTAGATTAACATTTTGTGAAGGAGCTGAAGGGAGGGAAATGAAATAGGAGCACATTATAATAAAATCCACTTAACCCTTTCCATCACAAATCCCTTTTTCTCTAGCACCCGGAGGCAAAGAAGGCAATCAAACTCGAAAATAAGTGACACTGTCAAATTACTATGATCTATGTTGGAATCAAATAGGTCAGTTACCAGGCCTGCAAGGTACATTTTCATTTGAAGGCACCATTAAGATTTTGTGACAACAATCTTGAAAAGTAAGACACTTCCTGAGGTTTTTTAAACCAGGCAGTTTGGGATTTAGTCAGCGAGAATTGGTCAGAGCGGTTGGTGACACTCTGATCCTTCATGCATTATCACGCGTTGAGGTCTTGGGCTTTGACTCCAGGAAAATCTTATATCCCATAGTGGTGCGGTCCTAGGAACTTTGTTGGATTAAAATTCCTGTATTTCATTGCCATTTTTCTAGTGGTTTTCAAACAGGTACCATGAGACTCAACTAAAAAAAGAAGTGAGTCAAAAGTGAGGCCTGAACTGAAAATTGGAATGAAATCACAATTCCCACGTTGGTCATCCTGCCAAGTTTTTCCATTTTCCCAACGTGTGAAGAACAAAAGAACCCACAGATGCAAAGGAAGGCACTTGTTAGTTTGCTTTTTGTTCTAGCTGAGAAAGAAATGAACTGTCTTCATGTGGGCTGCCTGCATGAAGAACTATCCAGGCAGGACATAATGGCGCTGTGGTGAGGCCTCCCCGAGCTTGGGGCTGCAATGGGCTCCATGGTCTGCACTGAAGTTAGGGACAAGGTCACTTCGCCATGACCTTTTTCCCAGAGAGGAGGCAAAACTCAAAAGATGAAGATTTCTGTCTCAAAGTACAGTCATGTCCTAAGCAACTTCTGTTCTTCATAAAATGACTCAGTCTTTCTCCATTCTTGAGCTATCCCCTACCTTCATGTCCTTCAACATCACTGTAGTTGACAATCAGCTGGGTCAGGCATTGCGGCACAATGTCCAAAGGCTTTCCTAGACCATCCTTTGCTGCTTTCTTGCTATCAAAGCAGGGAACTGGATCAGAGGAGCAACCAGGACTTGAACAGGCAGGCATATGGGTGCCAGCGCTGCAGTCGGTACATTAGCTGGCTATGCCAATTCGCTGTCCTTCAGACTGAGTTTTTGAATCTCGGCTTTGTCCTGGCCCAGCCCTGATTGTTGCAGGCCTTGAGGAAGTGAGTCAGTGCAGGGAGTGAGTAAGCAGATGGGAGCTCGCTCACTCTCTCCTCTCCCAGTCACATAACAGAATAAATGAATAATTTAGAAAAATATTTATCAAATCAAAATTTTAAAAGAGTAAGTGCATTCAGACACTACACATATTTAAAACACTGTGGTCTGGAGTTCCAGCCATGCACAGAGCAAAGGTCACACATGAGAGAAGTGCTTTCCCCGTGCACAGAGCAAAGGTCACACATGAGAGAAGGACTTTCCCCGTGCACAGAGCAAAGTCACACATGAGAGAAGTGCTTTCCCCGTGCACAGAGCAAAGGTCACACATGAGAGAAGGACTTTCCCCGTGCACAGAGCAAAGTCACACATGAGAGAAGTGCTTTCCTCTTTGCACTGGGGATTTAAGCACATCTTCATTGGAACAATTTATGTAGCAAAATCTCTCATTGAATCTTGTGAGAAGATGGAGAAACTTTTCTTAAAAAAAAAAAGATTTATTTATTTATTAGAAAGTCAGATATACAGAGCGGAGGAAAGACAAAGAGGAAGATCTTCCCTCTGATGATTCACTCCCCAAGTGAGCGCAATGGTCAATGCTATGCCAATCCGAAGCCAGGAGCCAGGAACTTTTTCCTGGTCTCCCACACGGGTGCAGGGTCCCAAAGCTTTGGGCCATCCTCGACTGCTTTCCCAGGCCACAAGCAGGGAGCGGGATGGGAAGTGGAGCTGCCGGGATTAGAACCGGCACCCATATGGCGAGGACTTTAGCCGCTAGGCCATGCCGCTGGGCCCAAGATGGAGAAACTTGAACCAAGTGCTGGTTGGTCCAACCATATAGATATGTCACCAGATAAACAACTCAAATCATTTTGATTGCTATAATTTTCCTCATTCTGTAGAAGAGTTTTGTTGCAGTGTGTTTAATGACATGTGAGGTAAGGTTTTAGCTTTGAACATTTTAAGTCAGTTGATTTGATAGCAACAATAGTAACAACATTTGAAGTAGTAAGAGTTTGAACTTTTCCTCCATTAATTCATGTGAGGCTTTCAAGAAGTTTTTGGATTACTATTCTTGGTTTATAAATGAGGAAACTCAGACACAACAGGTGGCTCAATCTTGAGATGACATGTAGCTGAAATAAGGATTTTCTATTGGATCATAAAAGCAGGCTTACCTAGCATTCAGCAAGACAGAATAATGGTTAAAAAAATTCAATCATATAGCAGGGGGTATCTTGGCAAAAGTTTGTGAAAAGACATGGAAAAACTTTCATTAAAGGCATGCAGAAGAACTGAAAGAATGATGGTGTTGTACAATAGGAAAACAGGAATAAAAGAAGTTTATTCAGTGTTCCCTCTTAAGTACCCATCCCAGCTGTTAAGAGCCAGGTGTATTTTTAATATCACTCTTTGTTGGAGGTAGAACTCAATAATTTGATACCAGATGCATCAGATATTTCTGCACATGGAATTACTGAAGCTAATCCAAATACTATTACAATATTCCAGGATATGCTGCCAAATTCACCTCTTGTCCTTCAACTTTGTCATTTATCATCATTAATGATCCAGTCTCATGGTCTTAAAAAGAGCAGCTGCAAGGTTTCTGTAAGATAGCATCCTCGGTCACTCCTTCCAAGGTGGTGTCTGCTCACTCAAGGTAGCTAAGCAAACTGAGGAAATTTACCCAAGTTCAACACTATATTAGTATCTATATTTATATAATTTGGACTAGAGTATTTGGAATTTTTAAACACACTTTATACAAAAATTTACAGCAACTCTCTGCTTTGACTTTCATACATAGAAATGGTCTATAAAGCAAGCAATTTAGAATCAACAGCATTTCTAGTAAGAAATCTAGTAAGAAATCTTTAGCAATTCTACAAAGAATGAAGTAAACTTATATCTGACAACTGATTTTATAGACCAGACAGATCTGAAGGTGGTTGTCTCAGTATATTCTCAAGGGTAGTGGTGAAATAGAAACATCATAAATCTTCTTTCTTAAAAGAACTACTCCTAAAATCTGTTTGAATAAATAGAAAATGATAAACTGTCTTGACTTTTAATGCATGAATGATTTCTTCTTAATGTAATTTTTATTATAATTCTAAGCCAACAATGTACCTAAATCTTTGCTCAACTTTAAAAGTTATATCCTTTATTTTTCAAATCTTTCCAATTGGATTGTGTATTATAAAAATTTCCCAAGAACCAGATAAAGCATTCAGCTAAAGGGAAGGAGCTGTTCCTTTTGCTTACTCTAATCCAGTATGTATCGATAAGAATGTTAATACCAATTAAAAGATGCACCATTCTATAACAAATTCTGTATCCAAAGGGTAGATAAAAGGCATACTTCCGTTTTTTATAATTGTTTCATACTTCTGATTTAAAATAATTTGTTCTTTCCATCTAAGTTGATTTATCATGTTGGCATAAAGTTATTCATACTATTCCAATAATCAGAGTTCACATCTGTAGAAGCAGTACTTCTGGAATGGCTCTATAAGCAACTTGGCAAGCCCACTTTTTTCTTTTTCTTTCTTTGTTTTACTTTTCAGAGGCAAATATAGGAAAAAAGAGAGCAAGAGATAAAGGTAGGAATAAGGAGGGAGAAAGAGAGACAACACTTCCTTCTGCTGGTTCACTTCCCAAATTCCCATAACAGTTCGGTACAAATGGCTGAAACGAGGGTCCAGCCATCCAATTTAGACTGCTTATGTGGTTGGCAGGTGCACTAATTGAGCCTTAACCATTACCTCTGGGGATACATGTTGGTATGAAGCAGGAGGCAGGGAGCAGGAGCAGAGTCTAGACTTGACCCAGGCACTCCAACATGGACCACAAGGATCTTGACCAGCATATTAACTGTGAGGCCAAAAGCCCATCAGCAGCCCATCCTTAGTGAAGCAACCATTTAACTGCATCGAATACCACTGTCCAGAAATTCCTCAAGAACATACAAATCAAGAACATTAATTCAGGAAACTTTGATTTATCTCAATAAGAATAGCCAAGGTCTTGCTCCCATTCTCCCCCTCTGTCTTTTTCAGCAGTGACCCTTGCTAGTAGCAGATCTGAAATGGCAAAGACTGAACAAGCCTGTGGACTGACCTACAGAGGTCATGTAATCTGAAGAACTGAAAGAAGAAAGAATGAAGAAAAATGATCAAACTTGAGGGGATTGAAGAACACTAAGAAAAGCAGCAA
Source organism: Ochotona curzoniae (assembly GCF_017591425.1). Lineage (NCBI taxonomy): Eukaryota > Metazoa > Chordata > Mammalia > Lagomorpha > Ochotonidae > Ochotona > Ochotona curzoniae. The sequence continues at coordinate 25,061,865 of NW_024466219.1, forward strand.
CAAAAAGAGAGTATCAGGAAGCAAAAAGAGTAAAAAGCATTAAACCTTGAAGAAATGATGGTTGAAAACGTTCCAGATTTGATACAAGACATTAATGTAGACACTCAGGCAGGCAAGTAAAATAAACTCAGGGAAGGCCCATTTTATACTCAAATTGCTGAAAGACCAAAATTCTTTTTTTTTTTTTAAGATTTATTTATTTTACTTGGAAAGTCAGATTTACAGAGAGAAAGAGAGACAGAAAGATGTTCTATCTGCTGGTTCACTCCCCAAGTGGCCGCAGTGGCCTGGCTGGAGCGGAGCTGATGCAACGAAGCCAGGAGCTTTGTCTGAGTCTGCCATGTGGGGGCAGGGTTCCCAGGGTTTGGGCCATCCTCTACTGCTTCTCCAGACTGCAAGCAGGGAGCTGGATGAGAAGTGGAGCAGCCAGGACACAAACCAGCCCTGGTATGGGATCCTGGCGCATACCAGGTGAGGATTTTAGCCACTAGCCTACTGCACCAGGCCCAAGACAAAGACTATTAAAAGCATCTTAGAGAAAGTGAGTAATAATGTGCAAAGCAACCACAATAAGGTTAATAGCAGACTTCTCACAGAGAAAAAATGAGGAAATGTCAGTTAAAAGGCAGTGAGACAATGTATTTGAAGTACTGACAAAAAAATCCTAAGGGAAATTCTTTAAGCTGAAATTAAGTGGAACCATGCGGTAATTTGAAGTCATTGGCAAGCAATAACAACAAAGCGCTTTGATAAAGGCAATTATGTGGGCGAATACAAGGAACAATATATTTGCACATTTTTTCTTGATTTAATATATGATACAAGTGTATTTATGATATCCTTTCTTCTCTTAGGTTTTTAAAAAACATAAGATATGAAATACATTTTTGCTTGCTAATATGCAAAAAAGGAATAATATAGGAATAACATTGTTATATCGTACAAGAACTAAGTTAAAATAAATCTGAAGTGTGTGGAATGTCGTGAGTGGCTTCCCCCTTTGTCCCTCCGCTTCCTCCATGAAGGTCTGCTTTAGCAGGAAGCTGGAGCCAAGATTGGCTAATCGTGAGTTGCGGTATACCATCTTAACTGCAAGAACAAATACGGAGCTCTAATGTTTCCATTCAAATAAATTTATCCTTTACATTTAAATTGTGAGTTGATATTTACAGCTTAATTTTTTCATCAAAAGATGTCCAGACTGAATATAACACAGGCCAGTGTTGTGGCATATCTAGGTAAGCTGTTAAAGGCACACAGCATCCCATACCGGTGATGGTTCAGGTCCTTACTGTTCCACTTTGAATCCAATTATCTGCTAATGCACCAAAACAAAACAAAACAAAAACAAAATAGCAGTGGATGGCCCAAGTGCTTGGGCTCTTGCACCCATGCGGAGGATCCAGAAGAGTCTCCTGTCCCATTCTTTCAGACTGACCCTTCTCTGGCTCTTGCCATCATTTGGGGAGTGAGCCACTGGATAGAATATCTCTTTCTCTCTTTCTCTCTATAACCCTGACTTCCAAAAACAATAAAATAAATCTTGAATAGAAAGATAAGGTTGACACAGGGTAGTGTGGGTAACAAACCAGGAAAGGGAACTTAATAAATTAGAGAGAAAACAATTAATTCCTGTTCTGGACTTGTTGACTACTATAACTTGTTTACATTTGTGCCTAGAGTTAAAGGGGAATTAACTTGATGAGAAATAATAAATAACAAAGAGAAGACAGTTCTGAAATCAGAGTCAATTCTTTACAAGTCATTGGTTATTATGTGCCAACCATTTTCTAAACTATAGCCCAAAAATATATCCACAGTTTTATGGATTCATGAACAAGTATTTATAGTTGCAGTAATTACAGTAGGCTGCAGACTCTGTAGAGTAACCAGAAAAATCAACATCATGTTAAAAGATTTGAGAGGAAAGAATCCTATTTATGTCTAACCAAATTCAATTTTATTTATTCATCTACTGTAAATTTTTTATGAGTAACCCAAAAGTGTCAGGCAAATCAAAAGGCACCAAAGACTAAGACACAAATCAAATGTATTTCTAGCATAGTCAGTGCCTGAGAATTTTATACCAACAGTGGAGCTAGACACAGAGCAAAGCCAGAATCCAACACACGCGTGTAGGAATAGGCATTACGCAAAAGTGTTGTTGCTATGGGAAAGGGAGAAATTAACTCTGCATTGCTGGGATTTGTGGTGGGACTGATAAACTTTGGGAAGGCTGCACTCAGGAGACTTACATCCACACGAATCAGGTAATGACTCAGCACTGGCCAAATGGGCAAAACGAGAAGTGCGGCTGGTCTGGTTTTGAGTTTAATGTTTACAAATGAAAACAAGGAAAAGCCAAGAAGTCGGTCTTATGATGAGTTTTTGATATGTTTTTGAAATTGTGTTTATTTACTCATCTGAAAGACAGAGTGACAGAGAGATGGAGCAGCAGTGGCCTTCCACCTGCTGATTCGCTCTCCAAATAACCACAGTAACTGGGTCTGGGCCAGGCCAAAGCCGGAAGTCAGGAACATCCTCTAACTCTCCTACATCGCTGGCAGTGACCCGAGCATATGAATCGTTCTCCACTGCCTTCCCAGGAACATGAGCAGGAAGCTGAATCTGCAGCAGAGCAGCCACTACTTCACTTCAGTACTAGTGTTGGCAAATGGCAGCTTAATACGCTGTGCCGCTATGCCAGTCCCTTCACTCAATAACTGCTTTCCGTTTATACTCTGTTGCTACTCTTTCTAAAAAAACACAAAAGCACTTTGGAAAAAGCTGCCTGCAATGTATTTATTAGCTTTTCATGGTGCAAGTTTTTCATGTTATGTCCGAGTCTGGCTTCCCTGGGTGTATTATGAAATAAGACTACAAAGATGATCTCATTGGGGGATAGCGCAGTGGTGTAGCCGACTAATCCTCTGCCCTGAAGTACTGACATCCCATGTAGGTGCCAGTTTAAGTCTCCACTGTTCCAACTCTGATTCAGTTCTCTACTTACGCCCAGGGATGGCAGCAGAGGATGATCCGATGCCCTCGGACCCTGCACCCATGTGAGAGACCTGGAAGAAGCTCCTTGTGTCAAGTTTAAGATCAGCTCAGCTTTGTCTCTGTGGTCAATTAGGGAGTAAGCCAGCAAATGAGAGAATTTCTTTCTCTTTTTCTCTGTAAAAGCTGCTTTTCAGATGAAAATAAAAGATTAAAGCGTTTTTTTATTTTATTTCATGATACTGTTTTGTAGGTATGGGATTTCCCCCTTCCTACCCCTCTTCTTTCCCTATTATCCCCTTCCCCTCCCCCCCCCACCGCATGTCATCATAGTAGCAGAGTCACAGTAATAGTTACCAGTTTAACGTTCTGCTGTTTAAGAGCATCATGGTTTGTAGCTATAAGCAAAGACAGAAGAAAAGGATGCGCTTGTAGCCTCTCCTGTCACAGCTGATGCTTGCGGGGTGATTTGGTTTCTGGCGTCTTCTCTGTGCTGTGAACTGCTAACTCTATCTGCACCTAAAACATTCAAGGACATGCTGTGGACACATGTAGTGTCTCGTAGCCAGACAGACAGCTTCAGGCCAGAAAGCTGTGCTGGAAAACTGTCTACAGCTACTTAAACTAGAACTGACAATCCAGCCCTGGGTTTACAGTACAAAATTCTCCAGTTTGGACATTAAAATCTAGCTTGGAAAGGAAACATCACAATTCAGTTTTTCTGTTTGTTTTGCTTCAGGGCGCCTCCTTTGTTGCCCTTCACATAAAGGTCCCTGTATTGAAGGGGAACTATTTCTGATGTTAACATGAGTAATCAAAACTAGTTATTCATGTTATTGTCCAATGTGACCTGGGTGTAATTCATCATCAGCATATATGCTGCAGGACCAGCATGGCACAAAGGCTTCTGAACGATCTGTTCCTTACCACTGAGCTGATGTACGGATTTTACCAAGCAGAATTTATGTCGTGGGAAACAATGCCTATTACTAACCTGAGAATGGAGGACACGTTGATATATCCTTTCTTCTTTATCCATGCTTATGTTTGGTTTTTGTATCAGTGGTGCCATGACTTTTGAGAGATCTGAACCCCAAATACTCTAAAACACGGTGCCTGCATAGGAAGGATTTGTGAGAACTTCTTCTAGTCAATATTAATAAGCAAATTTAAGATATATTCCATATTGATTTAGAAATAAGTAACATAAAGCTTACCATTTTGGTTCATGTGTGACACATGGAGCGGGCTGTATCCTGAGTTATTCTGATATACCTGGGGAAGAAAATGCTGACAGCACGGCTCTCGGCCCTGTTTTACTAATCGCAATATTTTGCAGTTCACATGCTGTAGGATGTGATCATTGTGCCCAATTATGTAAAAATCAGTCCTTTCAATACTAAAAATAATTTGAACAGCACCTTTATTTAGTAAAAAATATCAAAATGTTTGAATTCATAAAGAATACAAATGTCACACTTACATTGAGCTATCCCAGGCCTCAAAATATAGCCTGGAGGCCATCAGAGGAACAAATTTCTTATGGTCTTTCTCTTTTTTAAACTTATTATTATTATTATTGCCATTTTATGATACAGTTCCATATTCCTTTATCCTCTCCCCAAATCCCCCCCCACTTAGTTCCTCTATTATATCATTACTAACTTATAGTTCTTCATACTCAGTCATATGTCCATCATTGTGGGCATGGACAATGGCAGAGAGTCCAGCATCCTGTTGTCAAGATATAGTAAACAGTTTCATTGTAAGTCCATCTTTGTCTGGAAGTAGAGATGCATACTACACTGCATCCTCACATCTGGATGTCAGTCTCCATTTCACAGCTACTGTACATCCCCTTAAATGAAAAGTCATGATACAAAATCAACAATAGAAAGAAAAATAGAAATTTGCAATGCTGTGAAGTTAAATGACATGTTACTAGATATGACAGTCTCCATTACACAGCTACTATACACAGTCTCCTTAAATGAAAAGCCACGAAACAAAATCAACATCCGGGAGAAAGAAGAAATTAACAACACCAAGAAGATAAATAACATGCTGCTAAATGACTAACGTGTTGCTGAAGAAATGAAAATCAAGAACCTTCTTGAAGAAAATGATGCTGCTGTATGATCTACGGGTCATTGAATGATTTAATCAGAAGAAAGTGTTTTGAAGAAATGAAACCAACAGAAAACAACAAAATCCATGCAATATAGTTTCCGCTTATCTTTGTTGAAGTGTGTCTCCTCCAAACAATAAATAGATGGATTTTGTTTTTTAATTCAATGTACTAATCTATGACTTTTGATTGAGATTACACCATTTACTCAGAGTTTAATATGTATGGGTGACACTTTGGTCCTGTAATTTTAGGAATGGGTTGGTCATTGGTTTAGTCTTCTGTTGTCATTTTACTGGGATGTTCTTCCCGTTTGGCTTTGGTTTTGTTTGGTGCTATTCCTCTTCTCTGTCAAGAGAACATCTTGAAGTATCCTTTGTAGGACAGGTTTGAAAGAGGCAAATTCTTTCAACTTTTCTTTACTTTGGAAGAATTTTATTTCATTTTCAAAAACGAAAGAAAGCTCTGCTGGATATGTTATCCTAGGCCGACAATTTTTTTCTTTTAGAATCTGGGATATGTCACTCCATTCTCTTCTTGCCTGTAGAGTTTCCTGTGAGAAATCTCCTGTGAGCTTAATTGGCATTCCTTTATACGTCGATTTATTTTTTTTTTTCATGTGCACATTTAAGGATCTTTTCCTTATGTTCAATTGAAGAGAGTTTGATGACCATGTGTCTTGGTGAAGATCGCTTTTGATCAAGCCTGTTAGGAGTTCTGTTCCCCTCCTGGATCTTGTTTCCCAATTCTTTCTCCAGATTAGGGAAATTTTCCTTGATTATTTCAGTAAATATATCCGTAAAACTAGTCTTTCTTTCTGCACCTTCTGGGACTCCCATAACTCTTATATTTGGCCTCTTAATAGTGTCTTTCAATTCTTGAATACTTTTTTTGGCCTGATGCAGCTCTGCTTCCAGCTTTTTGTTTGCTTCCCCCAGGTGACAGGAAATATCTTCCAATTCTGAGAATCCTTCTTCTGCTTGTTTCATTCTATTTTGGAGACTCTCCATTGTACTTTTGATTTGCTCTACTGTGTTCTTAATTTCTGATAAATCAGTCTTGATTTACTTTATTGCTTCCTTAAATTCTTTAAACTCTTGCATGAGCTTCTCATTTTTGATCAGAAGCTTTAAAATGAGTTTTATGAATTCTGTATCCCCCATTTTCTTGATGTCTTCCTCAGTTAACTCTGAGGTTGGCATAGGGTTTTGCTCCTTTGCAGGGGAGTTTTCAGTAATATTCATTGTGCCTTTGTCCTTTCTTTTGCTCTTGATCATTGTACTTCTGGTTAGCAGAGTCTTCTTCTTGGGGCAGGTTTCTAAGCTGTGTCACCCACAGGTCTACAATGTGATTTTACTTATTGTGGTTGGTACACAACTTTTTGCTTGCAGCCACTTTTGCCACAACCTCCAGCGAGTTGCAGGTCTGGGTTCTTATATCGGATTTCCACCATGGTCTCCACAGCCCCAGCCCTTGCCTCACCACACTCCACTTGCTGTGATATCGTGCTGAGGCTGCACCGTTGTCTCTGCAACTTTTCTCCCACTTCCGGTTGGAGCAAATCCCAGGATTAGAGAGACACCAGGTGTCCTATATTTAGGTTGTTGGTGGCACTGATCTTGTCAGAACCTGTTTGACCTTAGGTCTTGGTGCCACAAGGACCTATTTTAACCGGAATGTGATGCCACAATCGGTATTATTTTCCTGTGAGACCAGTGCAATCCACTTGACTCAGTGAATTCTCGCGAGCTCAGCACATGCACAGTTCATTGTTGTCACTGCAGTCCCAAAGCTATTGCCACACTGTACAAAATAGCACCTGACGTACCACCACTACAGTTCTTGATCTGCTGGCTGTCAGATCTGAGGGCTATCCAGACCTGTCCCGGGTGGAACCTGTAGAATGCCACGTTGATACAGTTCACTGAGTCAGGAATGAGCTCACTCCCAGCTCAGCGCATACTCAGTCCTTTCTCTTGCCCTTTCCTCCTTATGCAAAATGTCGCCCAAGTCAGATCTAGGGGGCTGACTGGCCTATGAAATCCATGCTGTTCTCGTACTGCCCATCTGGGATCTGCTGCTCTGTCTCTGCTCCTGGTCAAATCAAACACACCCGCAGGACAGACAGTTCTTTGTCTGGGCTCACCTCCCAAGCTCCCAGTGAAAGTCCCTTCCCATCTGGTTGCTGGTAGAGTTCCGGCTGCTGCTGGAGTTCAGATCGCCATTTGCTGAATACTGCTGGAGTATTTGTCACTGCAACACCACACTGCTGTGCCTGCTGCTTTCCTGTGTCTATCAGTATCCAGGTACCCCTCTGAGGTGGTTCTGTCCTTTCCTATTTCCTGAAATATGTCCTCTCTGCTTCATCCTGGTTAAATGTTTTTCCGTCCATTTAAACATGTCCTTACCCAATTCCGCCATCTTGATTCTTCTCTTCTTACAATCTTTCTAGAAACATGTTAAGCAAGCGCACCAAGCAAACAGATATCCATATTTTTCTTTCTATCCCTACTCTTTACTATAAAGATGGCAAATAGCATTTTGCACCTTTATTCTTTCACTTGATACACTCTTGAGAGACTTCTATATCAGTCCCCCACAGAGTCTTCCTATCCTTTTTTTACACAGTTCTCCCTTTTTACAGATATCTCCCAGTTATACATATTTATGGCGTTTCTAGTTTTTGCTGTTGGAAACAATACTGCATTTAGTAATCATGTTTTGTATGCTATCTTGCACACATGCCAGTGTGTCTGGATCAAAGAAAAGGTGTACACTCTCAATATGGAAAGATACTGCCAAATTATCTTCATAAGTGTTATACCAATTTACACCCCCACCAGCGATGTGAGAACGTCTTCTTCGTACAGTCTTGCCAACAATAAATATCTTTGCATAATTGGAGATTTGGATTGAAAAATGAGCGTGTTGATTCAGTCAGATGAGCCAAGAATGAATGTCTTCCACTTGGATCTCTTTATTTGTAAGATGCTTCTTTCCCAACACTTACAATCCTTAAAACTCTGTTCTCAAGGAAAGCTCTTGAACCTCAGGCCTTGAAATCACTACATCATAAAGGACCAACTCCAAAACTTCCAAAATGAGTAAGTACTGGGAACCGCAGTTTCTGTGATTTTGTGCTTTTATAGCAACAATGAATGAAAGAAAAACTATTTTTAAATGTTGCTGATTTTATCTTTATCTTCCACTTTTCAAGGCCCAAATCACTGTTCTCAGTCTATAATTTCTCACCCAGAAAGGGCTTCCAGTTCTCCCTTTTTACAGATATCTCCCAGTTATACATATTTATGGCGTTTCTAGTTTTTGCTGTTGGAAACAATACTGCATTTAGTAATCATGTTTTCAAAAGAAATACATGGTGGCACATATACCTAGCAAATATCCATTACAGGAGAGTTTTTCAATGGTAGTTTTATTATACATGTTGAAAGTCATGGCAAAAAAAATCCCTTTCATAGGACACAACACGTTAGGTGAAGGTATAGGGTCACTGCGTAAATTTAACACAACCACAGTCTTCTTTTGTTTGAGAAAAATTGATGTGTTGAAACGTGTGACATCAGGCAAACAGACTAGCTGCAGTTTATCATTAAGCTCTAGATTAACAATTAAGAGAGTCCTGTATCATTGTAGGCTCAAAGGAATACAGGCTGAAACAACATATACTTCCTCTTTCACACTTGATGATTATGAGGCACAGGGTCAAAGAAGGAATGGGGCTGGGGAGGATAGCATTGTAGTATAGTATGTTAAGCTTCTGCCTGCAATGCCTGTATACCATGTGGGTGCCAGTTTGAGTGCCGCCTACTCCAGCTCTAATCTAGCTCTCTGCTAGTGCATCTGTGAAAGCTGCACCCACATGGGAGACCTGCATGAAACTCAGGCTGCCGCCTGGCCTGGTGTGGGCCATGTTACTGTGACAGTTTGGGGAGTGAACCAGCAGATGGAAGATCATCCTTTTATCTCTCCCTCCTCCTCCTTCTCCTTCTTGTCTGTCAATAATTCTGCATTTTAAATTAAAAGGGACTTTTAGAAAAAAAAATTTTTTTTTTTAAAAAAAAAGAATGGAATGGAAGACAATGCTGAAAAACCTAACTTGGTTCATTGTATATTCTCTGCAGCGCAGTCTAAGTCTTTTTCTGTTTCTTTTATTTCTTTACCATAATTTTAAAATGTGTTTGAGGTCTGTGTTTGCTGTAACTGTTAAGATATTCCTTAGCATGCCTGCCTCTCATGTGGGAGTGCCTGGTTCCAGGTCCAGCGTCTTCACTTCTGACTTAATGCACCCTGCAGGAAGCAGCAGATCGTCATTTAATTCCCTATGTCCTTCAGCTGATGTGGGAAACCAAACTAAGCTCCAGGTTCTGGCTTCAGTAGGTCCAGGTTTCTAGGTAGTAAAACAACAAATGGGGGAGACGATCTCTCCCCATCGTTTGTTTTCTGTGTGTACACCTTATACAAATGCATATCATATGATACTACCGTGCGTCTCCTCAGCAGTCTGGTTGGGTCCCGACAGCTGTGAGCTGAGTGCATACTTCTTGGTATTATATTTCTCTGCCTGCTTTGCCATCCTCAAGCTGAATCTCACTCTCTTTCCTCGAATAAGAGTCCTACCCATCTGTAAAATAACACTCAAAGCCACAGATTTCCATGCGGAAACACAGCAGTTCCTCTGAATGTCATAAGCAAATACCTAGAGAAGTACTGTCTAATAGAAACAGAATAGGAACCACATGTTTAATTTAAAATTTTCCAGTAACCATACTTTAAAAACTAAAAGGAAGTAAAATTAATGTATTTCACTTGCTCCAGAAGATTAATCATTTTAATGATTCAGTTCTCATAGTCATTTTTAATATGAAAATTTATTTAAGATATTTTGTGCAATCATTTAAACCTTTGTTGTAAAATACCAAGTCTTTGATAACTGCAGCACATCTCAATTTGTACCAAAAACATTTTCAGTGGTTGCTAGCCTTGTGGCTGTTAGTCATCATACTGAATAGTGCAGAAAAAGAGGGCTTTCTAAAATTCTAAATCCAGCGCTAAATTCATGAGCATCCACATGTTTATATAAGTACTTAGAATATCCTACATTCTCTCAGCCAGGAAAAAAAATCTAACTTCTCAGCCCAGCTACTTAATTTGAAAATGAACTCAAGGTTAAGAATGAGCTGCTAGGTCTGGTGTGGTAAACTAAATCCTCACCTTGCCTGTATCGGGATCCCATATGGGCACCTGTTCACATCCCTTCTGCTCTACTTCTTTTCCAGATCCCTGCTTATGTCCTGAGAAAGCAATAGAGGACAGCCCAAAGCCTTGAGACCCCGGACACACATGGGAGACCCAGAGGAATTTCCTGGCTCCTGACTTCAGATTGGCTCTAGCCCTTGAGTCCACTTGGGGAGTGAACCAGCAGATAGATCTTTCTCTTTGTTTCTCCTCTCTGTAAATCTGACTTTCCAATAATAAATAAATAAATCTTTTAAAAAAACTTTTTAAAAGGAATGAACAGCTGCTTTCTTCTTTTTCATATTTCCTCTGTATCACATCACATTCCTTAGGAGCCATGTCTTTTAGATTCCAGAGTTTCCACAGAACCTGTAAGTGTGTGCTTTGCACAGGCAGCTGTTGATCAAAGAAGGATCTTATGTTCAAGGCGAAATAGAGGGAGAGAGATCACATACAATGAGAGATAGAAACATCAAGACATAACTTCCATTCTCTGATGACTTAAAATCTACACCCCCCTTCAAGATACATTCCTTTCTTCAGGTCCAACATTTAATGTTTTTTTTTCTAGCGAATATATAAATATGCATTTTCTGATTGTTGTTTATTGGAAGGTAACACACATTAGTTAGCAGAGAATATATGACTGTAAAGGTGGCTTACTTTTTTAAAACAGATTATGCAAGTGTGGATTTAGCTAGCATTGTCTTAAAATGAATGAAATCCTCTCAGTAAACTTTTACATTACTCTGCAACATGTTTTGTTAGAAAGGCCTGTGGTAGTATCTAAAATTGTGTAAATCATCAGTTTTTAATCTGGCAGGAAGTAGATAGTGGCCCATTAAACTTTCGTAATTAAATTTTCCCTGTACTCCCCCATAGAACCATTATCTGAGTTTTCTAATTAACACAAGAGGAGGGAGTCAATTCAGATTGATGGGATCTAGAGCCATCCCCTTTCATTTTAATGACCTTTAATAAACTTTTATTACTATTGATATTGATAATTATAATACACCCTTTAATTCTGCAATGTGATTCTAAGGACCTTTTCAAAAATTGCAAAATTCACCTTTAAAGCCAGAGTAGGCAGAATTATTATATTCCCAGTTGCTATGCATTTAGGCATTTCTGTGAAGTGAGCTGAAGGGTGGGTAGGCATTGTGTCATGGCTTTCCCTTTCCTGGAGAAACAGAGCAGGACCTCTGTTTGTTCATTGCCTCCTTCCGCAGCACAGCTCCACCTGCAGTTGGTAGTCAGCCTGAAGTGGCAAATGGTGTTTGGTAAATAATCCACAGGGGATTCGGCAGAGTTTACTAATTTTGTTTTGTTTACAATTGGAAAGGCACTGAGACCAGGAGATCAGATGCCCAAGAGAGTAAATCATTAGACAGGCGGGCTGGTTTCCCAGAATATCTTCAGGGGACTTTGGCCAGAATTTCACACAATTCTGCATCCTCCTATCACTGCTATTTGTGTTACTAGAGCTAATCCTTTCAGGAAAGAAGGCGAGCTTGCCAACATGAGTACAAAAGCACTGTGAATAGTCTTCTTAGTACCTTATTCTTACAATAATTTCCTTCAGGAATTGCCGTGCCTGGAGGAACCCCCAGGGTCATGATATGATAGATGATGGAGCTGCGAGTCAGCCTCTTCTGCTATGCATCAAGCTATGCTCTCTGCCAGCCCACAACGGGTAATCTGAGTGGGACTTCTGCCGCAAGAGCTAGTGAAGTCCAAAGTGGTGAACCCACGCAGAGTGGGTAGAGGAGATTGAGTGGGAATTGAAATACAGAAAGATGTCGTGAGGATTCAATGTAATGAGATATCAAACCCACATAGCATAGAGCCTGACTCAATCAGTGTTGACTTTCACCTTTATTATAAGTAGGGTTTCATCCTATATCAAGGATTCTTTTCTTCAGAGGCTAGCATTGTGATGTGGCAGGGAAAGTTGTTGTTTGTGGTTGTGGCATCTTGTAGAAGTCCCAACCAATCCTCTTGATTTTAAGAATTTCTAAGAAATTGTCAACTCGGGCTAGCACTGTGGCTCAGTCAGTCAATGTGCCGGCTGCGATGCTGGAGTCCCATAGTGGATGCAAGGCTATGGGTACTAATTAAAGATTAGGGGAAATCCCTGAGCCTGTGACATTATATCATGAAACATATAAATAAATAAAAGAAACTACAGAGGGAGGAAAAAAAGATTAGTGGCTACCAGGGATTTGACATTAGAGGAAGCAGGGTTGAAGAGATGAAACTTAGAGGAGAGAGTGGTGAAACTGTTAACCCATGGAGTTTACACTCTGGGTGACTATTCACATAGCATATGCAATTTTGAAAAATTGTATTTATTTGTAGACTTGTATACATTTTTCTATATATATATTAGTCTTTATATATATCTATATATTCTCCATGTATCTATATCTATAGCTATAGCTATAGCTATATCTAGATCTAGATCTAGATAGATAGAATCTTCCACTCACTTGATTGCTTTCCCTAAACCTGCAGCAATTGGGACTTACCAGACTGAAGCTACGAGCCAGGAATTGCAATCAGGTCTCCCACGCGGATAGCAGGGACTCAGCCACTTGAGCCATCACACACTTCCTCTCGGAATCTGCACTATCAGTAAGTTGAAATCAGGAACATGTCTGGGACTCAAACCCCAGCACTGTGGTACGGATTGTGGGTGTCTTAATTGCTAGACCAAATATTAATCCTAACATAAAAATATAACACTAAAAAATTTAGGAGGTAGAATCATAGCATGTCAAATATAACTAAACAATCTGTATTTCATAGAAGAAACAACCCCTCTGAAGGATGTGGGAGAAGAAGTACCAGGCAACCTTAGAAATCAATGGGCTGCTTAAAACAAAACCAGAGACTGTGTGTAATCACCATACTCCAGTTGATAAAATTGCATCTCACATAAATGTGGATTAATAATTCTGTTATTTCTAGGCTACATAATGAAGTTTAACCAGCAAATGGATCATAGAAGGCAGCTCTCTGGTTTCTCATTGGGGGCAGCTTTATTAAAATATACATATATGGAGAAGAGGATGCAATGATCTACATCCTAATAGATTACAATGGAGATATCAAGATGAATTCATGCTTAGATTTATGCAGATACAAACCTTCCTATGCAGATATATACTTATAAATGCGCTTCACAGACACACTCATGCGTGGGTCAGTATACATACACACACATATTTCCTTTCTGTATGAAACAAGGGACCTAGACACAATGACATCTTAGTAGCAACAAGCATAATCCACACCTGAATCCTGGTTGCTGTAGAAGCCCCATATCTGCCTTTCCAATAAGAATAGATAAGAAATTTAAAAATATATACATATGAAAAAAGTCAAAATATTTTTATTTCACTAAAATTTACCATGATAAGCTGTAAAAATGGTTATTGGGTTAATAGATTTTATAAATACTGTGACGGCTAGAGCAAGAACTTAGAATATAATAAAAAGTACATATATTCTAAGAGTAGAGGACACTCATAGTGAATTATTTTAGAAATTAGGTCTCTCCAATCAACTTGCTGTATTTCTGAAAAGATTTATTTGCTTATTTATTTTAATAATTTTTATTGTTTTTTGATACAATTTAGTTGGCACTGGGCTCTCCCCTACCCCTCCCCCAAATTCCCTTCCCTCCCCTCTGTTCTCCTTCTAGAATAATAATGTGTGTCCATCATGAATTTTCCCTAGCCCATCATGCTTCCACTGGAGTATCTCCCAGCCATGTAGGAGAATAACTTTTCTTTGTGGGTTAATTCTTGTATCCTGGAGCCTTAATATAGGTACAGCGAGGCTTGGGCCTTTGCTGTTTATGGGCCGTACCAATAACAGTTATATGTGGACACTGACAATCACAGGTGGTTATAAATAATCCACCTCTTGTGGATGGTTAATGAGTTACATCACAAGTAACTGTTACATCAGGTACAAGTAAGTATGAAGTAACATTGATTAACACAGAGTAAGATTCACATATGATATCTCTAGATATTATATTATATTATATTATATTATATTATATTATATTATAGCAAACATATGATATCTGACCTTTTGAGATTGGCTCATTTCCCCTAGCATTATGTTCTCTAGTTTGGCCCATTTGGCCACAAAGTAATGTATTTTATTATTTTTTTAATTGCCAAGTAGTATTCCATAGTGTAGATGAACCACAGTTTCTTTATCCAGTCCTCTGTTGATGGGCATTTAGGTTGCTTCCAAGTTCTTGCAATTATTGATTGTATTGCAATAAACATTGGAGTGAGTCACAAATTATTATTTGTTTATTTTTTATTGGAAAGTCAGATTCATAGAGAGAAGGAGATACACAGATAAAGACCTTCCACCTGCTGGTTCACTCCCCAGGTGGTCACAATGGCCAGAGCAGAACTGAGCCAATAAAGTCAGGAGCTCTTCTTGGGTCTCCCACATGCGCGCAGGGTCCCAAGGTTTTGGGCCATCCTTTACTGCTTTTCCCAAGCCACTAGCAGGGAGCTGGATGGGATGTGGAGCAGCCAGCATATGAACCAGTGTCCGTATAGGATCCTAGAGCATACAAGGTGAGAATTTAGCCATAACGCTACTACGCCAGGCCCAACTTGCTATATTTTTAATCAGGAAGTTGGGTCAGAAGGGTAATCACCAGGACACACACCAACAGCAGTATGCAATGCCAGCATTGCAGGCAGTGGCTTTACCTGTTATGCTACAATGTGAGCTCTAATATCAAGTATTAAGTGTGAGAAACAAAGAATAAATCCCAGGACATTAACACAGAAAAATCTCTACGGAACTGGAGGATAGGCAAGGACTTCTTAGGAAGGAACAAGAAACAATCATCATAAAGTAAACAAATTGGTAACATAGGCCTTATTGATTTTGAAAATTTGTATTCATCAAGACACCATTAAGCAAGTGGATGAAAAAGCCTCTGAATGGGCTAAAATGCCATATATATATCCAAAAAAATTACTTAAGTAATTAATTAAATTCACAATATGAACAAATAATTAGAAATCACTAAGAAAAATAGATCAGCAGATTAAATAATCTCAAAGATTGCATTCAGTAGACAATGAACATAATGAAAAGCTGTTCAACTCATTCATCAGAGGAATGCAAATTAAACACACAACATACTACTATTTCATAATTATTCTCCAGAATAAGTAATCAAAAAAGAATAATCAATAATAATAGCCATTATTGAGTAGTGAGCATGAATGTGAAAAAAGAAACAATTAGATGCTGCTAGTAAGAGAACAAGCACAGATACATTGCAGTAGGCATCTCGTCTCCTTAATAAAAAGAGGACTCCCAATGAAACTGCTAAATGCATCTTAGCAATAGGATGCTGGACTTTCTACCATTGACTATACCTACAACGTCATTATACACTTAAATAGCAGAATGATAAACTTGTGACTGCTGCTGAGGAATTATACTCTTGTAATAATATGAGGGGAAGCATTGGCAGGGAAAGGGAGAGGGAGAAAAATCCCTGAGACTTTGGAACCAAAACATGAAAAATAAAAAACCTGTTAGCAAAAGTTCTTGAGAGTATTTAATAAATGTGAATGCATATCAAATGATTAATTTGGCCCTCAGCCATCCATCTACCACAAAAAGTCACATAGGTTCAGCAAAGCAGATTCTGTGTCTTTTGGTCAAACAGTAGCATAACAGGCTCAACCTAGAGGTTACCCAAATACCTACAAATAACAGCACAATTATTGATAGCCATGCAATAAAATACAGTACACCAACAAAAATGAAAAGTTGCTGTGCATAAAACTAAGATAAACTCATAAACATAATAAAAACATGCTATGATTTCATTTCTAAAAAATTCATAACAGTGAAATCTAATGACAAAAACAAGAAGAAGCTTATAGGGCCCGGCACCATGGCTGACTGGCTAAATCCCTGCACACACCAGGATCCTATGGGTGCCAGTTCATACCCTGGCTGCTCCACTTCCCATCCAGCTCCCTGCTTGTGGCCTAGGAAAGCAGTCAAGGACAGCCCAAAGCCTTGACACTGCAACCGCATGTGACTCCAGAGAAGGCTCCTAGCTTTGGGTTGGTTCAGCTCCAGCCATCGTGGCCACTTGGGGAGTGAACCAGCAGTGGAAGATCTTCCTCTATATCTCTCCATCTCTCTGTATATCTGCCATTCCAATTAAAAAAAAAGATTAAGTTTATGATTTGAATAGATTTTGACTGATATCTCCAAATGTTTACATATATAGCTAAAGATAATCAAAGTGGCTTCAAATAAGTAGTCATGATATTGAAATGTAAACAGCTCCTGAATTTCTTCATCTAGATCATTTGACGATGTTTGTGCTTCCATTTTGAGTTGTGTGTAAAGGCAAATAGCTTTAAATGTTTTTGACTCCAGTATAGTCCTTTATAGTGCTTTATGCACAAGACTCCAATAGCTTTTCCTTAGATTTTTCCAGCTAACTACTATAATAAATGTTAGGTAGCTTTGTTCTAGTTGGCTTGGAGCCCATCTTACCATAAATGAAGGTTTATGTAGATAACCAATAAGTGTGGTGTCTGTGTCCAGCTCAGGCCTCTTGCTGAAGTCTCTTAGGTGGAACTACTTCTGTTTTCAGAATAGAAGCAATAGGCGTTGAGGGTTCCACCCCTGCTACGATTAGCAGAGGAAACACTGACAGAGAATCTCATGAGTTCCCCATCCCCAGCCAGCCAGCCCCATCTCCCTGCGGCCAATACCTTCTCTATAGAACCTGGAATCAGCTCCTTCCCATCTCCCATTGTCCCTATATTTTCAAATCATTTCATTAGTAACATTTCTTGAATAAGAAGAAGAAAAAGAGAAAGAAGAAGAAGAAATGTTTGTAAAAATGCTTATGCAATGTACTCCTTAATACAGTTTCACTGGGTGTGTGGATTTCCTGCAGTTCACTAGATATTCTCTTCTTTGCTGCTTTGGATAGGTTTATAATCGCTAACATTGCTCCTTTATGTTGAGGCCTTTCAGGCACAGTAGACTGATCTCTCCCTCAATGGATACAGTACTGATATATTTCCTCAGAGTGGCAACTTGTGGGCCCGGTATGGCAACATAGTGGCCAAAGTCCTCACCTTACATGCACTGGGATCTCATATGGGTGCTGGTTTAAGTCCCAGCTACCTCACTTCCCATCCAGTTCCCTGCCTAGGAAGGCAGTTGAGGACAGCTCAAAGCCTTGGGACTTTGCACTCATATGGGAGACCCCAAAGAAGCTCCTGGCTCTTGGTTGCTGTGGCCACTTGAGGAGTCAATCAGCAGACGAAAGATCTTTCTCTCTGTGTCTCCTCTCTGTGGATCTGACTCTCCAATAAAATAAATGAATAAATGAATCTTTAAAAAAAAAAAAGAACTGGGATTTGTGTTAATACTTAAAATGAGAGTTAATTAATTGCCTTGCATGTCATATTATGGGAGACACATTTTAAAGGTTTGTTGGTGAGATGAGATTTGTCATAGAAAAGGGAGAATTCTTTTCTAAAGTGATGGATGAGTTATTTGCTCTCTGTCAACAAAATTAAATCTAGGATTCTCAGAGCATCCCTTCAGGAGGTGGGTCCTGCCCATTGAGACAACTTCAGCCCACAAAGCTGAGGAATTACTCTCATTTGGGGTTGAGGAGTGGAAGCTGATTGCTGCCACATCTTTACTTCTTGGCATCTGTGAGGCTCTTCATCCCTGTTTCTTTGGATAGTAGTCTCCACTAGCAAGCATTAACTGCTTTGTGACTCCCTTTCTGACACAGAGGCGAATGTATAGCTTCCTGACTCTGCCTCTCAGAGCAACTTTGGCACACCCAGGTGCTTGCCCTTATCACATAATCCTGGATCGATTTCAATACCTCTTTGCCGCTTTAGACCTTGAGCTTCTGGAACTGTGGGCTTCGTAAAATGTATGTAAGAGACACTCTCTCTCACACACACACACACACACACACACACACACAAATAAAGGGAGAGTGAGGAAAAACGAAAGAGAGAGGAGAGAGAGAGAGAGAGAAGCTTTTTGTTAGGTTCAGTGTTTATTGAGAGAGAGAGAAAGATACTTTCATTTCCGGCAGAGTTTTATTAGTTGGAGAGTCTGAAGGAGAGTCTGCTTCCTTGTGGGAGACAGCCCAGGTACCACTTCCACATGGTACTCATCCTAGTGGGCTGAGACAAGGTCGAGTGGCTCCTGCAGGGCAATCCAGACATTCCTGAAGAGATAAGATGGGGATGATCCATGCTGGATTCACTCTCACTCTGTTTGGGCTAGCATCCTGCTCTGCCCAACCTAACCCTCTCACGTATTGCTTCACTCCCCAGATGCCTACAACAGCAAAAGCTGGGTCAGACCAAAGAGAGTAACCAGAATTTCAATCAAAGTCTCCCATGTGGATGGCACGGATCTAACCACTTGATCCATCCCCT
Organism: Ochotona curzoniae; assembly: GCF_017591425.1. Taxonomy (NCBI): domain Eukaryota; kingdom Metazoa; phylum Chordata; class Mammalia; order Lagomorpha; family Ochotonidae; genus Ochotona; species Ochotona curzoniae. Next base: position 25,080,750 of record NW_024466219.1, read on the forward strand.
GCTGCCTCTGAGGAGCTTCATCAGCAGGAAGCTGGAATCAGGAACTGGAGCATGGAATTCAGCACAGGTTCTCTGACATAGAATACTAATATCTTCACCAAGTGTCACAATCACTAAGCTAGACACTTGTCCCTGGAGCTGTGCTATTAAATCACAGAAGGCACAAAATTCTCTTGTCATGTTTGCTGACAGAAAGCAAGCGAGCGGGAAAAAAAACAACAGGAACGTGGCAGAATAGAGTGCATTTAGTGTTTAATAGATGTGATTTCCTGCAACTTGTCCACTGTAGTGAGATGAATTGCAAGAGCCTGAACTTACAGGTTCCTGCTGTTTATGTTTAGCCATCTTAATGCATCATGGCTGATTGGACACACAGAAGCTCTCAATTAGTCTTGTTTTGCCATGGTGCATAAAGTGCTGTCCAGAAATAACAAAACGATCTTCAGCCGCTTGACTTAGTAGAAAGAGAAGCACTCTTTTCATACTTCAGAGTCCCAAAATGTAGAGGACTCCAGTGAAAGTAACTTGAAATAGGCATTTTTTGGGGAATTTCCTAAGAGGTAATGTTGGAGCACCAGAACTTCTGCTGTCTTGATCATGCACAGTTAGGTCCTAAGGTAGAAAGTACGGAAAACTAAACCATAACACCACAAGTTAAACAGTCAAAATGGCAAATCTAAAACAAAATCATTCAAGAATAACCTGCTTTACACCTTTATTTACATAAATTGCCAAATCTAGAAAATCCCACTGTGAATACCGCTGAATTTTCCACTGGTACTGCCTTGGAAAGAAGAAATTAAAAACATAACTAAGGATTTTGCCTTTCATATTCTCTTTACTCCCGACTCCAGAAACTCATATTACTTTAAATTCACTTCTTCTCTCAAATTAAAGGGGACTTCCTTTGTGTCTGAGGGACAAGTGGTACTTTTCCATACGCTGAAGAATTGAAACACAAAACATTCTAGAATACATAAAAATGCATAATAGTTGAAATTAAGTCTTGTGTTAATTGTCTCATGCCACATGGCAGCGTGTCTGATGTGACAAATGGAGTCAATCTCCTTTGAAGCAAAGGCGTAAGGCTTCCTTATATGTTGAGGTCACCATACATGTCTGAAAAGAATGGTAAGGGAAGAGATAGAGGGAGGACACAAATGTGGGAACTAACTACAATTTGATCACAGACTCACACGTTTGATCTATACTGAATAGAATTCCTAGAACGGATTTGTGAATTAAGAATTAATTGTAGAATAAGCAGTGTCATAATTGAATCTCTAATATGTTTGATCTACTCTCTCACAATATTTCTACAAAGAATAAAACTTCTGTGAGATGGAATTGGGGTCTTTCGAAAATTATCTAATTGGTGAGAGGTCCATAACTGAGACTTATAACAGAGCTCCAGGAAAACATGAAAATACACACACTGGAATGGGGAAGTTTTACGTGCCCATAAATAGGGACAGCCATCTGTAGTTTAGTTCATTAAATTTTTATAGAAATAAAAATGAAATGCTATCTAAACAGTATCTTGTTATTTACTAATACTTGCAAATAATTTTATAAGGAATATAAAAAATGCTCTGAAAATACTCTTAACACCACCTATAATTGATATATTTTCAGACATCTGTTTTTCACATTCTTTTTTCATTTATTCCCTTTCTAAATCTGGGTTTTGGTCATTGGGTAAATCAATACAAAGAAAGGACACGGACAGTAGGGAGAATGCTTTGTTCCCCATCACCTTCCTTTCAAGAATCGAAACGTTTTTGTCGTTAGAGCTGATGCTTAGATGTGAAATTGTTTTTACTGTGTTATTGATGACTATATCTACGCAGAGCCTAAGTCAAATTATAGTATATGATGGAAGCAATAGCTTCCTTCAATCTTTTGCATTATTGTACTGTAAGAGCCACCTAAGCCCATTACAAAACTGCCATGAATATTGTGTCTAGACTATAAGTCATCTCGGTTTTAACCAAATTAAGTCCCTACTACATGGCTCAGATTTAGTATCTCCTGAACACAGCAATGTAATCTGCTACCATGAAATCATTATAAGACAAAGCTGAAACACAGTGCCTTATACACAATGAGCATACAATAAATATTTGTTGAATTAAAGACATGACTGGTTCTGCTATAAATCTTCCCTATTTTTTTTTTCTAAAATAAATTGGGAGCCACCAATCTATAACATTTTTATCATGTCATCAGCCTTAATATATGAAATGAGGAGGATTTGGAGCTCATATTAGCCACAACAGGAAGACTAGCACACTTCTTCTGAGAATACATCAGTAGGTAATTGCTTTGCTGATGATCATATCAATTTAAATCAGATATTCTCCATAACATTGGCTTCACTGCCAAGAATTACTTGTAGGATATTCACAAATAAAGAATGTGTATTTTAAGATCACTGCAGGAAGCCTGAATTCCACGAATAAACAAAAGATATATATTTAAGAGGAAAAAGAACTAACCATCATCAAAATCTAAACAACGAGGTCTACTTCTCTATCTTAATTTTACTTTGGCAGACATCTCAGACCTTTCAAGCCAGAGGTATGCTTAGCATTAACAGCATTTAAAGGCATTCATCTTCACCCATAGTTTTTAAAGAATACAACGTGTTCTAGTTTGAGAAAGATCCTCAGCTGCAATTCGACTCCACTACCCAGACAAACAGAAATGTATTTAAAGGAAAGAAGAGAGAAAAATGTGTCCCACGATTTGGGTTGTTAATGGATTTCCTGCTCAGTGCAATTACTTAAGAAGACCTTTTGGAATATTTTTCTGCGGACCCTGCTTGGTAGCCTTGGAGCTAAAGCTCTCGCCTTGCACAAGCCAGGATCCCATTTGGGCAACGGTTCTAGTCCATGCAGCCCCACTTCCCATCCAGCTCCCTGCTTGTGGCCTGGGAAAACAGTCAAGGACAGCCCAAAGCCTTGGAACCCTGTACCCATGAGGGAGACCCAGAAGAGACTCCTGCCTTCTGGCTGCGGATCGGAGCAGTTCTTGCAGTTGCTGCCACTTGGGGAGTAAATTATCAGATGAAATATCTTCCTCTTTGTCTCTCCTCCTTTCTGTATATCTGACTTTGTAATAAAAATAAAATAAATCTTTTTTAAAAAGGAATATTTTTCTATAAGAATTTCAAAATGAAATCTTGTTTCTCTCATTAGAGTTCGGAAGGGCCTTTTCTGAACTATATGATTGAGAACAGACTTCATTGTTGTATTAGTTGAAGTTTTCAAAGTTTGATATGCCATTGGAGTTCATATTTGCAAATTATGTTCATTCAGAATCAGTTAATCAGTTACATAGCCAAACTAATGGTTTACCAGAAGGACATCATCACCACTGTGTCTATTTTGATGTATTTTAATTACATAGATACAGACTACAACCATAAGCTACTCAAATACAGGAGCAACTACACCTAAAATCTCACTTTAGAATGGGAAAGTGGAGATATCAATCAGAGTGCAATTAGCATTTTTGTTGATTTTTAAATTGAAAGTATACTTACTATATGCAACTGCTAAGTTCCTGAAATACCAGAACTCAGCTGAAAAGCAGAGATAATTCTTGAAAAGCATCATTTCCCTTTTGGGATTAAACACATCAATGAATTTTCCATTTTCTTTTTAAAAGAATTCTTTGTACTTGATCTTCAGTTTAAAACTAGCAAGCCAGAAGTAGTTGATAGGTTTTGCTCAGAAATTACTGTCCATTTTTTCTAAGTTCCAGTGGCCATAACATTTACTGCTCTCAACTGTATTATGGCAAAGTCAGGATATTTTCTGTTAGCCAAATGATCAATGCCATTGGATGATGTCTCTAACAAGGCATGCGGAGAGTTAAATGCTAAATACGAGAATTAAACTTGAGCAGTAAAAGCAATAAGTGTTTTACTTCTATCTCATTTGGGACCTCCTAAGGGAAGAAACTAGTGAGCTATGCAGACTTGAGGGGAAATAAAAAAGAAATTGTCCCAATGCTATTCAGTAATCAATTGGAGAAAAAAATCAGTCAGTATCAGGTAATAAAATATGGAATTAGGATAGAGCACTTGCCTGAAGGCATATCCTGTAGTAAAGGTTATTTTTCATGATTTATAAGGGTTTTTAAAGAAGCTTGCAGAATGCCACGGGAGAAATGAAGACTTTTGAAAGCTTTACATTGTTCTGCAAGTGCTTTCATAATACTTGTTTATGTTGGAGGGTGGGGGGGTGTGGGGGCAAGATTGTACAGTGAGGTGGAACGGTTATTGACCAGATTGACCATGGGAACAAATCTGCCGGTGGTAACCTTGTTTAATGATATGTTGCTGGGCTCAGCACCTTGCGGAGGCTGTGATTCTTCACCGGCTGGGGCCGCATGATGGATCGCGGTAGGAAGCTGATGGTGCAATCACTCACCGGCCGTCTGCGACACCTGCAGCAACCTGACACCCCGTCCCTGCAGCACGGAGCAGCCAGGCCTCCCAGCCCACTGGGAGACAGGACGACTCTGAGCACACAGAGGCCCTCCTTTCTCTCTCTCTCTCTCTCTCTCTCTCTCTCTCTCTCTCTCCTGCACCCTTCTTGTAAGGCATTTTTTTGAAGTTCTGTTAAAAACATTTTTCACAAAAGTAACTCGTGTCCTCTTCGTAGCTCACAGTTCTCAATTGCGTGGACAAATGAAGGCACACCAAAGGATACCTTAAATCTGAACACAATGATGATGTCATACCAAAACATACAAATCTCATTTTCCCATAATTTTCTGTTTTTCATGACAAAGAAATCAGTGATGCAAGATTTGTCTGCTGCAGTTTGCACTAGTCAGCATAGTCTATGACCTATCTGACCAAGTAATGTAGCCCATGACCTATGTTACCAGGTAACGTGGTCTATGACCTATGCTGCCAGGTAAGCGTGTCTTTCAAGCAAACAATCTGAGTTTTTTGTTTTTATATATCCTGCACCTCATGCTGTATTGTTTGCTTAAGAACACGAAGGCACATGGCACTGATCTGGGAAGGAACAAAATGGTGTTAGTGAATGCTTTTACTATATAACTTCTTTACTCAACAAATCCATGACTCCCTGGTGCTTTATTAAATCTAGACTGTCTGCCCTATAAAATATAGCCCCAAACACCATATGCAGATCCTGTATTCTCCCATGCGATTGTTTTTGGCTTCCTCAGCACTGCCTCATTGTGCCCATTATTCACAGTAATTTTTCACTGTTCCTTTACCATTTCCTACCACTTGTAGTATTCCCATCTTGCCCTTCATTTACACCCTTTCTACAGTCAGCCCGGTACCACTTCTTACAGGAAGTACTCCTTTGTTACTCTTGTCTCTATTTTCCCCTTCTATTAGAAGTCTGGTGTCTGCCTCCTTATCTTCTCTTCCCTCCTTCTTACCAGTCCCACCATGTGCCTGGCATGACTTGTGGTTCCTTCCTCTATGCAAGTGGGACTTCCAACCCCGGCTAAGTCTGTGGCAAAATGGCTTTGAAATGGCATATTTCCTTCAGGGATGAACATGAAATTTATCAAGCTTTAGCTAATATTAGATAGATAGATAGATAGATAGATAGATAGATAGATAGATGACAGATAGATAGTCTCTTACTTGCACGAACAAGCACACAACTATAGAAGCTGCTGAAAAAAACCTTGGAACAATGGAAAAATTAGGCTTAGGGTGAAGCTGACACTGCCATGGTGTGAGAAAGCGAGAAGGCAACAAGCAAGCCTCTGGTGGATCACTGAGCTTGTCGGTGGGAACTTTGCAGAACCCAGTTCTAAGTTCTCAATTGTGTGGACCTGAGTATTCACTTTGAGTGTCGGGATCTGTGATAAAATAAAGCACCGCTACCTTCTTTGGACTAAATTGGTATGTAACATAATTAGTGCCTATCATGGCTTTCGAGTGCTTTTGAATAAGCAGTCATTCTGTGTTCAACAAAGCCAAAAGCTTTTGAAGGTATAGCAATGTCCATTGATCTGTCTGCTTGGCACCTTTCACTGTGCTGTGGTGCTCAGCAGACATTATCCAGTGCACACTCGTGGTTTGATTTCAAGTGACAGTTACGTCATTTCTTCTGGCTGGAGAGTTCTGTGCTTTACAACTTGCTCAATATTGCGAGGATATGCTTTGTTGGAATTCAATATGAAGTAACGGTTACCTCCAACATGCAAAAAGAGATATGAAGAGTGAAAAGGATCTAAGACAAGTTTTTAAACCATATTTCTGTTAATCTCTTCAACAAACGTCTGTGGACTGATTCTGCATTACATCTCAGTGTTGACAGATTCACGAGATGATTCCAAAATGCCAGACATTGTTCTTGTCAAATAACAGTCAGTGCTTGTCCTGTTTCATTTTTGTTGCATTCTTGTGATCCTGGGTAGGAACTTAGACATTCAAGAACAGGCTTGCCATAGACCTGCAAAACTATGGATGCATTCTCAAGGCGGTTGTTTATATACTTATATATCAAAACAGCCAAGCTAATTCATGTAGATCTATCTAAATGACACTATTGTACGTTATGACAATTAAGTTCATAGAGTGGGTGTTTAGTAGTTAATGTGTCTGATCCCCACATCACAGTACCTGAGTTCAATTCCTGCCTCTGACTGCTAACTCCAGCTTCCTGCTAATGTAGACTCTGGGAAGAAACAAATTATGGTTCATAAAATTGGGTTCCTGACAGCTACACAGGAGACTTCGACTGAGTTTCCTGCTCCGGGCTTTGGTTGACTGGATCCAGGCATTGTTGGGATGGCACTTTCTCTCTCTTTCTCTCCCTCCCTTTCAAACAAATGCTAAATTTAAAGAACTGCTACAGGAAATATTTGTGGTCTCAGCTTGACTTCCACTGAAATATAATATATAAACTTCATGTATATAGACTGAAAAACTCTAAGATGACAATGCTTTATTTCTTGTATTGAAATGTCTTCTGGTAAAAAAAAAAAATCTATTTAAAATTTCAGGCAAACGCACTGCAGAGACAAATGAAGAACCACTGCTACACTTTACAGCCACAGCTCTTGATCTCCATCAGGCCTAAAGATTATTGGGAACCAAGACCATAGATATCTGGGTCCTACCTAGCTAGCATTTGGGTGAGAGGGCTGGTTAAAAGTTGTGTTGACCCACAATCCATATTCACACTGGCTGCTCTGAAAAGTTTGTTGCTAGAATTCCCACGTAGTGGCAAATTCATAATCTTTCCGAGTTTTCTGTAAACCAGGTTATTATTGAGGCAAATAAGTTACAAATATGAAATTGAAAAATGAGCTTTCTACTACTTTTTAGTTTACTCAACTCCTGGACATGTTCTATAATTGTAGCTCTTATCTTTTTCTAAAACTACTCTGGCTAAAAGGAAAACAGTTTGCCTGAGGTGCTGGACTGCTCTGAGTCCCATGGGCGCCTGTGTCCTGAGTTAATGTGACTTGTCTTTTTGAGTCTTGCCTTTTCTATATTCTTGGTAATACTAATTATATTGCTGTCTCTTGGGGAATATTCCTCTGTATGTTATTAGTAATAATATCACTAATTAATCACTGTGTCAATCTACTTCAAAAGTTTCCTTGGAAAGCTGTATACCTGATACCTGATACCTATCAGGGAAGAATCAGCTGGGCTCCCAGGCCATAAAGAAGCAAAAGCTACTATAAACAAACAAAACATGGACTAATATCTTCCTGGAGAATGCAAAATAGTGAAAACTGCGGCTTTCCAAGTGGGGACGTGATCATGGTATGGTTTCCTCCAGCACCTGTCTCTCACAGGGTTGTTCATCTCACCTTGAGATTCAGTCATTGTGTTGTTGTCTGACGTTCCACTTGGTAAGCAGTATCTCCACACCTCCGAAAGCAAAAATGTAGAGGAAAAAGGAAATGACATTTGTCCAGCCTTCCAAAAGCATTTTTAAGCTTCAGCTTCCATGATTAATTACATTGTTCTCCCTGCTCTTCTTTCACCAGTGTGGCCTTTTAGTATTCTTTCAAGAATACCATTGCAGTTGTTTGAGAGAATGAAAAAAAAAAAGTGCACTCTCTTTGGCTCACTCATACACATCACCTATTATCTGGAAGCAGGCCCCTCCACTTCTCTGGTGACATCACAGCAGGCAGCTGCAAAGACAAAGAAAACACTTTCCTGCTGCAGCAGCGGGCTCTTTCACCAGAATTTCTTAGTGGTCCCACTGGCAGTTTTGGTTCTGCTTTTGAGTATATCCTAGATGGGATTTAAAGATTATGAAAGAGGCCTTTAGCCTTGTGGATCAGACCCTTGAATTCTCACATCAGTTCCTGGGTGTAATTCCTGGCTCTAGATTCTCCTCAAAAAAGACAGTGGTGGTGGCTTGTGTAGTTGGCTTCCTGCCACTCTCCTGGGATGCCTAGATTGAATTCCCAGCTCCTGATTCTTGTCCCAGCTTAGTCCCTTTGTTGGCATGCGGCCAGTATACCCAAACGAGAGCTCTATCTTTCAATCCAATAAAAGAATCACTTAAAAGACAAGTTTATTTTTTGTAGGAAAAAAATGGAAACCCATATACACTGGGGATCTTCAAAAAGTTTATGGAAAATTGCATGTTTTGAAGAAGTGTGCATGGATTGTAAGAAATTTTTGCACCCAAATAAACATTTTCTAATCTTTCACCTACCTACCCGTCTAGCTATCCATCCATCTGTCTGCCTACCTACCCGTCTATCTATCAATTTACTAAACTTTCCCTGTGTTAGAGGTTTTCTTCTTACTCAAATTGGGGTTTATTAGTACTTAGACAAATATTTTAAAAAGATATAAAAACCTGGCCTGAAAATGACACCTAGTCACATCTGAGGCCTATCAAAGTTTCTTTCACCCTATCACAAAATTTCCATTGCATTTAGCCTTGCTCATTTTTCATCCTGCATTGATTTTATTTGTAAATTATGAAAATAATTCAGGACAATACCTGATACTCCACTGTATCTACAGGCTTCTATTCATGTCTACGTAAAACTTACTTCTTCTTGAATAAAATCTAAAAGTAGTAATTATTACAAGATAAAGAACATTTTTTTATTTTAAAATAAATGCCACACTGAAGGGACATTCTGCACCATGAACTCTTCACAGCATCTGTTCTTTCTCGGTGATTAGCATAAACCCAACAGAATTCACTATGGATTCAAACCAACTAAAGTTAATTATTACAAAATGATGTACATTGCAAAGTGTTGTCTTTATATTTTAGCATCTTAAAAAGTACTTTCCTACTATTTCAAAAACGTAAAAGCCTTCTAAATAATATTTAAGTTCTTTTTAAACCATTATTCTAAATTATTATATTGCACAAATTGCTTTAAAGATAATGCGGTAATGCTCGTATTTATATGTGAATTAGCCACAAGTACCACCATCCGCCTCTTTTCTCAGTATCGTGTTTATTCAAATAATTCTAATGATTTTTTTTTTTTTTGGTTACTAAAAGCTTACTAGCGAATATTTAAGATTTTAATTCTTATTCTTGGACAAAAGAGAAAATAGCACTGTGAATTCCCTTTTGATAACATATCTTTGCAAATACTCCCTCTATATAGCATTTACCACAAATGATTGGATTATCAGATTTTTAAATCTGATGTACTTGTTAGATTGTTTCCATATCATTTTAAATAAAAAGTTGTCAGCCAAAATGATTAATCATCTTTTTATTTAGACATAATTGATCAGTTTATGAAAAACACACAAAGGATATGCTGTTATTTTGTAACATAATTTAGTTGGCAATTTGGGGGAACAACATGGTATCAAGTGTTACAATTATAACATCTGTACACGCAAAAGAACATTCTGGAGTCAAAAAAATCTGGGACTCGTTTAAGGCCATCTCACTCCCCTCTTCTACAGTTCTAAGTAATCAATCAGGCTGGATGCGAAAAATACAAGAAAAAAGTTTGAACGCACATCATGGGTGGATGAACAGCCGTGGACATCACGAAACATCCAAGTGACTTGCTGAGTAAGAATAATCCCGATGAAAGAAGTTTTACATTTGAAAATCTGAGGTCTCCTTATGCAAATCATTTTGCCGTTAGCCATTTCAAAAAGAAATGAAGGACCTAGAGGATTTTACAGTTTTACAGAATGCTGGTGAGATGGTTGTCAACTTTGATCTTACATTAATTAGTTAAGATCTTGAGTGATCACAGCAAAGGCAAACTCAAACATCTAGTCCCCAGCTACGATGAAGTACAGTCACAATTCAAAAGGAAAAGAATGTTCACTCTGCTGCATAGTATATAGTTTTTATTTCCTGTGCTAGTGGATAGCTTGTAATAGAATTTGTTGCCTACTACAATGACTTACAGTATTTAAGCACATTTTTTACTCTTATGTAGACACCCAGTTCACTATTGGCTGGTTATGTCGTTAAGTCATTTGAGGATATAAATCAAACATATTTTGAGATTTTCTTTTTCTATTTAAAGACTAAGAGTTAAGGAAAATAACTCTATACTTAATACTGTCATGGGAAATTGTGATGTTCTACAACGTGCCAACTCTAAAAGAAATAAAGTCTATTGTGTTAGGATTACTGTTGTGTTTTTCTCAAGCACGAAGTTTGCTCTAAGGCTTGAAGCTATACTTATCTTTTACAAAATATGACCTTTCTATTGGATACGAGAAAGTAAAATTTAAAATTCACCAAACAGCCAATCCCTGCCAAGCATTTCCTTTTCCCTACAGGTAGCATGAAAATGGAGCCCAAATGACAGGACCCCATCTGAGCCTCCCCAGCTCCCCCAGTCTGCACAAACCCACTCTATCAATCATGGCAGGATAATGCATAGTGGCTGCACCTGTGACAGAACATGATTGAGTGCTGAACACAGGGCCTGCTTCGCCCGGCGCCTGCTGCATTTGTATTTCTCCAGGGCTGGTTTGAGAATTTTCAGAACTTGGGGGCCGAGGGGGGATTCCCATTGTATATCAAGAAGGAACAATAATGTATTTTGATTATCGAGGCACAATGCAAAAGAGAAATTAGGCAGGCAGACAGCGGAGTCCCCTCAGGTGTGAGCAAGCAGCAGGGCGGCGCAGAGGTTCTGTTCAGAAGGGGTAATTTAGTTTAGGGAAGCAGAGGATGCCGAGTGTGGCCATGCTTTCCGACGTGTCTCACTCTCCCCAACATCACAATACAGACATTTGCTCCTGGGTGGTGACTTGAAAGAAAAGGAACAAAAGGCCCAGGTTCACTTATTGTCCAAAACGGTAGACTCTGCTTTAGTTTAGCACAAGAGTAAAAACGATTTTTCCACCATCTTTTAGGTTCCTTCTGTTGTGTTTTAGAAACCTCTGATGTACTGCTCTAATCTTGTAACTGCCAGCATCTGTTTTTTTTTTTAAGAAATTGCAATTATAGTGTATGCAGTTTAAATAATTTTCTATATGTAATAGAAATATGGTGAACATATTTTAAAGTGCCTATGCTACAGTAGGTAGTATTTTGTTCAAGTTCATCTTTCTCTATAGATGTGTTTATTGTGCTAGAATAAAACCTCGGTAAAATATAGTTTTACTGTGAAAGTTGCTCATAGATATTATGTTTGGATTTCTGCAATGACTAGCTACTTTTGTGAAAGCAGCAATGTTACCCACCTAAGGATATGTGAAAGCGGAGAGGAAACAAAACGTAAACAATTCACCAGTCAATAAATTCAGATGCTCCCCACCGTGTGTGTGTGTGTGTGTGTGTGTGTGTGTGTGTGTGTGTGTGTGTGTGTGAAGTGCAGGATGCGTGGCAGCTATAACGTCTGAATAGGGATACTCAGTTTCTCAGGATGGCATTTGCATTTGCCCCGAAAGGCCGACCGTTCGTTGGACTCTAAGACATCGCCACATGGTCAGACTTCTGAACAAACAAAAAAAAAAAAAAAAAAAAAAAAAAAAAACGACGTCCTGGAAGACAGTAGATTGTTCCCCGGTGCCCTTTTCTGTTTTCTATGCAGGACTATTACTTTTCGCCTTCCCTCAATGTAGGCAAATAAAATTACGGAGAAATAAAATGAGCGCAGCGTCCGAGGGCTGACTGGTCGCAGGACAATCGGATTTCAGCTCGTAATGTATATGCAAACATACGCGCCTCGCTTATTTCATTGTTTGCACTCGGGAGTCTTGAGTCCCCGCGCCTTTGTCGACCGTAGCCGGCAAAGTTGTGTGGCTAGGTAGCCAGGACCGCGGGTTAAGAAAAGGCAAACTGACTTTCCGTGGGGTCGCCGCTACACCGAGGCAGGTGCAGGGCGGGGTAAAGTCAACTCCAGGGCAGTTTGGCTCAGTCGAAACACTGATCCTTCGCTATGGAGCTGTGGCCACTTGTGGTCAGCTTCAGGTCATCAGCTGACCCAGCGTGAGCCCCGATGGTCCAGTCCACCTTAGCCAGGCCTGGGCGAGGGTCTCTCCTTTCTCCCCGATCTGATCCCGCACTCCCCCCCGCGCACCCACCCGGGGAACCCCACCGCAGTCCAAGGAGCACAGCCTCCACACACCCAGATGGGGGATGTCGCCTCCATCCCCGCCGCCGTGGCTGGTTGGTCTGGGGAAGAGGCCTGCAGGTGCCGGCGCGCCCGGAGCGCGGGGCTAGAAGGGTCCTCCAGGCTCCCATCTGCAGCCGCGCACCTTTCCTCGCCTTTTTTCTTTTTCCTTCTTCTTCGGGAAGGGTCGGGGTGGGGTTATGGTTGGGTCCCCTGCTCTAGGTCGTCAGGGGACTCAGAGAGGCCACAGCCCTCGCCCCCGCGGGGTCACGGACAGCGAACGCGACTTGGACCGGGGCTCAGGCTGCGCGTCCCGCCTGCGCAGCCACCCACGTCGCGTGGGGGCGGCGGGCACTGCCTTTAATTGCAGAGCTCACCATAGATCAGGAGATTCACACGAAATCGGCTTGCCCCCCACCCCCCTCCCTCCCTCCCTAATCGGCTGGAGAGGGAGACAAAAGACGTAAAAGGAAAATTAAGCGACTTCGCAGTGGGCGCGGAACTTGGAGGTGGGGGAGCGGGCGCGGCGCGGGGCGCGGAGGGGCAGCGTTTCCGAGCGAGGCCGAGGAGGGGGAGGTGGGCGAGGGCAGGAGGAGGAAAGACACACATCTGGGGATCGGACCATATGCTGACGCTTTGTCTTGTCCTTCAAAGTTCGGCTGCCCTTGAAGTGATTTGTCAGGCGGCCCACGGGTGACAGGGAAGATGTGCGGCGGGGGGCGGAGGCGCGGGGCGCGGGAGGGAGCGGGGAGGGTCCGGCGGGGCCGGCGAGCGCTCGCGTCCAGCCCGCTGACCGAGGGAGGGACGGAGGGAACACCTCGGAACGAGGTGCCCAGGTGCCGATCCAGGGCTCCGGTGCCGCCCTGGAGGCGAGGGAGAGGAACCAGAACAAATGCAAACTAGTGATGGAGGGGCAGTAAGGAAGAAAAAGGACGCCCCTCTTTAAGGGAAAGTGGCTCTGAGTGGCCCCCACCCCCTACTATCCCTTTCTCTTTTGCCTGCCATCCGCTGAACTGATTAGGCTGTAATTAAGGCCATAAAGCCCTCCGATTATACACCTGTTTATTCACCAAAGTCGGGGTCTCATCAAGCAAATTAGCTGCTTCCAGGCTACATATTGGGTCTCGAGCTTGCCTGATTAATGAAGTTTATTGGGAGCTGTTAAAAGCATTAACTGAAGAAAATCTCAGCAATTCGTCATATTTAAGGGATGGAAATTAAATCTTGCTATGCAAATGAGAAAAAAAATTTGAACCATCAGCATGTTATTTCTCTTTACATTTTGTTCAGGAATTAGGCTTTACATTTGGATCTAAAGTTGCCAAAAATTCTCCCCTACCTTCTTATTTGCCATCATGGTGGTAAAGCAACAAAGGGAGGGAAAGGAAATTTCTGTGTACCCTTTGAAGGTGCCCCATCAGGAAGCCAGCTCTCAGAGCAAACCCAGTTTCTGAAGTCAGCCTCGGCCCACCGAAATTTGGAAGTCCAGAGGGAAGTTCATGCAAGTGCCCCAAAGAAGGAGATCTGAGAATGGCAGAAGGTGGCATGACAAGCACGCACGTCCATCACTATTCACTAACACTGGCCGTAAAAAATGCACCTGCACCGCTTCTTTGCACTCCTGATCACAGTAGTTCTGTGAACAGGTCCGGCAAGGCGTGATTAAGAACATCCACAAGGGAAGTGGGGGGAGAAGAGCCGAGTGGAAAGAGGAGATGGACTGCAAATGGGGAATATAATCCAGAATGTGTGGCACACCTGTTCACCTTGGGTGCTGTTTGCTCATGGTTGCAGTTAGGAAAGTGAAGGCAGAGTGATTTCAGTATATTCGTAATTCCTGAGAAAATCTTTCTGAGGTGCCTTCTGTTTCAACATTATAAAACTCTAGTGAATACATTATTTGGAGCAGTAGGGGCTTATTAGAATGCATGTGTCTTTCAAGATTTGTTTTAAAATCTTATCTACTGTTGTTTTTCTAATGACCTTTTATTGTGGATTCAAATGCCTGATAGATATAGATGTTAAGATTGCATGCCTCATTGTTTCAGTAAAATGTATGAACCAGATATGTATCTAAAGTCTGTATGTGCAATGAAGGGGCAGGCATAAGTAGCAGAAAATTAAGCCAGTTTTAAGAAACGTTACCTCAGTATTTGATAGATTTTTGCATAATCTCACGAGTATTGTCTTTGAACATTGATTTTTCTAGTTAATTCTTGCCTTTTTTATTTTCAAAGCGTTGAGATGTACTAATTCCTCTCACCCTGAGTGAGGATGCTTGTAGTTGACGGAAAACAAGTGACAGTAATCATTGACACTAATGCTTCTCTTTGAAATTTCTGTTTTTGTTTTTGTTTTGACCCCAGTTTTTAAGATCCTTCCCTCTGGTGGCTATATCACAGTGTTGAGAAACTACAAAAACATAAGTCCAAAGTCTGGAAGATTCAGTAACACCACAGCCACAATCATGAGTTACCTTGAAAATTAATCTTCATTTGTCCTCATTTTTAAAAACATTTAATTGTTGGTTTATAGTCTCTAAAAAAACTGTAAACTAGAACCACAAAGCCCATTTGTTTTTATTAAAACTAAATATCACATGAAATAACTGCAATATTTGATATCAAATGAACTGTAAACATTTTATTTAGCTATGGAAATAAAAGAATCATTTAAAATGGTTTTAGCTATAATGGCTAAAATTCCTGGTAAATGCTTTGGATCGCTTTTTTTTGAGAACACATCTTACACTGGGTTTCTAATCGTCAAGAGATTACTCAGTAAAGTAAGGGATATAGGTAAATGTACTTTAAGCAAATGCAAGTTTACAAACTGTTTTCTCCTACAAATTTGAACTCAGAAAAATTACAAGTGTCTTTCGTCTGAAGCGCGATGATTTATTAGGATGTCTGCTTTACTTCTAACAATTTCAGTGTGAAACAATAGTTAAGTGAAAACACATTTTGTTGTAAGCATATTTTAGAAGATATTTTGTATCTTGCATTGTGCAGATCAAAACATTTTAAAATGATGTTAGGCAGTGCTCAGAGGACTCATGATGGCATTGTGTGTCTGACAGCTCAATTAAAATATGGGTATTTTTATACAAAGACAGTTTGCTTTTAAAGTGTGTAGTGATACAGAGGGGGCTTCTGAGCTACTAACTATCAGTTATTGTCATTTGTACTTCTGATCTCTAGAGTGGTATGGATAAAGAAGGTCAAAATGACCCCCGATGAAAAGAAATTTTTAAAACGTTTGCAAAAGTTAATGAATTAGACTTCCCTACACTTGAAGATATTAGGAGTGGGAGATCAAGACTCCCACCAGCCAAATCAAGAATATTCACAGTCAATGGGTAACTCAAAGTTCCTTTTTTTTTTCCCCCCACCAGAGAAATATCCTCCCATATCTAAGAGCTGGTAAGACTGTGAATTGATTATGTTAGCTTAAAAGAGTGTGTTTCACAAGCAATAAACTTTAAGTGCACTCTGCCTGATTTTTGTTGTGTGCATTTCACGTAGCTCTTCGTAAATGTTTGAAAATACTTTTTTTGTAAGAATATTCTTTTGATTTTGTAGCACAGTTCTCTACTGTGAATAAAATTACAATGTTCATATCATTATTTTAGTAATCATAACAGAAGTTCAATAAAAAGAGCATAAAGAGATGTGTAACACTCCCTTTTCTTTCATCGCTTTAAATCATCTAGGAAAGTATAAGATACTTCAGTTTGCTTTTCATAACCAGTACTTCACCAAATATTTTCTGTCTTCTTAAGTGTTCAAAATAGGAGAATCTAAAAGGAACTCATTCCAAGCATTGTTTGGGATCTATTGCATATTTATTAAAGTCACCCAAATTATGGAAAGCACACTGGTGCAGAATGAATGTGATCATTTGGTTTGGAGAATGTGTTTTCATTTGTTTTTCCAAAACAGGTGCCTGAAGTAAAGAACTAGGCTTTATGTTGTTAAAGATGAGCCCGTGTGCCCATGTATTCAGCAAGTATGCTTAGTGCACTGCTTGTCGTGTCTTGAATTCCTAGAACATATAGTTCCTTTGTGGAAACTGTCTTTTGAAAATTTGTAATCCAAAACTGTGTTTTGGCCACTTTAATACTGTAAAAGTATGTATATAAAAATAGATCTATAAAGATAATATTTTTATTCTCAAATATGCAAATATTGCTCAAAATGAAGTCTGTGTCATTATTTTATATTTTCAGGGCAAACTTTTGAGGCTAGAAAGGGCAATAACAGGATTCTTTTTGATACATGATTTGACCTAATTCTTTCGTGTGTTGCAGAAATCCAAAGGGGGTAGATGGTGTGATTTTTTTTTTTCAATGTAAGTCTAAATTGCAACAGCTAAAATGCCTTCCCATAATTGTAATGAGATCAGTGGGTTTTAAGTATGGAATGAATCAATTACTGTAAGCAGAGCCACTGCGTAAATCACAAAATGCCAACCCAACCTCGGGATTATACCATGAATCTTTGACAAGTATTCAAGGTTTCAACATAGTCTCAATAATGAGGATGAAGTACCTACCATCAAATGAAAGCAAAGTTGTCTTCACTTCCTAAGGCATGCGTGCATATTCGTTAAAAAAGGTCAGAATGGAGTTTTTTTTTTTCTTTTTAAAATAAGAACATCTAGCAGGATTAAAAACAAAAGTGATGATAAATGTATCCAGGTGATGTTGAGAAAGATTCCAAAAGAGCGCTTAATAAAATGAGAACTACATTAGCATAAAAACCCTCAGTGTTCCTTTATATTTTTAATAAATCTTTTAAAACCAACAATAATGGAAAAAGTTATCACGAATGAATCATGACTGCCCAAGACCAGTCTTAGCAGTTCTTAAAATTTGATATCCTTCGACTAGGAAGAACAATTGAACAGAAAGTTTTAACAGAAGCAATGACAGAGAACAATGTCAATTGCATTATTTTTGATTCACTGCCAAGAAGCGGGCAAATTAAAAGAGAAGGGATCTGAGATTTAAATGAGAGAGCTCCCTGGTGCACCCATGCCAACGTTCTCTGCTTTTCTTCTTTTTTTTGCCCCCTTTCCTTTCTTTTACGATAACTGTCTCATGTTAATTCACTGTAACAAACTCTTCGGTAGCTTCACAATTACTGTTCCAAATGATGAGTCGGTAACAGGAATAATAGTAGCGTGTTTACAATTTCTTACCAAGCTACTAAAAGATTTTTATGGTTAAGACAGAGTTTACATGTTTGTGAAAACATATTTTGAATGATCCAAGCAGAACATGCTCTTTCCTGGCTTATTCGCTTCCTCTGTCGTACTTCTTGAGATTACCAATGTTCACCATCACACAGAATCAGATATTCATTAAATTAGTTAGTATTAAACTTCAAATCTTTTTATACATGAAAACAGTAGTACTCAAGACCTTCAAGTAGCTTTACATGTTATTTCACATACTATATTTTTATTGTTAATTTAAGGAATTATGCACAAAATAAAACACATTCTTTGAGAACAAGCAGTGAAGTATTACACTAACTTTTTTTTACATACACCTAATGTGTCTTCATGAAAGAATAAACTTGCATTTTAATAAATCATAACAAATCAAAGAAAGTATAGGACCCTGATGCTTAATCTTTCCTGTTCAAGTTATATTAAATTAAGGATGATAAACTATTCTATCAGTTGAGAAAACTAAGAATTTTGACTTAACCATTGTAGACGTTTGTGAAAAGACAATATTTATGTAACATATATTTATTCAAAAAAGGTAATACTTAATAGTTTCCCATCTATTTTTCATTTAGATAAAATCACAAATAAACAGGTTAGATACATTAAGATTGTCTTTCTTTATATGTTTTGTTTCAACATGGTCTTTTTGACATATATGTATGCATTTTTATTCTCAATAGATTTCTATTGTGCATATATAAACATCAGGAGGTATCGCAAATTATTAAAATCTCATGAGTGAATTGAAATTTGGAATACTGTAATGGCAGCTGAAAATAGACATCTGTAACAGCTAATATCATTGTCTGTGAATTCATGCACAAAGATAAGTTTTTCAAAGTCCTACACTAGAAATCAAAAAGAGAAGTTACACCTGAATAGTATTTAAAAATAAAAAGATAATGGTGCCTACTCTGCAATGAAGGAATTCAAATTTGCAGTGAATGTCTGACATCTGGTGGCCAAACACAGGAGCCTCACCAAAAAAAAAAAAAACTAAGTTAAAAATTTTAAGAGGGACTACTGTGGCATAGCTTGTTAAGCTGCCTCTTGGGACTGAAGTGTGATCTGCCTCCCAGATGCTCTGCTTCGATCCAGCATTCCTGCTGATGTGCCCAGAAGCCGCAGGATGGTGGCTCAAGGGTTTGGGGCTGGTCCTCCATAGGAGAGATGTGAATGCACTTCCAGCCCTTGACTCACTGTGACCAATGCTGTCTGTTGGGGACATTTGAAGAACAAACTGGAGGATGCAAGATTGTTTTCTGTGTTGCCCTGCCTTTCAAGAAAATAAACAAAGAGAAATATTTGCCTTTTTGTCTACCTTTTAAACATTTCACCTTTTCCTAGTGATTTTTCTGTGCCTCCTTCCTATATATTGTTTGTGTTGATTTTTTTTCAAGATCAAAATATTGATCAGATTTTTTTTCAAATGACAATGGATATGTACTAAGAAAGCTGATTTGTAGAAAATTAGTTTTAGAATGTTCTATTGGAATCAAAGTGAAATTTTTCTGAAACTTCCCGATAAGAAACAAGATATTAAAAATCCACAAGGAAATTTAGTCATTTTCCTTAAACAAGAATAATAACAAAAGATTTTAAATCTTCAAACTGAAAGATAATCCTAGTACCTGAAAAACATTAAAAATAAATTTACAGAACAAAACTACTGACATGAGATTACTCTCTTAACTCATAATACTATGTGTAGTGAAATTGATTCAAAAGAATGAGAAAGTTGATATGCAAACAATGTTCTAAAACTAACAAACTATTATTGTGGAACCTTTTTATACTGAATACAATTAATCATGCTTAAATTATGTTTTAAATAAATTATGGCAATTATAAAAATAAAGTCAGTAATATTAGTAAATCACAAAATAGTTTTCTAAGATATTTACTTGCTTTTTAAAAATATCGCTATGTAAGAACAGGATGCTTTTCTTTATGCCTTTAAGTTTCCACATACAGAACAAGAAAAGGATACACAAGATTCTTGGACAGATTGAAAGTGAAACGGTATAGCCAGAAGGGAATTAAATAATTTATGTTTCCTAAAAGATTTGGCCGAACAATATAAAACTTCGTTGGCAATTTTAAAAGCACGTCCTGGTCATTTCTATAGATTTCTATTCTGCTTGGTGCTTGCAGGCAGAGACTTAGTGTTAACTTTGTTTGTCACTGCTTGTGGCTCTTTGATGTCTTTATCCAAGAGGCGGTGTGACATGCAGCGTAGAGAATGCTGCCGGTGAGAGAAAAAAAGGTTACCGTCATTGCAGCATTTCATAAATCCTTCTCTGGCGGCAGATGTGCAGTGGGATTAAAACATCGACATCTGGTTGTTTTTCTTGTCATACAACTTTAAATTGAATTCCTATAAGGGATGATATTCATACAAACTTGGTGATTGGTTGGCCTCATTTATGTCATTTGCGTAGTGAAGTTGAATTCAATAAAGTTCCAGGAGGAAATCTTAGACGCTCTGAAATACTCAGAAAAGATAATGAAAGGAACTCCTCTTTCCTCATATCACTGTAATCAGATACATAAAGCTGTTTCTAGGAATTTATCCATGAAGTTGACAATCCCACAAGCTGGAGTCACGTTGCTCTGTTCTTAGTATCCAGGTTAATATAGGAATACTTCTCAAATAGGAAGCATGGTTTTTGAGAAATTTCTTTTTATTCTTGCTTGAATAGTTATTGATATTATGACTTTGTGTACCAAAACTCTCAGAGTGCCTCGAAATGGGAATTGTTTCTTAGCAGACACTGGTAAGTAGTGCAAAGTAATTTCAAAGCATTTTAGAATAAAACAGCTCTGTCCATTCCTAACTGTTGCTGTTTATCTTCTTCAGAAAAAGAGCTAGCTTTTTTTTTCTCATGAAATGTATCTACTGCCATTCCAGCATAACTTGCTGAAGGCTATTCAGTTGGACAAATCAGTTTTTTCCTTCATTACGCTCTGGATTGCTTTGAGCTCCTGGCTGTTTGCACAAATCTGAGCAATGAAAAAAACACTCATCTCTGAGTTCTCAGTATGTGGCACTTAGTAGGACATCAGTACATTTTTAAAACAATGAATCGTTCATACAAATTAAAATATTATTTTTTCTTTCCCCCTAAGTATAAGTACTAAAGTTTACTAAATGAGAACACAAAATTAGAACATATGCATATTGAGAAAATAATGAGATGAATTATTACAACACATAGACACAATAAGTATGAAGGTTCTTTTATTTTGAACAAAAAGAAAGATGAGATTCGTATAACACAAACCTTTACAATTAAGCAATCCTTGGGGTCCGTGCTGCAGAAGTAAGAAGATGAAATAGGTAACATTTATCTGCTAATATCTGCATTGATAATGTTTATACAGTGAGATGCCATCTGCTACATGAACATTTGCACATATTAATGGGCCCTGAGCTTGCAATGATATATTTTACGTGCAGAAGCATGTCAGAAATTTGTAACAGATCAAATATGTGGGCCCATAATAGACATTCCATTATCATGTTAACCATAATGTGAGCATTTGGTTTGCTGATGCTTTTACTATAGAATTATGTATTTCTAGGGTCCTATTTATTTCTACATCTTCCTGGATCCCTCCCAAGCATGTGTTTCCCTTTGATTCTACCTTGCCACAGTCACTCTGCAGCCTCTCAGTTGTTATTGATGACTGTTTTTTACTGTTTGACTGTTTACTAAGAACACTGTTGTCTTTCCCACACAACTATTTCTTCCCTGTAACGGGACCGTGGCTCCCCTCTGGCTTCCTCGTGCGACGCACAACCAGAGTCTCAGTCATGCTAGGTGTGAAGTGCCAGAACTAACTGTGTCCTGGATGCTTGTTTCTGTTGAAATGCTACTAAAACGTAAGCGATTCTGTTATACGGAAGAAGGTTTTCTTGTTTGTTAGTTCATCTAAAATTTTCTAGTCCCACACCTTCACTATTTGCACATTGATATATTTTTTGTAATACTAATAGCTATCTCAAATTATTTTTTGGTTCTTTATTTACATGCTTGTCATGTACAATCCTCACTAGAATCTAAACTACGGGAGGATCGTACCTTTCTGGATTTTTTTTTCTTTTTTCAGTTTTAAAACATTTTTATTTAAAATTCTAGTTGATATTGGACAGATACAATCTAAAGACCCAATGACATTCTCCTCTCCATTCCCTCCTCCCATCCTTTCTATTTCTCCCATTCTCTCTTTTTCTGTAACTTTTGAGACAACATATTTTAGATTTATAATACAATGAAAGAGCTAATGTTTTAACAAATAAGTTTAGCAATTAAGAAATCAAAAAGCAGAACATATGTGAAGTTCAGCCATCCGAGCCATTGTTGGAAGCTACTGTTTATAGAGAGGTCTTATTATGACTCAAAGACTGCCTTGTTGATACATGCACCACAAATCCTACTTCTGCTCTATAGAACTATAAAAGCAAATCAGTTTCCACATAGTTGCTCTTCCAATATGTTCACACACACACACACACACACACACACACACACACACACACACACTTTCTTTTTTGAATAAAAACTGCTAACATTGCTCGATTGCTCGTTCACTCTGGTAGGTGTGCCAGACAGAACAATCCCTGTCTTCATGTCCACATAGTCAAATGGGAGAGACAGATAATTAAACACATTATGTTCATAACATGTGTTAAGCACAGGGCTGAAACAGAAAGTACAAGATCAGAAAGAAGCAAAGTAAAACCTGGTGCGGAAAAGCAGCAGCCCCCAGTTGTGCTGAGTCTTAAGCCAGATGTGCAGTGTCACAGCCTTCTGCCTGCTTGGCCTCCCTGCTCAGCCCAAGAACTACGTTCCTAAGAAGTGAGTTTTTAAATTAAATTTGTTAATTTTCTCAATGTGATAAAAGTCTGGCTTCAAGTCACAAGTAAGGGATGAGTCTACCAAGAAGAAAAGTAAATATTTGATTTACTTATGACTAAAATCATATGTTATCCTAAGTTGCTAGGATTCCACTGTGTTCTAATTTTGTATGTACTCTTGGAAAATTAGATGGACTTCCTAAATAAAGTTTCCTACTTTTTCTCATAAGATAATGAGTTGTGTTTATGAAGAAATATTGTATGGTTTTATAACTTACATATTTCTTATAT
This sequence comes from Ochotona curzoniae, assembly GCF_017591425.1. Lineage (NCBI taxonomy): Eukaryota > Metazoa > Chordata > Mammalia > Lagomorpha > Ochotonidae > Ochotona > Ochotona curzoniae. The sequence goes on from NW_024466219.1 coordinate 25,103,692, forward strand.
GTATATTGAATTTCCTAATGCAAGAATTCTTTCTACGCATTTGGATCATTAATCCAATGAGTGGAGCTTCTTATACTAAAGAATGCATGTCATAAGCTATATCTTATAAAATCATTGATCATAACATTTTAACTGGAGAAGCTTAGATATTAGAATATGTACTTATAACTAGATTTCATAAGATTGCAAGGTGAAAACTGAATCTAAGAAAATTACTATTTAGACTGTTTTTTCCCAAATTGGTTACTTACTTTTGGTTCCACCTATTGATTTTTGGAAATTTGCCTGCAGTTTTCTGTCACTCACACTGAAATACTTCATTCTCTTCATGTTCTCTCGATCAAAATTCACGTCCTCATCCACTATTCCTCTCTTTTCCTCTCACTTTCTCAACTGGATTTGTTGATTATGGGATGCAAATGGTCCTACAATTGTATGGAAAGAATCAGTTCTTCAACTTAGCAACATGCAACTCTAGTCACTCCTCAAACTGTAAACATAAAGAAAAAACAAATTAGCATAAAAGAATCACAGAATTACAAGAAGCAAAAATAAAAAGGCATACATAGAAACCTTCAATGGTCATGACAGATTGAATTTTCCAAAGATGGCTGGTCAATGTAGTTTTTCCCGACGTACTTCCTGCCACCTTACACTCCTAATTTCAGTGCAGGAAAATTCTGTTCCCCTTGGTTGTACAAATGCAGTTAAATGAGATAGATGTTAGTGCTGCACCTTACCTTTTAGGCTATGGCCCTAAAGGAACTATAGCTTCCAAATGGCTCTGTTCTGTCAAAGGGTCTTTAGTTGCTATGTAAAATTAATTACTGGAGGCCACCATCGGTGGGGAACACTAAACTGGCCTCTGAGAGTCACTGAGATGTCAAGTTGGCCTCAGAGAGATTGTTACTTTGGCTGATGTCCTGCCATCTTTTCTGAAACTAGTCACCATTTGACTTCATTCACAGACTCATACCCAAAATTACCCCCATTGGGCCCTTTCCAAATTCTCAATCCACAAGAATCATGAATTGCAATAAAATGGATGTTGTTTTAAGCCATTGCTTTTTGGGGTTGTTTATTTTGCCATGATAAATAACAAGAAAACTTTCAGAAAATTAGTTTTGCAATAATAATCATGAAAGATAACCTTGTTCTAAAAGTTTTTAAAGTAGCAGGGGCTGAGGTTCAGAACCATCTTGTACTGTAGAAAGTTCCTCTAGGTGTTGATATTTGACCACATTTGCAGAAATACTTTAGTATCCAAGGAGGAGTCAGTCTCACACTGAAACACTTCATTCTCTTCATATCCTCTCAATCAAAATTCTTGTCCTAGATCATATGAAAATCTGCAGATGCTTAAGTGCCTTAACATTGGGTAGGGTTTAGATTTAACCCATTCACACCATCCTGTGCATGTTAAGTCATCTATAGATAGTCTGTAATACTTGATACAATATAAGTGCTACACTAATGTTTGTTATTTCATGTTGTTTCAAAAAACATGGCTAGAAAAAGTTTGTCCATCTTAATTTCATTGAAAACCACTTTTCTAGGTATTTTTAGTCTTTGGTTGCATCCCCCAGTGTGGAACTCACAGATACAGAAGCAAAATACATATCACATTAATTTAGCCTCATAGAAACCAATATCTTCATTAAATCTGGCAAGAATTAAAAACATTTTTTTATTCTGCAATGGTGCATAGTCAAATGGAGCCTTGTAAAAATTTGAAATGTGCTGCTAAAAATACGGAAATTTCTGTCTTAAACAGAATGTATCCATTAGGGTTATTTCAGCAGCAAATGAAAGAAGCCCCAGAATAAAACTGACTTCAGTAAGGAAACTAAATCTCAAAAAATTTCAGAAAATTAGGGTGTCTAGAATAGCTTGAGGGCCCCTTGTTCTCAGATACGACATAAATAAATTGGCTTCATCTTTACAATGGTAGCACTGTGGCTGCTGCAACACTTTTGGGTGCTACCTCCGGATACAACCAGAAGGAACTATCTCTTGCAACAAATTCTTATTTTGAATGAAAATAAAAAAAAACTATAGGATTTGACATCTATTCATCAGACAGTTGTTTAGCATCTGATAAGTATCATACAATATTCTAAACGCTTGGAGTGCAACGATGAGCAGAACAAAGGCTCTTCTCTTCTATCTTGTTGGACATACATGTATTACATGGCATCCTGCAGTCAAGCCATGCAGAGAATGGATTGTTATGATTGATTGAGGCTTAATTCAAGATGTTCCAAGAGAAATGATCACTTTCTCCCACGTCATGTAGGAGAGGAATAGTCATTTGAATAAAGAGGGCATTTAGTTGATAATCAACAGCGCCTGCCAAAAAAAGTTATAATATTGTTTTTCAGTTTGTAAGAATGAGGTAAGTGTTTAGGTACATGTTTAAGTCAAACAGCCAAGGTCTTTAAAAATATACATATATATTTGTACATAAATATTCAAAACCTTGAGTCAAAAAAATCTTTGCATGTTCAAAATAATCAAGAGGTGATACCAAAATGCCAGTAACACACTGCCAATAATTTAGTAATGGAACCATTTGTGTATTTGTTCTGCTCATTTTTCCAGTGCCTCTTAAATTTTATTTAATGAGCTTATTCTTCTTTAAATGAAAAAATAGTTCTTGTCAACTGTGTCCAGATACATAATCTACTACCTAATTCAAATCAAATAAAACAAATTTATGGAGCCTGAAGTTTCCTGGTCTCAGATCAAATCAATGACACCTTTATTATTTTTTTCAATATTTGCAACTCAGCTGAGAGACAAGCCATTTTAAATATAGAAAAAGAACTGCTTTACCCTACAGCTGAATGTCAATGGTTAGAAATGTATGACATTTTAGAACTCAAATATTTCTCAAAATTAAGGTAGTTATAAATTTAATAAGTACATATTCTTATAGATAATGTCTTGTTTTGGTTAATGTTCTTATGTTCTTGAGATAATATTTACCATAAAATCTATTTTGTAGATTAAGGGAGAATACTCCAGTGATCGATATTTTGACATACATTGTAGCCTCGTAAAGTCAGGCTGAAAATTAGTGGTACAAAATCTTTCTGTCCTCATTATTTTTTGGTTTTGTATTTAATGGAGACTCATGTTTGAGAGGGTGATTGCAAACATAAGCCACTGCAAGATACACATTCTTTCGGGAAGAAAACACGCAACTGAAATGCAGCAAGTCTGTTCTCTGTCGTTTTAATCATGCAATGCTCAAAACACACGGAGAAGTGGTTAAGAAAAAAAAAAAGAGTGCATCATACTTTTTCTGTTGCAATGCACAGTAAGTGACCCGAATCTAAGCACCTTTTACTAATAAAACGGCATCCCAATTTTTATTAGCAGGGCTCCCCTTCAGATGTTGAAGATGTAGTTATGGCAGATGAAACAACGCAGTTACTTTCTTTTGCAAAGGTGACTGCATGTCGAGAGCAAACACTCATGATAAATATAAATTGATAACTACTGGTTGGCAGGCGTCTAAAGGAAAGAAGCTACAGGCATTGTGTGGCGATCTGTGAGACGCTGACCTCTCAAACTGTTGGCAGGAGTGCTCTGAGAACTGCTTTTTCCTATCAGTTTGACACCTCGGCAGCTCAGAGCTGATGGGATTCCTCATCAATCACCTTGATCACAATAGCTGTATGGACAGGGGACTTAAGAGAGCTGATCTGTCCTGTCACTTTGGGCTATGTGAAGAACATTGTTCTTTTTTTTTTCTTTCCTTTCTTCCCTTTCTTCAGGCCATCTCATCCATCAACCAAACCACACCATGATTGAGACCTAAAACTAAAAAACACATCAGATGACACTTGGTTAAGTGATTGGACACTGCCAAATCCATGAGGAATCGGGGTAAACTTCACTTGGGTTTAGACAAACAGCCCACCAGTCAGACATTCGTGTAAACACACTGTTAAGTGCCATATTTCAGGCAATACTCTGTTAGAGGTTACATTTTTAAAATTAAATCTAGCTCTTTGTAACCTTTTAATAAATGCCATTCTAAGCAAAACAAAAAATTACATTCTTAGGGGAAAAGTGAATGCCAAATATAAAGATTCAGGCAAGAAAGCTTTCAAATGGGGCCCAGAGACAAGAATTTGAGGTCCACAGGTTAAAATAAAATGTAAAGAGGAGATAGCTGTGCCAGTCCGGGTTGAGGGGACACATCCAGAGTGACTGGAGTGACAGCCAACGGCATGCGCAACTGGGGTCTCTGCAAGCCCTGACCTTGGGGGCCGTGATTCCCTCTGAATTTAAAGGTGCCTTATTTTGTCTTTTACAGAAGTGAATATGATTAAATTCCTGCTGTTGTGCTAAATTTCCAAGATTGTAAAAATCAAGGGAATTATAAAGGTCAGTGCAGTATTTCATTTCACTAGCAAATCTGTGGAACAGTGTTGCAGGAAGACATAGGATCCTGCTCAGAAAGAAGGCCCTGAATCCATACTCTGGAATGTTTGCACAGGAAAATCCAAGTAGAAAAACACAACCCTTTGAAGTGTGAAAGTATAAAATGTGATTTTGTTCTATGTGATATTCTGCAGAGTTCAGTCAGAGACAACACAACTAGCAAATAAAGGACAGAACCAAGGTTCAAGCCAAATCAGGTCAATGTGATGCCTGGGTTGATATGATTTGTTCCCATTTCTGAGTAGGTGCAAATAAAATAAAGTTTTATTGGGAAAGAAAATTATCAGACATTCCAATTGCTTTCCATAATATCGTAATAGTTATTATTTAAAAAATGGAAAGTACAAGCAGCAATCAGTGATATCTTCATTAGCTTGATCATGCTGATTATTTAGCATGTGGAAATTGATATACTATGCCAAAACATATCAAATTCTAAAGTTTAAGCATTCACAATTTATTTTAGTCAATTATGTCATAGTAAATAAGTTAAAACTAACCCATAGCCACACACTGTTAGGTCAGTTGGATCAGCAGAGCCAATAGAGTCACAATAATTGTTTAACTCTTAAGCAGTCCACTGGACTTCAAATTTCTCCACTCTTTGCCTTTGGACAAATGTAGCTTCACTCTAATCAAAGTCACTAGTCAAGGAGGAATAGGTGTGTATAAACAGAATATTTGCTTGTCCCTGGCTGCAGTACACTCAGCTCTCCCATGACCTCACAGTGACTATTCATGCACCCAGCTAGCCAGTTGTTGATTCTTTCTGCTTTGTGGGTTTGCGCTTGTTCCCAGTTTGCTAAGCTATGTGTCCAGAGTTTATAAGTGCAGAAGAGTTCTTCCCTGGGGAAATGTGTGATGTTTGGTGGGCAGGAGTCTATGAAAAAATACTAAAACTGTCCAATATTAGGAAGGGCAATTAGGAACTTGAACTAGCCCCCAATAGATGATTTGTCTAGGATTTTCAGTTTGATCTGTGTTTAAACATCCAAGGATTTAGTGGTTATCTGAAAGCAACAAAAGATGGTCCAAGTGCTGCACCTACAAAGGAGAACAGAAACACGTTTTCAGGCTCATGGCTTTAGACTGGCCGAGTTCCTATCCTTGTGCCCATTTGGAGAGTGAGCCAGTGACTGGAAGTTCTCTTTATTATTCACTCTCTCTGAGTAATTCTTCCCTTTTGAATAAATCAATCACTTTCTTTTTAAAAAGAGAGAGGTTAAAAAAAGAATTGATTGCAGGTAAGCTAATAACTTTCTGGTTTAAGCGGAGATGAAAACTCCTTCACTGCCCTTCTATATTCTGCATCTTGGCATCACAGTAATGTTAGAAGCTTTGTACTAGTATTCAAAACTTGAATTCTAACATGTGTTTTTCCCTTAGTGTTTTCCTTCGTTGTCTGAGCAGCCCTTTTAAGCTGTACCATCTCCTTCCCGCTCTACCTGCCACAAAATTCTCTTCTTGTGTGACTAGTAATTCAACATTTGTGATTAAAGAGAGTGCAACCAAGGAACAGAACCAAAGAATTTGCCCTAAAGGATTGATTGAGGTATCCATTTGAAAATCTGTCTACAGATATCAGTAAATGGAAGGAGGGAAAAGCCCTACATGTTGAGGGCAGTTTTAATATATATTTCATGTTTCTATTGAAAAATAGTGATATGTCACAGAAACATATGGTTTCAAATTTCTATTTTATTTTGGAAGAGAAATTTTTGTTATTAAACAAAGTAAAATAGTAGATAGAAGAAAGTGGAAACGACAGCAATCATAGAAATGTTTACAAATATAACTGGAGCCTTATCTAAAGTTCATCCTGTTTAAAGACATGTTTTATGTTGTACAGTTCTTAGAATATCAATCTAATAAGCACCAAATGAGGCTGAAGACAATGCTGTTATAAAAAATGGAGAAAAATGATTAAAATATGATAATTATACTGACATCTTATATGTTCAATCTAATCAACCAAGCTTCCAATTTGTCATAATGTACACTCACTCATACATTATTGCTTAATTATAGCAACACTTCTATTTGGAAAGGTTGTCAATCATGTGAATACCCATCATTTTTCTTTTTTTTTATGCAATGGAAGGGACATATTTTAAGGGAGAATTAGAAGTCCCTATACTACTGAGTTAACCCTTGAAATGCTTTTAATGCAAAAATCATAGTTTTTTTTTTAAATTATAGTCCTTATTGAATACCTTTCTTGATATTCAGCTTAAGATAAATTTAGAGAATGTAATTTTATTATTTTATGTCAGAATCTATGAATAATACTCTGAAACAAAATTATATATTGACATAATTTTGTGATACCATGATTACTAAAGTATTTATATACTTGCACTAAAAAGACAAAAGGTGACTTAATTTTTAAAAGACACAAAATTTAACCAGTTTTTCCTCCATTTCACTGTGATCCATGCTGATGAAGAAGTGTGAAGGAAATGTCCAGAAAGGGTGAATTTTAGATTGGTCTTTCTTAAAGATACAATGCCTTTATCCATCGCAATGTTAACGTCTCTCCAGCCTTCCATCTCGTTTCCTCTGGCTCCATTAGTGTACTTATAATTGGCAAGCTTGTTTATTATGTTGCTAAAACAATTGCTAAAGTGCATATGCCAAGGTTACCTATTGAGAGTTAGGTAACCAGAGCTACTGTAGCAAAATGGAATGATGATTTCAGACAATGATTATACTATTGGAAAGACTGAATCTTTCTCTTAGTAAATATATACATATTAATTACATAAGATTTAAATGTGCACATATATTGACATATCCTCTACAAATGAGAAGCATAATTCAGCCTATATTAATTATAATGTATGTGTGATCATGTACAATCTATATATAGTCATGCACGAGTCACTTATCATGGGAATACATCCTGAGAAATTTATCATTAGGTGATTTTGTCATTATGCAAGAATCATAGGATGTACTTACACACATCACAATGGCCTCAACATCACTAAATGTTTTATTATCATGGGACCACTGTGTTTTGACATTGATGAAATCATCATTACATGTACACACTTTGGGGGGGGGAGAATCAGCACATGTATACAGGAGGATTAAAAAGTTTCTGCAAAAATAGAATTAAAAGATAATATATTTGCTGAAATTTTGAAGCTTCCTCACAAAATGACTATAAATGCATACACTTTATTCCCAACTTTTACACTAAATTAGTAGATCACTTGTCAAGATGGTCAGAATATTAGCTAAAAATTGAAAAAAAATATTGTGGATGTTGCCAATTTTGGTCCTTAAAACTTTGCAATATTGCTTTTATGAGTTGATTCAGTCATTAGAGTGGAAAGGATATTGTTATTGAGAGATACTTTACTGTGTCCCATTTTTCTAAATATTCTCTTTCAAGAAGTGTAAAATAATAAAGCATCTGTTCAAGAGTGCAGGCTCCACTGCCCCTTAAAAGTGTATTTTGTGGAGATGAGGCACCCTTAGGTACACAGTTGCCCACGCGGAGCATGAGCCTATATGTCAGTGGCACTACGTTTCTATAACTTTCATGAATTACTAACTCCCAGGCAACTGATATCAGTTACTTTACTCTTTAAAACTTTACATAAGGCAGGTGGATTTTGAGCCAGTCTGGGCCAGAGGCTCAGGTTTTCGTTTTTGTTTTTTCCACCAGCGGCATGGCTGTGGCTGGTGGAACTCAAGCCTGGCCAGGCTGGAGGCTCAGACTTTAGCTCCACCCACCGCTGCCATGCAACGGGGTGGGGAATGGATCCGTCTGATGGGTTAGTTTGAGCCAGAGTCTTGTTTTTGTTTTGTTTTGTTTTGTTTTGTTTTGTTTTGTTTTTGCTTCTGTTTTTGTTTCCAGCCAGCTGTGTGCCTGTGGCCGGTGGAAATTGGACTGGGTGGACCAGGCACCAATGGTGCTGGGAAAAGCCTTCGGCTTGCCTGCTACCAAGTTCTGGTGACTTAAGAGTGTAGCTTTGCAGGAAGTCTGGAGATGGCACAGGTGGAGGCAAACAGGGCACTCAGAGTTCATGTCCAGTAAGGAATGATTTCTGTAGGACTTCCATGGACAAGGCCACTATATTTGCAAGGCTAGATCATGAAACTCACAAGCAAGAGTTGAAACAGGGACCAAATGATGTGAGGCTGGGCCATGACGCCAACCAGTAAGTGAGTGAATCAGGTTTGCAGGTAAAATCTGTGGGGGACTATGTGTGCTCACTCATGTGGAACAGCAATCTGCTATTGACATGAGCAAAATCTGCGGCTGGGAACGGGCCTGGTTGGGGAAGTAAGGGGATGCCCAGGTTGAATTGGGGTTCCCACTGGCAAGCATAAGAGCCAGAATGGAGGCATTGTTTGGGCTGGACATGGCTGCAGTCTCCTCCAGCATGGGTGTGACTGGGTCTGGGGAGAGCCAAACTGTACTAGACTCTAGCATCCACTGGTACTTGTGAGAGCCAGGGTAAGGGTGATGAGCCATGCCACTCTGGGGACAGTGAGTGCTGGGTCTGTGAGCCCTGGGGGCCGGGGACTCCTATGGAGCCCAGTTCACCTGGCCTGGGTCCTTTGACCTACCTCCGAGGTGAATGCTGGATCCATGGACCCCAAGGGATGGGGAGGTCCTGACCCAGGTCCTTGAACATGTGTACACAGTGGGTGCTGGGTCTATGAACCCCAGAGGTGGAGGGTCCAGCAGGCCTGGGTCACCTGGCCCAGGGTCACCTGGCTTGGACTTTCCTGTGTGGTGGATGCCAAGTTTGTAAGCCCTGGACATGGAGAGTTTAGTGGAGCCTGCGTTGCCTAGCCCATGTCCATGGGCCCCCTGTGAAAACCGGTCCTCCTCATTATAAAGGGTGGAGTGGTGGATGGCAGGCCTTGGTGCACACGGAGGACATGGCAGCCCACTAGAGCCTACAGAGGACATCTGGTGCCACAGCAGAGGATGGAGAACAGAACATGTTGGACAACTATCCCAGCCAAACAATAACACTAAGGTGGAGACAATGGACATTGGAAAGGTTTCCTCATCCATACACTGATGAGATCAACAACATTTCAAAGCTATCACATCCACCTGGGCAGAAGCTTCAGAGCGTGCACACGGTCGAGACCCTGGGTTGTTATCAGGTGGCTGTTCCCCATCCCAGGAACTAGGATGGTTGGAAGGCTGGGTGTGGCTTCTCTTATCCTCTCCCTTTCCCAAAAATTGGATTAAGAAAGAGAAAGTTTGGAAACAATTATCACACCCACTTTTCCCTAACCCTGGATCCTTCCCACCCTGATCAACAAGGTAAGCATCATTTAAATTTTTTTTAAAAAATTGAAATGAAATCTTATATAAAATACCAGTTGCATGCAAAGCCTAGTAGCACTTGGTATATAGATAATTTTCAAAGAATTCAACTTATTTCAATATAAAACTGAATAATAATAGTTTCATATCACTTGAAATTGTAATATGACTTGCAATCTGACCATTAAGATTTGTTTTGTTTGTTTTGTTTAAAGATTTATTTATTTTTATTGGAAATTCAGATACACAAAAGGAGGAGAGACACAGAGGAAGATCTTCCATTCGATGATTCATTCCCCCAAGTGGCCGCAATGGCCAGAGCTGTGCCAATTTGAAGCCAGGAGCCAAGAGCTTCTTCTGGGTCTCCCACATGGGTGCAGGGTTCTCTACTGTTTTTGCTTTCTCAGGCCACAAGCAGGGAGTTGGATAGCAAGTAGGGCTGCCAGGATTAGAACTGGGCCATATGGGATTTCGGCTCATGCAAGGCAAGGACTTTAGCCACTAGGTTACTGCGCTGAGCCCGACCATTGAGTTTAAATATAAAAAAAATAAAGTAATTTCTCAATGCAAATTTCTTTTGTGCTCTATAAGATATTAAGTGAACATGCACATCATACCAAAAATTGGAAATGTGTTATGTAGATTTTGGAGATAGTAGTCAGTAAAATGTAAACTTCTTTTTAGTTGTATTCAATTCTGGAAAAGATATTTTTATACCTTGTTCCAGCACCAGACTATGAACTCAAATTAACTCCGGTATGGCAACATATATACATACCTACAACTTCAAAATACATTTAAAAAGAGATGTAAGAACAGTAAAATATTAATGATGGAATCTGTGATTTTTACACTAATCATTCTTAAACACTTTTGAGGGGCTGGCATTGTGATCCAGAGGATTAAGCTAATGTTTGCAATGCCCATATCCCATCTTGAAAAATCTGAATTCCCAACTGCTTCACTTCTTATTTAACGCTCTGCAAATGCTCCAGCATAAGGCAGGTATTGGCTCAATAATCGGGTGCATTCATAGAAGAGATTCCAAATTGAGTTCCTGCCTCCTGGTTTCAGCTTGTCCCAGTCACAACTACTGTGGGAACCTGGGGAGTGGACCAGCTGATGGAACAATTGTTTTCCTCTCGGTGTCACTCTGTCTTTTAAGTAAGTTAACTACTAACTCTTCTGAAAAATTTTCATGACAAGATAGGAACAACTAAATGCAATGTATCTTTTTTTCTTTCATGATATAATAATATAATACAAATCACTGTCAGAGAAAAAGGCAAATACTTTCTACCACTGTTCAGATTTTCTGTAAAAAGAGCACTGAAGCTATAAATTCAGGCAATTCTCAAGAAGTGGAAATATTTAAACGCATGTTGGAAATACCTGTGCAAACAATGGCAAATGCATTTGAGTCGAAACAAACGGATCTTTTAACTCCATTTTTATTCAAAATATTGTGATGTACCTTGAACTGAGAACATCACAGTATGTTGCCAAGTGTGTAGCCAAGGACTTTAACGATATTCACAGTGTCATGGAGAAAATTTTTCCATCACATTGCACTCCAAAGTGTGTAAGCCCTTGTATGTGTGCATCAAAAGGTTGTTTGTGTTTTCACCCCTTTTGTTTATTTCATGACTATAGTCTGACCATAGGCTCATTTTTTGTTTTCATTTTCAGTCAAGATTAGAGGGCATATAATTTATTTCTACCAGTTTTTTAGATCTGGATTTGCTGCAGCTACAATTTCTCTTCAATTCCTAGATATTGACATCCATACTTACAACAGTTCTAAAACATGCCACAGATCTTTTCACGTCTTTCAGTGAAAGAGTATTACTCTGGCCTGGATGTGGGCTAAACTTACAATTTGCTCATAACCAATGAAAGGGGGTGGATGTGAAACTGAAGGACTTCTGGATTTAGGTCAGAAAGGCCACACTGGTTCTGGGAGAATCCAACGTCCTTGTCTGAGTACCTCAAGTGTAACATACCCCCCGAAGCCTCATACTGTGCTCTGGCTAGTCTTCCCAGTGTGCCCGGTTACTCTCAGCCCAGGACTAGTCATGTGGATTAAGCTCTTCCTGCCCTTCAGATAAGTTGATCCAATTCTATTGAGCGACCTTTCTCGATGCAGTGCAGACCTCTTCTTAGTCATCTGTACCTGAGAGGGGCCAAGCGTTGATTCATTTCTGCAAGTGAACAGATCTGTTCAACTGTCGATCGACATATCTCGACAGCATCCTCAGATTATAGCAAAGTATGGCATTTATATTATGTGATAGCCCACAGTCCTATTGATAAAGTCATTTTCACCAAAGGTTCATTTATCTTTTTCCTTCAATATATTCGTTACTGGCCATGATGTAACATGCCTCTCACCACGGGATGGATGCCTCTTTAATGTATCATTCTGGTGCTTTTTTTTTTTTGCTACATATTTCAACAGCTTCATAACAGAAGGCATCACTTTGAATTACTTTAAGGTTGGTCTTGAAAATGTCACTTTGAGGAACATGTTTGGCAGAGGTCTTAAGCCCCTGCTTGGGGCATCCAGCCTAGAGTGCCTGGCTTAGGTCACAGGAAATCTGCTTCTGCTCCAGTTTCCTGAAAATGTATATTTTTGGAGGTATCAAATTACAGTGTACTTGAGCCTCTGCTACCTTTAGGGAAGTCCTGGGTGGAGTTCCAGGCTCCCGGCTCTGATTTAGCTGTGAGCATTTGGGGAGTGAGCCGCAGATAGAAGAATCTGTCTTCTACTAAGCCTTTCAAATAAAAAGGAAATAAACAAATAACTAAGAATTTTTAAAATTAATAAAATCCCATTTTGGTTACCAGAGATATACTTGTATTTATTTTTGATGAAGGAATCGGAAAACTGATGTTTCATAATTTACCTGACAAGGTTTAAATGTGTTTTCCACTGATCATTCGCATAACAGTCTTTTATATAATTCACCATTATACATGTTTCTTAGAAGAATGGGATTAAATCACTGTGATCACATATTCAATTGCCTCGGAAAGTCAATATTTACAGTCAATATTCATACTAGAATTTGATAACTATTTTTATTACATTGGCACTTAAATGTCTCTTTTAAATCATCTGTATTTACAAAGTGCAGATAAAATAGAGCAGCATTATATCATTATATATTATATCATTATATTATATCATTATAATAACCAGCTAACATTCCCTGAGAGAGTAACCCACGCTGGGCTCTCATCTCACATCTCCGTGTTTGTTGTCCCACTCTTTGTCACAGTTCTGAGCCCAGTCCTATTACCATTCTCTATACTGAGCTGAGGAAGTCAAGGCACAAAAAGATTAGGGAACTTGCCAAAGTTGTTTCTTGCTACCAAATATTGTAAAATATTGCCGTTGCTATCCAAACCTGAGGCCTGTGATGGCACCAACAAAAGCAAGAGATTTCCGAGGAGAGTTGAGGCCCGTGGTCTTGCCTCCATCACAACCTTGTCCCCTCAGCCACCCTTTTTGCTCATGTGTGGTGTGGCCTGTCTTGCTCTTTCTGCTGGTCCTGGGACACTGCTTCTCTGGGCTTGATTCCTCTACCTCCTGACTCCTCAGCTTTGACACCTGACTGATGCAAGGGAAGATTCGGGGCCTTCTCAGCATGCTTACTTAACCTCTATACCTGCGATTTCAGCGTGGCAGCATTCTGTTGACATCATGGGTTTGTGCAAAGTTTGTCTCCCAACATCCAAAGGAGAATTTGGAATTACTTCTTACTGTTTCAAGTAAATACCATACCTAAGCATGAAGGAGGAAGCTATGAGTTGAATTTCTCGGGCTGCAACTACTATTGTGAGTTGCTGTTTACTATGAAAGAAAGATTCACACTCTCAAACTCAGAGGGTGCAAACAAAAGGCTACTGGGTACACAGGGTTAGAAGAACAGCTCCATGCTGTGCTTGATACCCAGAAACCACTGAGTCCTATTCCCCGGATTTGGCCCAGCAGAGACCAGTAAAATCAATAACGAAAGAAAAAACCTGAGGCAGGTGCTGTGGTACAAGTGTAGGCTGCTGCTTGGGAAGCTCACACCCCATGTAGCAGTGCCTGGGGTCTCTGTCCTGCTCCTGATCCAGGTTCCTGCTGATGTGCACTCAGAGACAGCCAGTGATGTTTCAGGCACTGGGCTGACTGCCCCACTCCTGACTTGGACCTGTTCTAGCTTGGGATCTTAGGAGCGTTTCGAAAGTCTGCTTGTATCTGTGACTCTCCACCATCACACCCAAACTCTGTCTTTTAAATAAAAAACAAATTAATTGATTTCTAAAAAGCCAAGGGCCTTCTGATATTCAAGAAGAGTATCATGAAGAATGTAGCTGTCTAGAAGAATAATCTGACATGAAGACTATTCCAACAGAACACTGAAACCCTGAGTAGATTTAGATTGAATTTCAGCAAATTGGGTGCAGAGGGGAAATTCCAACTGAAACATTAATGCAATAATAGATCTAAAAGCCTATTCATGATCAATTGAACTATTTACTCATCTCGTTAAATGTACTACAGGTTTGATATCAGTGTGGATATCATCACGTTTTAAAGGGAGTCAATCAAATTTCTTGATGTTAAATCTGCAACTGCCGTGCTACTTGAAAAAGTTCTTTCTGCGGATGAATGCTTTGCCCAATGGTCAAGATGCAACTGTGGACACGTGTGTTACATGTTAGTGTTCCTGGATCTGAGTTTCAGTTCTGCTGCGACTCCTACTTCCTGCTGATGTGCATCCTGGAAGGTGACGGCTCAAGTGATCAGGTCCTTGTCACCCATGTGGAAAACAAGATTGAATTCCAGGCTCTGAACTTCACCTGGCTGCACGCTAGCCACTATACACATGTAATTTCAGTCTCTCTCATTCTGTCTCTCTCTCTCTGCCTCTTTTGCCTATTGAGGAAAACAAGTGGACAAATTTTAAAATTTCATTCCATAATGTTTAAGGTTTTTAAATTCTCCCAATCATATGTATGCTATAATTATACATGTGTATACTTTTTTTGAGAGAGATAAGCACGTTGAAACTTTTCCCCTATATTACCAACTTAATTAACTATTCATTACACTTTCATCACAACCCTACTATACGTGTGATGCTATTAATAGAAATATTTACATCTACATGTGATATTGTTCGTGCTCACCAGCCATTACTAAGATCTTTTGACTATGGATGCTGTTTATCACTGTTTGTAAAAAAAACCAACATGTGATTTTTTGGAAAAACTAAGTGAAAATAACATGTTATTTTAATATTGCATTCGTAAGTACATATGCAAAGAATCTCTGGACTTGCACCTTGTTTTCCTTTAGATCCTGTGTTCACTGGTTTTACATTCACAGATTCAACCAATCATAGATCATGAACATTCAAGACAAAAAAATCACATTAACATTGAACCTCAGCAGCTATTTTTTTCTCATTATTTTCTAAACAATACAGTATAATAATATTTGGGATGTAGTTCCATAATATGACATGTTGAGAGAGGATTCAGTGTCCATGGGAAGATATAGCAGATTATATGCCAAAATTACAGAAATTTACATAAGGAATTTTGATAATTGCAGGGCATCCTAGGCCTCCATATTCTGAGGAATGACTATATTTTAAATAAAATGAAATCCTGTGTTTTGAGTTCATTGTCAACCTAAATTTCATTGTCCTCTTCCCCTTCTTTTCCATTTCCAAATTAAGTTTGTAAGAATGCTGCTTTGCTTTTTTGTTTTGTGTTTTGTAGAAAGATTTATTTATTTTTATTGGAAAAGGAGGTTTAAAGAGAGAAGGAGATACAGAGAGAGAGAGAGAAAGAGAGATCTTTTGTTCACTGTTTCATTCCCCAAGTAGTCACAATGGCCGGAGCTAAACCAATTCAAATCCAGGAGCCAGGAGCTTCTTCTGGATCTCCCATGCATGCGTAGGATCCCAAGAACTTGGATTATCATGTATTGCTTTCCCAGGCCACAGGCAGGGAGCTGGATGGGAAGTGAAAAAAACAGGACATGAACTGGCCCACATATGGGATCCCAGCACTTGCAAGGTGGAAGATTAACCAATCAAGCCATTGCACACAGCTCTGAGCAATGATTCTGGAAAAAAAAAAAGTGTCATCTTCCAATTAAAGATGACATTGGTGCTCTAATTGCTTCTGTTTCTATGTTTCAACATTCGAAGAATTATACTAACATTTTAGAATCAACAAAAATTTTATCAACTGCTCGCCATCCAGACCCTAATAATTCCACCATGGCTTAGTGTATGCATTTTTATAAACTGCTCAAGAATTTTAAAAATGGCTTTGACCTGGTGCTATAACGTAGGAGCTAAATCCTTCCCTTATGTGTGCTGTGATCCCATATGGGCTCCGGTTCAAATCCCAGCTGCTCCACCTCCCACTCAGTTCCCTGCTTGTGGCTTGGGACCCTGCACCTGCATGGGAGTCCTGGAGGAAGCTCCTGGCTTCAGATTGCCTCACCTCCAACTATTTGGTCACTTGGGGAGTAAACCAGCAGATGGAAGATCTTTCTCTGTCTCTCCTTCTCTCCACAAATCTGACTTTCCAATAAAAATAAATAAATCTTTAAAAAAGGCTAATGGAGTAGATGGAATCTATGAGAAGTTTGTAACCTATATTGAAGTTATATAAAAATAAAATACTATTAAATTCAAAATAGTTTGATGTATTATAGGTTATGGCCAAAATCAGATCAGAATATGGTTGATTACACGATTTGGACAATTGATCAAAGTATCTTAAATTAAGAATACAGTATACAGTATCTTAAGTAAGGATAAACATACAGTAGCTTATGAGGATTTGAATATTAAACAACAGAAGTGAAATTTTTTAGAACATAAAACTTCTATGAGAAGGGCAGATTATTTTAAGTATAT
Organism: Ochotona curzoniae; assembly: GCF_017591425.1. Taxonomy (NCBI): domain Eukaryota; kingdom Metazoa; phylum Chordata; class Mammalia; order Lagomorpha; family Ochotonidae; genus Ochotona; species Ochotona curzoniae. Next base: position 25,120,384 of record NW_024466219.1, read on the forward strand.
GAGTTGATGTGAATTCAAGAATAATCACAAGTTACATTATTCCATGTTTTGCACATGATGGGCTGTGGAGAAGTGATACAGCTCTAACACAGACTGTGAAGTTCCACAGGATGATATTAAAATGCTTAAGAGCTAGAGACATCTCATAGTTAGCATTCATGCAAATATTTAGGAACATTTCATTCTTAGGACAAAAATCCCCAGAATGTGAATAGAAAGTCTCTAATATAGGGGGCTCTGTGGAGTTTTAAGTATGGGATGCCATGTTGCTCAAGGAATGAAAAGTAATATTTTGTCACCCTGTGCCTGTTTGAGGGGTCCAAAGGCAGATCCTGGCTCCTGGCTTCAGACCAGCCCAGCTCTGGTCTTGCAACCATCTGGAGCATGAACCAGCAAATGGAAGATCTCTGTCTTTTCCTCTCTCTCTGTATCTGTTTAAAAAAACAAAACTGAATGAAAAACAACAATGACTAATGAGTAATAATATAACCATTAAAAAATGTTTAAGAAGTTAATGACCTGGGAAAATGCTTATTATTCCATGTGAAAAGAAGAAATACAGAAATTATATTTGCTTACACAGTAAGATTTCAGTTTTATGAATCATGTATTATACGTATATATAAAGGCAAAGAAAAAATGGAGTTGCCATCATCAACTGAAATTTTATTAGTAATTCTTTTTCTCCCCGCAATATTCCATTTAATTATAACTTTCGACTTTTTGTTTTTCAAGGTTTTTAAATTTAGGTGGATTAAAATACGTCTTTTGAAATTACAATTTTTCTTTCATTCAGTAAAGTAGCACTCTTTTTCAAAATTTATTCAAAAAGTCATACTGAATCTATGGAAAACATAATGCAAAAAAAATCTTCCATAGAATGATTAATAGTCTCAAAAATTAAAAACAGCTGTAATGCTAATTAATGAAAGTAATAACTTATTAATTTCCACAGAAGGATGTATCAATTTTATTTAAACCAATGACTAATGAATACATAAAAACAGGGAGAATACCTAAATGGAAAAAGTTATTAGGTAACAAACTTTAAAAAAGGGTAAATACATACAGGTAAAAGTGCAAATGAAATATTAGCAAGAAGCTTAGGAGCTTGTGTGCACTGGTGAGTGAACTTTTCAAATTACCTTTTTTTTAAGCTTTCATGTAACATGTCACTTTAAAAATCTGACTTTTCTTATTACATCTCACATATACATACAGCATGAATTTGGGATAATAAGATCACTTTATTCTATACATAGCTTCTCATTAGCACAATTAAGCATTCACACTCAAGGTGCTTGTATTCACTGCATCCCTCTCTGCTGTAGCATTTACATTCCATAGAGGCTACAACATTTCTGAAAGATGTCTTTGCTTGATATTTAAATGTGCTTCCTCGCTTACGACAATAAAGCTCCAGGGGCAGTTGCATGCTGTGGTGACAGCCACATTTCACATTGGGGCATCTGGGTTGAGTCCTCAGGCTGCTATGCTTGCAATCCAGCTTTCTGTGGATATGCACCCCAAGAGACAGCTGGGAGTGGTCCAGGACTTGTGTCCCTTATTGCAGCTCCCAAGTGCCAGGTTTGGCCTGGTCCAGTGCCAGATACTGTAGGCATGTGGGAAGTGAACCAGCAGATGGAAGCTCTCTAACAGCCATTTCACTGCCTCTTTCCCTCGCAAAGAAAATGAAAATAAGTACATTTTAATTTTTAAACATTCTAAAATTATTTGGAAATTGCTCCACTGGGATGGGTATGGACAGAAATAATTAAAGCCCTATATAGTAGGAATTTTTCTCAAAAAGATGAATAAACCATCTATAACAAGAATTACTTTGTGTCCTTTTTAAAGATTTATTTCTTTATTTGGAAGTCAGAGTTATGCAGAGAGATCTTTTATCTGCTAGTACATTCCCAAGATGGCTCTCACCAAATACAGGAGCCAGGAGCCTCTTTCAGATTTCCAAGTGTGTAGCGGGGGCCCAAGCACATGGACCATTGTCTGCTGGTTTTCTCAAGCCATAAGCAAAGAATCAGTTACACAGCACACAGCTCAGCACAAACCATTGCAACAGCATTTACCCACTAAACCATGCAATACCTGCCCTCAAAAGAATGGATTTCTTCATCTGGGTCTTTGGATTGTGTCTGTTAGAATTTAAGCATTTCCGTCTTACTCCTTCATTGCAAAAATAAAATAAAAATAGAAGGACACAAAGAATGATAAATTCAAGATGAAATATGACTATATACATAAAATCTCACTGGAAGAACTATATAAATAGTTGGAAACGTCATTTTAATTACTACCTTGTGAATACGAAAGTATTTGACTCAACACTAATGATCTTGATACTGGCACTGAACCATAACTAATGTCAAAAATTTGCAAAAATTTTAAGAACATCACCCATAACGTCAGCGTGTCCTAACAGCAAGGTCATTCTCTAATGACGACGATTTTGCCCACTTACATAATTTATGTGTAAATGAAGGATATGTGTGCTGTATGTTTCTGGGAAAAAAAAAAAAAACACCCCTGCCAATTCCAAGTTTCTGATCCCAGGCAGTAAGTACACTTACTAATATCACTCCAACTGATATCACATTTCCCAGAAAATCTCTCGAGAGTACTTGGGGAGCTGCACACTCTGAGAATTACCAATCACTATCTTTTATGCTTCCTCCTGAGCTGGATAAAAATTATCCTTCTCCAGTTTACCAAGAAATACATTAGAGTTCAGGGGGCAACAGTCAAAGAAGCTTTTGCTTAAGTTGCCAGCTCTGGAGGGACTGGCCTTTCTAAGGGTTAGAAAAATTGAACCCTTGATATCTTTCCCTCTATCTGTTTGAAGATTTTATCTGAGAAAGAAGGATTCCACCTGCTATCGCCTTTGCCCTGGGTTCTGGGCTTCGTTTTTCATTCAGTGAAGATGCGTGCCTTCCCTACCGGTAAGTTATCTTGGAGGAGTTCCTCTGGATGCTTCTCAGCACAGTAGGGTAAATATTGCTGACAACAATTCATTATGTATTTCACAAAGAACTGTAAGAGAGAAGTTTAAACATTGACGACACAAGTAAATAGCAAATGTATACAGAGATCGAATTGTTGCTTACACTGATTTGATCATTACACAATTATAACGATCACACTGTGCCCTATAAATGATGCAGGCTAATTTAAACTTCTGCTATTAAAAACAAGCTATTCAAATGGGTTCATGAGACAGTATTAAATGAAGTCATCTAGACAGATGTTACAGAAAAGCAGACACTTGTTCAAAAAAGATGGTGGCGAATGCTAGTCTAGACTTGTGAGAGGAGTGAACAGACGTCTTCAATTTCTGCCTCTGCTCCTTCTGGATTTTAAAAGATTGTCTGCAAAGCTGTGCATTTTAATAGCATTTGCACATTAACAGACAGTGTGAGGAACGAAAAAGTCCACTTCTTACATTACTACCGTAAAGGAAACGTGATGAGCTCCACATGTTGGGAAGTAAACCACTTGACAGAACACATTGTGGTCCTGATTTCTCACTCTGACTCTACACCAAAAAACAAGACAAAACTCTTCCTTAGAGAAGCACTCTGGAGCTGAGAGAAGCCCAGAAACTCACACACAGTCACAAAGCCTCAGGGATGAAAGCTCGGCTTAGCTTGTTGGTCCAATTCTGCCTCTTCACCTCTTATCTCAACAGTGATAGGAATCTGGCATGGGAACCGCTCTCCTTGGGAGGTCAGAGAATAAAGAAATCATTGAACTCCTGGATTAAAAAGCTCAAGCAGGATCGTTATGGTGAAGAACTGGGGAAGTTCTATCCTACGATGAATAGTTCTGTGCATTGCGGCTTTCTAATGGGAGGCACACAGCACAGAGGTAAAAATATAGGGAGGGGGAAAAAAAAAAAGATCAGTGTCCAAAAGAAGCAGAAGAAAAGAAATTCAGTGGAGGAAGAACAGCCTTGAAAGTCCTAGCAGCAGGTGAACGCAGAGCAGCTTGGCCCTGTGTGCAGCACTAGCTTTGATGCTGCTGTTCCAGGCTCGAGGTAGTAAGGGCTGTTTTCACCTTCACATTTACACCCAGCTGTACCCCCAGAAGATCATTCTTTGAGCTGAAAGAAATAGGAGTCAGGAGCTGTGCAGTGGTGCATGCCTGCTCAGCTTATTAAAACATGGGAAGAAGGCAATATTTCACCCCCCAGAAATAAAAAAAAAGATAGACAAGTGAGAGCAGCTAATCCATCGGAAGAAATTAGCAGGCAGAGTATGTAGCTGTTTGAAATGATGAACGAGGCTGAAATAGCTACACAGGCTAACATCCAGTGGGATAATTACTCCAAGCTCTCAGGCTAAAATCTGTCTTGGAGGAACGGGGAGGCTTTGATGACTCAATTTCAATGGGCATACTTATGAAATACACAGTAAAACCTATTAAAATTGAAATTGTTCTTGGTGGGTATTCTGTGAGTAGGCTACTGACCCTGTCAGGCGGCTTTTAATAGGGTACACACTATTTTTATTCTCAAAAGTGGCATGTATGTTAGCTGTCCACATATTCAATTTTACCCCCATAGTAAATTGTCCCTTGTTTTTTTTTTCCAGATGTGTGTATTATATTCCTGTTATACACAATGGTGATTTCTAATGGGATGTGTAGACGTTGGCTTTTGTTGTAACCAAAGTAGTTTCTTTTACTATTCTGTCAACTCCTATTCCAAGTTCAGAGATAAGGACTTGTTGACAAGCTGTACCATTCTTAATGTTCTTGGAAACATATGTAACTTTCTATTCCACAGTTGTTGATCTCAATCAACTGTTTTTTTCCTCTGCTAGTAGTGACTGTGGTGCCATGAGCACCATTAGTTATTTTTTTGGAATATATGCAACTGTAACCCAAGAATCATCCCCAAATTTTAATGCAAATTAGAGTAAGTAGATTTCACTATTCGTATTCCCTCACATAATTATGAGAAAATCCTTAAAAGTACCTCATTTCTTAAAAAAAAAGAATTATTAATTTGAAAGTCAGAGCTCCAAGATCAGTCTTCCATCTCTTGGTTTACGCTCCAGCTGCGTGCAGTGCTGGGGCTGGGTGATGCTGATACCAGGAGCCGGAAGTCTCCTCCAGATCTCCAACATGGATCCAGGAGCCCAAGCACTCCTCGCGTCACTGTCTACTGCTTTCCCAGGCACATGAACAGAGAGCTGGATTGAAAGCGGGGCAGCTGAGTCTTTTTTTTTTCTTTTTAATATTTATTATTATCATTATTTTATTTTATGACGCAGTTTCGTAGGCTCTGGGATTTCTCTTATCCCCTACCCAAATACTCCCCCAATATTGATTTCCTCTATATTATTACGATAGTACAGTTCATAAACAATCATAATTTCTTCATTGTAGGTATGGACCATGCAGGAAGACCAGCATTCTATTGTCAAGATAAATTAAACAGTTTTATTGGGAGTCCATGTTTGATCTGAAAGTAGAGATGGCAAAATATCCTCCCATCTAGATATGATAGTCTCCAATAAATAGTTACTATACATCCCCTTAAATGAAAAGCTATAATACAAAATCAGCAACAGGAGGAAAAATGGGAATTTACAACATCATGAAGTTAAATAACATGCTACTGAATGCCTAATGTGTTAGAAAGTGCAAGTTCTTAACCAGGTCCTGTAACTACTTCATTGAGCTCTCAGTCTTAGTTTATACATAACCAACTGTGAGCAGCTGAGTCTTGAACCAGAGATTGCTGGGATGCTGGTGGTGGCTTCGTCCACTAGGCCACAGTGTTGGCCCCAGGGCCATACTTCTTAAGGTGTGATTTCCAGAATAGCAGTGTTGAACCTGCTCAAAATCCAGATTTCTGGGCTCGACACAAACTCATCAAATGTATTTTAATGAGCTTGCTTGGAAGTGCATGCACATTAAAGCCTGGGAAACAATGTTGTCACACACAACTGATTTCGTTTCTTTCTTCCTTTTTTTTTTTTAAAGTATTTGTATCGTGCTGAAGTTCTTTATCATTAGCAACAATAATACATATTTATGGAGAACATGCAACATTTTAAGACATGTAAATAATGTGCACTGATCAAATCTGTTTTAAATCATTTCCCTTTGGTTAAAACTTCATGATTGGAGTCTTGCAGGTTCTCTCCTCTACTTACACAAAAAATGCAGAATAGATAATGGTAAGCTATCGTCATCCCACTATGCTGTGTTGTTCTAGGAATTTATTCCTTCTATCCAATTCTGATGTGGTTGCCTGTTACGTAATGTTTCTGTATTCCAAATCCACCACAGCCTCTGGTACTTACTACCCTATGTTCAGACTGAATTACTGCTTTTGCTTCCATGTATAAGGAAAAATATACAGTACTATCTTTCTGTGTCTGGCTTCTTTTACTTAGCCGAATGACATGCAGCCCCATTCATTTTGCTGAAAATTGGAAGACTTCATTCTTTGTATGGCCACATGGCATTCCACTGTGCATATATACCATGTTTTCCTCGTCTTTCCATCTGTTCATAGACATCTTGGTCGATTCCACACTTTGGAGATTGTGAATTGTGTTGCAATAAACATAGTGATGCAGATATCTCTGCTACATAATCTCATGTCTTACTTTCATAACCAATAGTGGGATTTCTGGATAATAAACTGTACTTATCTATGTCTCCACTGACAGTAGCTTAGAGTGTTTAAGAGTTCTCCTTTTTCTGCCCCTTTGCAGCCTTGGTCATTATTGCGTTTACATTTCTATCAACATTCATTGTGTTCAGCCAAACCTCTAGAAATAAACCATTTAAAGTTTACTTGTTTATTTAATAAGGCAAAGAGATCTATGGAGAAATAAAGAGGCCAAAAAAGAGAAAAAACATAATCCATCCATTTGTTTACTGCCCATATGTAGGTAATTGCCAGGGATGGGCCAAGCTAAAGCCAGGAACCAATAGCTCATTTCAGATCTCCCTTACATGTGTCAGGGGCCCAGCCACTTGTGCCCTCACACCTGCTGCTTGCTAGGCTGCGAACCAGCAGGAAGCTCCAGTGGGGAGCAAAGCCAGCAGCTTAACCTTGGCACTCTGATCTGGTATGCAGGCATCCAAGCATTGGCCTTACTGTGTTACCAACTGCTTGTCCCTCAGATGAAATATTTGGAGGATAAAATATCCACACAGAATCATAGGAAGTCCATGCAAACTATCTCTCAGAATAAAATTATTTTGCCTTCAAAAATATTAATAGAAAATTAAAATTTCCATATGGTTTGTGGGAATCTAACAGCATAAATAGCTACTAAATTGAATATATAATTCAGAAAATAAAAAACTTAGAAATTTCTAGTTGGTATCTTCATAGTGCTAGTGCAATTTATATATGAATAAGCTTCTATAAAAATGAATCAATGAAAATAGATAAATGAGCTCTTGTGAATTGAAAGCATATGGCATTGCAGTTACGATGCTGATTGGTAAGCCTGCATCCAGCTTCAGAATACTGGACCAGACTGCGGGGCTCCGGCTCCGACTCCATCTTCTTGGTACTGCAGATCATGGGAGAAGCAGTGATGTTTTGAATAACTGGATTCCCACCGCTCACGTGGCAATTTGGGTTGATTCTCGGTTCCTGCTTCACCTCCTTCACACGCATTTGAAGATGAACCAGTGATGACAGAGTTCCTTATCTTCGCTCTTTGCCTCTTTGATTCTGAATTTTTTTCAAACAAGAAAAAAAAAAACTAAAGAGTATGCGATTACGGAACTAAAACAGAATGAAAAACTGAAAAGCTTCAGAATATAGAGCCTTAAAAAGAGGGATAGAAAAACTCCATTTATTGAACAAGTGTTCATTGCTAAATGACTACTTGAGAGTCGGGCAAGGGCTAGGACTACTGCACTGATGGCAACAATCCTCCTGCTCTTTGAACTGTTTGCGGTGAAAACGGCATTGTTGAGAGTTAAGAGATGCAGAAACTGAGTAACTTTGATACTCATCCAAAAGAAGGTGAGAAAAGAGGGTTGCGCGCTTGGCACAGTGAGACATTGTTTATTTCTCTCTGACCTTTAAAAAAATAAGCAAAAATCAAGGAGAGGGAGAAAACAGATAAGATTAGATAGAAAAAGTTAATCAAATTACTTAGATTTATTAGGAGTGAAGGAAAAGCATGATTTTCACATTGAAGGAGCTCACCAAAAGCTAACATACATTCAGGGATATAAAATAGAATATTTACCCAAGGAAGATCCTGGAAGCTTCCAGAATAAAGAAGAGGAGCACTACTGATAAGGGGCAAGATTTAAATTGCAGGAGTTTTCATTACAATACTGGATAGAACAACATCGGGCTGATGTCAACCACACTAGTGGTAGGGATGTTCCAGTGGTCATCATCCTATGGGCCTACCGTCCAATGTGAAGCTAATTTTTGACTGTAACGTGGTTGTGGAGCATGACTATTTTTTTTAAGCAGATGTGATATTTTAGGTTTTTCACAAACACATACATTAAGACCAGACAAATCCAAAAGCCTGCTTTCATTACCACACAGGTGCTTGAACATCAGTATTCTCGCCATTGCTGTTTGAGCCTGTTGTCATAATGGACATGGGAAATAACATAAGCCTGATGGATGGTGTGTAATGCAAATGTTTCATACCTGTGAGCAGTGTATATGTGTCAGGTACACATCTGCTATTCTTGGATGTCAATTAAGTCAGGATGATTAGATATTAGTGAAAAAAAATTTTTTTAAAGCAAACACCATAATAATGTTATTTGAGAAGGTAGTTCATTACCTGTGGAATGTATGAAACAGTTCTCTCATTAGCATCTGTCACTAAATTAGGATTTTATGCTGTTGGAGTATTTGTGGCTCAGTCAAAGCTCATAAAATAGACAGCAGCCAATAATGGAAAAGAAAGACTTCCTGGCAAACAGCCACGTCTCTAAGTCTTTTCATCTTCTAATCAGGTTGTCAGAAATTACTTGGACACATCTTTTCATATTTCCATCAGCAAAAAGATGTAATGGATATTTTTGAAAAGTCACTCTTTTTGAAAGGGATAGATTTAAATTTCAAGATCTTCAATCTTTTATACTGGCCACGAAAAATTAATTTTCTCTGACTCACATACCAGGTGGAAATGTATATAACATGATTTTAGAAAATTACCATTTGTTCCTGTGATTAGAACTGCCGGTTCCACAGCTGAGAAAAGGAACTAATCCAAGATGGGCTGAATTACTGAGCTGGATGCGTATTGGCAAACAAGATGACAATATAGCTTTAATATAAAAGCCAGCATATCGTACTGTTGTTCACCCATCGCAGTGCCCAATACTGCACACGAGACTGGGCAAACTGAGTATTTGCATGAAATTCACTGTCTTTCTCAAAATCACATCAGTCTCCAAAACTGACACTGTGCTTATGCTCCGGAAATATGTTGAACAAATAGACATAATGATTTGCATGGAGATCAGCAAAACTTAAGGATGAGATACACGCAAAGGTTGAGAAGGAATAAATGACCAGAATGACTATTTAAAAAACCCCAACAGATCAACTTAATTTAGTACACGTTTGTTTCAGTTTTTTTCTGATACTATTATTTAGAGTTGTCTAAATCAAGATAATTATTAAATATTTAGGTTACACAACCTTTTTTTCTTTAGGCTGTGTGTATTTTTTAACAGATAGTGTTTCTAAAATTTTATTGTAATTTCACTCTTATTTGAAATACAGAGTGTGTTAATGTGTAGAAAGTATATATTTTCATTCAAAAACACATTTTAAAAACATGCTCATACCTTAGACATACTAGTAAATATCAAATAATTTCATAGAATGTTATTATATTAATAATTATTTCTTTAAAATGTAGTTAAAGCTCCTAACTGCCTGAGCCAGAAATCTGGGATTCCTGCTTGACCCTTTATGGTCTTGTCTCCCTTCCCTTCCCTTCCCTTCCCTTCCCTTCCCTTCCCTTCCCTTCCCTTCCCTTCCCTTCCCTTCCCTTCCCTTCCCTTCCCTTCCCTTTTTCCTTTTCTTTTTTCTTTAGATCAACTTATTTGTTTTGAAAGGATGAGTTAAAAAGGAAGAGGGGAAGAGGGAAAGAGGAAGAACAAGAGGATGAATTTTGTACCTGCTGATTCACTCCCCCAGATATCTCTAATGGATGAACCTGGACCAGGAACTCCATCTGGGTCTCCCAAATGGATGACAGTGACCCACGCACTTGGGCCATCTTACACTGCCTTTTCAGGTTCATTAGCAGGAAGCTGGATCAGAAATGGAGGAGCTGGGACTTGAACCAGCACTCATATAGGATGCCAGCATTCCAACTGGTGACTTAACGCTATCATGTCAACTTCACTGAACTTTTACTCACTTATATATATATATATATTTTTTTTTCTCAAATACCTTCCCTTTTTTTCTTCCCAGATGTATTAACCCTGTCATGACACAACCTATTTTGGGGGAAACTTTCAATCATTTTCCTATACTTCAGACAGGTGGACTCTCTCCAAAATGTTCTTCAGGCCAAGCTGTTCCTTCAGGCATATCTTTGAAAGGTTTCTTTTTTACCTTGAGGTAGGGGCTTGGGGAAATAAATCTTTTTATAATAAAGTACTTTCAAAAATCCATGGGAAATGGAATTAAAAAGTAAATTTAGTTTGGTGCCAAATTTTTTAAATCTTTGCATGTAAGAAGTTTTCAAATTGTTCATGAAAATGCAAGCTATGAAAAAATATGTATGTACATAACAATTTTTTTGCACCAATTATAAGTTAATTTTCCTATTCCATTTTCCCATGAGCTTTGAAAGTAGCTCTCCAAAAAGCCTTCTCTCACTCACCTGACCTGAAATCAACTAACAGCCTCACTGCACCGAACTTGTTGTTCTTGTAGTTCTTTTCTAACTGGATCATGCCAATAGTCTCTACACGTGGCCCATCTTTGCATTTTTTTGTATTAAAACTGTCTGTTCACTGTTGCCTTATTACAAAGTCTGCTCTACACTTTGCAGTATCTAATCTGGTGTGCATAAAAATCTTTGTGTGTCTGCCTCTCTCACCCACCTTTGTGCATTTCTATTTGCATCACTTTGTCACACAATCTATACTGATAGCTGGTGCGAGACATGACAATCTAACCTAGTTAATGGGAGGTCATTTTTTTTTTTACTACGGATAAAGCTTTCTGATTTTCATAAGTTTCTGTCATTAAGATAGCTAGCTTCCAACGAATACTCCCAATCTTCTAACTCCTGGTTAAGTTTTAGAGGAAGTATTTTTTTTTAATGCGATATAACCTTTAGGCAAAGCATATACCTCTAATCTCAGTTCCTTCCCAATTTAATTGTAATAGTTACATCAGATTCTGTGACCACAAAAAAATATTTTTCCCTTTATTTCTACCTTCACCAAAAGTTGTATGTCTTGAATTCAAATGCTCAGCCCAAAAGTGAATTCTTTTTGAAGTTATCTACATAACATTCTAAGGACTAGGAACTCTCCCTAGGTCCTAAAAGGTTAAATAAAGATGTAAAAAGCGTTTCTAATCTCTGGACGCGCACAGAGCATAGAATAAGATGACATCTGAGGGATGTCTATTTTAGTGTTGCCTGCACAGAATGCACACAATTAATATGCTTGAAGAAATACCCTGCATATGATATAACAAGTAGTATTTACCGGCTAATGCAGCAGTCTCAACCAGCAAACTCACCTGCAGCTAAAATTGATTTTGATAGAATACCATATTATAATGTTAACCAGAAATGTTCTCATTTCCCTCAAATAGTATGTTTCCATCTATAAGCATAAAACATACATACAAATTATTCAGCATATTTTGGAAAGAAGAATAATTAATGCCACGTTTTTATAAAAAGTCAACTAGTAGAAAGAAGCAAATTTAAAATCTAAATTCTCGCACTTGTTAAGCTGTTTCATATTTGTCAGCATGTTAATGTCAGTGACTTCTTTTAAATGGTATTAGAGTGGGGGGGGGGGCTTATTGCTTTATCACAGATTAGGGAAATCACGCATTTCTGGCAGAGGCACCTGGTTCCCTGCAGCAGAGCTCGAGTTAACATTCCTCCAGCACTACTTGTTTTCGTGTGAACTTGATTCAGAACCTCAGAATCTCAGAAAGGAGATCTGAAAGGCACCTTTCTAAAACACAATTGATTTGCTTCATTTCATTGAAATGGCTAGTGCTTTGATGGTTCATATTTACAATGGCTTGCCCTGGTCTTTGATGGAGTTGATATGTTGGAGTCTTGAACACCATAAACTTGATCCGGACTTTTTTCAGTAATAAACACTGGGGCTTAAAGACCGTGCCCCTCCCTCCCAGGACTGGAAGCCCATTTGAGTGCCAATTTGTAGCTAAAGACATTGAGAATGGTGTTCTTCATGCTCAGCTGCTCTAGGTACTTGAAATAGTTGCAGGAAGCTCGGTATGCTAACTGATTTGGGAGCTTGAAAGACTTCAAAAGAGAAGCAAATATGACCTTCCATAGGAAAAGCGTGGTGCTCCGTTAATTGCGCTCAGAAATAAAGGAATTTCCGTGGCAGTCATAAAATCTAGAGAATGTGTATTTGCTTAGTGACTTCCTAAACAACTCCAAAAACAGTGTGCAATTTTTCTCTAAATGCCAAGTGTGTTTGACATCGTGTGCCACAGTGAGCCAAAATTCATCTTCCAGAGGTGGAAATACTGGGCCTTTACGTTAATGTTGGCTCCTTTGTAGGAGCCAAGAACTTTAAGGGACCAACGCTGTCTCTGTGTTCATGTATTAACACAGAGGCTGAAACTTCCGCAGCTAAGAAAGGGTGAGTGTTTCCTCTGCTTGTTCACCAATGTTTTTGTTCCATCCTGCGTTATCCCGCTGTTTTGGACTTGTTTAGGGGTAAGTGTATTTTTATTTTCATTACTGTTGAGCAGCAAACTCAATTGATAGATTGAAATCAAGTCAGTAAATTAGTACAGATTGCTGATTCACTAAGCCCAAGTTTTCATATTTTAATATCAGAACATCACCAGATTGAACAAATATGTGCTGTAGCATAAGGCGTAGAATTCCACGTAAGTTATTTTCCTATCAGTTTTTAAGGGGACTTTAGATCTGCTGTAATGATATGGAATGCAATGCTGTAATGTTACGGTTAACTTAACAGGGTCACCAATAAAAATTATTACCAGGAACAAGGGTTTGGCTCCATAGTTAAGGTGGCATCTGCCTGGCATGGGCCCACAAGCCTTCTGAGTCCACAGGTCAAGTGCCGGCTGATTTTACCTCCCTGCCATGATGCGCCTGACTGGCAGCAGGTGGTAGTCCAAGTACTGTAGTCTGACAACTTTACTTGGCAGACCTGGAGTCGGTTCTAGGCTCCTAACTTTGGCCTGGCACAGCCCAGCTGTTGAAATTTAAATCCTCCCAATACTCTAAAAGAGTTGTATCAGGAAGAGCAAAATTATATTTTGCAAGTCTATAGAAAATTCTTGAAGACTAAAATCATTCCAATCCTTCCATACATTTACCTACAAAAAGAATCACATTAACTGCTTGTGAAAAAAAATCTTAGGCCAAGATTTTTTTGTACTTTACCATGAACTGTTCATCTAAATTTCAGCAATATCCTTCCATAATATCGACTTTCAACTTCTTTCTTTGTATGATTAAGGAAAAAAGTACTGAATCATAGGTTCTTCATAAAAATGATGCCAATCACAGTAATAGAATCATTTATAGTGAAAGCCATTGTATGGGAGAAAAAAGACAAGAGGAAATCATTTTATGCAACAATTTCCAAATAACTTTAAATTTCAATAAAATTATAAGTAGTTTGTAAATTGTTTAAATCATCCTTGAAGGTAAAGCCCTGTTAACAAAAAGAACTTTATTGAAATTAGAAAGCTCTTGTACAGTGAGGCTGTTCATTAACAAATATATATCATAAAAGCAGAATTATATTTATTAAAAAAACAGGAAATCACATTTTCAATCAAATAAGACCATGAAATCACAAATTTATTTTCTTTTTTACTGTGACTTACGTGTGTAACCATGAATGTGTGTGTAGGTAGGAGAGCAGTGTGCTATACCTTTCCTGTGTCTAAACCACTCAAACCATCTAGCAACTGATAAAAATCCCGAGTTAAAAGTCTCCCTATTTCCAAATACCTCAATATTTGTTGTTATAAAAACAGTGTTTTCAGAAAACAAGGTTTTCTATTTCTTTCCTTAAGAGCTTAGCTGCCAAATAAATAAAAAGCATATCTACATATAAAAAATATAAAAAGAACATTTAATGAAAACTAGTCCTCATTGGCTAATATTTTGAGTATTTCAGATTTATGCATTATCAATAGAGGAGAAAAATTATCTGATGTCTCAAATGTGTGTGTGTGTGCACCTGTGTGTTTTTGCCTACTTTATTATCTTAGGCTAGTAAGTGAAGTGAGCTAGAGCTTGGTGGTAAATACACTGAAGCTGGTTTTTATTTCAACAATGGTTTATAATCACATCAACAAACTAAAGAAAATTCTAAACCCATTCCTGACTCTTTTCATTCCACTAGGTAACACTGCAGAATTCATTGATCTATCTTGCATTTGTCTGAACTAGAAAATTGGGGTAATCTCCTTCCTTCTCTGTATCCAATTTATATAAAATGATGCAAGTAAAAAATTGGATGTCAAGTATATAAAAGAATACTGTCAATTCATATATTCCTTTGAAGAGGAATTATTGCGAAACACAATCTGCACAGTTATAAATGAAAGGTGGAGATTTCACGAGAGTCATAATCAATAACTGTGAAATCCCCAAAGCTGTGAAATCCAATCAGACAAGGCAAGAGTTAATGTGTGAGCACTCCCAAAAGCTTAGATGACTTTGGAAACACAGATCAAAAACAAAGAGACGGAAAGTATAATTAACTCCATTACTGCTCAGTCAAATGAAAACAGCCATGACATCCTTTTTTATTTATGACGCCAGCAAATAGCTCAATTCCACTCCTGAATATTACTGTTGGACAGCGCTGATTCCACAGCAACCGAAACAGAAACAAGCTGTGAAAATTTATGTCACCAGATCATGTTATAGGTACAAGATTTATGCAAAAGACCTATAAAAAATAAGTAGCTTTTATATCTTCTTATAACAATTCTCCTCTAGCAAATGAAAGCCTATACCTAGAAAGCTGGGATTTCCAACGTGCTTTTAGAATAATAAAAATGTGTATTTATTAAATAAATTTGTTTCAGTGGATGTTGCCAATGACAATTAAAATGCAATCAAGCATCTATTTACATTGATGAAATATTCTCATTTTTTTACTGATCTCCTTTGGTAATTGGAAAATTCATCAGTGTGGTGTCTACTCATTATCGTTCTGAAGGTGCACAAGGAGAAATTCCAAAGGGAGTGTCTGAGTTACTCTCTCTGGAATGCCCTTTGTTCTCCACCTATATAGTCACATTTCTGGCCAAGCTTTGCTTCCTCCATCCCGTTCTCCACCCTTTGTTCCTGTTGGAAATAATATTATCCATCTCAGGGCAACGGGAAGACTCACTGACCTTGACCTGTCAGCTTTGAGGACAGGGATTATCTTAAGCAAGTTGTTTATGTTCCTGGCATGTAGTAGTTACTCAATGTACTGGCTGAGTTAAATACATGATTTTATGACATAAAACCTTTTATTCTCTGCAATTAAGAGTGTGATTGGTACAAGCACTTAGACAACAATTTGATTTTATACTTATGGTCAACACGGTTGATAGCAGCACAGCTTGTAGCACAAAATGGAGACGGAGTGGCACTTCATTCCACCTAATCCATAATGTGACTGAGACTGCAAACCTCCCAGCCCTACTGATACTGTTCCATCTTCTACACTAATATCTATGATGAGATTTAATTTATAAATCAGGAATGGTCAAAGATTATCAATGGTAACGAACAATAGAAGGGAACAGTTGTCATGAAGTTCATGCTAATATGGCTCACCTCTCAAAATGTCCCATTATACTGTACTCACCTTGGATGTTTATGTGATGATATGAGATGATACAATATCCACATGACAAAATGAAGTGTTGAATGATGCAGGACTTGTGTCATGGAATAAATTGTCAATGCCCTTTGATGATATGTCAGAAGACGGATCATTGAGGCCTGACAGTGCTGGGCAATGCAGTGTTTTCAATGTGGATGTGCTGGTTAAATAGATAATTCATATCTTGACTGGGAAGCCATGAGATTTCATCATGCTACTCAGACAACATGCAACTTCAACTTATCTATTTCTGGGATTTTTCCACTTAGTATGTTCAAAGCACAGTTGGCTGCAGAGTGATTGAAACCACACAAAATAAAGCTGCAGATAATAGAAAATGCCTGTACATTCTTATAAAATGTCATAGAATGGCCAGAAAGTAACAACAAGCAACAAAAAGTTGTTACTTTCTCTCCGTGATTTATCAAGGATAACTTTCAAATAGAAAGGTAAGGAAGGAATCATATCATTGCATATCATTCCTAAAACTTTTCAAGCATGAAACTAATCCAATCTATTGTGTTATATTCTATATGCTTTAATAAATGAAAATAAAAAACACTACCTTCAGCAGAAAAATTTCCTCAAGGGAGGAAAAGGATCCAGAACATAGAGCAACAGAAAATGTAATTAGTAATGTGTAACTGTTTATAACAAATGTTGAAAATATGAGATTTTTAAATTATATTATATTTCCTCTTTCTGTAAGAATACAATAGTCATTAGAAGAATGAGAACATAGCATTAAGATGGCATCTAATCGACTAGGGGATAACCATCTTGGTTAGGCTCTTTGTTTTATCATTTCAGAATGCCCTGAGTAAATTCATGGACAGGAAGTACACCCTCTGGATCAAGCCTGGGAAAAACACATAAACCCTAAATGGAGACTCCCAGGAAAGGAAACAGGATATATTTGAAAGCAGAAGACCAACTCCCAGGATGGATTTGATGCACACAGGTGGCTGTTCAGCCCAGCCTGACATGGCCTGCCTCTAGTCTCAGCATAACCAGCTGATGCTGTAACCTTGCCCAACCAGCCCACACCCATTCAGGCTCTCACTGGCAAGTGCATAGCCCAGCCCTGCCTGGACCAGCAGGTGTCACAACCTAACTCTGCCTAATCTGCATTCACTCTGACTATAGCAAGAGCCAAAGGGTACTGGAACCCAGCCAACACTGCACTTGCCAAGGGATGCTGCAGCCATTTTCAGCCCAGTCCACCCCTGGTATGGGCCCTCACACTCACCAGTAGGAACCACGCCTGGCAAGGGAGTCCCCTTAATTCCCATACCAGACCTGCTCCCCGCCCTGGATCTTGTGTGTGCTGGTCTTTGCTCTGATCCAGTCTGAGAAGCCTACCCTTGGCATTGGATGCTGCTGCCCAGCCTGGCCCAGTCCACCCCCAGTCCCAACTCTTGCCAGAGGGTGCTTGGCCTGGCCCTGCCCAGCTTACCTCCACTCCTGGTTCTCATGATAACCAACAGGTAAGGTAGCCTACTACAGTATGACCCACACCCCATCCTGGCTCCCTCACATGTCAGTGGATACTACAGCTTGACCAAGCCCTGCCTGTCCTGCCCCTTATACACATAGTCCCCACACCACAATGCCCCATCCCCAAGCCAGTCCACACACTAGCTGGATGAGTGGTACAACTTTGCCTAACCCATTCCCTACAAGAATTACAGCTTGGTAGGACAGTTTCCCAACTAGGTCCACTCCCAGATCTAGATCTAACATGTGCTGGTGGGTGCTAGGACCCTGCCCGGCATAGTATACCCCCAGTCCTGGTCTTTGTGTATGCTGGAGGGAACTGCAAAATGAAACCAGGCTGTAGCATCTGTTGACAAGTGCCAAGGGGAGGCAGGCCATACCAGACTGGGTCACAGCAGCACTGGTACATGCAAGACTCCAAGCTAGGGTGAGCCTGTTCGGGGAGCTCCAGGAACTCCCCTGCTAGGCTACTGCTCTCACTAGTGAGCATTAAGCTGGGACTGGGGGAGGATTGGGCTGGGCAGAACTGTGACACCAGGAAGCTTGCATGTGTGCTGGATGTGGGAGAGGGATGGTATACACAGGAACCGGGGCTGGGGATAGGCCTGGTAGAGGTTTTTTGGGATTGTTCCAAATAGGCTGCAGTTCCCACTAGTATGTGTAAGGATTGGGCTGTGGCAGGCTGAATTGGACTAGCCTGTAGTACCCATCAGCTCACATGAGGGATGGAGCTGGGGGTGGAACTGATCAGGCAACTGTATTCACCAGTGTGTGCTTAGGCTGAAGCAGGTGTCATGCAAAACCAAACCCCACACTAGCTAGCACATACAAGAATCTGATGTCACCCAAGGCAAGGTTTCTTAGGGAACTCTCGAACTAGATCACTGGATTCAAACGCTCGGCACAGGAAAAGCACAACATATGTGGTCTGACCTTGAAATGCATACATCATGACTGAGCCCCCTCAGTTGCTGATAAATGTGCAAGTGGACAGCATGCCTGGAGGCACATGAGGGACGTGACAGCAAGTTCAGTTAGGATGGCAGATGACATCGAGTGCCTTGTCAGAGGATAGAAAGCAGAACAAGTTGGACAGCTCTTCTAGAAAAGCTTTAGCACAGTATGATGGTGTGTAGACACACTAAGGTGGACTTTATCAAGCAGTAGACCTTGGAAAGGTTTTCCCAATCCTGGAGTAACGAAACCAACATCTCAAAACTACCAAAACCACTCAAGTAACACCGTCAGAACACTCCTGCCCACATCAGGGTCTCTAAAATGCCATCCCTATCCTCTAAGATGGCCATCCCTGACCCAGATCTTCATGTAGTTTGGTAGCAAGAAGTTGCTGCTTCTCTCCTTCCCAACAGGAGGAGAAGGAAAAATTGGAAACACTTGTTTCACCCCACCTTCCTCCATACTTCAACTCTCTTTACTACAATGGGTTGCCCACATGGGTATATACCCTGCTCAACTATATAAACAGCATTAAAGATTAAATAAAATTAGATTGAAATTTAAAAAGAAAGTAAAAGAAGCATGCGTTTTCACTCTTGATACTAACACAATTCATGCCTCGGTGGTAGAGGCATTGGGAAATGCCTTGCCTACCTGTAACCCCAATCTTCAGGAAGACTTCCACATTCATGTTCTTTCTATAAACTGGAGGAATACGCACTTATTGAAATATTGTAGTTTTTAAGTGAAGAAAGGCCCATTCAAAATCTCATTGGGACAAAAATTTAATCTGTCACAATTCCAGGCAATCTAAGATAAATGCATACATTTAGATGATGGAAGCACAGCAAGGTATCCCGTCGCAGTAACGTGCATATCTAATCTACTGGATTCTTATAAAGGCAAATATAGGTAGGGAAGTGTACACATTATTAAGCTGTGTTTCTTTTTAAACCAAAGGAATTTGTTTTTATTGGAAAGGCAGATTTACAGAAAGAAGGAGATACAGAGAGAAAGATCTTCCAACCACTGGTTCACTCCTCAAGTAACCATAATAGCAAGAGCTGAACTGATCTGAAGTCAGGAGCCAGGAGATTCTTCTGAGTCTCCCTTGTGTGTGCAGGGTCCCGAGACCTTGGGCCATTCTCTATTAATTCCTCAGGCCACAAGCAGGAAGCTGGATGGGAAGTGGAGCAGTGGGGACAAGAATTGGCACCCATAGGGGATCCCAGCATGTGCAAGGCAAGGATGTAACCACTGGGCATTGTGCCAGGCCCTAAGTTGGGTCTATAACAACATAGGTACTCTATTTGAAATGTAATTCTGAAAAATTAGAGAACTTAAAAATATATTGTCAGATATCAGGACATAGCAAAAAGGAAAACTAAATTCCTCTTCTTTTATAGTGGTCTCTCCTAAGATTTCTGAGTAAAATCATCCAGGAATGACAGCTGTATGCATACATTTTGAGCTGTGGGTGTTTATCTCTGGGAGTGGAATTGCAAGTTAATGAGGAGTAATGAGGACTCTTCATTTAGTATCCCATGACATGAGTTGAGACATTCCTTACAATAATAATGAATTATTTTTAAATACAAAAGTGTCAAAAAATCAGAAAAATAATAGCAGCCACTATTGAGAAGGGTGTGAATGAATGGATAATAGTAATAGCTATTATTTATTGAGCACTTAGTATATGCCTTGTACTACTATATTGTTTATATGTAGCATCACCTTTCATCTTCACAATTCGCCCATAAGTTACTATGCCCGCATTCCAGATGAGGGAACCAAAACATCAACCACAAACTGGTGGACATTGTACCCAGGCAGTCTAGTCACAAAAGCCACCTCTGACATCAGCCTTCTATTCTGCTGCTCACTTGAACATTATGCTACCTTGAATATAACTCAGTACATGTCTCCATCTGGTGTTTTAAAAACAAAATTTCTAAGGTGTTTTAGTCTTTAACTCAGAAATTCCATATCCATGAAATTTTCCATGATCATGCTAAGAGGTAACGGTAAACTAGCCCCAAGTGGTAAGTGAGAGAATATTTATCTCAGTAATGCATATTAAAGCAAAAAAAAAATCAACATCCATCAATAGAATAATTTTGAAACTTATGATGTAGGCTTGCCAGATAGTTTCTACTTATTTATATGAAAGATTACATTAACACTGTTGCATTGAAAAACAAAACATTCTACACATGTGATATTGCATTTGTGAAAACAAAAACAAAACTAAAGCTGAATAAAAGATACACACAGAAAGCAGTCTGGAAGGCTCACTTCCAATCTGCCACTTTCTGGGAGAAACCATCCCTTACGAACTGAGCCAAGCAGCTGCTCCCCTGCTGAACTGCCATCATGGTTCTCTAGTCCCACTCTGCAGGAAAGTGGGATCGTACCCATTTGCTTTCAAGTGTTATATTCTTCACCTTTTTCAAACCAAATGAAGAGGAGGAATTACATCTTTCTTATTCATACCATTTACCCAGGCGCAAAGTGGTTCAGAGTAAGCATTCTGTAAATACTTACCGAAATAATGTTGAACAAATTCATTTTTTACAGATGATAGTTGCCTTTTAATTTTTTCTTTCTTTTTTTCAGCTTTTACAAAGGAAATAGTGACTATGGCTTCTATAGTTAAAGAGAAAAACAATGAAACTTTTTTATGAAGGTGAAATCCATTCATCAAATGATCCATTTACAAATATAGAAGTGATATTAATAAAATTGGAAAGTCCCAGACTTCATGCATTTGAGGCTTTTACTGGCTAGAGGAGTCACTGCCTTGAAACTCACGTATGCGTTCTTCTCTTTTTTAAGGTTTAAAGAATAAATCTACCACTCTCATTGAGAATTTATTTCAATGTTCATATGCACAGGGAACCTTTCTGTCCTCAGCACCCCAGTTGAACTGGGAAAAGCCAAGGGGCAGAAACCCCACAAATAGGGCTTCTAGAGAAATGGTTGCTTGGAGTTCTATGTTTGTTGGCTTGTTTTGCTTTTGAAAGACATCAGAAGGTAGAGGCAACGACTTGAAGGACTGCAAACCCTGTTTTCTCTCTCTCATTATGGTCAAAGAGAATAAGCTGAGTTGATCTCAGACTCCATTGTCAGAAGCACAGGAGTCATTAAGCAAATATTAGTTGCAAATAATGACTGTGTAAATGACTATGTAAAAAATATTCTTTTCATTTGTCTTGCAATGGCAGGAAGAGCCATAAAAATCACAACTGAAAAATGTAACATTTGATAAAAAAAAAAATAGTTGGGGGAAGAAAAAAGGGTATTTATAAATTAATTTGTTTTCAATATATAAGACCTTGTACGTAAGGTTCCAACACAGTGAATTTTTACAGTGAAGCTATAAACTTAAAATGGGGATTACAAATGTGGACAATATAATTTATAATACTTGCATAGCTTTCAATTATTCAGGTGCTCAACACCCAACAAATTGAATAGTGAACAAGGGTAATGAATTGAACCTTAAGAAGATGATAACAGAAAACTGGGAAGTTGCCACTGAAGAATTCATGTCCAGAAGTAGCCCAGAAAGAAATAAACTTGTTTGAAGGACACATTTTCTCTTTCAAGCCAAAACATTTATGGAACAGTAATGTAAGTAGGAATTGCTTTTAAGAAATACCTGTTAAAGGCATAAAACTGCTAAACTAGTGCATTTCAGATGACCAAACAGAGAATGAGAATCATAAATTGGCTTGTTACTTTCTCTGAGAGTGCGAATTCTCCATTTCATTATTTTTAACAACATTGAAAAGGGGGGAGGGGAATGTGGTTATATAAATTATTAAGCATGATCTCTTTAGATTTAGGCTTGGAGGACTCCAAATCACGGAGTTCCTAATAGTATTTCATACAACGCTGCAGAGCAGAAATTTCAGTAATGAAATGGCTTCTGAACTCACCATTCAAGCCTGAGTGGGAGGATGCATGCAAGTGAAGGTTCGCAAGGAGAGATGCATGGTCAGCCTTGCATGGTCGTGTCTGCTTCCAACCATGCTGCAGACCAGCACGATGTGTGCTGGCCAGAGATCACCACAAGCATCAAATTAAATACAATCAGTTAATGTCAATAAAAATGGACAGTTTCTACAGCCCACAACCCTCGTTACTATCACACACACATACACACACATCTCACTCTCCACACTGATCATCCCATTACAAGAAGTCTATCTACTCAAGGGATTGAAAGCATCATCTGACTTTTATAGAAAATGTAATCTAGGAGGCCACCCTGCGTGGTGATTAATGGATTGCACATGGGGTCAAAGACTGGTTTCAAATATCAGTTTTACTGTTTTTCAGATGGATCAGGCAAATTACTTAACTTTCTCATATTCAGTTTCTTTATGTGAAATGCTGGGAACAATAACAATATCTACCTCAGTATTAGTGGTGATATTAAATGAGATGGTATATACAAAAGATTTAGATATTTTCCTGGTATATAGATGGCATTCATTGGATGTTAGCAATTATTATTGGCTTAAGAATCCCTGGTAAAGGTAGGGTGTTAATAAGCTCTTGGAAAATGAATATCATGAGGAAGCTATCATAAAGCTTTCTGCGCCCAAATAAACTTCCCTAATAATCCCTTTTTCCACATACCTTTTGAAGTCTCCTCATAGTCAAGCATTTTGTTTTTATTAAATATACAAAGTATTGAATTTTTCATCTTGATATGTCTGAAATCAACAATAGCATAAAACATATTTAAGTGCAAGGATCTATTCCTTACTGTGTGTATAAATGTCCACTAAGTAATACAGAATGAATGAGTCATAGAGGGAAGCATTTTTAGCTCTGAGCTCTTAGAAACCTTGAAAAAATACACTTTTGTTTAAAGGTGATCTGCAACAACAAAAGAGCAATAATTCACAATACCAAGTTGGATAAGTCAATTAACCTCTTTGGACCTCAGTTTCTTCACCTGTAAAATGAAGACGATGGCCAGAATGATGCCTACAGAGCCTTCCAGTTCTCGTATTCCCCAATTCTGGGCTAATATCATTATCACGGCTTCTCTGCAGTGTTAGGTTATACCCGTCACCCCTTCTAATAGCCATTCAATCTTACTTCTAAAAGCCAGGTCCCACTGGTGTCAGAGAGTGCGCTGCTTGTTTCTCGTGTGCAGTGCAGAGCTCAGCGGTGGGGAACAGATGAGGATTGATGCCTCTGTTGTGGCCACAGCTGGGCAAGCAATTCCAGCCTTCAGGCAGAGGGAAGCTTGCTCAGAGCTGGGGGTATCTGAATTTGGTGCACGGGAAATGACCATTGGTGCAGTCCCACACAACAGCCTCATGTTTACGGGGTGTCTTGCCAGGATGTCACTTAGCGCTAGTGAACACTTGGTCTGAAAAAAAAGAACCAGCAACTGTTGATCTGCCTGTCTTTGGAGTTTTCCTTTCTGTTCAGCAAAATGTGGAGACGTGTCCCTGTGAAATCACACAGAGGTAGAAAATCTGCCTTTTACTCCCCAGCCGTACATCTCCATTTCAAGCAAGCTTCATGGCCAGGTTTAGGAACCTTTGTTTTACTAGGGACCTAGAGGATGCACACACTCGTAAAACTGGTGTGAAGAGACTGCCTCTACAGAAAAAAAAAAAAATGATGGGGGAAATGTGTGTTTAGGTAAATATAATTACTCTACACAACTAAGTCTAGTTAGCTAAGGAAATAGTGAAATAAACACCCCAAAGTAAGAAAAATAGAGGAGCTATCTCATAATCTCAACCAAAGGGCTATGCAATTACCTTGTTGGATATACACTGGAAAATTTTATTACAATAGGTTTCATTGACAAAGAAGAGTTGTAAATAGCAATTGCCTTGCTGGACAAAGCTATAATTCATCCAAAAGCCCAGGGAAAGAATAGTGTGGGTAGAAAATAACTTGGAATCTGCTTTTTCATTACTACCACAAACTCCTTTTTTTAAAAAAAATTCCAAAACTGCCTCAGGAGTCCAAGGAAATAGCTGTAAGAAGAACCAAGGCTTTAGAAAAGCATGACAGTTTGAGGAAGAAAGAATCTCTCCATGAGGCTTTTCAAAATCAATTCCAAATTATCCCACTTGCTATACTGGAAGATCAAAAAATTTCTCTTGGAAAGTTTTTACTATGTCTTTGTTTTTAGTTCAACAGCAGGTCTAGAAACCTATTGCTGGTGTCCTAAGCATTTTCTATATTTTATCCCTCATTGTTACTCATTCACTTATTTCTTTCCTAATTTTCTCCATAAGCACTTGAGGAGACAATGCTGATGATTAACACAAGAGTCCTATTCTTTTTAAGATTTATTTTTATTATTTTTTTATTGGAAAGGCGAATATACAGAGAGGAGAGACAGAGAGGAAGATCTTCTGTCCGATAATTCACTCCCTAAGTGAGCGCAACGGCTGATGCTATGCCGATCCGAAGCCAGGAGCCTCTTCCTTCAGGTCTCCCACGCGGGTGCAGGGCCCCAAAGCTTTGGGCTGTCCTCGACTGCTTTCCCAGGCCACAGGCAGGGAGCTGGAAGGGAAGCGGGGCTGCTGGGATTAGAACTGGCGCCCATATGGGATCCCGGGTGTGCAAGGCGAGGACCTTAACCACTTGCGCCACCACGCCGGGCCCAAGAGTCCTATTTTTAAGTAAATCATCAAGTATGTGTCTGAGTCAGACAGTGGGAGGTAGAAATACTAGTTCATGTTGTATGTTGATTATAAATGAGCGATAAATTGTCCAAGCCTCTATTCCCTTCAGTGTGAAATAAAAATTATAACACGTTGTTCCTAATACACTACACTGTGACTGAAATCAGATAAGACACATGAAATACTTGTGTCTATGGCAAGGCTTGGAACAAAGGGGGATCTTAATAACTGATGGAGAGAATAAGCATCCTTGCTACCATCATTATTTTTTTGACATACCCTTGTGTGCTGTTAGCTACTTTCCAGTTGTGTAGAAAGAGCTTTACTTTTATGCAGTTTTCAAGCATAGGGAAATAGAATATTTTCCCTAAGTATTAAATCATGTTTTCTTATACATTTCCAAACTATAAAATCATAGGAAGGGGACCCACCATATGTATCCAAAACTTTGACCATTCCAGTCAAGTCAACACAAATATCAAAGGCTGAAATGTTGCTCGTGATGATCATTATTGCTCCTCACTGAGCTCTTACTTATACAAGGCATGGATTACTTCTTTCACTATTACGATGTGGGCATTTTTATCCCTACTTTCCAGAATTGGGATAGGGATACAGAGAGGGGATGACTAGAAAAGACGCATTACTTTGTCCAAAGTTAGAATGGATAACAAGTTACTGGATACGAACACTGGTCCCTTTTACAAGCAAAATCCATGCTTTCCAAAAGGACTTTGTCCTGTAGAAACATCGCATTGTAGAAATTTAGAACCCCTTCTTGCTTCCTTCCTTCCTTCATTCCTCCCTCTCTCCCTCCCTCCCTGCATTCTTTCCTTCATTCCATTTTCTTTTCATTTAATTGTTTAATAAAACACTATCTCCTGAGAAAAGTAGGCCCTGAAGTCCTGTTACAGAATCTCTTGGATGTAGAGCCCTAGAGAGATTCATTTCAAAGTTTCCAAAAAATGAGCTTGATGATTTTTGGAATCTGCTACTTACCCTCAGGCCGGTTTATGGCTCTAACAATTTGGATTTGTTCACAATTTCTCAGTCAATTTACTCCTTGTTAGAACTGCCTCATAGAGTACTGATTCCCAAAATTGATTACTGCTATTATAAAGTTGCACATCCTAATTTAAAAATATTTACTCTGAATTTATTGAGATTTCGTTTCAAGTGTTGGCTTTCCTTTAGTGGTTCTGGTTTTGATGACATGGATTAGAACTATAGATCCACATTATTCAGGTCTCCATGTTCCTTTTTAGAGGCAACATTTTGACAGCTTAAATTTGCTCCCCTTCATTTTCTTAGCCATGTGAGCCACTTTTCCCTGAAACTTCAGTTTTTTATTTCGTGTTAAGGACTGCATGCCTTAAAAGTCAGCTATTGAAAGCCTCATCCCAACAGCTGGGTATTACGAATTGAGGTTTTTGAAAGATACTTAGGTCATAAAAATGAAATCCCATTATAAAATTAGTATATTTATAGGAAAACACCAGCGAAAAGTTTACTTCCTCTCTCTCTTATAGGGATGCAAGTGAGGAGACAGGAGAAATCAGCTGCTAAAAGCCAGCAAGAGGGTTTTCCCTTAGAGCCTGACCATGTTGGAACCTTGCTCTCAGACTGCCAGTCCCCCACAGCTGTGAAAACTAAGCATTCGCAAAGCCACCCAATGTATGGTACTTTTAGCATAGCAGCTTGAACTAAGAGAAATGGCCATTTGTGTGATGACTGGTCCCTGCTGCTTACATCCATATTTAGTCCTCTTCCGTATTGACTGCCGTTCTCATCATGACTCTCTGACCAATAGAACATCTGCAAACATGTAGAGCAGTGTAACAGGAAATACTTGGGCTCTGGTCAGCAAGATCTAGGCACAAGTCTAGCATCCACAATCTCTTAGTCAAGACAATGGAAGAAGTTCTTATTTTGAGAAAAAAGATTGACAATAGTAGAATGAGGCCTTGGTTTTAATTCTTTCACTCTTATTTATCAGCTACATGGACTTGTGCAAATTATTTAATTTCTCTCAATTTTTATCCTCATCAACAAAATGGGTATACTAATATTAGCTACATATAAATTTTTAATATTGTTTTACTAGTATCTCCCAAATGGTAGGTATTCAAAAACTGCAATAAGTATTGACCGTCTGATTCATATTATCTTGACATAATTCTTTATTTTTATGAACAAATGTGTCAAAATTGTCCATGGCTAGCTATAGTATCTCTTGTATTTGCGTATCATAGTTTGAATTCAGCACGTATTTCAGAAACCATACATTTGGATTATCACAAGCTAGCAAATGTAAAAAAAATTCAGCAGATAAAATTCCCATTTCCTGTCAACTTAAATTGATAATCATCATTGCGTCAGTGCTTAAAAATTCAGATATTTTTTCTAAAACTCTAGGACACATTGTTAATATTGTTTTGTAGTTCCCTTTTTTTTCACTTCAGAACGTATGATTAATATCTTTACACATCTGTAAATATATTCCCAAGACTTCATTATTAATGGCTGCAACACATTCTGTTGCAAGGCTATATGATAATTTATTTGACCAATCCCAATATTCACATTAGATGGCTGTTATAATTTTGTTTATTTGGAACTGTAGGCCAAATGCAAATCAAATTAATCACCAGACTTCAATAAAAATATTTCATATTAAATTTAATAAGCATTTTCAATTCATAGATGCCACACTAGAAGATCAAAATGTAGACCTGGTAATTAAATACACATTTGGCTTGTATCTTACCAGAACTCTAGTCCCTGTCTGGGAAGGTTTATCAATTAGGGAAACATATTAACATCAGTGCACTAATGGTACTTCTGTTACTCTGGAAAACAAACCAGTCCAACTTTATTCCAGAGAGATGTACTGATGACAATGTGAAGAAATCAAGTCTATTTTTTCTTGCCTATGGACTTGTAGAAAAACTTGCATTCCATAGCTGATGAAGTTTGTAAGCAAGTGGTGCAAAACTGAAAATGCCCTATTATACGGTACTCAACCTGGGTGTTTGTGTGATGTGGTCCTTGCTAAAAGATTTGGAGAAGCCATGTTCGGCTAGCAGGACAATCCTTACCCTCGGAAATAAGTGAGAGATTTGTAGAATCAACCTAGTAATATGCATATCTTATTGAAAGATTTTTTTTTCCCTCAAGTCTCATGAAATCATGAGATTCTAAACAATTATTGAGGGAGAAAACCAGACAGAGATGCCAACAGAGCTGAAGAAAAGGCGGAGGAGGAGAGGTGACAGAGAGGAGACTGAAAACCAGAGCAATGCAGAGACAACAACAACAAACACAGCAATAGCAAGGAATCCACATGCTTCCTGAGGACTGGGTGTGGACCAGGAGTTAGAGTCACACCGTCAGTCTCCACACACTTGCACACCTTCAACCCCAGGAGGTGGGGGCCGATGCCTTCTCCACTTTTTTCGGTCAAGGAAACTGAAATCCAAAGAGGTTAGGTGCTAAGCCTTCATTTTCAGTGGGAATGCTGGCAAACTAACTCAATCTGAACAAACTTACTCTGGGAATGCTCAGCTCCCGTCGATGAGCATATACAGCATTCAGGACCCTCCAGCGCTATGACCCATTTTTTTTTAAGCTTCCACAAATTGTGGTGAAAATTTGGATTGAAGGCATAACATGAGTGGACAGCAAGCTGGAAAAATAGTTTTCAATCCCACAAAATAAGAAAAATGTGTTCTGTAAGGTAGAGCAGGGCACTCAACTTCAGTCTCCTGCTTCAAAATCATTTCCTCTTCGTTAGATAAAGGGACCAGAGTTATGGTGCTGTTAGTTACATTGCCACTGTGAGGCCAGCGTTCCCTTGTGAAGTAGCAGTTCAAGTCCCAGGTGCTCCATTTCTGATCCAGTTTCCTATCAATGTGCCCGGGAATTAAGTAGATGATAATTCAAGAACTTGGTCTTTTACCACCCACCTTGGAGACCTGGATAACATTCTAGATTGTGGCTTTGACCTAACCTGACTGTTGCAGTGATTTGGAACCAGGATAGGGAAGACATTTTCTCTGTGTGTGTGTGTGTGTGTGTGTGTGTGTGTGTGTGTGTGTGTCCCTCCCTTTCCTTTCTCCATCCTCATTGTTATCTTTCAATTACATGAGTAAATATTAAAAAGAAAGAAGAAATGGAACTCATTTTTAGCAATTTATGGGAAGATATAGAGGAAATGACAATTATTTTTTTTAAAAGATTCATTTGCTTTTATTGGAAAGTCAGACTTACAGAAAGAAGAAGAAATAGCGAAAATGATCTTCTACTGGCTGGTTAACTCCCCAAGTAGACGCAACAGCTGGAGCTGAGTTGATCTGAAGCCAGGAGACAGGCACCTCCTCAGGGCTCCCATGAGCATGCAAGGTCCCAATACCTTGGACCATCCTCTGCTGCTTTTCCAGGCTGCAAGCAGAGAGCTAGAAAGCAAGTGGAGTAGCGGGGGTTCAAGGTGGTGCCCATAGGAGATCCTGGTGGCTGCAAGGCAAGGACATTAGTCATTAGGCTACTGGACTGGGCCCATGACAATGTTCCTTACAGCTAAGATTACGGCTATTGAACTTTAGATATTCTGTGTAATAGCACAAGTCTTTCCAAATTGATAGATCCATAAATTCTATTATATTGGTGAGACTTTGTAACATAAAACAGGTAACACATAATTAACATAATTTCTGTATTCCAAGAACATTTCAAGAGTTTTTTGAAAGCTATTAATTTTCGGGAAAAATGCAATGAGTTAAATATTATTATTCCCCCCCCCCCATTTAAAAGATGAGGAATATGCACAGCATGCTGACCACCTGGGTCACAGTGGTAGAAAACAGAGTGGTTTGGGTCTTTTAATGCCATGTGGTGACAGCTCTTTACAGTGGAAGAGACCACCTAAGCCTCTGACAAATGTTAAGCCTATAAACTGTAATAATTGATGTACCAAAAACTAAGGTGAATACTGAAATTCAGTTGTCATATTCTGTAATAGGATGTAATAGTTGTTGCAACTCCATTCACCTTGAACTAGAAACTTCAAATTACCAAACAGGTGCACTATTGAGTGCAATTATTTGAACAAATCGGTGAGCTGAGTTTACACAGAACAGGCAACTTGTGATTAAATGTGAATTTACATAGTAGTGAGTTCCATGATATTTTGAATTAATTATTAATATGTGCTGATGGGGTTTGTTTGGGGAAACACAAATGGCATTGTTTTGGGAAAAAAATATGGCATTACTAGATTTAATTTGACATTTCCAGCAAGATTTACATTTATAAATGGAAGACCAAGCCAACAAGGGTTTTTTTGTAAAAAGTAATTTATTTGGAAAAAGAAGCTTTTTATTGGCTATAGCATCACATTTACACAGTGGTAAATCACTACTGTTGAAAATGGAATGAAATCATTTTCTTCCCTGGTCTGTAACTCTTGCAGTATGGAAGTACTTCAAAAAGCTCATGAAAGCAAATTAAAGATAAGTTTATTTGGATGCAAAACTATTTTGGAATCCATGGGCAGTCTTTTCAGAATATGCATTTTCCTTGACCTTGTTGAAAGAAATAGCCTAGCACGTCTTCCACAGATTCACTTGTAGAAGTTATCAATGAAGGTCAAACACTAAGGCAGCTGAGAAGTTTTGTAAAATCAGAGAGTTTTTTAAAATAAAAGAATTGTTTTAGCAAACATATCGTTTGCCTCTTGGAAGCATCTAAACAGACAACATGACAATTTTACAAGTATCTCCAATCAGATGCTTAACTTTGGATCATTCAGTCATGTGTCATAAATTTTGTCAGTTTTTGGCTTATTTGTTTTTGGAATGAATATTATATACCTCAATTATTTACAGGATTCTAAAATTGCAGACACTACAGAAATAAAAATTGTCATGCAATTCTATTTTCAAATTTCAAGTCTGAAGTTGCCTCATGGTTCCTTACCTGAATCCACATTTAGCTTTCTGTGCTGAAATTGTGTGAAAACACATGCAAATTGCGCATTTGTGAAGTGGTAATCATTACAATTTGAAATGAGTTAATAGTATCTAGAATGAGGTCACGTACTTTATTCATTTACCCACTAGCTATCCTTATATATGATATAGACACAGCTAATATAATTATCATTTCAACTCTTCCGAATTTCAACAGGGAGAGGGGCCTATGGGGTGGATGGGCAGAGTTATCGGTCACCCATAGAACCTGGATACAACCCACAAGCTTGGTACTTTTAATATTTTAAATAATAGGGGTGGGGTATATACATCTAGATAAACAATGTCCATGCATGTAATTTCAAGTTTTCCAAAAACAGTATTTGAAAAAGTAAAGAGAAATAGGTGAATTCATTTTCATAAATCCATTTAGGAAGGCTTGGTAAGCTCCTATCACTTAGCAGAGTGCCTGAGTTCAGGTCCTGATTCCCACTTCCGTCTGCAGCTTTTTGCTGATGTGCACACTGGGGGCAGCAGGCGAGGACTCAGTCAGTCCCGGGCCCCTGTTGCAGGTCGAGTTCTGGCTCCTGGCTTTAGCCTAGCTAAGTCGTGGATGTGGTGGCCACTGGGGAGTGAGGCAGAGCAACAAGTGGCTTCTCTGTTTGCTTTTACAAATATATAATAAAAATTAAACATCTCCCATAGACAGCAACTGAAAGAATATTTGCTTTAAGTTCATAAAGACTATAAACGGTAAAATTACCACTAGTTTTTATTTTTGACTATTTGCAATTGCTGAATTTTTTTCAATGAATACCTACTGCTTCAATAAAGACATTTAGTAATTTTCAATATAAAAAGGTGCATTAATCTTCAGATTATTTTCCAAAGGAAAACTCTGAGAAACCCTGTTATATATAACCAATCAGGAAGGGAACTGACAGATAATGTTATTTACTTAAAGTTCTCTCCCTATGCTTGTGGATGTCAGGCAATCAAGCACAAAAATTAGAGAAAAGCTGGCACCGTGGTACAGTAGGCTAAGACATTTTCTGCAGCGCCAGCATCCACTATGGGGACCAGTTTGTGTCCAGGCTTTTCCACTTCCTACCCAGCTGCCTGTTTAGAGCTTGGGAAAGCGCAGAGAATGCCACAAGGCCTTGGGCCTCTGCCCCCACGTAGACCCTCAAAGGTAGCTCCTTGCTTCCCGGCTTTGGATCAGCTCAGCTTTGGCCATTACAGTTTTTTGGAGAGCGAACCAGTAGATGAAAGATCTCTCTCTCTCTCTCTCTCTCTCCTTCTTTCTGTAACTCTGCCTTTCAAAAAAAATAATAATTTTTAAAGAAAATAGATATCAGATGAATGCTATGATAATAATTCTAGCAGGATTATTTCTTTCTTATGGCTTTTTTTTTTTTTGTCAATCAAGTACACCAAAAAAGTTAAGGAGGGGCCAGAGATCTTCAGAATTTTGACTAGCTACCTTGGATTCTAAAGCAAAGGGAAAATAGACCTTAAGAGTCAGTTTATAGAGCATAATTATGTATTTTCCTGTCGTACAAGTACATATGTATTTGGTAAAGTAACAGGTGGCCTCCTAAGATTTTCATTAACTTTCCCTGACAACTAAAATGTCAAAATGAGAATTGCATTTTTCTAAACTGGAATCAAGGTACTACTCTGTCGATGGAGAATCACTAGAGAGCATGTTTATCAAATTATCAAATAAAATATTTTTTCCATGGGCCTGGTGGTGTACCATAGTGGCTAAAGTCCTCTTGTTGAACACTCCAGGATCCCATGTGGGCACCGGTTCTAGTCCTGACAGCTCCACACTTCCCATCCAGCTTCCTGCTTGTGGCCTGGGAAAGCAAATGAGGACGGCCCAAGGCTTTGGGACCCTGCACCCGTGTGGAAGACTTGGAGGAAGCTCCTGGTTTCCGGCTTCAGATCTGCACAGCACCAGCCATTGCGGGTACTTGGGGAGTGAGTCATCGGACAGAAGATCTTCCTTTCTGTCTCTCCTCCTCTCTGTGTATCTGACTTTGTAATAAAAATAAATAAATCTTTTAAAAAAATAAATATTTTTCCAGGTACAGATAGAAGAAAATTGTCATTATAATTCTAAACAATCTTGTATCATCACTGCAATGAGTATCATTAATTCAGATCTTTTCATATTTCCAAGTTAAAAGGCTTAAATGTAAGCACATTGACAGCTACATCAAAAAGGAGGGTATCAGTAGTTTCCTGTAAAGTGCAACATACAAGTGTTATAATGGATTAGTAATTTTATTCTTAGTTATCTGCTCAATAGTAAGGAAAGCACATGGTCAAAAAATGTTCATACCTCATTAATATTAGTAAATGACTGAAAACAACCTAAATGTCCATCAACAGGTGAGTAGTTAAATAATCATGATACATTCACACAACGGATTATTACATAGCAGTGAAAAGGTGTAACTACTGATACATGCTAAATTGTACATACATCTCAAAAAGCACATAACAAGCAAGCACGGTCATTGTGTGACTACATCTGCACGATGTTTTGAGACATATGGAACTAAGGAGACAAAAATATCTTCCATCTGCTTGTTGACTTCCCAAGTGACCACAACGCCCAGAGCCGAGCTGATCCGAACCCTGGAGCCAGGAGTCTCTTCTGGGTCTCCCACTTGAGTGCAGGGTCCCAGGGCCTTGGGCCATCCTCTACTACTTTTCCAGGCTACTGGCAGGGAGCCGGAAGGGGAAGTGGAGCAGCTGGGACAAGAATTGGCACCCATTTGTGATCCCAGCGCATTCAAGGCAAGGATTTAGCTATTGAGCCATTGTGTCAAACGCAGAACTGAATTTGATGACAGGATTCAGAAGGGCTGAATGCTGATGGAAAGGGTTGACTGGACAGGCATGAGGAAGACTTAGTGACATTTAAACTGTTTTACAGCCTCACTGAGGTGGAGGTTTTAGTGCATGTACACTTTCATCGAGCTTTATGAAACTGACTACATAGAATCTAAGCATATTTAAATAATGCAGCAAATTAAAAATTAAATCAAAACTTTAAAAAATGAGTTAAAATAGTCACTTTGTGCAAGAGCACACAGTTCCTGTGTGCTGTATTCTGTCCCTTCCACTCTGTTTTACAGAGATTTTAATGCCTGTTTCCCTCCCAGTTCAGGGGCAGAAGGAGCAATGAATGGTCTCTCGATAACTATTTTCACTGAAGAGCTAATGTTAACTTAAAATATGGATGGGGATTTGTGGTTCCCTTACACTTTTCCATCATTTCTATGATAATTTTATTTTTCTCAGGTCTTCGATGGTGAGAAATGGTTCTTCCAAGGGTAAACAATTAGTGTATACGTTTCAGCACATTCACCAGACCTCATCATCGTGTTATTATCCTTAAACTTGATCATTTCTGAAAATTTTGAACCAGTGGATCTCTCGTTACTTTCCAATGACATTTAATAGTTAGACTTAAAAATACAGAAGAAAGCATTGTAAGTTTTACCCAAAATGATTATGACCATCATTTGAATAAAATACAGATTTTGCAAGCTGTAAAGCATATCATTACTACATAGTGGCCTAAGTAAGGTTTGGTTCACAAACTACAGAGCTCTAACCAAGCCATTAAATCTATCTAAAAGCTCCTCATTTGAGAAGCAATAAAATTTTTAATCATTTTATTATTAAAAGAGTGTTTAATATGTAGCTAATTAAATGCCAAAGGCAGGTTATCTGAGTTTAACCTTCAAAAAGAAAATGATGTATCAAAGTCTGCCTCTGGCATCATGGGATAGAAATGTCATTGTCATAACCATCGCGTGACAACTAGCTGGTGGCCTTTTCTGGAGCTATAGTTAAATTACCTGATTAAATTAATAGCCATTTAGATGTTTTAGGAACTGTACAGACCTATACTAAATGAAAATTAGGTCCATTACATTTTCTGAGTAGGCTAGATAGACCCTAAAATAAAACACGTATGCCATTGCCCACATTACTTAGATTAAGCAATTAAAAGCTCTTTCTAGAGAGCGTCTAATTCCTCATACAGATAACTGGATTTACTCTTAAGGACCAGAAGTAAGTTTTTTTTCTCTGTGCATTTTTTTCCATTCCTCTGACAAATTCTTAGTGTGTTTGTTTTGAGATGCTCATCAATTAGATACATCTCTGAATATGTTGCTGGAGATAATGAATAAAGAGTCTAGGTAAGTAAGACAGTGAATCAGAGAGTAGAAAATTATCCAGACTAGGAATTCAGCAACTACTATGGAAATATTCTAGGAATCAATTTTCAAACTCTTTTTCAGTCTCAAATATTTGGAAAAACTACAAAAAGAACTCACACATCTTCCTTTGCCAAGTCAATTCTTTTCTATAAAAGTTAGACCATTAAGTCAGAAAAATAGCTGACCAATGTAAATGATACAATTTTAAGGATGTTTAAAACAAATGTCTGTGGAAACTGTGCATTGAATACAAACTTGAGAGACTGCTAACTCTCAAGTACCTAGAATAGTGTCTAGCACGTGGCAGGAGTCAATAAATATTTGGGGATGAAATTGCCCTTAACTTTTTTTTTTTAAGATTTTCTTTATTTCAAAAGCAGAGTTCCAGAGAGAGTGAAAGAGAAAGAGAGACCTTCCATCTACTGATTCATTGCCTAAGTGGCCACAAAGCCTGGAACTAGACTAGTCCCAAGCCAGGAACCAGAAGCTTCTTCCAGGTCTTCCACATGGGTGCAGAGGTCCATTGTCTTCAGGAATATTCCTCTGCTTTCCAAGGCCATAAGCAGGGAGCTACCAGAAATGGAGCAACCAGGACTCCAACCAGTACTCATATAGGATGCTGGTACTAGAGGCAGAAGCTCAGCCAGCTTATTACACCACGACACCAATCCTTAAAATTGTCTTTCACAACCTCTTAACAGGAGGTCATATACACAAACTAGGTGGGGGGGACCCTAAGGTGGAGCAGGCGGACAGGAGGAGGCTTGTATCCCAACCCTGGGGACTCTCAGATCTTTACCAAGGACTATCACTATGGGCACCAAAGACTACATCACAACTGCCAAGGAGACCACGGGGAACTGGAATGCCTTCGGAGGCCAAGAACTCTGAGGTCATCCACCCCCATTTGGATCTACCACATGGGATAGAAGAAACCCAAACCCTTCCTTGCAGGATCCAAGGTCATCAGAACAGCCAGGAGCCCTGACCAGTCCACAGAAACAGAAGAACAGTAAGCTTCCTTTAGGACTAGGGAGAGGAGCTTTCTCTGGTCCTCACTTAGTTCCAACATTGGATCCCCACCCTCTCTTGCAATGACCATCAGGGTCGCTCTGGAGCCTCCCACCTCAAAACACGCATACACACACACACACACACACACACACACACACACACACACACACACACACACACAAATTGGAATAGATAGAGAACAACAAGAAAAGCTTGGAACCAGACAGGAAACGGTCAGCGTGGATTCACACATGCCTTACTAGGTAGGACACAAAGATTAGTTACTCCTCACTAAGCTATTGAAGAGTTCTCTGCACACCCCTCCTAAAACTGTTCTGCACTTCAACTGTTGACATATACCCTGTTAGAGTTATAAGCCTGTTTAGACTATTCCAAAATCTGCCAAGTTCAGCAAAATTAAGCTTCAACACTATAAACTGCTGAATGCTACAATGAAAATAGTCACAAGACAGCTGAATAGTACCCTATAGCCATTTTAAGGTGTATAGCAGCCAGTTCTGTGTATAAATTAAAATTGAAATGTCAATGAAGTAGTCACAGGATGTGGTTAAGAACTTGCATTTTTTAACATATTGGTTACTCAATACCATATCAATTAATTCCATAATGTTGTAAATTGATGTTGATGTTATGTTGTGGCTTTAAATTGATTGGGATGATATTCTGCCAACTCTGCTTTCATTCCAGAGATGGTCTCCCCACGAAACCATTGAATTTATCTGGACAATAAGATGCTGGACTCTATGCTTGCCAAGACAGAATCTTGACTGAATTTGAACTGTGATACTGCAACGAGGTGGAGGAATCCACCATGGAGAGAGGGTTTGGTGAAGGGGTGGGGGAATCCCAGAGCCTATGGGACAGAGTCACATAATGCAATGTAATCAATAAAAAATAAAATTAAAAAAATTTAAAAATAAAATTGCCTTTCACTTTAACATTCTACTTGAAACTTTGATCAGTTTTAAATAATATTGATGATTTAATTGTAATTTTAAATTTAATTTTGGCAGCACGTTATTAAATATTTCTCACATCATTTTTAGTACAATGTTACTTGGTACTCAACTATTTAGTAAGTTAAATACATTGGGAAAGTAACTTTCTTTCTTTAAAATTAGCTTTCACTTTGTTTCATTTCACTTAATTTCATATACTCCAAAGACACAATGCTGCATGCTATTCATGAGCTTGAAGAGGCTCAAAATAGATGTAAACTTCTAATGATCTTTATGCTCAGAATCTTCTCTGTTGCTATAAAAGTTAGATTCGTAAGACCTGGCGCTATTTCACTTGTGACATGTTTGTGATTTTCTTAATGGTAACAGAACCAAATAGTATTGGTAAGAATAAATAAATAGGTCCCATCGTGATGGCTCAATGGCTAAATCTTCCTCTTACATGTGCCAGGATCCCATGCGGGTGCCGGTTAGTGTCCTGGCAACTCCATTCCATTCTAGCTCCCTGCTTGTGGCATGGGAAAGCAGTAGAGGATGGATCAAGGCCTTGGGACCCTGCACCTGCACAGGAGATGTGGAGGAGTTCCTGGCTCCTGACTTCAGGTCAGCTCAGCTCTGGCTATTTTGGCCACTTTGGGAGTGAACCAAAGCAGCAGACAAAAGATCTTTGTCTCTCCTTCTTTCTGCAAATCTACCTATCCAATAAAAATAAATAATTTTTTAAGAAGAATCAACTCTGAGATCACCTCAGATTATGTTTCTTTGGGAATCCCCCCAACTGAACTGCTTGATTCATAACTCCAACCATGGAGGAAATTGCAGCTTCTATGGTCTGACCGTGGAATACATGTGTTAGACCTGTGCCTCCTCAGTGGCTCAGATGGAGCAGTGGACAGCATATTCAGATGCCCATGGAGGATTTGACAGTACACTGGAGCCTGCAGAGGACACCTGGTACCAAAACTGAGGATGGAACAAATCGATCAGCTACTCTAGCCAAGAGTTGACAGTGAATACCTGGGCAAATGGAGACTCTAAGGTGGATTATGTAAGCTGGTGGAGTCTAGAAAAAGTTCATAGTGGTTGTAGTGGCAAGAATGGCAGCAATACAGAACTGTTGGACTATCAAAATCACTTGAGCAGGACTCTCAGAGCATGCCCCACATCAGGGACCCTGAGATGGATGAGAGGCTGGGTGTGGCTTCTCCCCTTATCTCATCCTCTCCCCAGATATAGAAAAGAAAAAAGAGAATGTCAAAACAATGGTCTACCCCACTTTCCTAAAGTCCTTCACTCTCCACACCTTAATCAAATATGTAAAAAGTATCAAAAATAAAATGTATACTATAAAAAAATCAATCAACAAGACATTCTTTGAGAATCAACAATACTTTCATGTAGGTAGATTGTCAGGCTTTATTCATTGAACCAACATTTATGTATGTCTCATCATTCTGCTAGACTGAAAAAGCACAGATTAAATAACCAATGTTTAAGTCAAATTGACATGACAAATAATCAAATTGACATGACGGAGCAATCATAAAAATGTAAATGAACAATATTAAAAATGTACAGGTGCAAGAACTATAGATAAGCAAATGGACGAACAGCCTAGCAGATGGTTGGGACAAGTTTGGAAGAGTTGTAAGACAGATGTTGCTCCAAATGGTTACATGACAAAGAAGGAAACTTACATGGGAGACTGTCAAAACTAAAACATCCTTGCAAAGTTAGTGTATTAGAAACTAAAGTAAACTTAGCTTACTGTCTCAGAAATGACAGAATTTTATTGAATAGACAGAGCTAAAATAGCTGTTTTGGTACTTTTCAATAAAAAGTTCATGTATCCCAACTCCTATGTGGTTGTTCCAAGTTATATGAAAAACATTGCTACAAACCAATATCATTAAAACAAAAACTCTGTAACTGAAGATGGAGGAATGCAGTATCTGAAGGAAAGCACAGAATTAGAAATGTGAGGCTCAAAATAGTCTATGAATGTTAGCATGAATTGTATGGATACTGTGCAACGTTTCATTGATTCCAAGCCCTGCCTATCCAAGAAAGAAAAATTCCCAGGGTTTCTAAGCATCAGGAGTAAGGAACCTTTCACCTGCAAACAATCCTTTGGATAGCTATAACATCAATCATGGGACACACAACTTAAAATTCACCCTGATATGGATTTACTGAATTTCAAATCCCACCTGCAAATGCTCTGGCAAGACCAGACCCAGTGGGCTTTGTATAACCTGTGGAATGAACATTACTCACCCCCAGTATTTGCTCTATTCAATACTTGGTTACAGGGCTTAGATTGTCCACCATTGACTGTCCAGAAGCATGTCGGGCCTCTACAGACCACACACACCTAGTAATACAATGTCTCTCGTTGGGAATACCAGAAGTGTCTCTAGACTTTGTCAAATGTTCCTTAGAAAGGGAGAATCATCCCTCGTTAACAAGCACTAGCATAGGGCCTGAATGATGGCAACTGCCTAATCCTCCACCTGCAAATGCTGGCATCCCATATGAGTGCTGAGTTGTGTCCCAGTTGCTCTTTTTCCTGCCCAGCTCTCTGTTTACCGCCTAGGAAAGCAGTGGAGGATTCCACACGTCCTTGGCACCCTGCACCCACATGAGAGACCCAGAAGAAGCTCCTGGCTCCTAGTAGCTTTAGATCAGCTCAGCTCTGGCCATTCTGACCATTTGGGGAGTGAAACAGCGGATATTTTTATCTTTCTCCTCTCTCTGCAACTTTGTCTTTCCCATAATAAATAAGTACATCTTTTTTTAAAAAGCACTAGCATGTATGACTTTTTTTCTCTGTTGCCCATTTATTCTCAGAATAATTTTATAAGAGAAGAATTATGCCTGTTTTATAAAAAAGGACACTGAAACTCATAAAAGGACTTAAATTTTCACATTTTTTTCTGTTCATTATGCCATATTTTCTCCACATTTAAATTTTTGGACGATGAGATTTCTGAAAGCTTCAACATTAGTTCAAACCCAGAGTAATACAAATCTATAAGCTGCGGTAATAATTACAGTCATTACTAGGGAAATATTGAAACTTTCCTGCTGCGTTTTTTTTTTCCTTGAAGACTATCTTCTGTAATTATTTCATGTTGTACTTTAATTCATCTTGCACATGTTCTGATTACCAACCCACTAGGAAGATTTCTTAATTCACCAAAGGCAATTTTTTTATACTTTAAAAAAAAAGTTGAATTATCTATATACATATGAAACCTCAAAAACGACTGTTGAATAAATAAATGAAAAAGTTAATGATGACTGACATATTCAAAAATTCTGATATAGGGCTCCAGCATATAGTCTAGCAGCTAAAAGTCCTCCCCTTGCACGTGCCGGCATCCCAAATGGTCACTGATTTTAATCCCAGGGGTCCTGCTTCCTATTCAGCTCCCTGCTTGTGGCCTGGGAAAGAAGTTGAGGATGACACACAGCCTTGGTACCCTGCACTTGATAGGAGACCCGGGAGAGGCTTCAAGCTCCTGGCTTTGAATCAGCTTAGCTCTGGCTGTTGTGACCACTTGGGAAGTGAATCAGCGGAGGGAAGATCTTCCTCTCTGTCTCTCCTCCTCTCTGTATATCTGATGTTCCGATAAAAAAAAAAATTTTTTTTAAATAAATAAATCTTTAAAAAAATTCTGATATAAATTTAAACTGTTTCATTGATATCAGTTATAATGACTTATTGCCAAATTGGAAGAGGGTATTGCTAGTATCTGATTCTTCCTTTAAGAACCAAAGGTATCTCCTTTCCAGCTAGCTACTGTTACAAATAAGCAAAAAGTAGGGTGGCGCATGAATGTTGGAAATTAAATAAACTGGAGTGGAAGCTGCCTCCAGGAGTTAAGATGTCTGTCTCCATTACCACATTGACTGTATTCTCATCCCATGTCTCCTGACTCCAGCTTCCTACCAAGACATGAAGTTTGGGTGTGGAAATTTAACAATTTAACAATTTAAAGATATCAAGTCATGACCGTTGCAACAGATGTACTAGTTACAACATTTTTGGTAGGAATATCACAAACAGAAAGTATATATTATTCTCCAGTAAGGGAGAGTTGCAATAACCTTATTCATAGCGTTGATACATTATTCTCACCTCATTTTCCTGTATCAAGACAAGAAGTGTTAACACATTAGTAGTTCCCTGAAGAATCAAATGTATTCCTGTGCCAGTAGACTGGGTTTTCAAAATCTATTTTGTGCCTGGGACCAGTGAGACTGGAACTCAGGACTTCCGATTCAGCATCTCTCCATCACCTTTACCGTTTGCCATATGGCATCTGCCGGACCTGTGAAAATCACCAGAGTAGAGGGCCAGGCCTTTGTGTCTGTATATAAACCAGCTACTCAGATCACTAAGAGTTCTAAACTAGAGTACTTTGAGGTTGCCCATTGGATTCTTTCCAATCTGACTGTGTTGGTCATGTTTTCATTCCTTTGCTGTCTTTAAACAGCTAAAAATAAAAATAGGTGCTGTGTCTGAGATTTGTTTTCTTTTCCCAAGCATTTTCCTTCTAGTTTCTCAGGCAAAATTGGCTGCCACCTGAATGAGACTCTAAAGCTCTGCCGTTTTTTATACCCATCCATTATGTAGAGTCAGTTTCCAACCATTTAAAATTTAGCACATATTTGGTGAAGCTTGACAGGTACATGGAGGGTCAGTGGAGGGAGGTGTAAGGAAGGTAAAAGGGCTAAAAAAAAAACCCAGTCATATAACTTACAGTCCTCACTCCCATAAAAGCAAAGCAAGCAGATAAGATCAAGTGTGCTATCACAAGAATACCGGGCCGCCCTCCAAAAACTGTGGAAGCCTTTCTCATCATCCCCTTACCTGTATCACAGTGACCCTATAGCCCTTTGCAGCACCATAGCTTACTTCCTGTGACAGACCAGACAGACACTATTTTGGGAGGATGGAAGCATATGAGAGGGTTGGAATTGCCTACTTGCCACCAATCATCTGGTCAAC
Organism: Ochotona curzoniae; assembly: GCF_017591425.1. NCBI lineage: Eukaryota > Metazoa > Chordata > Mammalia > Lagomorpha > Ochotonidae > Ochotona > Ochotona curzoniae. The sequence goes on from NW_024466219.1 coordinate 25,162,825, forward strand.
TGCAATGACAGGTTAGAACATCCAGAACTTACAGTTACTTCCTGGTTGTTCTCACAGCCTTCCATTAGTATTGCTAACATGATCTCTGGACTCAAATTCTGATTCTGCCATTTGTGAGCTGGTAGGCTTACTGTCAGCTTCCTTGATTGCAAATGGTCATCGAAATAAAACAAAAAGTTACTGAGAAAAAATGAAAAAAAATGGTATCTATGTAAAATTCATTAAAATGAAATTGATACATGTTAAGCACATACCAATAAATGCCAAACTCTGTGATTATGATCAATATTGCTGCAGTATCACTGCGACATGCCAGTCTAATTTTTCTCTAGATTTACCTATATACTTTTGGCTATTAGTCTTTAGCCATCAAAAACTTTTCTCAATTTCTGTGAGCTAGATCGATCAACTTGGCAAGTCATAACAACTAAAGAAATCATGCCTTGATCACGTCATTCCTATTACCTGAATAACGGAGGAGGCAATTACAAATGTCTTCCGTCAAAGAGAAATTAACAAGATGTTCTACTGCGCATCATACAGCCTGCATTTATTTCTTTCAATTAGTGCTTATCCTTCCCTTGACACAGCTCACTTTGGAATAGCAGAAAAACCACAGAGAGGATAGAAGTACAATGATTAATCTCATGTGCCATTTTGCCATTTGTAACTCACAATACCATGTATAGCAGGTCACAAATAGTGTCTTACAATAAAGAAATCATTCAGATTAGCTTTTGTATCCATGATTTCTTTTGTGAGCGCACAGGAAAAAAAAAAAGAGGGAACAGACAGCTTTCATTCTTTACATTTTTGTTTTGAATCTTTCATGTCAAATGCTATATTCTGTTCAGGAGTTAACGTAAGTATCACTGTATTGAAGGGTGGGAAGGCAGGTGAGGACAGAGGGAATCCTGCATATTTTTTTGCTTGTTTCTTCTCTCATCAACTGGAAATGTGACAGTGTTAGTAGCAAACTTCTATCCAGTGTGTAAAAATTGGGCACTTAGGCATTTTTGAGTGATAATTCAGTAGGATTAAATTACACTCATGTGACAGCTCAACCTCACTAATGAGGTGCATTTCAGTAAACTGTTGACAGAACTGTCTGGAAGGTTCCTTTAATTTACCAACATGTAACAACATGGGAAAAGCATTAGTCAACTAGATGAAGATGAATAAGCAGTGAGGTCTAGGGGTATTTTACATTAATTCCTGACAACCTGAAAGGGTTTTTGTCACCTGCTCTATTTAGCCCAAGGCAGGCACAGAATAGCTGGTACCTGTTAGTGTGATTGACTTACCAAAGCAATGAAAGGAATTATCTTGAAGAGAGCTAGGTGGAAAATGTGTCAGAGAAATTTCTTTTTCTTTCAGTTATCAGTAAGCATGTTCCTTGCAAAGTGGGTGGTGGTTGTAATGAAGTCAAAGCAATGCTTCAGAATCTTTGCAGATGAATACACCAGCACCTTCATTTTTCAAATTCTTTGAGCTTGTGCAGATTTAAAAAGAAATCGTTTATATACACATATATGTATGTATATATGTCTTTCTTTCCAAGGATTGATTAGGACTAATTTAAGGTTATCTCTACTCAACTAGTAACTAATTCCCAGTCCAGAAGAGAAAAAAAAAAAAACTGGAAGGCAGAACAACAAAATGTAGAAGTCAAGAAAATCATTAAGACATCGAATGCTTATTGAAAATCATATCTTGTTAAGATTATACTAGACATTACTGAGGGGGCCATGAAATGGATTGTATGCTTTAAAAAGAATCCTAAACTAGCATTCCTATAACATCTGATAAGCAATATGGCTAAATGGAAAATTCAATTTAGATCTAACTGAATAAGTATGGTATCTCTCTGGGCCACTATGGATACCCAAATAGATCTGGGTGCCAAGATCTCCTTGCTTCAGTAGTAATTTATCATACCAAATTATTCTAAAATTTCAACTTTTAGACGTTTTTTCTAAGAAAACATGCCTGGAAAACAAAAGAGGAGATCAAAGCAAAAAGTAGTATTTTTATACATATGTCACTAGAAACTAATTTAGAGTAACTGAGTATTTTGGAAGAATTAACCCTTGAACATCAAATAGATGGAGAGGCATTGCAGATTTAATTGATACAAATTCTCAGCTAATCCATACATCACATTTCATGTTGATATGGTTATTTTTTTCAGTGAATCTGCATATTGAGGATATACAGTGATTCATTGGGAGTTGACTCAGAGGTAAATGATAAATGGATTAATGAGAAAGGACAGAAACTTCATGGTTTTGGTCTAAACAGTTGTAAGAATATATAATAAAAAAGCTGAAAATATTCTTCCATGATATTTTTGTACAAACATACATACCATCTTAAGTTGTGTCATGGAGTCAAAGAAAAGCCTTTTCAATGGGAAACTGCTGGGAGGCCTGAAAATACTGATAGCATGTTCGTTTAGTAGACTGGAAGCTATTACAAAAGGATCAAGTAAAAAAAAAAAGGATCAAGTAATTTCAGTGATGCTAGGGTGCCTGTCCTACCAGTATACTAAAATTTGAAGGGCTGGTTCCCACATGCTCTGACTGACTGAAATCAATGCTTCTAGTGTCAATAAAAATTGCAATGACAATAATCACTAACACTTATTACATACTCTGTTGTTCACCTTATTTGTTCTTGTGAGGTAAGTAAGGCCAATGTTTGCTAACACTTAGAAGATATATTTGTAAGATACTTTCAGCAATTGCCCACGACAAGCAATCATACACTACTCTGCCTTTGGACCATGCAAGCTCTGGTCAGTGTGGACATTTGGCAAGTAAACCAGCAGATGGGAGATATCTCTTTCTAAGTCTGTCTTTCAAATAAATAAATGATAAATCTTTAAAAACAGAAAATAAAACATTTTTTTAAATACAAGGGATTATTGTTATTGTCATTCTTGTTGCTACTTTTCTTGAAGAGGCCTCTGATTCTATCAGGGAGCCCAGGAGTCAGAAAGGGATGAGGTCATATGTATAAAAGGATTTATTACATCAAGAGGATGAAATGCCAAATATCTGCCTCACTTGGTACCACAATCTTACTGTTGTGCAAATTAACTATAGCAAGGGTATCATTTAACTAGGAGAAAATATTTGTTTAGATACATACTTGAACAAAAGATAAATCATAGTTGTTCCTTTGCCGAAGGAAAAGATGAAGGAATGAAGGAGGATGAGATTAGATCAGAGGTTTAGCATGTGGTCTATGGTATTACTTGTTCTTAAAACAATGAAATGAATGGGAGCCAGTTAAAAGGCTAAGGATAGTATTGAGTCTTTTCATTTAAAAAACAAATGAAAGAAAAAAGAGAAACAAAGGAAATGTGTGTGTGAGAGAGAGAGATGTGAAAGAAAACTAGGAGAGATGAAGAGGAAGTAGAAGCCAGCTCCTCATACCAGCAAAAGTGGGGAGGAGAGCTGGAGAGGTTTGGACTGCCACTGACATGAATTGAAATCTTAGAAGTCTAAGGGGCAGGGACCTTAACCGATTTAAGGGTGACATATTATTTCTCCCAATAGATACTGGGCTGTTAAAAGTTCAAGGCACCCTCTTGTTAGGCGGAGTTTACAGAACACAGTTCCAGGACACTCAGTCCAGTGGATTGATTATCCACAAGCAGCAGGAATATCCCTGGGTGAAGTGCAAATTGCCTTCCCTGGGGCTTGACCCTTCCAAGCCATAATCATAATTGCTGCTGTGTTGCAAGCTGGGCTTATGAACAACTCCAGGGTTATTGCCCTCCCCTCAGTATGGCTACCGGGCAGCAGCAATGGTATCAGTGATGCATCTGATTGTGAAAAATTACTGATTTATCAGCAAGTCAGTGCACAGTAGTAGATATTTTGTAATATCATCAAAGCACAAAACATCACTACTTTCCTTTAAAATAAATGAATAAGTAAATTAAAATAAAATCTACTACTTCCATGTATTGTTGGTAAGAAATCAAATTGGTTCAATTTTAATCAGAAGAGCAGTAAATCAAATATTAAATCTAAAACAATGGGCTACAAAGAGCCTCCTCGAAGTCACTTAGCATTGATAAATTAGTAATGTATTATTAAATTATTCATATCTTTTTTCTTTGGAACTGTAATGATATACTATATACAGCACTGATAATTTACTTAGACTGAGTCCATTCATTTAATTATGCTGCTAAACTTGGTAGGCCAATTGGTCATCATGAGAGTTTCCAGGCAAGCTAATCACAAATATATAGAACATGTCCCTTATTGTCCCCAGCGGCTAAGTGCTAAAATGCTATTTAGTGCTCAGAAGGTTAATGTCCTGCTTATGTAAATTGTCCAATTTAACATTCAGCAGCAGTATCATAAATTCTGGCTCCAGGATTTCATTAAACGTATGTTCAAACTAGTTGACCTTAAAGGTTAACAAGCACAAGTTAAACAGGACAATTATTTAACTCACTTCTTATCAAGAGACTGAAGCGCACTAGCTATTTAATAGCTCTGCATACTTCACAATTAGAATTCTTATAAGGCCTCTGATAAAACTGCAGGTCATGAATTTTCATAAGGATGTCAGATAATAACTATTTATCTGCACTTGTTTTTCTTTCTTATAAACTTAAACTTTGATCTTAACATTCAATTAGAGATGATTCCACAGAGAAGGAATAGGTGACTCAAGGAGCCAGTATTCGCTTTCTTTTAGGTTCACATGAAGATTTAAAACATGGCAAGGCGTTCCCATTAATGGAAATGAATGTGAAAGTCAGAGGCTCCCTCTTAAGTGGGCAGAGCTCAAGTGAGGCATTTGGCCCCATATGGAGTTACAACTTCACTTACTGTTTTTGGAAATTAGACTAAACATTTGACTCTTTTCTTAAAAGACCCCCCAAATACCTATTAACCTACTGGAGTAAATGCCTTCTTTGCATTTATATCACAATTGGTTCTAATATGATGCAAAAGAAAGTTCAATGATTCCTTACAACCCTTTCCTGGGCAGTCTTGTTTTCTCTCCTTCTCCTTGAGCATCATGAAAGGTGAGCAAATTTCTGGGAGGGATCAGCACAGCCGTACTACCTACGGCTCAAGTGATGCCCTGGGTGGTCTCCATGGGACTGCCACTGCTCCCACACATTCTCTTCGCAACAGGATCGAGCAATGGCTTCAGGGTGATACTAAAGTGGTAACCACAAGCTAGCAGTCTCTGCTGTTGATAACCACTGCATACCAGGAAGGGCACTGCAAGCATTATCTTTGCATGCTGTTGGGAAGATAAAACAGCAAATAAGAGCAAACAGAATTTTATTAATAAATCATGAGACAAATTTCTGTTTGGAGCAGAAGTGGAGGGAAATAGGTCATACTTGCTGACAGCTTCACTTATTGGGTACATAGTAAGTAATTTTAAAAATTTAGTAATGTGCATTAAAAATAATTAAATGTAATGATAGAAATGGGTTAGGGAAGGATGGAGAGAGATATTAAATAATACCCATCCCTGACACAGTTCCTTATTCTGCACTCCCTCTTTCCCATGGAGGTTACTTATTGTTAGGAAATGTTTAAAAAAATAATATAAGGAAGAAATATCTTCTAGCATGAAAAAAAAAAAACATGACAGTGTTTTATACCCTTTTGTGTTACTCTTCATCCAAACTTCATCTTTGGAATATTGGCTTCAAATCCTCCCTGAAAGGGACATAAATAAAGTGAAATGGCTAATGGACTAAAAACACTTATGATCAGGTTTTCATAACTAACATTATTGATAGCTTCTCTCACACATGCACCCGCACAACTGCAATATCCATTTCGAAGTAAGATTTAGAGCTCTATTTGCAATAAAAAGGCTAGCTAGCGCATGCAAATAAAGAATGTGAAAGTGAGTCCCAGAGAGGGTAGTCCCCTACAAAGGGAGAAAGGCTTTCTGTTACAACAGAGTGCTTGCGTTGACCGCATGGAACACGTAGAGCACTTCTGCAGAGTTCAGACCTGCCTCAACTTTCCTGTGTGCTCCTGCAGGGTCTTCAGGGGCAGCAAGGTTTTAAGACTTCAGTTTGCAAATGGCCTCAACTTTCCACATAATCGCATTAGTACTTGAATCTGCTAGTATAGATCCCTATAAACGGCCACACATTAACAGCCATGATGAGATTGTTATGCAGCAAGTGTAACACATTCGAATCCAGGAAGCTCACAAGTAGCAAATATTTCAAAACAGATCTGGTGGTTCTTCTATCAGTTTGCTGTTTTCTCACTCTCTAATCTCTGTCTGAGCAAAGGCAATACAAGAGCTTTACCAATGCCTAGAAATTAACTTTGCTTAGAACAAAATCTTACGTCATTATCTATAAGCTATTCCAATTATCATAAGAAGTTGCTAACCAAAAGAAGCAATTGTATCTGACTTTCTATATGGATACAGGCTGAGGAAAGTAATCTTTCCTATTTTAGTTCTGACTTATATTTCCATGATTACATGATAAATATAGACCATTTCATTGCTAAATAATCTGAAGGAACATAAGGTTTGTTAGATTAATATCTAATTCATGCTAGAGTTTCTATTACAGTAGTATCCTCTCAGTTACAATAAGAATATTAAAATACTGAATCTTAATATATTGTGCTCTTTGGAACTATACATTAATATTAGAGTTTGTAACCTCTGTGCTCTAAAGAATAGTGACAGCTTCAAAGTAAAATAGCAACAGGGAAGCCTCTCTCCCTTCTTTAAGAATCTCATGATTTAACAAAGCATGACTGAGAACGATGTTTCAACAAGAAATAGTAATAGACACTTTAAGCCTGATGGCATCAGTATTTCGTTGAAAGTGCTTATTTTTGCTGCCTTTATTTTTTTTTTGTCTGAACATGAGTGTTATTGAGAATAAGAAAAGAACAAAATGACATGAGGGGATCAAGATGGCCATACTTTTCATGAATGGCATAGCCGTTGCTGAGATACGCTGACACCTCACTGCCGGCAGGAGATACAAGCACAGATGTTGTCAAGCACAGCTAGAAGGGCGGGGGGGAGAAGAGTGATGAGACTAAGTATGATACTTGAGTTTGCACTTCCTACCGCACCCACTCCCATCTCCCTAGCAACAGGAAAGGGCCAGTAGTCCAAATCACAACTCCAACCTGTTCAGACTAGTCCCGCTTCAGTCTGTGTCCATTGTCCTACAGATGGTGCCAACGGAAGCTCATGTCATGGCACATCTAGGGCTGTGAACCTTGGCTGACATCGGAAGCAGCTTGTCAGCGGGATGAAGAGGAAAGGTAGAAGACTCCCTGGCCCAAGAGTCCAGTCTGTGTCCTCTAAAACACATTAGCAAATGTGAACTCTTCACCCTTGTAAATGTGATCTTCTTAGAAGCAAGGTCATTTTGCAGATACAATCAAGCTAAGAAGTCACACTGGGATAGAATGGGCCCTAAATCCATAACTGGTGTCCTTACAAGCAGAACAAAAGTCAAGGACACAGGGATACAGAAAGAGTGCTATGGTTTTGTGGAGGCAGAGATTGGGGTGATGCATGCACAGCTAAGGAATACCCAGGGATTGTTGGCAATCAGGAAAAACTAGAAAACAGGTGTGTGAGAGATTCTTCCTCAGTACATCCAGACCAAATCAACTCTACCCATATCTTGATGTAAGACATTTAATCTCCAATACTGTAAAAGCAAAATAAAATGTGTTTATATCTCTTGCAGGTCACTCAGTTTGTGGGACTTTTTATGGTAACTCTACTAAACCTGTACGGATAGGAAGAGGAATTGGCCTACTCCTCTCTTCCTGGTACTACTCGCAGCCCCTGGACTAGATTCTGTTCTGGTATCTTTTATAAACCACCAAACAGACATTTCAGGCTAAATGGCACTTACCAGCACGTATTAGGTTTTCATCACTGTAACTAATAGGCAGAACGTCTTTGGCTCCGGCTTTGGGATGTGAACAGTACAAGATCAGGCAGGTCCGAGTAGTTCTGCCATCTGGTGAGGCTGCAGCATGTGAGAGGAATGACCGTCTGGTGAACCAGGAAGCAGAGAGAAAACAAACCTGCTCTTCCATGTGATCTTATGCTTTGAAACCACTGTGATTCAATCATGTGGCCCCACCTGTCAGCATCCTCATCTAGTACATGCCAATCCAATCACTTCCCAAAAGCAATACATCCAAATACCATATTGAATCATGTTTCCATTCTTTCAACACCATCAACATAATTTGGGATATAAATATCTGCATTGTTGAGGAGCCAAATCTTGTTCAAACCATCACTTCTCCCAAATTTGATACCATTTTCAAATCGGATTTGCCTCTTGGTCAATGACTCCAGAGTGAGATTTGGTTTTCTTTAGTTCCTTTTCAGCTTCTATTAAGTCTTCTCACATATCTAAGTTTTTAAAAATTATATTTATACATTCTAAAATATATATATATATATCTTCCTGTCTTCATTCATGTCTTTCTCAAAAAAATAAAAAAAATTCTGGCTTGGGCTGGGTTTATTTCATCTTCTGAAAGTCTATTTATCAGCTCAGTCACACAGTTACGTTGTTTAAAGCTGTCGGGAAAAGGCAATACGTGTTGGATTACATGCAGAGTTCCCTCCTTTAGTCTTAGGTTTGAACTTTACTTTTCCTTTGGTCAAGGGCAAAAGGTTCCGGCAGCTCATTTTCCACTGTCCAGTCAATATGTCAACGTCAACCACCATGTTTGATGCTTATTAACTCTCAAACTAGTCTTACTAGTAACAAATTTGCTGGCATCCAATGTGGGCACCAGTTCATGTGTCCCGGATGCTCCACCTCCCATGCAGCTCTCTGGTTTTGGTCTGGGAAGGCATCAGAAGATGTCTCAAGTTCTTGGGCCCCTGCACCCATAGGAACTGCTACTCCTGGCTTCTGATTGGCCCAGGTCTGAATGTTGTGGCCATTTGGGGAAGAAACCAGTGGATGGAAGAGCTCTCTCTCTTTTTCTGCTTCTCCTCTCTGTAGCTTTGCCTTTCCAAATTCTTTTTTAAAAAGTGAGTCTTTAAAAAAAAATTTAGAGAAAATGTATTTTTTAGTTCTATTCCCATTAACATTTAAAAATTCCTCCAAATACTTTGTGCATATTTTCTACTTTTCAGCCTCTCCTGATCATGTTTTAACAAGTCAACTACACTTAACAGAAAAAAAACATTATCATGAAACTTTCAATGCTATCAAAACATTCACATGTAATAGGCAAGAAGAAGACATCTCAGTTACTTGTATTTATGATTATGCAAATGAAATATAACTTCAGAAACTTTCTGTGTGGAAGTTTCCTTCTGTTATCAGGCACACTTGTGTAAAAATGAGTTCTTTTTGTCATCTTAGGAGTGAATGAAAAACTTCATCCTGGTCTAGGTTCTGCTAACAAGTTGATGAAAGAAGGTGAACAATAAGTTCCTTTTCTGTTTCTGCATCTCCTTATTATAGTGGGAGATTAACAGCTTAGTAAGGAGATTGTCACTGAGTAGAGGCAGCAATGAAGCTATTCCAAGGACATGGGTTTAGCATTGTCAGACTCACTGTCATGTTGTAAACTTGGACTTGGAAGGCAGGCAGTCATGGCTTATCACTCAGTAAGCTATGGCCTTTGGCAAGAGAGTTTACTCCTATAACCAGCAAATTTGTATTGACCACTGAATATATGCTGGGCACTGGTATTACCACAGTGAAATAAATCAGACAGAGCCCTCACTCAATAAGTTACACGTTACTTAGCTAGTTCTCCAAAGCTCGGCTTTCTCTTCTATTAATCTGAAGCACATTATAACATGTATTTTGTAAGGACAGAAGGAGTTCCGAAAAATGGATGTAGTAAGTCGTGTGAAGGAATTGTAAAGCTGGATAAAACTGGCCATTATTCCCACTGAATGCAATTTCCTTAAGAGCATAAAAAGTTTTATTTACCTTTGTATCCCCTTCATCTTGAATAATGTTTGTCATTTGGGAGGTAATTCATAAATATTTATTGTGTGACCATGAAGAGCAAGCGTAGACCAAATTTGCCACTCCTTTATTCTACCTTCAGTCATGTTAGAATATTTTTTTAAAATATTTATTTATTTTTATTGGAAAGGCAGATATACAGAGAGAAGGAGATACAGAGAGAAAGATATTTGTCCTCTGGTTCACTCAGCTGGAGCTGAGCTGATCAGAAGCCAGGAGCCAGGAGCTTCCTTGGGGTCTCCCACAGGGGTGCAGGGTCCCAAGGCTTTGAGCCATCCTTGACTACTTTCCCAGGCACAAGCAGGGCACTGGATGGGAAGTAGAGCAGCCAGAATAGGAACCGACACCCATATGGGATCCTAGTGCATGCAAGGTAAGGACTCGAGCCACTAGGCTACTGTGCCAGGCCCGCTACAGTACTTTTAACAATGTAATATATGATGTGGAATCATGTCTTGTTCATTTTTGTATTTCTCGCTCTTGCCTGAAATGATCCCAATACACAGAGGTCTATCAGCATTCATCTGGGTGAAGATGCAGTTTCATAGTCACTATTAAAAATAGAAAACCTAAGCACTCACTAGAAGTGTAACAAACTGACTGACTGACATCCCCGTGATTTTCCTTTACAAAAGCATCAATTTGAACAACTATCCACATAAAACAGCTTGATAAATGCGAAGGAAACCAGGTGAGAGGTGACAGTGCCTAGCTAATGAGGAAAGATGAACAGAATGTAGGAAGGATGGGTGAAGACTATTCATATCACCCCTCCACTACCATGAGCAGCAGAGCACAGAGATCCCAGGTTCCTGGGGAAAACAGAGTGAAGGGAGCATAGACTATGCTGTGTATGCTACAACTGTCACACCACAGTAACACCTAGCCATATGCAGACTTCCACGGTCAGTACTTAGGCTGCCACGCGAGGGCTCGGCCTTTGGACTTACTCTGGTACCAGGGAGACAGCTTGGCTCTAGGCTTCAGGTTTGCATAGAGAATCCAATCCCTGGCCTACATCAACAACAGATCCCCACGTGGCAGATGTCCTTCGGTGGCAGACAGTTCTCAGAGGTCCTGGGAATCTGGTACTTCTCAAGGCCATGCTACCTGCGAGAATTTTCCAGAAAAAGTCATTGACAAAAACTGGAATAAGTACCTTTTTTTTTTTTAGTTGTACAAACATCAATGCAGGAGTACAAGGACCAAGAACAATCAGAGATATGATATTACTAAATAGAAAACATAAGGTATCTATGATCGACCTTAAAGAAATGGGCTTTCAGAAATAGCAGCCAACTTCAAGAAGAAATACAGATAAATTCAATGGATGTAGGAAAACTGTAAGTGATCAGAAGGAGGAATTAAATAGAGGGTGAGCTAACAAAATATAAAATCAGAAATTGTGAAGATGAATGACACAATACACAGAAAAATAAAATGAAGTACATCAACGTCAGAATTGATTGGGCAGAGGAAAACGTGAGGAATGTAGCCATGTCCACTGGGACTCCTTCAGAACTCGCAGTGTCCTCCACAGCTATCTTCCACTGACAAACTGCCGACATTAAAATTTCACATCTGTAATCTCAGCGCTGTGCAGGAGCTGAGACAATCTTAGCAAGGCAAGGTTTCCATAGGGAAAGCACAGATTTTTTAAAAATTTAATTGTTTTAATTTTTTTAGTAAGTTTGATACAATTAATTAAATGCAATTCTAAGAGTATAATGATAGTCCCTTTTTCCTTATCATTTTTAAGATATCGTTCATTTATACTGTGGTGAAGGGTAAGTACAAAATTCAACAACAATAACAACAAGAAGCAAGAGGAACCTAGCTTAATGGAATTGTAGGCAAGGATTATAACCAATCATCAAATAGAAAGATAGCTATCCTAAGAAAGAGATTTTTTTAAATTATTGATTTAGTTGAAATGTATAGTGAAAGATAGAAAGAGAGAGAAAAAAAAAGAGCAAGAGAAAGAGAGTGGTCTTCCATCCATTGGGTCACTCTCTAGATGGACACAACTGCCGTAAGTGGACCTTGCCAAAGCCAGCACCGGGAGCTTCTTCCAGGTCTGCCATGTGGGCACAGGGGCTAAAGCACATGGGCTCTCTGCCACTGCTTTCCTACGCACATTATCAGGGAGATGGATTGTGAGTGGAAAAGCCAGAACATGAACATGTGCCTATATGGGCTGCTGGTGCCGAGGTAGTGGCTTTGCCTGTTTCACCGAAGGAGACAGGAACGTTTAAGGTCCGTTTAGATGACAAGGAGGGAAAGCTGTGGGAGGAAGATGTATCCTCAGTGATACAGCACTTTTCACAATTTCAGAGACACAGTAATAGGAGAGAATAACAGGGACAATGTATCACAAATCAGAGGGAAGATGGTAGATTAGTGAAACCAAGAGGAATGCAGCATGTTTGAATTGTGACGCAAGGGGGGAGTGGTCCAAGACGAGATTAAGGGTAGGTGCGAGCTGGGGCTCAGAACTTCCCAACCCCAGCGTCAGCGACATTTGGAGACAAAAACTTTTTTTTTTTAAAAAAAAAGCTTGTTTTTATTTGAAAGGCAGATTTACAGAGAGAATGCGAGACAGAGAGATTGTCTGTCCTCTGGTTCACTCCCCAATGGCCACAAGGGCTGGGCCATTTTGAAGCCAGGAGCCAGGAACTTCATGCCAATGCCAGCGCTGGGCCATTCTTCCAGGTCTGCCATCTAGGTACAGAAGCATAAGGATTTGGGCCATCTTGTAACTTTCCCAGGCACAGTAGCAGGGAGCTGGATTGGAAGTAGAGCAGCCAGAACTTGAACCTGTACCCTTACAGGATTCTGGCACTGCATTCAGAGGCTTAGCTTACTACACCACTACAGCACCAACCCCAGACAATCCTTTCTTGTGACTCACAGAATGTTTCACATATTCCCCAGGCATCAGTAGCTCACCAGAGTGACAACCAGAAGTGTCTTTAGATCCTGGTTCCCTGGTGGCAGATTCCCTGGGATTCAGGAACACTGAGCACTGCAGGGCCGTACAGACCACGAGAGAATTTGGAAAGCATAGTAGATTTCTATGCTCTGACATGCATTTTTAAAAAATTATGATATTCCTGAGTGCAAACAGTGATGCCAATGGGAGTTTGTTGCAGAATTGCACAGGAGAGATGATGAAGGACTGGATTCGGGCAATGGCAGCAACATCGTTAAAAGCCTATGGATTTGAGAGGCGTTAGGCCGCAGGCTGCAAGTTGTTATGCTCATCCTTCCAGCAATTTCCCATCCTCCCTCACTCTGATCTGCATGTCCTTTCCTCTGCCTTTGGCTGTACTCCTTCCTTCTGATTTCAACTGGTTACATCTGGGTTAGACATAGGAGTATCAGGGAATTTATTTGATAACTACACAATGAGGACCATTTCTAACTTAGTAGCACGTGTGAAGGTTAGCCTAGGAGCTGTCCATGATGTTAAGGGCATTACTTGTATTTCTTTTTTGAAGTAAAATTGACATGTTGCCTTGGCTTTTTTTTCCTACAGGAAGCTTATAACAACAGTTCCTACTATTCTGTTTATTAGACAAGGAAAGTTCAGCAAGTAATGCTAAGTGTAAAAAAAAAAAAAAAATGTTGAGCTCTCCACAGTCTAAGCTTCTGCTGAAGTCAACAGAATAGTCATCTGATTTTCTCACAGAAAAGTCAACAATAGTCACAATATATTTATTACCCTATTTAGTGGCTTCAGGACAATCTCATTATGCCCACCTTCCCACAGTACGAAACCTTTTCCATTAGTAAAAGAAGAGACGAAAGGTCACAGCTTCCCTGCAACTTCTATCCACTAATTAGACAGACCTTTTACTAGGGAAGATAATTAGCCATTACTGAATTCCTCTCTATGAAATAAAAAATATACAATCTTATTCTTATTGGTTTTCCTGTGAGACACAGATCACCAATGGATGTTCAAAGAGTAGAAATAATTTTACTAATTTTTTTTTACCAATTTTACAAATTTTACCAATAATTTCTACACCTCAGAATTTAGCCTCAGGGATTCTATTGATATTCCTCACATTAAAAAAAATCGTACTGGCCAGGTAACCATTCAGGGTCAGCTTTTGATTTGAAGCGTTTCTAAGCATCTGGTTTACCATAGTGAACTCTATTTACTGGCAGGCATTCTTGTTATTTTTCAGCACCGGGACTAAAATGAAAACTCTGCCTTCACCAAGGACACTAAAATTTTCCTTAAAACAAACAATGTTCCAGATTCAATGTAACAATACCACTTGCAAAAAGGTATTTGGGAATGCATGCATAGTACCAAAATCAGTATTATCCATCTCCTATTATCCACCAACCTAGAATTTCAGCTGCGCATCTGAATTAGGACATGTTAATGTGGCCTCAAGTCACAGAGAACCACTGTGTTGGAGACACCTTTCCAAAGTGAAGCCAGCTCTAAGATTCTGTCTCCAATATCAACATTCCCTTTCCATTTTCCTTCTGCGGAATGATAAAGTACAAGTGCCAAAGTCTGCTGAACTCAAACCCAAAGGTTACCTACTCTCCTTCCTCCTCCTCCCACCCCTACTTTCCTTCTTAACAGAATTATCCTTCATGTTTCCACTTTTCTGTAAATCCATCCTAAAACACAAAATAAAGCTTCAAAAAATGAGAAAATTAGGTAGACAGTGCACTACAGCTTACTTTGGAGGCATCTATTGTAATCATAACCATTTTCATTTGATGTGATAATGCCTACTTAGGCTTGAACAAACACAAGGTTATCCCTCATTTTTCTTAAGGAAATTTCATCCATCAATAGCACACCAACTCTCCAAGGTAGTGGAGTCCAAGATACCAGAAATTCTACAAAAGCATGTGCTTGCTTTAAATCCGCCATGATTTCAGTACAGACATGAAAATCAACAGGAAAATAAGAATGAATAGTTTATCTTTTGGTAATTCATAACTTAATCTCCTTCTCAACTTGGGGGTTTCCTCACCAGCTTTATTGCATACTGCGATGACTTCATACTCTATATTATTATATGAAATATCTATGTAAATATGTATGTGCATATACATGAATTTTTTCTGTTCTAAAACAACTAATTTATAGGCATTGTATCTTTCTAGTAAAGCTGACCATGGTTATTTTTTCTGATTCAATGGAATAATGTAATAAAATCAACAGATATTAAACACAGAAGAGTTTATAATGTGCAATTCCTTTTATTGGCATTTTTAAAAAAGGCAAAATTCTTGTGTCAGAAGGCAGTGCCAAGTCAAGAATTAACAAGGCAATCTATTAGAGGTATCAAAGAAATGTCAAATGGAAAAGGAAAAAAAAGAGTAGATGAGAACTCCTCTTTTTTCTTTGTCTCTCATCAATAAGTAAGAAAATGCACAAATAAAATAAGATGAAATGGCAGAAGGATTCAACAGTAAAGTGGAAATGTCTGAAAATGAATCAGTGACTCCTATGGCAAGGCAATAGAATGTACTCATTCTGAACAGTGGAGAAAAATCAGACTAGGAATCTCAGGAAACATTTTAAATTCATGCCATCAGAGTTTCAATAGAAAGGAAAAGAGAGAATAAGTTTAAAAAAATAATTCAAGGAGAGTCCAGTGCAATGGCTCAGTTAGTGGTCAAAGTCCTCACTTTGCATGCACTGGGATCTTGTATGGGTGCTGGTTCATGTCCCGGTTGCTCCACTTTCCATCCAGTTCCCTGCGTGTGTCCTGGGAAGGCAGTAGAGGATGGCCTGAAGCCTTGCAACCCTGCACCCATGTGGGAGACCAAGAAGCTCCTGACTCCTGGCTCTTGGCTTCAGATTGGCTCAGCTCCAGCCAGTGTGGACACACTGGGAGTGAACGAGCACACAGAACATCTTTCTTTTTGTCTCTCCTCTCTGTAAATCTGCGTTTCTAATAAAAAGAAAATAAATCTTAAAAAAAAAAAAAACCATTCAAGGAAATGGCTGGAAAGTAGTGAAAATGTAGTGAAAGATGTAAGTATGACATGGGGTCCAGAACAGGCAACAAATTACATTCAGAAAAGTGAACTGGAAAATATCCAGGTTCTGTCTCTAGCCCTGCACCTTAACTCCACTGCCTTCCATGCCAAACCAGTATTCCCTCTATGCCATGATGTACATGAGACTGCTACACAAGGAAGGAGATGCCATGACCGCATGTGGAGTGTGTTCTGCACGGAGACACCACGACACACTCTGAAGACCCCACATGCACTAACTCCTATCTCTGTACTCAGTTATAATGAGAATGGTTAGACGTGGGAGCGTTCCTCCCTGAGCTCCTTCTCAAGCACAGTTCTTTCTCTCTCTGTCATGGCAAGTGTTTCTGCCTGTGACATTCTCTGCACTCACAGGTAAATGCGTGCCCATTTCAAATAAACCCCATCTCTCGTCATTACACTTTATGTATGTGTCTACTAGGAACTTGAAGCAAGAGCCTGCAATAAAATCTGGGAACTGTTCCTCCAACAAATCTAAAGATTCAAGAAGTTGAGCAAAGCCTAATTAGAATAAATTTCTAGAAACCCAGTCCAAGAGTCATTACTGCTAAACTCTGAAAACTGAAGGCAAAGTTTTTTAAAAAATATGTTGGAAGCAGCCAGAGAAAAGCGACTTCTCACCTTGGGGAGACACCAGTTTGAACAACAAGCTAGTGTCTTATCTGAAACTATCAAATCTAAACTGCAGTACACAGCAACCAGACATTCCTGAAATAAACAAGTCATGAGTTTTAAAGAGCATGCCATTCTGATTCACGTGGAGAGGTCCCGTATCGCACTCTTCTCTCCCTGCAGCAGAACCCCGATATTTGCTATTTGCCCATTCGTCACTTAGCAGCCTGTTCAGTCATCCAGTTGTCTTGATGCTAACACAGCACTTGTGTACGCATAACTGTCTGTGACAGTGAAAGAGAACACAATTATATAAACTTTGGCTACAGTACAGCAGTGTAATTTTCTTATCTGGTCATTAATTCTTGCTCATTTCCTATTGTGCTTAGTTTATAAATTATGCTATAATCTAGTTGTGCGTATAGAGGAAAAATAATATGGGGGAGGGTGATTCTAGCCATTGCTCAGGTATCCACTGGGAATATTGCAACAAATTTTCCCTGTAGAAGGAGATACCCATTGTACTGTATCATACTCAAAACACTATGAAGGTATCATCAAAAATCCATGTAAAATGCATACTGCAAAAAGAGAAAAATCCATGCATGGGTTTTAATTTTGCTTGCACAAAACCCAATGTATCTCTTAATTCAATTTTCTTCATGAACTTTTTGAAATCTTCTTATATGTAAACAAGTCAGGCTGATATCCATCCTAACATTCAAGTAGTCTACATGAAGGTAATAATATATCCAGAGAAAATTTTTTATAAAAGAAGAGATTAAGAACATTTTAGAAAGTAACAAATGTAAGCTCACTATTACTTTAAATAGTGTAAATAAACCAAACTTCACAGAGAGATGAGTCAAGTAGATTTAAAAACATGATCCAATCACTTTCAAGCTTCCAGAAAGTTACTTTACATATGGAATAGATGGATTCTTTAAAAAAAGGAAATGCTTTATAAATCTCAGGTAAGATAGAATTCAGAACCAAGAGAAACGCTGGAGAGAAAGTAAGGCATTACATAACGATTAATATCTGACTGTAAGTCTGACCTGCTAACGAAGCCATGAGGGGTTACTCAAAAGAAAGAGCTGTATATTAGAGAGTGCTTTTACTTCAGGAAAGCTGGGTGTGTCTGAAACAATTGACTTGTTTATTCAGAAAGTAGATACTGCACGTCTGAAAAGTAAGCTTGGCTGTTAATTTTAGGTGCTCCTTGTCAGGGTGCATTTCTCTACAAATATGGCCCAACACACATTGGGCCAACTCATCCAACTCTTAGATAAGTTTTCCTTTTAAAAAAAAATTTATTATTTGAAAGGCTTATTTTTACGGAGAGGAGAGGGGGTTCTTCTATCCACTTGTTTACTCTTCAGATGGCTACAATAGCCCAGAGCTGAGCTGATCCAAAGCTGGGAGCCAGGAATTTCTTCCCCACCTCCCACACGGGTGCAGGACCCCAAAGCCCTGAGCCATCTTCCATTGTTTTCCCAGGCCACACCAGGGGTTGGTTGGGCGGTGGAGCAACCAGGACTTAATACAGATGCCAATATGGGATGCCGTCACCACAACTGGCATGCTGAACCACCTGTTAGCCCTAAATCTCCCGTTTCACTTCTCTCTCACCTTTGTAGTCCACCATAATCGCACACACCAGGTTTTCACAGCAGCCTCTCGATGGGTCTGTGCAGCTGCACTCTGTCCTCCACCTTCTCCAGCACAACTGAAGGCATCTTTCAGAAATGAGTTTGAGAAACTGACAGTGTCATATAATGGATAAGACCTGGGGAGTGAATCATTGGACGGAAACTCTTCCTCTCTGTCTCTCCTCCCTGTATACCTGACTTTACAATAAAAATAAATACATCTTTTTTAAAAATGGCATCTCCTAGATCCCTGATTTCTTCTAGAGTTCATGTTTCAGCAACAGCCTGTCCC
This sequence comes from Ochotona curzoniae, assembly GCF_017591425.1. Taxonomy (NCBI): domain Eukaryota; kingdom Metazoa; phylum Chordata; class Mammalia; order Lagomorpha; family Ochotonidae; genus Ochotona; species Ochotona curzoniae. The sequence continues at coordinate 25,181,435 of NW_024466219.1, forward strand.
AGTTTCTTCCTCATTATTGTGTTATACTGTCTTCCCAACATTACCCTCTGCCTTATTTAAAAAAAAAAAAACTTATTTATTATTGTCTTAGTCACACAAGATGTAAGCATCAAGAAACCAATAATTTTGTCTATCCTGTTAAAGATACACAATGCCTACAATGGAACCTGGCACTTACTGAGGACTCATTCAGCATTTGTGAAGGAGTGAATTTGTGAATGACATATCCAGGCATGCTGAATCCTGTGGCCTCACCTTCAGATAAATAAGCAACCATTTGAGATGATGTGTCCGTACATTAGGCTGAAATAAAAAGACTGAACTCACAATTCTTCCTTTAACTGTATTTCTGGTCACATAGGTCAGATCCAACTAACACAATGAATTCAGAGTGCCAGTGCATCACACACAACTAAGATGTCCTTTCTGCCAGCAGAAATGAAAGTCTAAAATCGGGCAGGATCAAGAGAGCCCACTTTTCTCTTTTGTTTTCTCAATCATTCAGAAGTGCTAGGCCAATCTTGTCATTCCTGAAGAATATTGCTTAAGAGACTGTTAACTCCCATAGTGAGGTGAGTTTTTAATGGAAAGGTTTTATGCAAGGTGGAATATGTCTCCTTGATGCATGATAGCGCCTGTCTCACTAATGCAGGCTCTGAGACCAGGAGTCCAAAGGTAATTTGTCCAAATGAAATAAAGCCTATTAGTCTTGCCAGTATTCACCTGCTCTGTTGTTTAACACCAAGCTGATGATGTAATCTGTCCTTTTCCTATGTACAGGGATGTTTCTGAACAAGCCATCAAACACAGTACAAAGAACTCAGACTGGTTAGGAATAACGAGGCTTCTGACTGCGTTTTAATTGTATCGTAAGTAAGAGGAGAGCAAAGATAAGGAGGAAAGATATCTTCTTTTTAAAGACATTCCAAAGGATTCAGCAATGCTTGTCTTCAGAGGAGCCAGTGTCCTGGCACAGCAAGTTGAGCCTGTGATGCTGGGATCCTGTGTTGAATCACTGGTTAGAGATCTAGCTCTGTGTGTGATCCATCTCCCTTCTGGTGTGTCTGGAAAGCAGCAGTGGATGGCGCCAGTGCTTACGTGCTTGCTCCCCACGTGGGATGCCCAGGTGGAGTTCCTGGCTCCTGGCTTCTGGTTGTTACTGTCATTTAGGCAGTGAACCAGTGAATGGGAGATATCTTTTTTTCTCTGTGTCTCTATTTCTCCCTCTCTCTCTGTTTCAAATAAATAAAATAAATCTTTCTGAAAAATTAGATTACTTTAACACTTTCAGGGGCCTGTGTTGTACAACAGGTTAAGCTGTGACTTGTGATGCTGGCATCCCATATCCGAATGCTAGTTCAAGTCCCAGCTGCTCCATTTCTGATTCATCTTCCCTATAACACACCTGGGAAGGCAGAGGATGATGGCTGCGGCCTTTGTCCTTGCCACCGAGTGATAGCCCCTCGCTGGTGGTTTAAGTCTGGCCCAGCCCTGACAACTGTAGCCATTCGAGGGTTGAACCAGCGGAAAGATGTATCTTTTTGTGTCACTCTGGCTCTGAACTTCAAATAAAGAAATGAATCTTTAAAATCTGGGCTGTAAGATTCAGAACAATTTCCAAGCCTTGGTTTCCCCCAAAGGAATATTACCCAGTTTAGTGTGTTGAGGGCCATCCGATAAAGGAGAATTTGTTATCATTTGTATATTCTCCCTATTCTGTCACTACCCTAAAAATGTAGAGTTTGAAATAATACATCTATCCTATTATTATTATTAACTTTAGATTAATATTTTTTAAAGATTTATTTTTATTGGAAAAGCAGATATACAGAGAGGAGAGGAGGAAAGACAGAGAGGAAGATCTTCCGTCCAATGGTTTACTCCCCAAGCAGCCACAACGGCCGGTGCTGTACCAATCCGAAGCCAGGAACCAGGAGCTCTTCCGGGTCTCCCACATGGGTGCAGGGTCCCAGGGCTTTGGGTCATCCTTGATTGCTTTCCCAGGCTAAAAGCAAGGAGTTGGATGGGAAGCGGGGCTGCCAGGATTAGAACCGGAGCCCTTATAGGATCCCAGCCATGTGCAAGGCGAGGACTTTAGCCACTACACTATCACACCGAGCCCTAGATTAATATTTTAAAACATATTTGGAGAAACTTACATATTACCCTTGAATCATAGATTTTGGATAAAGAGTGAAAGATTTTCAAAAACAATGCTACTTAAAAGTTTATTCCATGATAGCAAAGAAAAGCATGCTGAAAATATTTTTAGGTTTATTTAGTCCAATCCCTAACTTTTTTTTAAAGATTTATTTATTTTTTAGTAAAGTCAGGTATACAAAGAGGTGGAGAGACAGAGAGGAAGACCTTCCGTCTGATGATTCACTCCCCAAATGACCACAATGGCCTGAGCTGAGCCAATCCGAAGTCAGGACAGGAACTTCTTTCAGGTCTCCCACACAGGTGCAGGGTCCCAAGGCTTTGAGCCATCCTTGACTGCTTTTCCAGGCCACAAGTAGGGAGTTGGATGGGAAGAAGGGCTGCGGAATTAGAACCAGTGCCCATATGGGATCCTGGTGTGTTCATGGTGAGGGCTTTAGCCACTAGGCCACCACTGGGCCCCAAATCTTCTAACTATTAAGAAAGTGGAGTATATTTATCTTTAGAAATGAAAGCAACTTGACCAAGGTCATCTTGTACCTAGTATGATGACTTCTGCATGCAAGTAATGGGAAATCTGTATTTTCACCACATTGAGTATAAACACAGATCCAATTTTTTTTCACCAATAGGAGGAGCAGATACGGATTGGATACTTTAGTTTGTTGGAGCTGCTGTGGTAAAACACAGCAGCTGGTCATCTTAAACAACAGGAAGTTGTTTGCTCACAGACCAGGAAGCTGGAAGCTCAGCATCGAGGTCCCTGCAGAGTTCTCTCCTGCAGCCTCTCCTGAGACTCTTCACTGTCACATGGTCTTCTGTACGTGCACTTGCTCTTGATGTCTTTTCCTTTTTCATATGGACATGAATCCTTTTGGGTAAGGACCTCACCCTGGTGATCTCATGACTTTATGCCATGGTTTGGACAAGACCTGGCTCCCAAACTCACGCAACATTGAATTTCCTAAGTCATAAATTAACAATTCTAAAAAAGTAGGAATTTGATCCTCGGATTGAGTGAGAGATGCTTAGGTCACTGGCGGAGTGCCCTCAGAAGGTTATTTTCATGACGATGCGGTTGTGAAAGCTAAACTGGGTCTGGCCCCTCTGCTTCCTGGCTCTTCATGTGATGCTTCCATTACTATCCACTGTCCTGTCACCAGAAACTGAATCAATAGACCTGCTGGATCTTAAATCTTTAAAACTGTAAGCCACGTCAAACTTCTTATCTTCATAGAGACCATTTCTTAGACATTGCTTACAGAGAAGGAAAGCTGACGCCTGCATTCACCATCTTTTAAAGGCCTTGTCTCCAAACAGTCACGCTGGGAATCAGTGCTTCATCAAAGGGGTTTTGGAGAATGCATCTCAGTCCCTAACAGTGTGCTGTAGCTCCTTTTGACTCAACAGCTCAGTGATGCTCAAAGGGAACCCAGGTCCTTATACAAAGATGCATTTTCAGTGTTCCCTCAAGCAACAACATGGCTGCAACTGTTCCAAGGTCCATGTTCAGACATGATCTTGTCCAGAGAAGAGAGGTCATCTGTATTGGTACATCTCTTCTTACAGTTGGGAAATGTCCCTCTGGACTCTCCCTCATGTCCTGTTGAAGATACTATTCATTTCTTCTGGGAATATCCTCATTTTCTGTTTCTTTTTTTAAATATATACATAACAAATCCATTTTATTTCTTGATGATATTTACATAGTTGAGAAGGATGCATGCCCATGTGGACCACAGTAAGGGTAGGGAGAGTTGAGGAATGGGGCAAAGTGGATGAGACAACTGCCTCTCTTTTCTTCCTTCTGTATCTGGACAAAGCGGAAGAGAAGCAGAGAGGGTTGCACCCAGCAGCCCAACCACATCAGCATCCAGGGCTAGGAGATGGCCACCTGATATCATCCCAGGCTCCTTGATATGGAGCATGTCCCAAGAGTACTGCGTAAGTGGTTGCAATACCTCTGAGATGCTACTGATTTTGTTACTCTAAATTTGAGGAAATCCTTCTATGTTTCATTTGCTGACATAGTCCACCCTACACTCTCCACTTGCCCAGAAATTTGTTGTCAAAGCTTGACCAGAAGAACAACTTGCCCTGCCCTCCATGATGGTAGACATCCTCTTCAGGCCTCAATGAACTGATTGTCCCACGTGTACATCTGGGTACACCGCTTGCTGCGTAGACTTTAGCCGTGTAAGAAGCCCAGTTTTGACACATGCACTCCATGATCAAAGCACAGATCCTGTGATTTTCCCTGTGGTTGAAATTCTGAGTCCAGGGGTCCAGTTGAGGGAAATCCCCAAGTGAACCTCACCAGATTTTCCCTCAGACCTGACTCCTGTGAGTGCCACCCAGTACAGGGTCTGGCTCAGTTCGTCACCCACATCAGCCTACTTAAATGCTGGTGCTTGCAGTCACACAGCCAATTCTGTCTACAGCCCCATCTCTTTTGCAAACCAATGGATGCTGTGACTCACCCCATTCCTGCCCACCACACACCCAGCCTTTACACACACTAGCAGGACTGCAGCCTAGTCAGAGTGACCCCTAGCAACCCCCACCAGGCCTGCCCCCAACCCTGTTCCTGCACATGCCTAAATGCACAACAAACTGGTGTAGTTAATCCATCATCCCATTTAGTTCTTGCGCACATTCATGGGTACTGTAGCCTAGTTCAGCCCAACCAATCCCACTATCCTGCCCACACTTAAGCTGGTGGGTGCTACTGCCTGTCCAGCCAGGCCCACACCCACTTCGGGTTCAAATGCTCACTGATGAGAGCTGAAGCCCATCAAAAGGATGCCCACAGTTTCCCTATTAGGCATTCCCAGCCATGAATCATGCACTTTCCAGGTGATTCTGTGGTCTTGCCTGACAGGACTTGCCCCCAGTCCTAGCACCTGCTAGCTGATGCTGCGGCAAGGCCTGACCAGCCTGCACTTACTCTGGCTCATACATACACCAGTGTATACAGTTGCTTTGTCCAGCCTGCTTCTCTCTCTAACCTACTGACATACAGGCCAACAGATTTTGTAATTCTGCCCAGCCTGGTGTGCCCCAGTTCCAGTTCTGAGGCTCACCAGCGGGAGCAGTGACCCAGCAAGGGTGTCCTCACAGCCCCCCACCAGGTTCACACCCTCCTCCCCTGGGTCCTATATGTGCTGGTGGGAGCTGCAGCCCAGTCTGGCATGTGTCACCTCACTTTGGAATTCACTAGCAAGTGCTACAGCCTGGCTCGGCCTGGTCTGTACCAGTTCCAGCTCACGCTGGTGGCTGCTGCAGCTTAGTCCAACCTGGACTGCCCGCAGTGCTGGCCCTAATGTGAACTGGCTATTGTTGTAGTCCAAGCAGGCCTATCTTCCACCCTGTCCTGCTTCTCATTTCTGCCAGTGGGTATTATTAACTGGCCCAGCCCAGCCTTCCTCCAGACCTGAGCCACAAGTATTTGGCATGTATTTTAACCTGCGTTGGTCTGGACAGCTGTCAACCTTGGTTCTGGCATTCACTTTGAGGGACTGCATCCTGACAAAGGAATTCTCCAAGACAGAGGTATCAGGTCACCTCCTAGTCACAGATCTCATGCATTCCTGTGGGTTCTTGGCCTAAGCTGACTTGGCCCACCCACTGTCCTGGCAGGTACAGTGGCCTTGCCTGAACAGCTCACACCTATTTCAGCTTTTACCATTGGGTGCTACAGCCCAGTCCTGCCTGACCCATCCCAAAATCGGTTCTTGAATGGTTCAGCAGGTGGCAAGACCTAGGCCAGTCTGTCTACACCCACTCTGGCTCTTGTGAGCACTAGTGGATGCTGGAGCCTAGCCCAGTCTTGCATACCCCAGACCAGTGCACACCCATGCTGAGGGATATTGTAGCCATGTACAGTACAGTTTGCCACCCATACTCAGTCTTTTGCACTCACAAATGGGAGCTGCAAGCCAGCTAGGGAACCCCCTTAGCTCCCCAATAGGCCCACTTCCAGCTACAGATCTTGTGCATGCTGGTGGTTGTTCTAACCCTGTCTGGCACAACCCATTACTCAGCTCAGCCTTTGCCATTAGATGCTACAACTTGGCCTGATCTGGCCTGTCCCCAGTCCCAAGTTTTACTGGTGGGTGCTGCAACCTACCCCTGTCCAGCCTGCTCCTATCACCAGCCTTTATGCAAACCAATAGGTGTGATAGCCTAGCTTAGCCTAGCCCACCATGACCTGCACCCCATCCAGGATCCTGTGCATGCCAGTGTGCTACAGTTTGGCCCAGCCCTGCCAAATCTGCCACCCCCAGAGCCAACTCATGCACCTACCGACAAATAAAGCAGTCCTGTCCAGCCTGACCAGCACCCAACCTGACTCATGCGCTCACCAGTGCGAGTACCAGTCTACTTGGGGGGAGTTCCATAAGTTCCCACACCAGGACCCTATGCCCAGATCTCATGCATGCCAGTGGGTGTTGGTCTCTTACTCAATGTAGTTCATCCTCCAGTCCTGGCCTTTGTGAGTACTCGTGGATATGGTGGTCCATCCCATACCCAGTTCTTGGTACTGCAACCTGGACCAGCCTGCCCGTTCCCAACCTAAGTACCCAAGAGTGTTGTTGTGTTCCATGATCATGCCTAGCTTGGCTCATCACAATTCCCAGCCCTCAAGCAAATTAACTGAAATGGCAGTTCCATAGGCATGAATCCACAAATTCCCCCCATATATCTGCTCTCAGACCCAGTTCTCTTGCATGCTGGTTAGTGTCATGGCCAAGCCCTATGTTGTTGACCCCCTGACCCAGCAATCACTGGTGGATACTGTGGTTGAGCCCTGCCAGTCAAGCCCCCCAGCCATGGCTTTTATATGCGCTGCTAGATGGTAGTTGATACCAACAAGCACAGCTCAGGTCTCCCGTGTGGACAGATGTATTGATTTGGCCCTGAAGGGTACTTTTATTTCCCTTCTTCAAAGCACCCAGTCTCAGCTCCTTCATTTAACTGCAAGTGCAGTCGCCCAGTCAGTGGAAATCTCCCAGAAGTCACTTCGTGAGTCACATTCTCCCCCAGCAACCCTCTCTCCTACACATTCGCCAGACCCCCTTCCTTGAGCAATCCACAGTCCCCCATGCCCACAACACGCAGATCAAGAAGCCCAGTCCTCTGGCAGTGTGTCATGCTTGCGTGGAGCCTTGCCTGCCTGCTCTCGGGCCAACTATGGTGGCACATTGTTATAGTTAACACAAATTTGGCCTAAGGCAGGGCCAGAATGCCCACCAACTATCAGTAGCTTTTCTTCCAGCGGTGTAACACCTGCCTAGGTACATTGCAACCTAGCCAGTTGCCTGCAGCTGGGGATCTCTTCATTTTCATCTGATAAAATAACAATGTGCTTTGTGCTACTGGTTAGATAATCATGATATGCTGATGCCTACAGGCATTATGAAAAAAAACTCCATGAAGTTGAAATATTACTGAAATTTTTCAAAGTTTCATAATCCCTGATTTGAAAGGATCATATTTCTAACCTTCCCATTCCCATCAGTTGCTGTACAAGTTTTCAAATTTTTTAGTCCTCCGGATCTCATTTCAGTAAATGAGGACTTAATGGCTAACAATGAATTATTGCAGTAAAAATAGCATTTAACCTTTATTTTCTGATTGTGAAAGCACTGTAGTTCCTTCAAAGTAAGGTCTAATTTATCAATTTGCATTTTCTAGATAATAATTTTGATATTTTATCTAAGAAATCTTTGTCCAACCTGAGAACATAAGTTTTCCTTTATGCTTCCTACCAAAGTCTTTTTTTTTTTTTTTTTTTACATATCAGAAAAAGGAAGGTCGATTGAATTTTGGCAATAGTTACAGAAAGAGGAGAGGCAAAGAGAAATCTTCCATTCGCTGGTTCGATCCTCAAATGGTCTCAACAACTGGGGTTGTGCCAGGCCGAAGCCAAGAGCCAGAAGCTTCTTCTCGGTCTCACATGTTGAAATGTTGTAGTGCGGTTTTGTCAGAACTTGCTGAAAATCCTCTTTCTCTGCCTCCATGAGAATCAGTGCTCTTGTAGGTTCTGGGGAAAGCAGCAGCGGTGGGCAGTTGTCCTGTCAGAGGCGTCCTGCTGTGAAGGAGGCTGTGGAGGGGAGCTGCAGGTCCGGGATTTGGCAGGTCCCCAGGGAATCACCTGGGCCACAATAATCCAGTCCTGGGACTCCAGCTCCAGGGCAGGAATCTGACGCTGAGAAAGTTCTACCTTAGCCTTCAGGGAAGCACGCTGAGCTCTGTAGGAAGCTCCTTTCTTCTTCCAATGTCACTCTGGTGCCCTCTACTGGCAAACTATGCCGTTTGCCTCATAGGCCGAAGAAAAATATTTATAGAACCCAGATTTATTTTCAGAGAGCAGCAAAAAAGGGTGAATTTGGAGCTAAGAGGCAGCAGGCAGATAAAGAGCACAGGTTTATTTATAAAACGCACCCAAACACGCAGATTATTCCAGTTATTTTTCAACACAAGACGGACATTTTTAAAGTGCAGATTACTTTCCCATTTACGAATCTGAGTGTCAGAAACCCTCATTGCCTACGACTACTTGCATTCTGAGTGCCACACTGAGACTAGATGAGTAGGCAGCGGTTTTCCCTGTCTGAGCAGCCTCTGTGGCATAGTGCTTAGGTTGGAATGGCATTCCCTGGCACCTTTGGAAGCTATTTATTCTGTGCCTCAATTGTTTCATGTATAAAACGGAATAATAACTGTACCTTACTTATTGGCTAATTTTGGAGGATTAAATATATTACAACAGATATCAGTCCCTTTTGCAGGAATTTATTTCTTAAAGCCAGACTTAAATGCTTGGAGCTGGGATTTGCATCTGGCACAAAGCTGAAGGTGTCGCTCAGGATGTCTGCGTCCGAGCCCTTGCTCTAATCTGAATTCCAGCTTCCCACAGACATGCACCTTGCGAGGCCACATGATGGCTCAAGTGCTTTCCTCTAACGTGGGTGACCCGGACTGGGCTCCTGAGGTTGGACTGGTCTAGCCCTGCTGTTGTTGAAATTTGGGAAGTGAGTTGGGAGACAGATCTGTTTCTTTGATTTTAAAGTAAAAGACAAAAACACATCAACAATTTTCACTGCCAATGTGGTAGTAGAGTGGGATAGTTCCCTGCCTGAGGCCCCTGCATCCCATAGGGTCACTGCTTCATGTCTTCTGCTGCTCCACTTCTGACCCAGCTTCCTTCTTATGACCTGGCAAAGCAGCAGAGGGTGGCTCAAGGTCTTCGTCCCCTGCACCTACCTGGGAGATCAGAAAGAAGCTCCTGGCTTTTGCCTTTGTATGGGACCAGAATTGGCCACTGCTGCAATTTAGGGAGTGAACCAGGAGATAGATCTTTCTCTTCACTTACTAAAATCTGTCTTCCAAACTGAAACTAAACTAAACTAAACCTTTTTTAAAAAAAGATGTATTTATTTATTGGAAAGTCAGATATACAGAGAGGAGGAGAGACAGAGAGGAAGATCCTCCGTCCGATGATCCACTCCCCAAGTGAGCGCAACGGCCGATGCTATGCCGATCCAAAGCCAGGATCCTGGAACCTCTTCTGGGTCTCCCACGCGGGTGCAGGGTCCCAATGCTCTGGGCCGTCCTCGACTGCTTTCCCGGGCCACAGGCAGGGAGCTGGATGGGAAGTGGAGCTGCCAGGATTAGAACCGGTGCCCATATGGGATCCCGGCATTTAAGGCAAGGACTTTAGCCGCTAGGCCACACCGCCGGGCCCCAACTAAACTAAATCTTAAAGGCAAAACAAAACAAAAACATTTCAAAAAATCTGGAGACTATTTTATGAAGAGTCTTCGAAAATTTATAGGAATTGTGTATTATGGAGGGAATATGTATGGGTTTCAAAAACTTCTTGCCCCAAAACAAACAGACTTTTTAAAATAAAGATTTATTTTAGATTTTTATTGGGAAGTCACATTTACAGAGAGAAGGACAGAGAAAGATCTTCTGTCCTCTGGTTCACTCTCAAAGTGGCTGCAATGGAGCTGAGCTGATCTGAAGTCAGGAGCCACGAGCTTCTTCCAGGTCTCCCATGTGGGTGCAGGGTCCCAAGGCTTTGGGCCATCTTCGATTGCTTTCTCAGGCCACAGACAGAAATATGCAATGGGAGTGGAGCAGTTGGGATTCGAACTGGCACCCATATGGGATCCTGGTGGCTGCAAGGTGAGAACTTCAGCCATGAGGCTACCATGCTGGGCCCCAAACTTGTCTTTTAATTCTATTTCCAACAGCTTTCTGTACTATCATCATTTGTTAGAGAACAAAAATCTGTGTGACAAATCAATCACCCCCAATTTTTCAAATTTCAGTAAACATATATAATTGCCCTATATGAAAAAAATACTATACTGAAATGTAGAACTACAGTAACATCAGTTTTGGGGAGAGGGTGTTTGGCCTCTGGGTTAGGATGTCCATAGTCCTGTGGGAGCACTTCCATTTGAACAAGTTGCAGCTCCTCATTCCAGCTCCCTACTCATTCAGGGCACAGGAAGCTGTTGTGATTGCACAAGCCATTGTGTTCTTGTCACCCATGCGGGGTTGTGGACTCCTGACTTCTTCCTCTGGTTTTTACAGTCTTGGCAGACAGGAGATCTCTCTCTCTTACACCTGCCAACACCTGCTTCTTTTGCTTGATAGTCATCAAATAATACCAGGACACAGATGCAGGGTGAAGGGGCTCATATACAGGAACACCTCTTCCGGGACGGCTGGCAATCGTCTTGCTCTCTCACGTGGCATCTTTCTCTACAACTCTCTTCAGCGCTTTCTCGGATTTGGTTGGAACTTACCGTGCAAGAGCTCAGTGGGAAATGTCAGTGGGAAACACACTCAGGAAAAGGGGGGCTTCTGGGCTCTAGCACCGTCCTAAGGGGCACTTCTACGGAGCATCCCTTTTGTCAGCCAAGACTGCACTTTGCAAAAGTTCGCGCTGGAATCTTTCACACTCTGTGTATGGGATATTACTTCCCCTGCAGTTTTCTTTTTCTAATGTATTGAGCTTTCAGAATGCAAATATAAAATATGTCGTATAAACATCAGCTGTGATTTGTTAAAATAAGGGTTTCGTTTTTTATGTGCTGTGTGATGGAAACCAAGGATCTGTACAGGTAAATAACTAAACTTAGGGAAAAGCTTTAGAGCATGCTTCGGCTCTACAGCATCGTGTAAAGGCTGTACCCCGCTAATGCATTATTAGCCTCATCAGTAGTTGCATTCTGCCATTCATTTACTGCCCTCTGAATTTGTGTTTTGAGTACTAAATACAGGCCACGTCCCGCTGACGGCCTTGCAGGCAAAATGGTGAATGAGAAATGGCCCCACGTTTCAGAAGCCAACTTTTTAGTGAGAAAAATGGGGAGACTACAGCTCCAAGAAGGGGAGAAGAGGATTACTGTGTTTTGATCAGCACGCACTGTGGACACGTGTTACAGCATCGCACGCTGGCCCCAAATACGTACACATATTGTTAGCAAGATTAAACACAGGACTGCCGGCTCCAGGGAACACGGGGCTGGCAGCAGGTGACCCGTGGAGCCTGGAAGACGGCCCTCGAGGGACAAAGGGCGCCTCGAGGGAAGGGCGAAGGGAGTCCACCCGGGTGGAGAAGGATTCAAAGGGCGGCTAGCGTCCCTTAGGGCTCGCGGCTTGAAGCGGAGAGGATCTGATCAAGTTTCCCGCGTTGGAAGTCTGCCGGGCCGGGAGGGAGGCTCATCATCTAACGACCGGGATTTTTTCCGCTTCCTGACTGCGGCGTGTTCAGTGCGTACAAAAGCGGATTTTGCGGGACTGCCCAAACCTTCGCAAAAATACGGCCAAAGCCAGGCAGGCAAGTAAAGCTGCGAAATCGAAGCAGACGGCGCCGAGCAGGTCATCCGAAGAGGGCAGGGCCAGAGCGATCGCCCGAGGGCGTGCGGCCAGAGCTGTGCTCGGGAAGCCACTTCACGTCAAGACGTCAATCTATTCACAGATCCTCCCGAGTCACTTTCTGATCAGGCAGTTCTTCTCAGGCCAGACTGCCCCGCCCCGGAACCACCGTCTCCCGGGCGACGCCCGGAAGTGCCTTGTGTTGCCCCCGGACGCAGCTCTAAGAGCACACTTCCGGTAAGGAAAGATGGCTGCGTCCGTGGAGGACTCACGTGTGAGTGCGGGGAAAAAGCTGAAAAAGTCCCTAAAGAAGAAGAAGAAGGTGAAAATGATAGCCAAAGTCTTGCCGTCGGAGCTGGAAGAGGAGGTCAAAGGTGCTTCCGACAGCGGAGGTACTGGGATAAGGCTGCGCTGGGGCGGGCGGAGGTCGTGGGGTGCGATGGCGTTTGCGGCCAGCTGTCTGGGCTTTGGTGCTGCGGGGTGTTGGGGGACGCCGAGGCTTACGGGGTACCGCGGAGGACTGCTGTAGGATCTCCCAGGGAGCCAGGGGCAGCAGGCCAGATGGGGGGTGAGAGGGAAGGTGTGGGAGACCGCAGCGGCTGCGATGGTGTCGGTGCCAGCCGCTGCTGGGAACTCCGTTTCCTTAAGACGTTTCTGTTCAGTCCCGAGTATTTCCACGGTTTCTTCCTTGGAGTATCCGTGCTGCCTCTCTCCTAAGCGTGATTTTCAAGTTGCAGGCAGCCCCGGCCTGCCCACTGCCTCGCTGCCGCCGCCCCTGTGCATCAGCCCATCCCACAAGGCGCTCCCAGTCTTTTTGTAATGCGTTTGATCATATCCCTGACTGTGAGTGACCCTGGCATCTCAGAAAAATGTCCAGACTCCTTAGCCCGCAGGAAGGTGCTTCAGAGACATGATGGATACTTGGAATTAAAGGAAAATTTTTATTATACTTTGCTGCAAAAAAAAAGAAAAAAGTTTCCTAGGAGAAAACTTACCATCCACAGATAACAGCGTGTTACCTGTTTTTCCTCACTTCCTGCCTGTAATTGAATTATTTTTGGTAAAATTCAGAATTAAGGATGACGAGGATACCCTCACCTGAGTTATTTGTGTGTGCTTTGTTGTTTCAGATGTAATATTTGTAAAGCTAGCGTCGCAGTTTCCTTTCTCGAAGCCACCTTGGTCTCCGAGAATGGTGGCACTGTCCAGGGGGCTCTCCTCCTTTCTTCTCCCCCTTGCCTGTGTCCGTTTCTCCTGTTGCCATGGCCTTAGTTCTTCCCTACATCTGTTTAAACTTACGTTTGCCATATGTATAGCCTATAACAAGAGTGAAGTTCAAAAAGTTGGGGGGATATGTGCGTTGTTTTTCAAAACCAGTATTTTCTAGAGACAGTGTGTCGACGTGCTAGGTCCTGCCCCAGGGGCCTGCGGTGGCCCGAGGAAGGAACTGAATCCCTGTCTCTCTGTGGGTAACTAGGGCTGAAGCGGCACCTGCTGTCCCCTGAGGTTTATGTTAGCACGAAGCTGGAGTTGAGAGTGGGGTGAGCGCCCCTGGCGTTCCACTATGGGATGTTGGGGTTTTAGCTGGGAGGCCGGACTCCTGTGTGGCACTGTCTTTTTTATTTCATTTCCCATGAACTTTTGCCGGTTCCCCTGTTTGTTCCCCTAGGCATTGTTTCTTGAACTACCAATGTGAAAGATCCATTTTGTTTTTAATATTTCTAATCTTACGGGCAGAACCTGTGAGCACGGCAGATGGGTGACCTCTCCTTGTGAGCTGCAGGGTGGGGTCCGACACTGCTTCCTTCTCAGGCCTCACGTCTTGTCATTGCTCAGGTTTTACGTCAGAGTCCTCCTAGTTTGTCTATGTGCTTGTTTCTGAAGTTTGCTCAGTTTGCTTAAAGGGCAGACAAACAGATGTCTCTCATCTGCTGGTTCACTTCCCAAATGCCTGCAACAGCCGAGGGTGGGCCAGTCCGAAAGCTGGAGCCAGGTATCTCATGTGGGTGACTGACAGGGACGCCAGTACCTGGGGAGTCATCTGCTGTGTCCCAGTGCGTGTGCTAGGAGAAAACTGAATGGGGACTGGAGGCAGGACCCAATCCGGGCTGTAGGCTCTTAAGCCAGCAACTTAAGCTATCACAGTGTAACAATCACCCTAAACTCTGATTTTTTGAACGCAGGGTTCCCATCCCTTCGCCTGTTCCCTCTCCACTCTCCCCTCCCCTAGCAGTACCTAGGCTGTTTCTTTGCTATAATGTTCTCTCTTTCTTAACTTTGGCTTAAACAGCGATTCTGTAGTTTCAATGTATATGTCTCCATTTTTAGGCTTTTACTGAAATAGAAATAAATAATAAAGAAGACTTTAATAAATAAGTAATGTAGACCCATTGGTTAAAGATAAGATATTGTTGTACTTGTGTTGTGGCATGGCAGGTAAAGCTGCTGCTTGCAAAGCCAGCGTGACATGGCACTTGTGCTGGCTGCTCCACTGCTGATCCAGCTCCATGCTGATGCGGTAGGAAATGGCCCAAGTTCTTGAACCTCTGCCAGCCGGGTGGGAGCCCCTCATAGCAAGCTGGCTTCAGCTAGGCTCAGCCCTCACTGCTGGGGGAGCGAACTAAAGATGGAGATCTCTCCCTCTCTCTCCGTCTTGCTCCCTGCCTCACTTCTTCTCTCCCTCTCTCCTCCTTCTCTCCTTTCCTGCTTCCCTCCTGTGCACCCTTCCTCCTTTCCTCTCGCCCTTCTTCCTTCTCCTTGTAACTTTCAAGTAAATAGTTTTATCTTAAAAATGAAAGATGGTGCATTTTTCTTTAATTTATTTCATATTTTGTTGTTTGATAATGAGGAATTGGCTGTAATTGCTGTTTTTTCTCTCATGAAATCATTCGTTTCTGAGAAGTAGCTCATAGAAACAACTTTTCTGCTTCAGATGTGTTTCTGTAGCCTTGGTAGATATTCTCAAAAGCTTAGATTATGGTACAAAGAGTGTGAAGTCGGAGGCTCCGTACCCACGGAGAGTCAGGGCAGGCCATCGACATGTTAAAGAGCACTGACTCGTTTTATCAGGAGGAGGGAGAGTCTTATGCTTGGATTTTAACTGGGTTATCTACATTGGTGGGGGAGATAGATTTCATGAAATAGTTGATACATTTTAATACTTTTCAGTTGTGTCATGGTAAAATCCTAGGTGACCATGAATCAGATATCTGGAAGGTAAAATGCTCAGTCTGCCTTTTCTGAGTATCTTGTAAAGGGAAGGATAGTATTACCTGAGTTATCTTGAGTTTACCAAATTGGTCCATTTTTAAAGGTTTTAATATATTATATATTATATATTTGATTCTTCAGTTCACAGACTTAAAAAAAATACAAAAGAAACAGCTTCTTTAGGTAGTAAATCACCTCAAATTAAAGCATAAAAATAACCTTTGATGTCAGGTATTGTGAGGGGCAGATGATAGCCTGTGCTTCTGAATTACCCGAGTTACTCAGATTTACTGAATTGATACACCTTAGAGGTCAGACACAAAGCCAGCTAGACTTTTAGGTTGGTAGTCTTGGGAATAAAAAACTCTTACAGTCAGGAAGTCAAACTCAGGTTACTGAAAGCTTCGGTTATCATCTAGTGCCCTGATCTGATCGACCCCGCCCATGTGAGTGTGCTGTGTGAATCAGAAAGTAGTATGGAGGATGGTAATTTCAGATTTTCTGGCCTATTAAAAAGCCTGCATTTTCCTATCACCTACATGACAAATGGTCAGGACTTCCAAGTCAGGACTTGGAGACTAGCCAGTTTAGAAGGTCCTGGGAGATATCCCTTCATTTTTGATAAACTACAAAGTTAGATTAAAGATATAGTAACTTTGCAGAAAAATGTGCTTTTCATCAGACTGTAGCTTATAGGCTCATTCATCATTTCGGTTACTTAAAATAGCTGAAGAGCATGCCTGAGAAATGAAGTATATCGCAGTCTTCCTTGAGTGGTTTAGCGATTTATGGGACAGACTCAGGAAACAGATGCCTTCCGGGCGCTATCTGCTTTGGCTTGCCCAGATAGCACGTGTAATCACAGCTGACAGTGTTGTCCCCTGGTAGCACTTTCACTTTGTTTTGGCTATTTTTGTGGAAGCCTGGGATGACTTCATTTTTTTTTTTTTTTTAAGTGTAGTGCTTTTTTTTTAAAAGGTTGTAAAGCATCATTTTTTTTTAATATTCTAAATTTAGTAATAATTTCAGAAAGACCATGTGACTTGAGCAGAACACATGATTTATACGTCAATGGGGAATAGTAGTTTTAGGGTTTTTAATAACTAGGAGGCTATGTGCACTTGAGTAAAATCAGAATGGGATAGCACATGGGCCATTCTGGTTAACCTAAGCTTAGACACAAGTTCCATTTTAAAGCAAACTTTGTTAAACAATGATGTAAAAAGTTAATGAGTATCTGCTGTGTTAGTTCAGAGCATGCTGTTCAGGAGTGAACCTGGTTCCAAACCTTGTGTTATCTCAGAAATCCAACAGCCCTGCACTTCACCCCGTTACTGTGATTTGGGGGATGTTTTTAATGGTTCTGATCTTTAGAGACATCAGTGCACATAGAGTTGCTAAGAACAACTCAAAAAAGTGCTGTGATGAGGATTCTAAATACATGTGTGCCAGTTGTTACTATTCTGTAAGGTAAAAACATTGACTATTGGTGAAATGAAATGAAAGTTACCCTGCATATGAGGCTTTTCTGGCATGGGAATTCTCAACTATAACCAAGATGTTTAGGTAAAATTTTTACTGTTGTCATTTCTTTCTTTCCTTCCTCCCTGCCTCTCCTTCCCTTCCCTTCCCTCCCTCCCTCCCTCCCTCCCTCCCTCCCTCCTTCTCCCTTCCCTTCCCTTCCCCCGCCCTCTCCCTTCCCTCCCCTTCCATACCTTTCCTTTTCTTTCATTGTTAGGTTTATTAGATCCCTTTGCTGTGCTTCCCCTAGGTTTGTGCTAACATTTCTCATGTTATCCCATTTGATCATCCTAACAATTCGCTGAGGAAGTAATACAATTTTGACATCTGTCTGCCTTTCTGTGTCTTCTCTTTCTCTTCCCCCTGCTTTCAGCTAATTAAAAAAAACTGTAAGAGCTTAAGGTAAGTGTAGAGGGAAAGAGCAGAGGCAGTTTGGAATCCTACTCGAAGCCATTTAAATGTGGAGCTGTTAAATTGCTTGATGTTAGTTTCGGGGTTAGCTCATCTTTTCCACAAATGAGACTGTTATGAAATGTCTGTTCTGCTTTTATAGCCTCAATTCTTAAACATAGTTATTTTCATACATCCAGAAGGCAGAGTGATAGAGAAATACTTGCATATGCTGATTCACTCCCCACATGTTTTCGATAGCCTGAGCTTGGCTGGGTTCAAGTCAGGAGGCTGGACTCCTGTCTCAGCTGCCCATGTGGGTGCCGGGGGCCAAGAGCTTGAGCCATTGCATTTTCTTCCCAGGATTTGCGTTAGCAGGAAGCAGGGTCCAAAGCAGATATTCTGGATTGGAATCTATTCTATGATACAGAACTTGGACCTCTCAAGCTGTGACTTAGCCTCCTGTGCCACAGCGCCTGCCCTTCGTTCTCAGAGCTTCCAATTTCAGCCAATCTAAACTTCCTTTCCATTCTTATAAGGATTTCGTGTCCTTGAACTTTGTCAAACACTTGGGCTCATTGATTTCTTCTGGTTGTGATGCCTGCTATGACATGATTACATTAATTTTTATTTCCATGCAGTGCCTTAATTCAAATCTTGGATATTTTTGTTTTGGGTTTGGCGATCTTGTCCCTTGAGGAAAGAGTTAATGTGACTTAAGTGGAATCTTTGGCCTTTTTCTTTCTACAGATAGTTAAACTTAACTTGCCTTTTAAGGAAACTTTCCGTCACCTGTGTCAGATACCACCCTTTCCTCGTCACTGGCTGCTTAGCCACAGCGGTCAGGTCTGGATTAAGCTGAAGCCTTCCTTGTCTTCCACTTGCATGGCAGGGACCAGACATGTTAAGCATCATCCTGTGCCTTCCCAGGGGGCTGGATGGGAACTGACACTGATCCCAGGTGGCATTCAAAAAGTGGTTTACTGGCCCCTCACTGCATTTCTTACAGGACAATTAAGAGCTTTATATTGCAGTTGGCTACCTGGTTTGTCTGTTCTACCAAGATCTTTGAGTTCTTCAGAAAAGAACTTAGGTTTAGAGGTTTATTTATTTATTTTTTTTTCCTTTTCTTGCCTGTCATTCATGAGTCCTCAGTACGTATGGAGGAACTTTGGTTCTCCTTAAAACTGTGTCCTGCTTCTAAAGAAAAGGGCCTGCTCTCCTGTCTGCAGCTCACAGTATCTGGCTGAGGAACAAGTAACAGGTTTAAAAGGGGTCAGGAGGCTTAGCGGAACGGCAGCAGGAGATGAGAAATGCCTTCCGTCTGTACCTAAGAGGTTTATCCCTGCTTTGTCCACTGTAGCAGCTTCTAGCCACACGTGGCCAAGCTACATGAGGCTGCTTAAGGTGGTTAAAATAAAAAATTCTCTTCCTCAACTGTACTCACCACATCTGAAGCCCTCAGTAGGCTCCTGTGGCCTGTGCCTATTATTTAGGGCGTTGCTGTGATTGGAAATTTTAGTCTTTGGTTCTGGTAGCCATGCTTTGGAGTCCTTTTTTAATTTCAAGATTTTTGAAATGGAATGCAAAATTCATATTAAATATAACACAGATGACTTCAAAGGTATTTTGCACATGTCTGATCATTTTCTTCTCTGCCCTAAAGCACTGGATCTGTCTGCTCGACTTGCTGTGTGGACGATCAGTTAGTCAGCAGTTGAGATGCTTCTTGGAACTCTGGTATCCGGTACCGTGATGCCCCCATTTGAACCCTAAGTTCAGGTTCCATTCCAGTTTTCTGTTCATGTGGACTCTGGGAGGAAGCACAAGATGACCCAAGTTGCTGACTGGGCCTGTGCCCACCCATGTGGAAGACCCAGATTGAGCTGTGGGCTGTTGGCTCTGGATTGGACCAGGCCCAGCTGCTGTGGACATTGAGGATGGGTGGAAGATAATCTTCCCCGCCTTCCCCATTTCCTTCTCTCTCTCAGAAAAGGATTGGTGAATGAAAAATTTAACAAATCTCATCTTAATAGAATGCAGTAATTTCTGATTGGTTAGTGGTATTTTTTTTTTGGTATCTTAGAAAAAAATTGTGTTTTTCAGCATGCCAAGAGACCTCTTATTATATTTTAAATTTATTTATAGACCTCTTATCAAATTTCAAATTTGTTCATATAGCAATGTCAGTGTTTCCATTGGTGGTGTGTACCTGACCCGAAACCTCTTAGGTAGAATACCTTAAAAATAATAAAATAAAAACCATAGCTTTAACAAGTTATTCTGGATCTATTATTATTATCGGTAGGATCAGCACAGAATGTAGAGCAAATGGTGTTAGAAACACTTGTTGATTTTAATGTGCATGTCCATGGTATGCATGTTGTAGTAGTGAAGCTGGGTGAGAAATATTTCAGAGGAAAGTCGCTGGAGTTTTGAAGTGGAGCATTGGAGTGTCTTAGATGATCATAAGGCTTTTTGACTGCCTTTACTGTGCAATTGAAAAATGTGAAATTGGGATTTATGGCAGTTTGTGTGTGCATATATCAGGACAGAACACTAGATGGCAGTGTTGCAGTTTTGACATTGTACCAAGGATTGATATTTTTTCTTTTTTAAAGATTTATTTATTTTTATTACGGAGTCAGATAGACAGAGAGGAAGATCTTCCATCTGATGATTCACTTCCCAAGTGAGCGCAATGGCCAGTGTTGCGCCGATCTGGAGCCAGGAGCCAGGAACTTCTCCCACACGGGTGCAGGGTCCCAAGGCTTTGGGCCATCCTCGACTGCTTTCCGGAGCCACAAGCAGGGAGGTGGATGGGAAGTGGAGCTGCCGGGATTAGAACCGGAAGACCCAGAGCTTCTCAGAAAATGTATTTTCAGGCAAAGCTGTTAACTACACCGGTGTTTCTTCCAATCTTCTGACCCTAGCCATTTAAACCTTACGATGATTTAAACTGCTGATAACCTATGTAGGTCATTTTGGTGATTCTGTGTGATAAAATTCAAGAATTGATTTGTAAATGTTCATCTTCAACTCAGAACTTTGTCTTGGGCCCATCATTAGGAACCTCCCACAAAAAAATGCCTAATTTTATGTTACAGTAAAGTTTGCAAATATGAGGCTGATTTTTAAATTGTTTTTCTGCACGTAAATTCAAATCTTTAAATAGCTGAACCAAATTCTTTAAAAAGAATTAGTTTTGTAGCGTTGTATAGGTTTCTTAATAAATAAAGTTTTATATTGTCAGTGTCACATTGTCTTCATTAGTTTCTTCTGGCCACTTTACTGACACAAGTCAGGTCCATGTAGGTGAGTGGCAGTCTGTTTTGGTTCTGTGAGAGCAGCAATCGTCGCCTTTAACACCAGGCACGTAGCATATGCTCTTAGGTTTGTTCCTGACGGCTCATCTGGGTCTTTGGTGTCTGACGGCAGCGACATAGATGGTCCTGCTCTTTCTCCTCCATTAACACGGCAACAGTGCAACTCAGCAAGTGTCCTCTGCCCAGAAGGGCTGGAGCTTCACAGAGAGTGCCAGGGGTATGGTGCTGGCATGGCAGCCTCTGTCCAGCATGTTGAAAGTTTTGTCTTTGTTTTTTAATTCCTTTCAGGTTCTGTAGGAAGCTGCGGATCTGAAAAGGATCACTTTTCTGATGATGAAGCTATGGATGCTGACAATGAGGACGATGCTGAACCCTGTGACAAAGAAAATGAAAACACAGAGTCAGGTGTTGGGACTAATATGGGCTGGGCAGATGCTATGGCTAAAATCCTTAATAAGCAAATTCCTAAAAGTAAACCCACCATTCTCGTCAAAAATAAAAAGCTGGAGAAGGAAAAAGAAAAGTTAAAGCAAGAAAGACTTGAGAGAAGAAAACAGGTATATCCTAGCAGCTGTCTTATGCACAGGATTGTCTGTCTGTTCTTACCTGTACCAGGTCGTTCATTGCATGCTTGTCCAGGTGGCGTGTCAGTGTTCTAATTTCTTTTTCATATAGGGCTAGATAACCAACATTATGTTTAGAAACTTAGTCTAAGTTTCTTTAATCATCTAAGCAAAGCAAGATAACATAAACCACAAGAAAAGTTACTCATTAATGCTAGATATTACAGGTTTCCAGTGTATTTGCTACTTATTTTTTACTGCAAAAAGAAGAGTACTTCTCAAAGTAGAAGCTATTTTAGTATTTAGCATACTTATTTTTCCTTGAGAGTTACAGGTAATTAAGAGCTATTTTAAACTTGAACTGTTTTGTTTTTGTTTCTTTGCTTTGTTTTGTTTTGTTTTCGTTTCTGGCATAGAGTGATAGTAAATTTTATGACTGTTAAAATGAATTATCTGGGGACATTTTGTAGTGCTAGGAGAACTTTGATTTTACTATTTTATTTATAAAAAGTGAAAGCAGAAAAGCAAGAGAGAAAAGAAGACACTATTTCCACAAATTTTTTTTTTAAGATGTATTTGTTTTTATTGGAAAATCAGATATACAGAGAGGAGCAGCTTGCACCTGCTGACTCACTCCCCGATTGGTCGCAATGGCTGGAGCTGAGCTGATTGGAAGCCAGGAACTTCTTCCTGGTCTCCCATGTGGGTGCAGGGTCCCAGGGCTTTGGGCCATCCTTGATTGCTTTCCCAGGCTAAAAGCAGGGAGCTGGATGGGAAGCAGGGCTGCTGGAATTAGAACTAGCACCCATTTAGGATTCTGGTGCATGCAAAGTGAGGACTTAGCTGCTAGGCTGTTGCACCAGGCCCTCCACTAGTCTTTATTACTGCTTTGAATCTTTGGATTCTTGCTAGCTTCCTGTTAACTGGCTCACTCATATTAGTATATATTTTAAGAATTTTTAAAGATTTATTAATTTGAAAGACATAGAGTGAAGGCGAGAGAGGGAGAGAGAATTGGTCTTCCATCTTCTAGTTCACTCCCCATTGGCCACAATGGCTGGCACTGAGCTGGGCTAGAGCCAGGAGTCCAGAGCCTCATTTAGGTCTCCCATGTGAGACGGGGATCCAGGGACTGGCCATCTACCGCTGCTTTTCTCGGTACATTGGCAGGGAACTGGATCAGAAGTGGAGCAGCTGGGGCTGAACCCAGTGCTTGTGTTGTCTGCCTGCAAGCAGTGGTTTTAACTTGTTATGCCGTGTCACCCACCCCATGTTTTCAGTATATGCAGTGCTCGGTGGAAGGTTAGTCTCAGAAGGAGACCTGAGTAGCCTGGTGATTGCAACCGGGACAGTCATCACAGACAATTTTGAATGAGATTACGTTGTCAATGGATTTTTTTCTGTTTCTCAGTTCCCCTTCTATTTTTTGCATGAAAAGTGAAAATCAGTTTGTGTGAGCTTGTGACTGACAAGGCATATATGGCAAGGGTATTGATCACGTGTGCTTACAGAGGAGAAATGAGTTTAAGTGATTTCTGAACAATAAATAGTTAGAAAAATATCTGGATAAGAGGATATTTTAAAAACTGGTACACGTTTCTTCATTCTTTCATGCCGAAGAAGACGTCAGATTCTGAAAGTAAGGAGAAGCAGTAGTTAGCCCTGTAGTTACTGAAGAGGTTGGATGGCATCTTGCTCGGCTCCTCTGAGATGATTGGTGACGGCAGTTCATCTCACACAGCCGCGGCCTGCAGGCTGGATGTGCTGGCAGCTCTCCAGGCCCCCGCCGGCTGAGACCCTGGCAGAAACTCACTCTGTGCCTCTCGGATGACGTGCCGCGCGCTAACCACAGCCTCCGAGCTGAACCCCGAAAAGGCAGGACAGACTGAACCAGAATGATTTATTGCCTTTGTCCTCTCTCAGAGTATCATATCAAAGTGTGCTGCATTTTCCAAAGTGTCTAATATTCTTTCACCTAACAATATTTATTATAACACAGCTTGATAAGAAGCGGGAGTGGGAGATGCTGTGCAGAGTAAAGCCAGATGTTGTCAAAGACAAAGAAACAGAGAGAAACCTTCAGAGAATTGCGACGAGGTAAGACTGGTTTTGCCCTTTAAAAAAATAAACCTAGTAAAGCTTTGATAGCGGCCTATATTTCATCAGATTTGCTTCTTCAACTCTGCTCTCTCAGAGCCAAATGATAAATATTTAAGCCTGCTATTCAACACTGAATTCAGCCGAAGCTATTGCATGTCTCCTGAGGCAGGAATTTAATGTGCTAAGTATATGCTTGGTATAAACCTGTTTCGATTTATCTTATTTTTATAGCCACGAGAACGGTGTGATCAGACCTGTTTCTGCATTTTTCTTATAATAGTTACCAGTATTTGAAGCATTAGATGATTATTGTTCTCTTTTATTACATTATTAAAAATACCTTGTATTACATTGAAGGCATAATATATTACATGTCATGGCACCTTCATGCTGTCCTTTTCTGTTGTCTCTCTTTTTAAGTTATTAACACTAAGCTTCTGTGTCCAGAGAGAAAGCAGGGTATGGCAGCCGTTGGGTACCCATTGCCAGGTCCACTTGGGCAGTCGTTTTTGAGAACAGAGCATTTTCTGTGTGTTTACAGTATTCAGCAGGTTGGGAGACTTACTACTTAAAAACATTTGAGTTACTATTTAAAAATATAGGGCCCAGCGCGATGGTGTAGTGGCTAAAATCCTCACCTTGCACGCCTGGGATCCCGTGTGGGTGCTGGTTCTGGTCCTGACGGCCCCACTTCCCATCCAGCTCCTTGTTTGTGGCCTGGGAGTGCAGTTCTTAGATTTGGTTGCCTGGTAAGTCTTTGCCCTTTTCCTAAGCAATGAAAATAACTGTTCCTACATCCGTAGAGTTCATGTTGCAGGGTGGTTGTTTAACAGCGTGGTTCTGGTCATTTATATTTTGTAGAGGTGTGGTACAGTTGTTTAATGCTGTTCAAAAACATCAAAAGAATGTTGATGAAAAGGTTAAAGAAGCTGGAGGCTCCATTAGAAAGCGTGCTAAGTTAATATCAACTGTTTCCAAGAAAGATTTCATCAGTGTTCTCAGAGGAATGGATGGACGTGCAAATGAGAAGAGCTCAGCCGGCAAGAACTCAAAAGCCAATCAGGTAACACTTTTTAAAGAGTTCAGTGTGTCAGCCTTTTTAGCTCTAAACTAAGGAGTTTTGAGATGGAAAAATCACACCATAGAATTACAAGTCATTTTAGATTTTATGGAAATTCCAATTTGGCCACAGCCTAGTTTAATTTTTGAACTCTTTAGTTTCATGATAATTTGCTAAGTGTGAAAGCTGCTACTAAGTCTCCTACCTAAAATTTTACCATTTATGCTTTTTGAAGT
Source organism: Ochotona curzoniae (assembly GCF_017591425.1). Lineage (NCBI taxonomy): Eukaryota > Metazoa > Chordata > Mammalia > Lagomorpha > Ochotonidae > Ochotona > Ochotona curzoniae. The sequence continues at coordinate 25,205,901 of NW_024466219.1, forward strand.
CTTAGAAGCCGAAGTGAGAGGTGTACAGATTCAATTTGAGACTTTTGTTCACAGAGATAATTGTGATGGTATGTGACTCCTAAAATATGAAAAGTCGAGTTTAAAGAAATATTGGTAACAAGTCATCCTTGGTAATATTTGGCTGATCAAGAGATTGAGGACATAAATTCTTTTCATGATTTCATAAAACTAATTGCTCACAGTATAAAAATCTTTGAAACATCATCACGGTTGTTTTCGAACAAGTGATATTTCTCAGAGCCGTTTTCTGCATTAGAATATCAAAATTTTCTATTTTTATTTATTAATTTCTTTAATAATATCTGTTTTTAGCAATACTTGGTACTAGCTTTTATGGAAGTTGAGGATTTTTTTTTTTTTTTTGCATTTGCTTATTTATTTGAAAAATGAAATGATGGAGAACAAAAGACAGAGATGTCACACCTGTTGATTCAATCCTCAAATGACTTCAGACGTTGGCCAGGCTGAGGGCAGAACCCAGCAACTCCGTCCTGATCTCCCATGTGGGTGACAGGGTCCCAAGTGCATGGGCTGTCTGCCGCTGCCTTGCCAGGTGCCCCAGAGGCAAGCTGGATCCACAGAGCAGCAGTGGGATGCTGGTATCTCCAGTGGCAGCCGAACGAACTGAGCCACAATGTGGTGGTTGATTGAACCGCACGAGGTTGGAGGAAGGCCATGAGGTGTGGGGCTGCTGTGACTTGGAGCTCCCAGAGAGAACAGGACCTTATCATGTAGATAATGTGCTTCTGTGTGAGAGTCAGTTGCTTTTTTTTTTTTTTTCAAGCTGCCTAGTTTGTGGTTTTTTGCTTGTTTTTGTTTTTTTATGGAAGCAATAACAAATCAGTGTAACATAGATTTCTGTGGTGGAAAATAATTTATTTAGGAATTTGAAACTACTTGTGCCTTAATCATCTGTACCCCCTTCTGCCCTGGATTCCTTCCCTTTTCCCCAATATTGATTCAGCGCTGTTGCTTCTTTACTCTTTGGAAGCATTTAGAATCTTCTCTTTATCCATGTCACTCTGTGTTTTCTCTGAAATGCACGAATGGCTGGAGTTTAGTAGGCTAGCTCTTCAATCAATAGTGAATTCCTCCTGGTCCTCGCTCTCAGGACCCTGAGGCCTCTTTACCAGGTAGGGAAAGGTGAATAGCATGTTTTACAGATTTTTTTTTCCCCCTGAAGGTTAACTTTAAGTTTCTGGGTTTAAAGAATTAGTTGTCAGTTAATCTGGAAATAATTCTCTAGTACAAAGCCTTAACTCTTTTCTTGGACCAACTAAGTTACATCGCAGCCAGCGGCAAGGCACGTTGCGTGATGTCTCAGTGCTGACCCTGAGTGGCTTCGAAAAAGATTAATTTGCATTTAGGATGCTGTTTAAGGAAATAACAAAAGCTTATGTTTTATATAAGGAAATATTCATAAAATTTTTCAACTTTAAATTTTAAGGGAAGAATGCTCTTTTTTGGCCCCCCATTTAGAACATGTACCTATCTTAAGTATTTTGGTATCCAGTATGTTAAAGTAATCAATGTTTTGCTAATTTAGAACCAACGTTTTCTTCATTTTTAATGTTTTGATTGCTTTTACTTTTTCCTCAAACTCTTTTAGGCCTCTTAGAAGTAAAAAGTTCTCTTAGCCTAACGGTGGAACAGAAGCAAATGGATATTTTTAGTTTGTTGAAAAAGCATTGGTTATTTGTTAATTGTCCTGAAATACGAAGTTTCTGGAAGATTTTCATGTATTTGAAAAAGCCAGGCATCAATTTTAAGTTTTATTTTGTCTTAGGGAAGCTGTAATGAAAATTCTGCGGTAAGGGAAAATGTTAGCTAACTTCTGCTCAGTGCATTCTCTTAGTGATTGCAGAGCAATAGATCAAAAACAAATAAATGTAATAAATAAATAATATAAATACATAATGTAAAATATATAACATGATATAAATATATAATATAATAAATACATTTTAAGAATCAATAAAAATCCTTAGGGGAAAAAGTTGCTGGAATATGCTAGTTTTTGTTATTTACTTGTTTTTGTGATTTTGTGTTGTGTTTCAGCTCTCAGGCACAGAGATAAGTTACCCTACTATGTTTCTCTTTTCTCATACGGGACACAGTGTTGTAATTTCATAATCAGTTATTTAGTAGTGGGAATGGAGAATGCTTTTGAAATACCTGAGTGGCTTTGATACCTTAAAACTCAGAATCCAAATTGCTGTTAGTGTTCCAACTTTGTAGGCGTTCAGGTGCTGAGATCCGCCGAGATCTTCTCAAAAAGGCAGTCTGGGAAGAGTGGTGCTGTCTCGACTGGACTTGCTGGTCCCCAACAACTCTTATAGTTCAGTTTGTAGATAGACGTTAGGGTGTGAAGGCCATGAGGGAATGCAGAAAGATGCTGTCTTTGGGCCGCCCCTGCATGGCATGGCAGCGGTGCTTTACTCTCCCGCCAGAGCTGCTCTGGTAGGAATGTGTGGAATTCCAACTTTCTAAATAATTCAGCTGAATGTTTGTTTACTGAAAATGCCTAAATAGATTACAGTTCAGACAAAAGCAAGACAGCCAAGTTTGAAATGAGAATGAGCAGGATCGTATACATTATTGTTGATGAGAAAAGTTTAAAGACAGTTTCTCATTGTATTAATGTCTGTTAAAATATGCTGTTTAGTTTTAGTGGGGGAACGTTTCTGAATTAAAGCGCATTGCTAATCAAAGGGAACTTATGTTTGGCAGTACGGTACGTGGAGTGTTGTGACATGGGCAAAATGTAGGTGTGAATGAAGACTAAGTGCTGGTCACTATGGAATTGCTGTGGAAATCTTTACTGTTGTATTAAAATTAATAATAATGCTATGTATTTCATAGCACTCTATGAAGGAATACCCCAAATGTTTGTAGCTGCTACCAATGTAGGATTTTTGTTAGATCAATTTTTTTTTGTAAAGAAAGAAGGTCCTACCTGAGTGCAGTTTGTACCGTATATTTGAACCCGTAATGTCTGGCTGCTGTGATGACTCAGTGGCTAAATGCTCACCTTGCAAGTGCTGTGATCCCATACGGGTGCCAGTTCATGTCTTGGCTGCCCCACTTCCCATCCAACGGCCTGCTTGTGTCCTAGGAAAGCAATACAGGGTGGCCCACAGCCTGGGAACCCTGCACCTGCACGGGGTATTGGGAAGGGGCTCCTGGCCGTGTTGGCCGGGAGTGAAACAGTGGAGTGAATGTCTTTCTTTGGGTCGCTGTTTCTCTCTAAATTTTCCTTTCAATAAGAATAAATGTTAAAATACATTTTTAAATATTGGATTTTTTTTGTAAAAATCATGTTCTGAACAGTGGGTGGTTGACTAATGCATGGCCTCTATTAAGAGCAACAATAGTTGCTCAGGCCACAGATTCTAGAATCAGATAGTCTGGCTTCAAAGCATTGTTACCTGTAGTCGCATTAACGATTCTCTCCTTGGGGATGGGAGAGTCAAGTGAGATACATGTCAAGTGTGTAACAGATGCTTGACTCATCACGATTGCTACAGACATGTTCACAATTATTTCTGAGTTCAAAGTCATGAATTTCCAATACGTAGGCTACTTCTCCAAGATCACTTCTTCCGTTAGTAAATTTTGAAAGAAGACTTTTACTGCTTATCTGAATTATTGAGTATCAAAGATAAGCCAGTAATTTGGTAAGAATTCTGGTTTGATTTGAGAAAATCTTACACATTCATTTTAGGTAGGTTGGGTTTAGTAATGCACAAATCTTACCAAAAAAAAAAAATTAGATTTTGCCAGGTTGTGTGCTGTGGTTGAACTAACTATAAAATTTTACTTACCAAGAAAGTTTGTTTTCTAATGGATGCTGTTGTGCTGCTGGGATGTGCTCACCTTTGCACAGAGCAGCATCAGGGGGCTGCAGATGTCCCAGCTGGGGGATTCTGTGGGTACAGAGAAGGCAGGTGTCAGCGTAAGATAGTGGGAGGAGGCACTGAAACTGCATGGTGTCTGTTTTGTGCCAGATACCATGCACGGTGTTTTTATATAATACCTTTGGAAGTGGTAGGGACCGTGCTTTAGAGATGTGAAACAGAAAGGGTAACTGTACCTGAGGTCTCATTGGTAGTGACGGATGGGATCTGGTTCATATGCAGTTCTGCAGGACCCCAGAACCCATAGGGATCCTGCTGCTCAGCCAGATCTATATCAGACCCTAGTTTTGAGTTGTCAGTTGTTTTATCATAATGTTTCGTAACGTGTGTGGTTTATTTCTGTGTCTGGAAAATCATACTAAAGGCTTGATGATATTTAGAGTAACGTTTTCTGGTTTGGTTATTTCATGCTGGGTGCTTACTGTCGTGCATCAAGAGAGATTGTATCAGAATGTCCTGTTTAGTGATGCTAGTCTTTCATTTAGTTAATGTAATATAAAAATATGCCTGTTAAAGGTGCAGTTTTCCTTCTCCCCATGCTGAGTTAGAGAACAGTTTCTGGGAATGAATATACCTTTCTCCGTCCGTCTTTTAACTGATCCTCACCTCAGAGAGTTCTGTGTTGGAGGTTACAGAATGGTGATTTTCTTAGTTGTTTTGTATTTCATTAGTTGACTTTTCCTGAGAGAAATTAAAGTTCTTAGAGATGGGTGCTGGTTTCTGTTCCTCTTAATTAGTACTTTCCAGGGTAAGGAGTTGGTTAACAATCAGCTCTAGTGTCAGCAGTTAACCCTGTCTGGCTCCATCACTGCTTTTATCTCTTTTTAAAATAATGAAGAGATATTTTTGAAGTTACTTTTTATTCATATAATATATTACTATAAGCTACAGAACATGAATGTTGGTGCCAGTGCTGTGGCTTAGCAGGTTCAGCTTCCACTTGCAATGCTAACGCCCTAGAACGGCACAGGTTCTAGTCTGGGTTGCTCCACAACCAGTCTAGCTCCCTGCTGGTGGCCTGGGCAGGCGCTGGAGGTGCTCAGGTCCTTGGACTTGTGCACTCAGAAGACCCAGGGGAAGCTCTTGACTTCTGATTGACCTATGTTCTCTTTCTGTCCCTCTCTCTGTCTCTCTCTTAATTCTGTCTTTCAGATAGAAATAGATGCATATTTGTTTAAAGTTTGTGAACGTGGCTGTGGGAACTGACTGTTTTATCCTTTGGGCACGGACTCGCCCCGGCGCCCTTTGGCTCCCCGAGTCCCGAGACTGGACTGGAATGACCCTTTTCTCCAGGGAGCTGTGATGGTAGCAGTCTATTTTTATTAGTTGAGCTCACTGGAGACATTGATATTGCTAGACACACTTTAGTTTTGTTGATATTTGAAAATTTTAAAGAATATTTTTCATGTGTTTTCTGTTTTGAGCCTTTTAATAAATGCGTTAATGAGAAGACACACCTTGGCTCAATTTTTTTATAACTACTCATTCATATGTTATATGCTGTATAACATCATATGAATGCATTGTATAAATACAGGCTGTATTGTACATACCATCTAACACAGCAAATAAAGCTGCAGAGATGTGCTTTAAGAGACTAACTGGCAGGGCAGGGACGTGGGCCAAGGAGGGGAAAGGAAAATTTAAAAAAAAAATTTTTTTAAAGGGACTAACTGGAAAGAGATTCAGAATGTTTAAAAATTTTGAATGCTTCAGACTCTTAATATGAACATGTATGTAACCCTATGTTAGAAGGTTCCTTAAGATGTTATATTTGGCTTTTTAAGACATTTCAGTTAACTTTGACTTATTAACAGTTCTGAAATGGTATTAATAGTGAGGAAAATCAGTATTATCTTCCACCCGCTGGGTCACTCCCCAATTAGTCACAGGGCAGTAGCAGGCCAGGCTGATGGGAACCAGGAACCTCGCCTGGGTCTCATACATGGGTGTAGGGTCCCAAAGACATGCATGCGCCTTCCTCTCCTGCTTTTCCAGGCACACCAGCAGGGAACTGGATTGAAGGAGGAGCAGTTGGGGGGGCTTGAGTTGACACCCATATTGCTGAAAGTGATAGCTTACACTGTGTCGGCATAAGGCTGGCAGCTGCTTAAATGAACGCTTTCTGAGACTCACTCCTGGGGCTGGTGTTTGCATTGTGGATTAAGCTACCACCTGCAACACCTGCATCTCTTGTGGCCACAGGCTGCTCCACTTCCGGTCCAGCTCCCAGCTAATTTGCTGGGGAAAAGCAGCAGAAAATTGCCCAGCTGCTTGGAGCTCAGTGCCAATATGCGAGACTTAGAAGCTTCTGGTTCCTGGCATTGGCCTCGCCCAGCACTAGCCTTGGGGACCACCTGGAATGTAAGTCAGCAGATGGAAGTTCCTGACTGCTGTGGCTCACTCTGTCTCTAACTCTCCCTTTCAAATAAATCTCAAAATAATTAAGGAAAAACTCTTCTGTTGTATTTGGATAGCCAGTTGAAATAGAAGCCACAACAGGATCACTTTGAGCAGGAACCTATTAAAGCAAAAATAATTCAGTAGAGGAAAAAAATGAATCAATAAAGTGTGTCATCTAGTATTAGGACTGGAGTTCTTAGAAAGATGTAATTGGGCCTGGCACGGTAGCCTAGTGGCTAAAAAGGCCTCACCTTGTACACACCGAGATCCAGTATGGGCACCAACTTGTATCTGGGCGGCCCCATCCCTACTTGTGGCCTGAGAGAGCAGTTGAGGATGGCCCAAAGCGTTGGAACCCTGTACCTACGTTGGAGATCCAGGAGGCTCCTGGCTCCGGAACGGCTCAGCTCTGGCCCTTGCGGCCATTTGGGGAATGAATATGTGACCGGAACATCTTCCTCTCTGTTCTTCTCTTCTTTGTACATCTGACTTTCCAATAAAAATAAATCATACGGAAAAGAGAAAGACGCAATTATTTTTTCTTAAGGAACTCTGCATTTATCATCTCATTAATTACCTTCTAACCCAAATTGGGAGCGTCCCTTTCCTTAGGGTCAGTAGGATGTAATTGTACCTTTTGGAGTGGGCAACCATTCATGCTCTTGTGCCATTTCTGAAGATTAAGGGTCATATTTTACGTCTGTTGATTTCTGCTGGAAATGTCCTTTACATAGAATCCTCAGATAGGCTTTAATTTATGTTACTAACTACAATTATAAGTAGTTTACTAAAAAAAAAAAAGGTTTTTTTTTTTCCTTTTTATTTTATTTTGTGTTTTTTTAAGGATTTATTCATTTGAGAGGCAGAGTGACAGAATCTTCCATCTGCTGGCTCACTGCTCACGTGCCCTGCCTGATGAGCCAGGCCAAAGCAAGGAGGCCTGTACTCTTTTACTTTTATAGAATTTCCTAATTTCTTTTCTTTTTTTTTTTTTTTTTTATTGTTAGTAACATTGTATTATGTGAAACAGTTTTATAGGTACTGGGATTCCCCCCACCCCTCCCACAACCCTCCATCCACGGTGGATTCTTCCACCTTGCTGCATAACCACAGTTCAAGTTGAGATTCCTTCATTGCAAGCATATACCCAGCAGAGTCCAGCATCCTATTGTCCAGACAAGCCCAGTGGCCTCTTGGGGCGACCCTCCCTGGTCTGAGGGCAGAGCTAACAGAGTAAAGTCCCGGCCAGTTAAAAACCCCAACATAATCTTTAAATCTTGGTGATGATTAAATCACAGAATGAAATGTGCTGAATTTTGACTTTGGCTGTATTGATTCTAAGACCATTACTTGCATCATATATTGCCTAGTCAGGTTATATCTAGACAACAACTAAGCTTAATTTTTCCTAGGAAGACAGGAAATAATAGTGTTTAATAGTGTTTTTGTTTGTTTTTCAATGTAATGTTTGTTTGTTTGTTTTTCAATGTAATGGGTACTGCCATCTTTTGTAAAATAATGGGGAGTTTCATAGTGTCAGGTAAATAATCTGTTGTTGCAGCTATCTTTAAATCTTTTAAGGATTGCCTCTTACCTGGTCAACTGCTAAAGATAACGCTACTTAACAGTTAGATGTCATGGATTCTCACATATTTAGGTTTTTCCAAAATTGTGTATTTCTGCTCCATGAGACAGCAGGTTTGTTTTGTCCAAACTAAGAAGTGTTTGGGATGGTTTTTGATAAATGTGGAGTGAATACTAAATCTGATTATTGCACATGTTGTATTACTTAATTAATACCACAAGGTGGTACTGTTGCACCAAGTAAGTCTTAACCTACATAGTATTAGGAAAATTCTATGGCCAAAATGAATTGACTGTTACATTCATTGTCTGCTTACTGGTAACTCTAGCATATGATTAGTCTTTGATTACATGATTGGGTCAGTAATATTATAACCTGAATAAACAAGATTTGGCTCAAATATGTATAAAATGTTAAAAAGGCATCCATAGATGCTTAGCACAATATGGAATTGGTTTCTGTCTTTATTTGGGTTATTTTAGTTTAAGAACCTTTGTTCATGTTCTGTTCCAATTATTAAAAGATTTTAAATATTTGGTATCAAACCCAGGTTTTACTGTACTTTTCTCTACTGCCCCCACATTTAGCTTTCATGTGTCTTTTACAGGGTTGCAAAGATATTTAATTAACATGTGATTGTAGTATATAATCTCACTTTATAGTTTGTTTTGATTTCTCCCTATTGTAAACCAAAACTTTAAAAAGTTTGCATTGTTCAGTTGAATTTACTTTGTTATAACTGAATTGATTGACTTCTGGATGTTTTGACTGTATAATTTTCCTCAGCCTGAAGCGAAGCCAGAAGAAACTCCAGGTTGGACGATCCTACGTGACGATTTCATGATGGGAGCCTCTATGAAAGACTGGGACAAGGAGAGTGACGGGCCTGATGACAGCCGACCAGGCTCTGCGAGTGACTGTGATGTGTAAAACAATGGAGGCAACACAGTTGGCAGTTGCTGTGTTTTTTCCACAAAGCTACTCCGATCTCTGACGGGGAATTAGAAGAATACCCTTTGTGAGAAAGCCAAAACACTTTTACCAGCTTTGATGTTTTCCCTTTACATGTAAACTTTGGTAAAGTTCTATTTTGAACTTTTGTATACTTTGAGGCATTGTTCCTCCAAACATTTGCAACTAGGAATATTTCTGCTTACTCAGTAAGATCCGCGTTGTGCCAGTATTGTCAGATGTTTACAGATTGGTCATGCCCGTGCTGTGCTGTCTCAGCGTCACCAGTGTCCTAGGCATGCAGCCCTGGTTCATAAGTATAATGAGCTTTTTGAAGTAAATGGGTTTTTTGCCTTTCACTTTAGAGATCGTGTATCTAGCTTTGGGGAGTGGTGGATTTTTCTGTGTTTTTGGTAAGTTGTAAAAACGTTTGCAATGAAATTAAAATGTTTGATTTTGCAGGACAAATTAGGTTTAGTACCAGCTTTCTACTTTTATATTATTTCCTTTTTCATACCAAGTAATACAAACAGGAAATGCACTTAATTTTCCAGTTATTTTTTCACTAAAGATTTATTGAGCTTGAAATTGTCATGTGTAACTTATGCAGAAGATGAGCTTTCTTAGGAAGCATATTTGGTATCTTTACTCCCTTCCTGTTCTGCAAACTGGACAACCCAAGCAGTGAAATGATGAAGTTACACAAGAGGTAATCTTTTTTTTTTTTATAATAGGGAAATTTACATCAGAATATTGCTTCTGACTTGAGACTTGGTATTTAAGTAAAAAGAGAAAAGTAAGGCTGTTCAGTATGATTCCAAAATTCCTGCAAAACCCAGCCCCAGATCTAAGTTTATAAGGGAATTATTTATTAATGTAATCTGTTCATCTTGGAAAAGTATAATCTTTCTCTATCATTTCCATAATAAAAATAGTTCCCTTCTACCGGCCAGTTGTACGCACTGCATCTGTTACCTATTGAAGGGGTAACCTTCCCCCGAAACAGTGTGCCAGAGCAGAGATGGCTATGTTTTCAAACCCATTGGAGTGCTCTGAGTATTATGTGACTAACGTTAGATTAGTTCATGTTCTGGTATTTGTTATCGTAAAGGAAGGTAGACACCCAAGATATCAGCTTCTTAAAACAGCAAAGCTCAGAATGTTTGTATTTGTCCTATCTTTTGAACTTCAGTTTCTTATTTAATTAGGTAACTGCCGTTTTGTCACTTCAATATAAATAAATGTGAGCAGTTATTCCTCAGTGTTAATACAGGAGTGCTTAACATACTGATGTAAGCTAATAGGTAATATTTCTCTGTTTGAATAGATAATATTGCAGTGTAATATTGTTGATAATTTGGGAAAAAATGTATAACACTTAAAACTTGTTTTTCATCAGAACTAAATATTAAATTTTATATTTTTGTTGTTCTTCAGTCATCATCCAAAAAGTTTGCAGAATTTTTTCCTGAATATTTTTGATGATACAAGCTGGGCATGGCTTATGTCAGATGGTTATATGTATATATAAATTGCATGAAATAATTCTGGTCATGTGGAAATCTGTTTATTAGTATTTCTTTTGTATCTTGTATATAAAACTATTTAAGCAGATATCGCCATGTTTAAATATAAATTTAAGAGCAAGCCTGTTTGAGAAACTGTCTTTACATGAATGTTTTAAATAATCTAATGCCCCCTCTATCCTAAATACTTCACCTGCAACGTTAAATTTTGTCTGATACCAGTGAGATAAGTAATTGTGATTCTCTCTGGATTATCTTTGATTTCTCTAAGGAGGGAGCAGGAAGAACTGCAGTCTACCACCCAGCTCCACTTGTCTAAACGTTATGCTGCTAGGATTTTCTTCTTCCTAATGTTACGGTCTTTGGAATTGCATCTAAGAGCTGAGTTGATTCTGATAACTGTCATAGAATGACAGTAACATAAGCATTGAAGAAAAGAAAGTTTTATAAATAAAAGAATATAAAGAAGTTGCTTTTCTGAATGTAAAAAGCAGTGTAGAAAATAATAATGTGAAGGTATTATTTCTTTGTAAAGTAGTGTTGATGTTGGTTATTGTTTATTAGTATTGAAAACTTGGGATTCAGAGATGCTTAGTGCTGGAAACAGTCAGCAGTCGTTGTAGTAGTTTAGCCCGTTAGTATAAAGTTGGTGTACAGAATTTATTTTCAGTTTACCTAGAGTCTGCACTAGTTGAGTATTCAGAGCTGCAAAATATCCCGTTGGATCTTTGGATGGATAAGTTCAAAGGTCAGCCTTTAGACCCTAAATCGCTCAGTAGACGTTTGTAAAAGGTCCAAGTTCTTTAAAATATTTTTTGTCTTAACCGGTAAAGAAAGACACATTTTAAATTTTGGGAGAACTCCGAAGGCCTTTTCCTGAATGCTGCCCCTGTGATGGCTGCCAGTGATGTAACGCTGCTACCTGTGCTTGGGTTTGCACAATGTGGGTACACGTCCTTAATTACAAAGTCACTGCATTAAAGTTTTTAGATTCTCACAGATGACTCCTTAAAACATGATTATGACAAAGTAGATGGAAATGTGAACACAAACATAGGCAAACTGAAAATATGAGTTATGTTGCCACAGAGTTCAAGGAATTATAAGATCTAACAATATGCCGTAAAGGACTTTAAGGGAACAAGCAATGGAAAAGGCTTGGAAGACTAGGTAAGAGAGCTAGCGCTTTTAGGTCATGTGACTTAGTTTTTTCCTCCTTACATGTATTGTTATTTTGTTCATATAAATTTTAGAAGTCATAAGTAAAACAAGACTTTTTTTTTCAGAATCATTGAACAACGTTTTTATTGGTGCTGAATACTGTTACTGTACTCAGTATATTCACGCCTGTGGCACAAGTTTCTCCTTTTTAAGACAGTTGGAGACTATGTTCAACATTTGTAATTTCTTCAGGAAATATGTATGTGATAACAAAATAGCATAAATTGAAATTTTCACTTAGATGTAACAGTAGTTGCCACTGTGTCTCACAATATCAAAGAATTAGCTGAGTGAAACCTTTAGATACCATTCATTAAATACCTGTTCTCGGAACTTTGCTGGAATTATCTAAGTGTTTGTGGTAAAATACAGGTGTGTTTTTTTCCTCTTATACCGAACAAGAGATTAAACCTCTTTAAAGTTGACTTCCTATAAGTCTGTGTATTATAAGAATTATGCGGCGCATTTGTTGAACAATGATAACTTGAAATGAATCCGCTATCGACCACGACTTATAAGATAAGAGATACTTTTTAAAAGTAAGAGATACTTTTTAAAAATTCTAATATTGTGATGGATTGTGTTATATATTTCCAGAGGTCTGGAATAATGAAACTATCTAGACCTGTGTTGGTTAAAATTGCTCAGTGCTCTGTATTTTTTATTTGTGAATAGTTCTCTGGTTGAGGTTAGCACAGTTCACTCTGCTCATCCCTCATACTCATCTTGGAGAATCTGTAAGTGGCATTTGTCCGTTGTCAGTGACAGCCAGCAGGGCTGGTAAGCCCTGTAGGTACTATGAATGCCAAGCATTGACAGTAAGAGATTTTGGAAACAGAAAACTCCATGCCTACAACTAGCTCTCACGTTCCTCCCCCAAGAAAAGAGGAGTGTAAATTTTGGCCAGCTGAGTGCTTGAACCTTACTAATCATTGCAACAGAGGTAGACTTGATAACTTTTTTCACTAGAAGAGCTTTTTGAAATTTTATCAGATGATGAGGACCTATAAACAGATTTAGAAATACAGTGGTTTTTGTGGTAAGTAATGAGACATTTAGAATTGCAATTGATGTCTTAAGATGGTAAGCTGCCATGAATCTGGTAAGAAGTAGATGGAAGGTATATGCTAACAGGTGATTTTATGTTCTCTGCAGAGTGTCTGTTAGCGAGGATAATCTCGTTCATATCTTTTTTTCTGCTAAACATAATTTTAAGAGTTTGGGTTTTAGAACTTTTTGTCTAGATAGTAATGAACTTTTTGTACACACGTATAACTGAGACTATGGACAGATAGATAGTTTTTACTAACAAATAGCATTTGGTTTGTGGCATTGTTTGTCATCTAGGTTTAAGTCTTACTACTCCACTCCAAAAGTGTAGGTTTAAGATGCCGCAGAAGGATATACTGAGAAATGCCAGAAAGATGCCACTTCTCATGTGAGTTGTGAATTCCTGTGGTTTGGATGTGTCTGGGAGTCTGTTTCTTTAGGAGCTTTCCAGAGGAAGTGCCTTTCAGGGTAGGACTCTAGAGCTGGCTAATAGTTCCATCCTCTCCTAACATACACTCAGCATGCTGCCAAAGCAAATGTAGATTGCAGAAGAAAGGGGAAGAATTCAATTTGGGAAGAAAAAGGGGGAAAAAATGAAAACAAGAGTACAATGAGTGTTATTAGCACAGCCAGTTTGAAATGATGAGGTGTTAACCACATTTGTATAAATAACAGTTTCTATAACCCCTGAATCATTATCCTGTATTTTTAATGCAATCGGTTCATAAACATCAAAGCGAGAACACCAAATTTGTATGGGGCCCTGAATAGAGACAGCTGAGGGCTGTGTCCGATGCGTGGGTGGCCGTGCAGCTGTTGGTTTTCCCTTAGGCTACCAGACAGTTGCCTCTTTGCTCTTGCAGAACAAGACTTGAGTTTTAGGTAAAAATACATCTCCTACCATGAAAAGGGCATAAACAATACATTGACATCAGCTTTGAAAACCTCAGCGAGTCAGCCAGACATAACTGTTAGCTTGAAATACTGAGTAGTACCAAGCATAACATAAGGGTTGTTGCTACATAAAAATATTTGTCTTTGTACAATAACACTGGATTGTGTTAAGTGTATTATAAATATAAAAGCTCATAATCCAGAGGAGTCAATGTGATACTGTTCTTTGAGAATGTCAGGAACACTAGGAATGACTAGATTGCATGAGACAGCTTATCACATCTTGAGTGCAGTTAGGACCTTCCCATGCACAATGAGCCCAGTTATTTTTACACTGGACATTCTAAGAAGTACCAGTATTCATTTTTAGATGAGAGAGTGTAACTTTGGAGTCAGAACTGAGTGCAGAGTCCAGTTTGGACTCTTGACTAGTGGTGTGTCCTGCCACAGAGTGTTTTAAGTTTTCTGAGGCTCATGTGGCTATCTGCTGATCTGTGGGCTCCACCATGAGCATTGGAATGATGTAAACGCAAGCCCAAGACACTTCCTATATGTGGATGTTAACTCGTTCTCTGTTAGGCATCTGAAGAATTAGTTACTGTATCTGTAGACGTCTCAGTTATTTCTAGTTTACATAATTGGAAATGTTTCTGCTATAAGGGGTTTCCTCTAAAAAGTTGAAGTTTGATGGGTAACAGCTATTTATGAAACCCCCTATTATATTTCAGGAAACCTTACAAAAAAACTCTGGTTGGGACAGATGTATGGCCAAGTTAGCTATCCTTTGGGAACACCCGCACCCCAGCCACCGTGCTGCCAGCTGGTTTCATTTTGGCCCAGTTCTTGCTGTTGGAAGCATTTGGAATGTGACCAACTGTCACAGTCCCACAGCGATGGACTTGGTGCATGGAGCCGATAATAACACACATGGACTCTGACTGATGGTCAAAGTTTATTAGTGGCATCAGATTTTATACACTGAGGGTCATATGGGATAAGGGAGGAGATATTGAGCTTATCAACAAAACCCATGAACAGTTTCTGTGCTTTTCTTTGGAACTCCTTTTGTCTTGTATATTCTACCAAGTGTTCTCATTCACATGCTGTCCACTCAACTGTTCTCATACAAATGATATCCAGTCAGTTATACAAAAGGTAGCCATTCGGTTTGTATCATACAAATGTTGTCCAATCAACTGTAATCCTTCTAGGGTCACAATGTCCTCCTACAAGCAACGGATGGAACGCTTCTCTTTCTGACTCTACCTTCCAAATATAAAATGAAAATAAAATAAATGAAAGGACCTTATGATTGAAAATGTCATATAAGCAGTATTTTAGAGCACTGTTTTAATAGCCAGAGTTTTTAAGTGACCCCCCCCTAAATTCAGTGATACGAGGACCTTTACATAAATTGTGTAACGTACTTTTCTTTTTTTTAAATGATGTCTGTGAAGACTGGTAAAAATGCAAATATCAGTTGCATGGTAATTGAAAATATAAAGTCAAAAATGATGTAGCCAACTGTTAGGAATACATTGGGTAAATGGAAACAGAGAGTGGCGTCTGTTTTTAATATTTTGTTTTTTTATATAAGACATGGAGTGAAGTGATCCTGACACACAGTTATTAAAGCATGTTTTTACCTACGTTGTTCTAGAGCCAACATACTATTTAATATAGCAGTATTAAGATTGATAGGAAGAGAAGTAAATTAGGTAACTGAAGAGTCCTCTTTTCTAGAATATTTACTTTGAAAATTTTGCTAATTATCCTCAATGAATGGAACATGAAAAAATTTGTCAGTTACTTTGTACTCCTCGATTAAAAACATTTGAACGGAAACTTCCATTTTCTTAATTAATGTAGTCTCCTTTATCTTTGATCTTATTTTTGTTTTTCAGTTACTTAGGGTCAACCAAAGTATGAGCATTTTTGTTTAAGGTTTATTTCTATGTGCTTGAAAGGTTTTAGAGAGAAAGAAAGAGAGGTCTTCCATCCACTGGTTCACTCCACAAATGGCCACAGTGGTGGTCTGAGCTGAGCTGGTTTAAGCCAGGGAGCTTCTTCCCAGTCTCCTCTGTGGGGGCACTGGCCAGGCCTCACCGTTCTCCGCTGCTTTCCCAGGTGAGAAGCAGAGAGCTGCGTTGGAAATGGAGCAGCTGCATCATAGGCTGGCACCCATAAGGGATGCCAGTGTCACAGGTGGAATATTAACTGGCTCTACACCACACCCACTATGAATATTTTAAATAGAAACTAAAATTGAATGTTGTGATTGAGTGGGATGATGAAGTATTGCATTGTCCCACCCATGATGTCAACCATTCCTTTTCCAGCAGATCCTGGTCCTTTGTGCTATCGTCTTGTTTATCACTAGGCTATCTTAATGATCAACTGTTGGAGTGGTTTAGTGATTGTGTCTCAGTAATGCATGTTAATTTTCCTTAATAATAGTTCTAAATTGCAAGAGTAGTGATATTGGGCAATTTAAATATGCTTAAGACAAGTCGTAAGATGCTTTGTTCACTTGGTTAAAGTAAAAAAGTGGAAGTTTGGGATTTGATAAGGGGGAAAAACAGGTTGATTTGCTAAGATGTACAGTATAAATATAATTTTTGAGAGATTATATATTCATATAACTTGCTATTACAGTATATTGCTATAATTTGTTACAGTTCATCTCTTATTGTGCCCAACTGTATCACAGGTATATGTATGTAGGCCAGAACATGTGCTGGGTCCAGAATGACCCATGGTTTCAGGCATCCACAGGAGTTTTAGAAAATAACTCCTCTAGGCAAGGGAGACCTGCATTTTTCAAAATATTGTTGCCATTTTTAAAGCTTTCTTATTTTTGCATAATCCTATCAATTCAAGTTAAAGTTCAAACAACACATAATAATAGCAAATATTTGTACAGCATTACTGTATGCCATTGTCATAGCATGCCCTTGTCTCATACGGTCTTCCTAATAATCCTCTGAAGTAGGTGCTCTTCCCATTTTACAGATGGAAAAATACACAATAAGTTAAATAATTTAAGATCACACATGTAACAGTGCTCACTTTTAACATTTTTTATTTTTAAAACACATTTTGCTCATTGGAAAGAAAGACACAGAGAGGTCTCGTGTCCATTAGTTTTACTGAGAGCAGTCCGTTGATTCATGCCTCTAATGTCCACAACAGCCAGGGCTGGGTCATGCTGGAGCCTGGAGCCAGGAGCACAGTCATGAGTCTCAACTGGATGATGAACCATCTGTTGCCTCCGAGAGCACTCGGCAGCGGGAAGCTGGAAGTGAGAGCAGAGCCACATCTCAGACTCACACTCTGCAATGGACGTGAGCATCCCGACAGGCATCTTCATGTCCTAGAGAAAATGGGATTCGAGAAGTTAAGCTTTCTGGAACAACAAGTTGCTATCCAGTTTTGTTTTTTTGTTTTTGTCCTGAGTATGAGATGAATCCGTGGTCAGAGGTGGATAGCAGATGTCATGTATTAAAAGGGTGAGACATTTTCATGGCAGACAATCTGGGGACTCCTCTTGACTTTCTGTACATCACTAGAGAATTTGATAGAGGCCTTCTTGTGTCTTAATGCTGCTTTTTAGTTATCCAAGTGAAGCTGCTTGAACTTTTTGAGTGATGTTCAATGATATACATATTTAATATGTATTGAAATTGGCTATACATACTGCCACTGTTATAAAGGACAAAGGTGTCAATGGCATTTTACTATTAAGGATCTATATATTCAAATTATACATGAAAATTAGACGTTAACTTCCAATGATTATCTAGGAAATAATAGGTTAGCTGAAACTTGCTCTCGATGTAGGATCTTTTCTAAAAATGAGTGTTTTAACAATATTTGCCTTAAATTATAATTGTTATGAGCTTTTACAATAAGTAAGCAGGATTTATTTTGGAGGTGAGGTTGTTAAGTACATTAACACTTTTCAAAAAATTTACTACAGTTAGGTGATATGTTAGTGTTTAATGAATTGTGATGGCAATACTAAATATGAAGTTATAAGGCCATACCACTCCTCTCCCCTAGGTGGCAGAATTTAGGCTATCATTGAATCAACTGATAAATTTGCTTTCCCCATAACTAAAAGAGTGGCTACTTTTAGAACAGTCAACATCACTGGCATTGATTAGATTTGGTTGTTACAGCTGTTTAAGTAGCTAGATTGACCTTGTAACAGTGTTTAATTTACTAGCCATAATTAAGATTTCTAAAACACACTTAAACAGATGCCTTTTTTTTTTTCATCGCTAATAACCCAGCAGCCAGAATCACTTCTGTGCTGTCCTGATGTCTGTTCAGTTCCAACACACTTCTCTCTGGACTGACTTCTTTGGTTTTGGCACATGACCTGCATTTACCAGGAACTATGAAGGCAACGCTTTGCCCTGGACAGGACTCAGCCATGGCTGAAATCCCCTAGAAGGCAACCACAAGAGGGACCTCTGGTCCCCACAGCCGGGAGGCGAACAGGAGCCGCACTTGCAGTCGCTTTGCAGTGACTCCCAGCTTTCTGAGCCAGTTACTGTTGGTTAAATAGGAAAGAGAAAAATGTAAGCAGCCAGTGTTGGCATGACCTGTGAGCACCAGGTAATAGTCCCCGTTAGCCTGGCACCCGCGCGGGAAGCGGAGAGAGCTCGTCTTTATCTTTGAGATTCTTTCTTGTTCGTTTGTCACAATTTTTTCCAGGCTGCACACAGAATACACACAACACATGTTAATCCCCATCATTGTTAGGTTTATCCCCCTCTTTTCCGCATGGGAGATTAGCTTTCATAGAGCACAGAAGAATCTCAACCCTCGAACTCTTGGAGGCCTCCTTTTCATGGTGGAGTGGGTTTACATCAATGCTAAAATTGTGCACATCAGGAATTTTCAAAATGCAGCTCCAGTGGTGGTTTTTAGAATCTGCTGTAGAAGAGTAAAAATAAAGTCTTGGAAATGTGCAAAATATGAATGTAATATTACTATCGTAACCAAAAAATGCTGAAAGCCTAACTGACATATTCTTAGAGCTGAAGATTTGAAATGGTTTATGTTAAATAGGGCGACTTTCTAGGACTTTATCTCCATGTCTTAATATAAATGGCATCGTCTTCACTCTCAAGTACTCAACTTGGTGTGATAAAATATGTGGTCATCCTAGTAATAAGAATCCCAAATCTTCAAGTTTTAGAGCTTTCTAAGATTTTGTGATCAGTAGTCCCCAGTTTAACAAGCCAAAACCATCTACATAGCTAGCTGTGCCCTGAAAGACATAAACATAGGTTTTTGGTTTTAAAAATGCTAGTTTTTCTTCCCCCTCACTTAATCATTTATGGCCCTCTGTGTGTTGTTTTAACATTCATTCGTTCAGTTATTTGAGAAACAGAGTGAGTGTAGGCTGTCATCTGCTGAATTCTCACTCCCTGAATTCCCACAGTGGACAGGATAGGGCTTAGGCCTAAGCTGGGAGTTGGCCACTCAATCCAGCTCTCAGATTTGGTGGCTGGAAGCCAACTACATGAATAATCAGTGTGCAGTCAGGAGCTGGGAGTTGAACTCACACACTCAAATATTGGTCATGTACATTAGCCAACCTACCAACTGCTTCAGAAAACAGCTGCTTCCATTGTCTCTTTTCTTTCTTCCCTTTTTTTTTTTTTTTTTTTTTTTTTTTTTTTTAAGATTTATAGTGTAGGTTTCCAAGGCTTTGGGCCATCCTCTACTGCTTTCTCAGGTCATAAGCAGAGAGCTGGATGGGAAGTGGAGCAGTCAGTGCCCATACAGAATCCCGGCGCATGCAAGGTGAGGACTTTAGCCACGAGCCTAATGTGCTAGGCCCCATTTGCATTTTTAGATTGTAGACAAATGTAGATAGCTGAGAAGCACAATTGTTTATAACTGAAAAAATTCATTTAAGGGTTATCTTAAATAATTCTCCTTCATTTTGTCTTCATTTTAACTACGAGAACATACATGTACTTTTCTCTGTTGTTTTATGTCTTTTTTTTTTTGCTTTGTCATCTTTCAGTCTTTCCTGGCTGGAATCTTCTGTCTTTCTCTTTCTTCCAGCAACCCCATCTGACTTTGTGCTTTGTGAAGTAGGTTTGAACTCCTGAGGTTGTGGATTAGTAAAGTGGAAGTAGAGATTTTGGAAGGGCATGTGCCAAATGCTGTGGAAACAAGGCGACTGTGATTGGCTTCTCACCAGCTTTGGCGTATGATTGAGCACATACTCCTATTCCACTGAATCCCAACCATTCCCCTTGTTCATATTTTTGTATCAGATACTGAATGCTATTTTAGTATATCCATTCACAAGGGACAAGTATGTTCAAAAGCTCCTGGGGAAGACGTAGTCTGGGCTGCCTAGAGAATTCCTTCCAAAACAAGACTTTCTCCTTTGGTTTCTTACACAGAGCTCAAAATGTAGAGGCACAAAATGGCTCAAAAGCCACAAGAAGTAATGATTGCAAAGGATGAGGTAATGCTGCCACAGTGTGTCGTTGCAGTGGGAGAATTTGTCTCCTGAGCCTCCCTGTCAGCATACTCTGCTTTTCTGGGCCCTATCTCAAATTTAGTCCATTGTCTTCACCACTTGCTGACGTTGAGCGCTTCTCCTTCCATCTGCCTCTCTGCAGGCCTTTTTCCTTATTACTTCTAGATACAAAAGTATAATTTGTATAAAGAAAATCATTTTTATTCTAAGTAATAATTCTAGCAATAATTTCCTATAATTATTTCATAAACTTCCCTCTCTATAGAAATGCATACAGAACATTTCACAAAATTGATGTACCTCGAATGTTGCATTTTCTATCAAAGGTAAAATTTAAAAAATTTAAAAAGCTTTTGGTGTATTTTCATATCAAATGTTTTTTTAAATTGATCTTGTCATTACTTGGAGAAAAATGCCATCAATGGTAGTCAGACCATCTGTCATTTTCCCTGCTTTCTGATTTCTTGGTGTTCTACACCAACATGGAAAACGTCCCAAATTGTTACAAATGAAATTATTACTTTATTAAAGTTAGGAAGGACCTGTTATAGGTCACAGGCTCTTTGTAGTCTACAGGAATAAAACTCCAGGACACAAAGGAGTCTTTTTCTTTAAGCCTCTCCTAGGAACTGTGTAGCACTCTGGTGAATAAAACCTGTTGCTGTATAGAGCATGTCTTTGCTGTGATTTAGAAAAGATGCTATGCCAAGATCTCGGGGGCTTAACCAGTCTGTGACAGCCTTTCAGTGTTCTGTTCTCCAAAAGATGTTTCCTTGTCCTTCTGTCTTAATTACTGGGGGGCAAAATGCCATCATATTCAAAATAATGAGCATGTGCCTACAGAAATCGCTAGGAGGCTTTTGGTTGAAACAAAGCCTGGGTGAGTGCTTTGTTTGTTTTTGCATTGAAGGTGGATGCACTCAGTGCTGGCTTTTGGTATAGCTGCCCTCTGTGCCTGTAGAATCCAGTCCTCACACTGACCTCATGTGGATGGTGCTGTTACCCCCATTCCACAGATGAAGAAAGCAACAAAATAACCTACCAATTTGGGCAGGACCTGAAAGCCATTTCTAAACCCAGGAAATGTCTCCCTTGGAGCCTGCCCTCTTAACCACTGTACTCTGTGCTCTCCTTGAAGACATCAAGATGGCACAGACTGACAAAACCCCCTTTTGCCAGGCAGAAGGTAGTCTTCAGCACACGAGATCTCAATCAGATTAGTGAATATCATGCTCCTCAAATAGAAAGGCCTTCAAGCTGTTATTTGATAGAATATTTGATTACTAAGGAGACAAGTCAGACAGTTGTGACTGTTAACTTTCTTAGGAAACTCCTCTGCTGAGAAGAGGAAATGGGCTGCTTCTCTCTTGCTGGCCTCACTGTATAGACATCTAGAAGGTGTCACCGACCCCTCCGGTCTTACTCTCCTGGGCACTGGCAAAACAAAAACAGCTTCTTAGACACAGGTCAGGAGTCTCAGTCTAAGGACTTGTTAAGTCTTAAGTGTTCACACTTATGAACCAAAGCATGACTGTGTAAGGCAGTTGCAGAATTTGTAGCTTCAGTTACTCCCCTAGAAGTGAGGAGGATGGACTTTGCCCATGTCCTGTCTGAACCCATTTCACCTAAGATGCACCTGTGTGTGTTTGAGTCACATAGTCTCTGAACACTGAGCGAGCGATGTCCTCTGGCTAGGGAGAGGCTAAGTCTACCGCAGAATATCGGAGAGCTCACTCGGAAATCGGCCATCTTCCCAAAGCAGCATCTTCAGTCACAAGCTTGGGTTTGTAGATTCTGCTATAGATGTTATAATGGCCTCTGTTGTGGAAATATTCACTTTTTGTCCTCTTTCTATAGCTGGATTATTGCAGTTCTCAAACTGAACTCAAAACAGATGGCTTAATTTGATGAAACTATTAGCCTGCCAGAAGTTCCTCTTGATTCTATTTCACTTTGGTTATTGGGATGGTAGCTGGGTGTCCCCTTCCGAGTTATTTCATTTTACAACTGGCCTGAGGGAGAGGGACCTGCTGATGCTAATTTATACATATTTTTCAGAATTATTCAGAAGTGAGCTGGAACGGTTCTCTTATTTGAGTTTTCCAATATGTGTCAGTAGAGGAAAATTCCATCTTCAAAGGAGTTTGACAATTTTTTTTTTCTTTCCTGTGGGAGCTTCAGACCCTTTAATGTAGTAGGAATCCTGACCCTCTAAGGCGACCTCATATTTTCCAAACGTATTTGGCCCTAGAATCCTTTTGTGAGAACACACTGTGGATCAGGTGTTTGTTGGAAGCACCTAGAGGGTCAGAACAGAGATCATGAATCTTGACTGCAAAGCCCGCCTCTACTGCCTGCTGAGGTCTTACAAGGGGAGCTTCACCTCTGTGTTACCTCTGTTCCATCTGTACGGATCATCCCTTCTCTAAAGCATTGCTATGGAAACTGATTGAATACATACACATTATGAAGCTTAGTAGGCTAGCTACTGTTAACCATATTTATTCAGTCTGCTACTTAATAATGGTATAAGCCTCCACGCACACCTACAGTGTAAATTACAGAAGTCTCTGAGTTTGGGGAAAAACTGAACCACATTTCCAGTGTAAATCATCTGTCTAGTCAGTATGGCCACAATTTGAAATCAAAATGAAAATGTTGACTTTGAGTAACTGGAGGTAAAATAATAGAAACAGGGAAGAGGGAACAGTGGCAAGAATTATTCTTGTATTCACCTAATTTGGGCTTTGGACTAGGTTGACAGAAAATGTGATGAGTAGTCTATAATAGCAGACATCGAACAGCCATCTTCCTGGAGGTACACGATGAGAATGAAGTTGGTGATAGTGTCTAGCTTAGAAAGGACGAGAGAAAAGTCAGACCAGAAGTGGCATAGGCAGTAAATGAAAGTAATCACTGAAAAGAGTAAAACAAATGTCCCTTCCTATTTAGTTGTTGTTTCAAGCAAAAACAAAGAGTCTCTGTTTTCCAGCGGTTCACAGTCAAAGGGCTAGGTAGTGACAAAAGTGGAGCAACCCGTTGCAGAATCTAAAGAAAGTAAAAAACGAGCAATACAGGAATCTTGGCTGCGAGGAGACCCTCTTCCCTGCCGACCCGGCTGTGCGCAGCCTGGTGCTCCTGGCGAAGGTGTGCTGCCATGTGCGTGTGCACCCAATGCCGCAGGGAAGACGGCCATTCCGGAGGATTCCACCTGGGAGGCTGTGAGCCAGCTGCACCCAGTGGGAAAGCCTCCCTCCGCAGCCTGTCCTTCAACAGACCTGTGCAGAGCGCCTACAGAAAGCAGAGACCGTAAATCACTGTTGTCACGGCGCACACTCCACCTCCTGCCTCCGCTCCCAGCAGCCGGCCTCATTTCCACACCCCTCCACAGTTCGGGCAGAGCTCGTGGTCTAAGTAACGAGAGGACTTCTGACTGTAATCCTAGCACGTCACTTTGTTGAAGGCAAACACGTGGTCCGGAGAGAACTTATAAATCTCCCCTCCCCAGCATGTTCGTGATGTTATCTGCTGGCAGCAGAAGGTTCGCAGGGAGTGGAGCGGAGCTCCAGAAGCTCCCGACAAGACAGAGAAATAGCAGGAAGGAGAGCGAGCGAGCGAGTGAGAGCAGAGCAAGAGTGCAAGTCCCAGAGGCAGGGAGAGGGATGGAAAACGTCGGTGTAACGGTTTAAGGAGCCGTTCGAGGACAGACAGGGGCTTCCCGGCTGCAGAAAGGAGCAAGGAGGGTCTACTTCAGGGTGCAAGTGCCTACCTCCCCCAGGCGAGAGGGTCTTAGTGCAAAAGAAACCAGGAGACGTTAGAAAAGGGTGGGAGTCCAAGGAAGCCCCTACGCGACCCTCAGGAATAAACCCCCCAAGCCAACGTGTCCCGGGGCTGCTGTTGTGGTCCGCAGGGGGTGCAAGCGGTAGCGGCGGCGGCGGCTGCGGCTGATCTTCTGGTGCGGGGTTGGCTTCTGGAGCAAGAGGAGAAGGAGGAGCAGAAGGAGGAGCAGAAGGAGGGAGCTGGAGGCTGGAAGCGTTTGCTGGCGGCGGCAGCGGCGGCTGCGGCGGCGGCGGCAGCAGCAGCAACGTGGAGTAAGCCAGCGGCCGAGTGCAGGCCACAGCGCGCAGCTCCGGGAGCAGGATCGTCGCCCCTCCGCAGCGTCCGCGGCTCCTGGAGCACTGGATCGCGTCCCGGGAGCCGTGCGAAGCGCATCCGCCTCCTGTCGCGGCGCACCAGGCTGGTCCCCAGAGCGCGCAGAGACGCGCGCGCGCGCACACGCACACACACACACTCATACACACACGTGTGCGCTCTTCTGCCCCTGCTCTCAGCGCCAGTGGAAGACACGGCCGAACCGCTCTCTCTAGATATATCAGTTACAGCCCGGGTCAGTCTCGGCGGTCCCCTGCCCAGCGCTCCCGGCGCCCCTCCCCTCTGGCCTGGCAGCTGCCAGCCCCGGGACCTTTTCATCTCTTTCCTTTTGGCCAGAGGATCCGAGTTCAGATCCGCCACTCGGCACCGCGACTGACACACTGCCTTACAGCCATTCACCCTTTCCACCCCTCTCCTTCCGTTTCGTCGCTCCAAGAAAAAAAAAAAATTTTTTTTTTCTTCCCAAATTCAGGGCTCCCCACTTTCCCTCCCTTATTATTTGTCCAGTTTGGGAACGACTTGTATTCTCTTTTTTGAAAGAATTCAAGCAAGATACATTTTCCATCGGGCATCAACCCTTGATTGTTTGCAAAAGTTTCGCATTAACAAACAACTCCACCTGATCTGCACTTTGAGAATTGTCGTTTTCTTCTTTTTTTTTTTAGAACTTTTTTTCTAGGTTTTTTTTTTTTTTTTTTTTTTTTTTTTTTGAAAAATGCACTACTGTGTGCTGAGCGCTTTTCTGATCCTGCATCTGGTCACGGTTGCGCTCAGCCTGTCTACCTGCAGCACACTCGATATGGACCAGTTCATGCGCAAGAGGATCGAGGCGATCCGCGGGCAGATCCTGAGCAAGCTGAAACTCACCAGCCCCCCAGAAGACTATCCCGAGCCGGAGGAAGTACCCCCGGAGGTGATTTCCATCTACAACAGCACCAGGGACTTGCTCCAGGAGAAGGCGAGCCGGAGGGCAGCCGCCTGCGAACGCGAGAGGAGCGACGAGGAGTACTACGCCAAGGAAGTCTACAAGATAGACACGTCCTACTTCCCCTCCGAAAGTAAGTGCCGAGTCTCGCTCGCTTCCCAGCCCCGAGGTGTCGCGCTGCCCAGTGCCCGCACCGCCGCGGCGGCCCCGGGGTTCGCCCTCCCCGCGCCCGCTCCGCGGAGCTGCGCCCAGTCCACCTTCTTTCCAGCCGTGCCCTTGAGAGCCCGCAGGCTTTAAGACGTTCCCTCCCTACTTGATTTTCCCCACCTCTGGCATGCCCCAACGCCTGTGTCCTTTAGCCGGCGTGATTCTTTTTCTCTCCCCTGAAAGCCTGTCCTGGACCACTAGCAGTCTGCCCTTCCCTGTCAAACCAGAGGCACACGCTCCCTGGGGCAGAGTTGAACCCCGCGGAGGGGGAAAGTTGTGGCGGGTTTGTTTTCTTTGCTCCGATTGGCGTGTAGTGAGCCGAACCGGTGCACGAAGGGTTAAAAAAAAGTGGCCCCAGACTAGTCGATCTCCGGAAGGCGCCCCCTTTCCGTCCGGACCTATCAGCTGGTTCCGCGAGCCCCGGGTCTCTGACTCCCCTAAAAATGTCAGCAGCGCTCAGACAAAACCCGGTTTGGAGACCCTTCAGAAAACCTGCCTCGAAACCCTGAGTGCGTGAGGTCCCTTTGCCAGCGCTGGGTGTCTACATTCCCCAGAGGCAAACTCTTGTAGCCGTGTCCTCTGTGACTTCACCTGGGCTGGTGGAAAGCACAGCTTCATTTGTGTATTTAGAAAGGTTTTACTGCTCACCGAAACCTGCCTTCTGAAAATCGCCAGTGTAGCACAAGCTATTTTTCTTACGGGTTTATCTTCGCCTTTTTCTGTCTTTAGGCGGGGTGCCCCTGCCCTTTGGGATATGTTCTGCCATTGTCTTTGGGGGCATTCTTAAGTCTAGAATAAAGTGAAGAAGGCTGATTTCAAAAAGAAAAGAAGTGGCTTCTCCAAGGGCCATGTTCTCACAAGCAGCTGGTATCCAGCAGACAGGGGAGTGAAATGAGTTATTGTGAAGTGTGGGGAATGGGTAGTTAGTGTATTATTATTTCAAATTAAAAAAAAAAAAAGTATTTAGTGATAACTGAGAGGGTTAAACACTAGGAAGAAGAAAGGTGGGGGGGGGGAACCCCACACTTTAACATTTGTGTATTCCAAATCCCAAGTCTTAAACTTTTCATTGGTTGTCCATTTCTCCTCCCCTTTCGGTGCCCTATATACTTGCTGGCTGCCTGTGTTAATTCTCAGTGTCTTGCCTAAATAGATAATACAGCCATCTTGGTAATTTTATCCTGGGAGTTCTAATTGCAGGGTGGTGCTTTTTGTTTTTAATATTTATTTTTAGTTAGACAAGCCCTGACTCTGACGTGCTGTGCCTTGCTCCCGCGCTGGACGGCCCCTGAGTGTCCGCCCCATGGGTCTAACTCCAGTCATTTGGGCCATCTTTCTTCCGCCGCAGCTTTCCTTCTTGTTTGATAGCAGAACAGATGTAGGGGGTCCTGGCAAGCAGGATGGCTCTATTATGGTCCTCAGGGCACTATCCACAACAGTGGTGATCAATGCACTCCACCCCGTGTCTTCCCCCTGTGGAAGCCCAGCTTTCTGTCTAGGGGTGGAGCCAAGGAGATCCCAGGAATGAAAACTCATTATAATTAGTACAAAAGCATTGAGCAGTTGAGCCAGTTTGCCTTCTGCAGCACATGCAGGAGTTCCCTGGTATTTGGATAGACAGCAAGTGTGTTTCTTGGAACCGGAATACTCAGCCTTCAGTGTTCATGTGCACATGCGCTGAGGCACTGCCTGCATTTCTCAGAACAGAGAACAGGATCGCATGATGGTGTCGGTGGGGAGAGAGCGACTAACCCTGGAGGCCACGCACCCTTTATTCTCTCAAGCAATCCTCAGTCTGAGAAATGAGAAATGGGCTGAAATGGGCCATACCTGGATCATGGTCATCAACAAATTAGAAAAATGCTTAACGCGGCTCTCAAAGTACGACACTGGAATCAATGAGTGATTTCTCCTTTCGATTCTACCCCCCAGTCATCAAATAAACTCTGATAAGTCCAGAATTAAACAAACACCCCCCCTCCCAAAAAAAAAAAACCACTGGGGTTTTACAATTTTCTTAAAGCCTATACTCTACTTGGACATTTAGGAGCAGAAAGCCATAGTTGTAGCAGTTTGGATATTACCGTGCAAGGACTGTGGATAGTCTTATAGAAAGTAGGGTAACTAATTTTCCAGCACTTTTTAGTTCCATTGGAATGTAGTGAACATCTTAGAAGCAAGAAGAGTAAAGAATCATGGCACCATATTTTCATATTTTTAAAAAAGCAAATGGAAAGTACAGCACTGGCTTATATACCAACTTTTCCTCTTGAGGACTTCAAGTTTTAACTCAGCTGTCACCACGCAGACATGGGGAGGGAGAGTGCCTGTCCTTTCTTGCAGGGTATCTGGGGAGGGTCATGAGCTCCCGAGATGAAGGCATGGGAAAGATGGCTAGTCCATTTTTTTTACCACCAACTTATTTGCGTCCACAGAGTGACTTCAGTTCAAGTATTACAAATATGCTCTAATTATACTCAATGAGCTATATATCATTACAGATGGCTGATAGCCCTTTGTAGGACATTTTGTGAAGTTCAGACTAAATATTTTTAGCAATGTGGAGATTTAAAAGTAAAAATATAAGAGATATTGTATATGCCCTCAGGCATATTTGGTCTTAAATATTATCCTTGGCCAAGTGTACTATATAAATACAGAAAATATGAATAGAGCTGGCCAGGCGCCAAGTGCTTAGTATGAATTTTAGTCAAGAATGTATTTATGGGATATAAATAATACTGTGTCAACATTTAAAGAAGAAGTTTGATTAGTTTTGAATTTATTCATATTGATCTTTTCATATGCTGTTAGTTTAAGGCTCAAAGTGGAGTTATGCTAAGGTTTACCGATAGCTTGCCCAGTGGGAATTAGTGGACTTCTAGTAGCTTGACAATCCATTAGAAATTCAATATGCATCTAATCAGAAGACACTGCAGAAAGATTCAGTTTGGGAATGATTTCATTAAATACAGGAAAAATACAAATGATTGACATACAATCTGTGCAGCCTTGAACAACGCAAAAAAGCCAGAGCAAAAGTTTTGCTTTTTTTTCTCTTTGTTGTCAAGTTTGTCAAATTGGGCAGACGTGGTGTTTCTAACTACGTTGACTGTGTACACCCCCCGCCAAACATTTAGCAGTGTTTGGAGACATGTTTGGTGATTTTTGGACCTGGGGGGGGTGGAGGAAGGTCCTGGGTGGAGGACCTGCTGCTGGAAGTCAGTGACAGAAGCTGGGCATATTTCTGATCACCCAGCAGTACACAGGACAGTCGCTGTGTCCCACACATCAAAGAATTCTACAGTCCAGGTTGTCAGTAATTCCCCCGTGAGACACTCTGGTAGCCATGGCATTTATTTCGAGCTACAGAATTCTATTAGTAGTACCATTTTGAAAATCATAAGAAAATATTTTATAACTGACCTATTAAAATGAGAATATGAAATAGAAAAAGAGTCAGAACATGTGGTTGATTAGATAAATACAGATGAGCCAATTTTGTACAAGGTATACTTCATTATTGAGATCTGAAAGCAAAGAAATTGAAAACATCAAAACTTCCCATTCATTTAACCTATGTAATGGTGTTGACTCACCCATCTGTTAGCAGCTTCCGTCAGCAGCAACATGATGTTAATCAGAAGGGAGAAAAAAATAAGGACTTAGGCTTTTCCTTTCAAGTGAAATAAGCAATTTGTGTTCATAAAAAGTAGAATTTTCAGTGTAGACAACTGCAAGAGATCCGTAGTCATGTTTATTTTTTCCATCATAGTGAGTTAGATAAACTTAAATATACAGCCTGGAAATTGCAATGAGGTTCCCTATGTAATTTTTCACATTAATGCTAAATGTGTAATACCAAGAAATCTTCTTTTCTGTTTCCCCTGTAATTTTCCAAGTGAAATTGTGCAATGTAGTATGAATACCAGTGACACTCTGGTTTGGGGGAATGTGACTTAGTATTCTATTCATGACTATTTCCTTTCTATATATGAATTGTCGCCCTGTTGGCCAAGTGCCCAGCGAATGAAAATATTAGCAGTTGCTGGAACGTGGAAGTATTTTGCCTTTATTTTTTTCTAACATTCCCTGCATGGGGGGAGATGGAGGAGGGAAAAGGGAAGAGAATGCTATCAGAGACCTCTTGAAGCTTCTGCGCTTTTGACTTCTAGAGGGATTGAATTAATACACAACAGAAATTGACATCCTTCCCTCCATCCCCTTCTGTGGCTGAGTTAAGGACACGTTCCCCTCTTGGAAGATCTTCTCTGTTTTTACTTTTCAATGAGCAAGAATTTCAAAAAGAAACTTTAAAGAAAACAAAATGGCTAGTCTCTGTTGCCAAGTGAGGCCAGCTTGTTGGTCCCTCTCCTGTGAGCAACTCACCAGCTAGAGACTGACTTTGCAAAGCTGCAGAACCAGGTGAGGCCCACTTGACCTCCCGGAAATGATAAGAAGGGTCTTTGTGCTGTGACTTTTCCCTGGAGAGAGGATGCTGATGCAACTAGTGACAGCATCTTTCGCATACAGATATGAAAGGATGACGTTGCTTTTCCTAGAGAAAACTGAAATGTAAAAAATTTTTTTAAGAAAAGGGGTAGTGACTCACTGTTGAACCCAAATCAACTCTGAGTTACAATTGAGGAGGTCGGTGACTCTGTGACCTTCATCCAGAAATTACAACACATACCAGGCTGTATTTTTAGAAGGTTCTGGAAGATAGAGCAGGGCAGCCTGGCTCTGGGAGTGATAGACATCTCACCATTGGTTTGGGGTGCTGGCCCAGCAGTCTACCCCTTTTAGAAGTTGAGGACTAAGGTGAGCAAGACAGGAGATTGCCTGGAAGAACTCTGAAGATGGCCTTTTCGGCTCTGTGGGTGTAGCATTTCCGGTGCTGACACAGTCCTGGATTGGGGATTTGGATTTGCCAGATGTGCTTGCTTTCCTTCTGCTTAAGGGTGTATTCTCCTTTGCAGATTCTCAACAGCTTGATGAAATGTGGCTCTGGCTGAGATAAACAAACCTTTCCATTGTCATTTTGAAAGCATATGGTGTGCTTTTGTTTCTTAATACCCTTTAAACAAAGATGGTGTTTAAGCTAGAAATTCAATGTTCTCCAGGTATTTCATTTTGGATTTAATAACATGTGAGGGGTTCTTTGATGACTTTGTTTAGACTGAAAGGTTGGCTTTCCTCCTTTGTTTAGAAAAAATTCACATTATGCTCTAACCACAAGCCACTTTGGGTTGTTGTTGTTTGCTTTGTTTCCTTTCCAACCCCTGATATGCAGAAGTGGGTGTTTAGCTGCGCTGTTCTCTTGCACCACCTTGGCTCCTGGATTGGCCTGGTGGCCTTGACGCTGTACAAGATGTTCCCTGGACCTTGTGCCTCTCATCTCTGAATTCCCTTTGTCTTTCTCTGTGGTGAGATGTCTGTATGTCCGGCAGTTGGATCTTCTGCCTCGTTGCTCTATTGTGATTGTGGAAAGCAGCAGCCCCTTCCCTGTGTAAGTAACATTTGCTTCCTGGGCTCACACTGACTTGATGAAGACCTGTGAGATGAAGCACCTGTGTCGCTGCATCTGGCTTCGCTCAGGGCATCTCATTTATTGAATTCCCCATACCTTGGCTTTAAGATGTTCTACTAGTCTTTGTGCCAGGGAGGACAAAAAACAAAAACAAAAACAAAAACCACTTCAGTTAACCCTGCTAGGGTGTTGAGTATAAGTCAGACTTCTGATTTTTGAGATATTGAAAACCCGACAGGGAGTTCTCAGGGTGTACATTCACATTCTCTGTTAAATTCCACCCAGTGGATCTACTTCCCTTAGATTGCTTCTTAGGAAGCATCTCATCCTTAGGGGCAGAGGTGGGTTAGGGCTGGGAACAGACTGTGGCCAATGTAGAGAGGGTAGGGTTTTTAAGGCTCAGTTTTCTTAGATGACTTCCAAGAACTGTCAGGATCTGACCTCTCCTTGTTCAGCCACTACTCTAACTGAATTTCTATATGGCAAGTACACTCCCACCACTCACCCCACTTGCCAAATGGGCCATTCATTTTCATGCCAATGGGTTTTTGTACTGTTTCTTCCTTCTGGAGATCTACCTTTTAATGATGAAAAATATCGTTTAGTAGCTTAGTTCATTTTCTGTTGCCAGTAGCTCAGTATCATATGCTGAATAATTTATAAAGAAAATAGGCTTATTTTGGCTTATGGTTGTGGTTGAAGGTCAGGGTCTGGATCTGATGATGGTCTGCTTGTTGGCTGAGTCCCAGATCCATACAGTGTGTGTTGTGTGGAGAAAGGCATGTAGCACCTGAATGCTGGTTGTTTCCTTCCTCATTTAAGGCTATCACCATTCAATGTTGGGAACTTCTTCCTGCTTTGTCTTATCCTAATCATCTACCACGGGCCTCATCTCTCAATGTCATGGTTGAATTGAGTTTTCACTCTTGCAGTACTTCATTTTAAGGAATGCCATTTCAACATGGATTTTCAGAAGAGAATTATCTTCAAACCATAGCAGTTAGTAAGATGCTGAAATACTCTGTGACTTTTCCTGCTCAAATTTAGTTGGTTCTTCCTCCACACTCTCATGAGGTCGATGATTATCTCTAAATCCTCCTCTTTTTGCTGTTGGCAATGTCTAGCTGTGTTCTGGGATGCCTGTTTCATTGATTTGCAAACACCTCAGCAGAAGCAGCAAGTCCAACTCATCAATATTCTTACAGAGTTTAGCACAGTGTTTTTGCTCAATAGATGTTTAACCAGTGGGTGAGCATTCCCTTTAGAGAACAAGATTAAACCAGCAGAACTGTTTGTGAGTTACAGCATTTGTATCAGAAGATGTGGAGAAATGAAATTTCCCCACCTTCATTGTCAGATGTGTCACACCACTCTTGCCAGGGAAAGCACAGAGCTTCTCATAACTGTATTTCCTGCCTTCTAGATAGTAGGACAATGACAGTGCTAATGATGATGTTGACTTTTGCTATGTATAATTCTTAATCTTTCACATTTAAGTACTCACAAGCAGCCTGGGGAGATCAGTGCTAGCATTTTGATAACTGAGGATGCGACTATTGCTCTTTTTATCAGCGATGTCTTATTGAAATATGGCTTTCAGACACCACAAGGGAGAGAGGCTGTCATATTTTTCTTGCCCTTTTGAAAATGTAGGCCTCTATTCCTGAGAGAATGCTCAATCACTGTTCTTTCCTATCAAGTATTATACTTATAAGCCTTCTGTTCTTTTTCTAAAATAGGAAAAATACCTCTGAAACTTTGTACACACCCTTGGGTCCTTTTCCTTGCTTGTAATACATTCAGCTTTTAAGTCTCCACTTGCTAGTTGCAGAAATTGGGACCTTCAAGCCCCTGGTTTGTTCTGTAACTGAAACCATCTTTTCAAAAATGTTGAGGACATTCCTCTTGTCTCTTTCAGAGAATTAATTTATTTGGGAATGCTGGATGGTATCAGACAATGGACTTGGAGTCAGAAAGACCCAGTAAGTACAGGAAGGAGAATAAATACAAAAGAATTGTCCCAAAGCAGCTTGGTACCGAGGCTGATACAGAAGCGGTAGCATCAAAGACATCTTACTCTAGGCCTATGGGAATTATTAAAAAATGGTTGGTTCTGTTTTGGCTAGCAACTTGGCTCTCTCTGTACAAGTTATTAAAACTGTCTCTTTGACATTTAATTTTTTTTTTTTCTGATGTAAAAATGAGTTCCTGGCTCTGCTGTTGTTGGCTTTCTGACTAGGGTTGGAACCACTCCATTTCATCCTGACTCAGTTTCCTCACTTGTCAAAATAAAAATAACAGCTGCTTGCCAGGATTTGAAGGACTGATGATGATGTGGGTGAGGAAGCACTGTGCGCAGCTGCAGTTGGCACTTTCAGGTTGGTT
This sequence comes from Ochotona curzoniae, assembly GCF_017591425.1. Taxonomy (NCBI): domain Eukaryota; kingdom Metazoa; phylum Chordata; class Mammalia; order Lagomorpha; family Ochotonidae; genus Ochotona; species Ochotona curzoniae. The sequence continues at coordinate 25,239,182 of NW_024466219.1, forward strand.
CTAGTCCCTTCCACAGATCCTGGACCTTGTCCCTTCCCTTGGTGAGTGTTTGTTGAGGATGAAGCCAGGATTTTTGGGGTGAAGTTCGAGCCAAGCTAGATGATGCTTAGAGTTGGGTTGACTCCATGTCACCTCCAGAACCAAGCCATAGCACTCTTAGCTATCAGGTGATTCATTAAAAAAAGAAGAAGAAGACACAGCTCATAGCAATGCAGTACCTAGAGAGGGAATAGGCATCTCAAAGAGGGTGCTGCTCAGGAGACTTCAGAAAATATTTGAGGAGGGGTATATGAAATTTGCACGGGAACAGTAGAGAGGAGTGGCCACTAACTGGCCTGGGAAGGTCACTGTGCAGGATGTTTTTCCCATGAGCACTGGGGCTGTCCAAGGACAGCCCAGCAACTCCACCTCACTCATGCAAGGACATTTTTCTGTCCAAGAGGCATTGAGATAATTGGATGCAGTATCTGTCTGCAGGAGGGAAAGCCTCACAGAGCTGAGGACACCATCCTTCGTGGGTTGGAAGCATCCTTTTATTCTCTTAAATGAGCACTTGGATCCGTTATGCCTGAGAAGTCTAACATGTTTGGCTTATATGTTTCCCTCACTGCAATGACATGAGGAACTTAGGGCAGCTGGAAAATACTTTCTGAAGCTCTAACTTCTGAAAATAGTTTGAATGTGTTTCCAGCCCTTCTGAGACAGCTGTTTTCCCTCACACCAGCGGGTTCCACAAATCCCACAAATCTCTGTTCATGGTGTGGGGTGAGTGGGGGAGTGTCTCTCATTCCCACAGCCTTCCCAGCCACCTTCACGTTGATAATTAGGAAGCAGCTCGTTCCTGAAGAATAGCTCCTATGCTTCGGAAAGAGAACTTATGGAGCAGCAGCTTGAGAATAAGACTGCCCTTTTGGAGTTGTTTCAGGAGAGACTGTGGCATCTTTCTGGTCCCACGAAAGAGGAGAAATGCTCTGATTTAGATCTTGGCTCTGTCCATTTGGCTCTCCCTATCAGACCCACACTACTCTGACAAATACCACATCTGTCTCGACAAGCTAGTTCACAAATAACGGTTCATTCATAACTTTAGGCTGTTGTAAGACTCCCAATTTGTTACTTCATTTTGTGAACAAGAATGCAGAGTTGAGTTGCGAGAAAGACTGAAGTGAACACAAATCTTTGCAAATCTCTCTGACACAGATCATTAGGTTATTGTGTATTGTGTATTTTTCAGTGGATTGTAAGAGCACTGGAAATATTTTTTGTTGCCAAAACCATTCTTGGAGATATAACATCATTTTTATGTTTTTGATTCATCTCAGTCTTTTTAATTCCAGTGCTCCTTAAAGTAAGTTTAGCAGGGACTGAGCTGCCTGTACCAGGTGTTTCAGAAACTTGGTCATGTCTTCCATTAGGGATTTCCCTTTTATATGGCTGCTTGCTTCTCTACACATTGGTTTAATCTCAGGCTTACTTCTACTCGGACAAACTCATGGCAGTGTCACTGACTTATTTTTACTTGACCTATATTGAACTCATACAATGAAGTAGAAAGTTCAGAAAGTTCAAAAAAGGTAGAAAGTCATTCGACTTTGGAGGGAGGAAGAAAGCTGGTCACAGCCTGAGAATCTGCCTTTGCAGAGGATAGCTGATTTAGAAGTCTCTGGGGTGGGGTGGGGGGGTTTGTTGCAAATGCTCCCATGTCCAAGCTCACATTTTTGGCATTTTGAGCCTTGAAGGTACAGGTGAGGGAGACAAAGCAGGGAGTTCTACAGAGGGCAGGAAGTGACCGGGCTGAACTGAAGCTGAATGACAACCATCCTCGTGGGTTCTGAGCAGCCAAGGCCTACCTTCAGACGTGTGTGTTAAAGTCTACTGTCTGAGTTACTGGCATCTGACTCCACGTTGCTTTATATCTAAGACAGCTTGAGGCCTATTAAGAAAATCATGTCGATTTGAATGGCAATTTATTTCTTCATTTGTGCCTTTTCATAGTTATCAGGCCATAGGTTGTTAAATGTGTTAACTAAAGTCACCAGTCAGATCCATGAACTAACTCCTGAACTACCAGTGTTTGCCCTGCTAAACTTGTACTTTTCTTTCTTTCCGTGTAGAATGAGATGGATTGGTGCTTGTTTTTCTTGGAGAGACATGTATTTCAGATGAATTCAACTGTCAGGAAAGATCACCATCAATAGTAAAACTGTGTGTGTAGAGTCATGTCTAACTTCATTAATTCTTTGTCATTAAGTACTCAGATTCTAGAAAGAAGGTCTCGAGTCAGGCTGACCCCAGATCATTATACATTTGGATCAACTTTCCCTTCCTCAGGAACATTTACTAAAATTCTCTAAGAGGAAGAACTTACTGTAGAGTAGTGTTAGGAGGAAGTGACAGAACTGGCAGAATTGCTGTAATCACAGGAGCTCCACTAGATGTCTGTGTGGAGGAGAAGGGGCCGCTTGGACCAGAGCTAACTTAATGTGAAAGTGATGGAGCATTTTTATTAACACCTCATGCTGCTTCACATTTCATTGTTGCAAGATAGACATTCTCCCTACTTTTGGAGACTTTGGCACTATGTAAAACCACTAGCTGCTCAGGACAAATAATCCTGCTGGGGGACAGATTCTTTAATCTTCCTCCATTTGTCTTTTGAACACACATGAGCTTATATCAAAGACCTTTCTAACCTGAAAGTCACAAAGACCTTTCCCAATGCTTCTTACATGTTACCATGCCAAAGCCCAGCCGCTGTCTGCCAGTCTCATGTACTATTCAGGATTTAAAGGGCAACCGCATAAAACTGCACCTTGACAAGAAAGCCAGATGAGTCTCAAATCAGCAGCTTAATAACATAGTCTGAAAACACCACGATCTATCTTCCTTCCTTCCTTCCTTCCTTCCTTCCTTCCTTCCTTCCTTCCTTCCTTCCTTCCTTCCTTCCTTCCTTCCGTCTTTCTTTCTTTTTCCCAGTTTGCACAACAAGATTTATTTCAGAAAAAGTGAGAAAGAAATCCCTGCCACAGTAACAGGAGGGGCTCCAAGGAAGGAAAGACCCCTGTCTTTTTGTTTTATTTGTTATCTGTGTCATCCCAGGCAAATATAAACCTTCGTTCTTTTATAGTTAATATCATAATTGCTTGGCTATTTTATAAGTTACCCTTGTTAAGTTTTAATACTTGGATTGTTTTTCATAACTTCTGTGACCCATAGTCCCCTACTCTCAATTCCTAAGAACCCAAGTCCTCCTAAGTTGTGTTGTCTGTAAGATTATAAATGTCTCATCATTTATTTTTTTAAAGATTTATTTATTTACTTATTTAGAGCAGGAAGACAGATTTGCAGACAGAAGGAGAGACAGAGGGAAAAATCTTTCATTCGCTGCTCTACCTATCAAGTGGCTGCAACAGCTGGAGCTGAACTGATCTGAAGCCACGAACCAGGACTTCCTCTGGGTCTCCGATGGGGATGCAGGGTCCCAAGGCTTTGGGCTGTCCTCTACTGCTTTCCCAGTCCACAAGCTGGATGGGAAGTAGGGAGCTGGATGGGAAGTAGAGCAGCTGGGGCATACGTGATCTGGCACCCATTTGGGAGCCCAGTGCATGCAAGGCAAGGGTTTAGCCACTAGGCCATTCTGCTGGGCCCAATGTCTCATATTTTAAACATACTTCATATGTTATAAAGAATTTTTCACATATATCCAAAGCTTCCTTGGCCTATATGTGGGTTCAGTGTTGGATGCAGACAGTTAAGACACTGCCTGGGATCTGCATATTGGAGTGCTCTGGGTTTGAGTCCTGTTTCAACTCCAAGGTCCAGCTTCATGTTAATATGCAGGAGGCAGAAGTGATGCCTCACGAAGTTGGGTTCCAGCCACTCATGCAAGAGACCTGCATTAAATCATTGGCTCCTGGCTTTGGGTTGGCACAACCTCAGTCCTTTCTGGCATTTGGGGGGTGAACTAGGGATGGGAGTTCTTTCTGTCTTTCCTTCTGTCTCCCAATCACTCAAATAAATACATTAAATACGTTTCCAATTTCAAAAAGGAAATTGCATGCCTAGATCACAATGCTACCTCAATTCATATAATTGTTGAAAATTGATTATTTTGAAACTAGTGACTGCCTTCTGTGACCTAAGTAATCATTGTTAGCACCCTTGTATCTTTGCCAATTCAGTCTTTTTCTTTTTAAATACTTATTTATTTTTATTGCAAAGCTAGATATACAGAGAGGAGAGACAGAGAGGAAGATCTTCCAACCGATGATTCACTCCCCAAGTGACCGCAACAGCCAGTGCTGTACCAATCCGAAGCCAGGAGCCAGGAACTTCCTTCAGGTCTCCTACGCAGGTGCAGGGTCCCAAAGCATTGGGCCGTCTTCGACTGCTTTTCTAGGCCACAAGCAGGGCCCTGGATGAGAAGTGGAGCTGCCAGGATTGGAACCAGCGTCCACATGGATCCCAGGGCATTCAAGGCAAGGACTTTAGCCGCTAGGCCAAGCTGCCAGGCCCACCAATTCAGTCTTTTTTTTTTTTTACACTTTTTAAAAAAACTATATTTTGACAATCTTTACATAGTTCATTAGGGTAAAAAGGTTCAAGGGCTACAGGGAAGTGAGTAAGACCACCATTTCCATACTGCTTCCTTCATGTATCTGAGGTAAAGGGGGGATATTGAGGGAGAAGCCCCACCCAGTTTCCCACCCCGCCAATTCAGTCTTAATTCTAAGTTATTGCTCACTTTTGCTTGTCTTAAGAAAAAAGAAAAAAAGGAAAAAAAAAAGAAAGACGTCAGTGCTACAACTGTCTCATGGAGTGAGGGAAACCAATGGTGTATATTTGAGGACTGTTAGATTGCAGACCCCAACAGTTACCATGCCTTCTTCCCACAGGGACTTCCTAGGGTTCCTGGGGGATTTGAATGAAGTGATCAGGAGCGTCCCTGTTTTGCACCATCACATACATTGGCCTCAAGAAGGTGCTGTTTCCCAGGAAAAGGATTTAAATCCCCCCAAAGAAACACATAAGACCATAGTTTGAAGAAGAAAGCACTGTTCCCCAAGCAGCTCGCTCTGTTTATTGTGCCGGTCTCTGATTCTATTCTTGAGATTTTTGTTTAAGATAACTTGCAGCATTTCTTTGAAAGGTCAGATATGAATGAGATGACTTTGTTTGACTTGCTAATCTTGTGACAAACAGTTTATACCCATTATAGCTTCCGGTCTCCCCTGATTATTAATTTCAGGGATATTTTCTCCCTGAATGGTTGTGGAGAAGGCTCTAAAAATAAACAGCATGGAGATGTTTTGGTGGGGTGGGAGTACGTGTGAGCAGATGTCTGCTGGAAGCCGCATATGGGGGCAATGTGATAGCAGCATGTACTGCGAGAGTGTGCTGCTGGGCCTTCTCTGCCGGGCCGGCCATTCAGAGCACTGCCTTTGCATGAATGAGTGTTCCTGCTAGAAGGGGTGATGCACAGGTGGGACACCTGTCATTGCCATCTCCTTAGTGGGCCAAAGGTTGGGAACGGCAAGTTACGGCGTAGGGCAAAAGAACTGCTCACGCTAGATCTGAGTGGTGGGAAGTGTCACTCCTGGCACCAGCAGCCTCTGTTTGAATACAGTAAATGGAGGCTGCGAGTCTAGGTGGGGGCTTCAGAAGTATCCTCTTTAGGCCAGGTTTAGGAGGCAGCCAGCACTTCTGTCATCGTGTAGGTTGGATAACAGTGTGGTTACATTTCATAATCTCTTTTGATTTGTCACTGTCTTTTCAACCTTAGGATTTCTTTTCAGTCCTGTCACAACCTCAGGAGTAACATTTTGTCTGACTAATGAACACAGAGGCTTGGGGAAACTCACAGACTTGTCCAGAGATTCACAGGAAATGAAAGATGAAACAGGAGTTTCAATCAACATTTCCTCATGCAAAAACAAAAACAAAAACAAAAACAAAAAAACCCCCTGCATTTATTGACTTTCACTACAATTAGGAAAACATTTGAACACTCAGAAATGTTTATAGGGTCTTTCTTTTTTAGGTGTGTGTTCTTTTTAAAAAATACGGTGGGTACTGTATGAATGTTTGTTACTGCTTTATGGAAAGTGAAGTTCGAAATCCCCAGATGGAACAGCCATCATGGAAGATGTGTTTAACGCATGGCAAAGAACCCTAACATTTTCAGTCGTAGCTAAACAAACCAATATATACTTGTGTTCTTGACTCATTTGAGAGTTCTCATACTGTGAGTTATAAATGATGACAGGTGGTTTTAACAGCACTGAAATCTAGGCCAGCCAAATGAAAAACGCAGCTTTATTCTTAATAGGTGGAATGTCTTTTGTCAAAGGAGGTTATGGCTTTTCTTATTCATCCTTAATATAAATCAAGGTATTTATTTTACCACCGCATATACATACTGTACCTTTCCCTTTAATACTAGGGAATGTTAAAGGGAAAGTGGAAGTCAGGATTCTGCTGATGAAAGGAAACCAGGAGATCTGGGAGTAGAATCGAGAATACGCCTAAATCCCCAGGCTCCCGGGCAGCAGGGGCCTCACATAGCTGAGGGAGTGATGCGAACATTCAGCGAGTCCCTCTTCTGCTTTAATCTTTGTATAGTTCTGTGTCAGGCATCGCTTCAGTAAAATAGCTAATGACTGTGCTTTTTAAAACTCCTAGCTGTCTGCCCAGTTGTCACAACACCCTCTGGCTCAGTGGGCAGCTTGTGCGCCAGACAGTCCCAGGTGCTCTGTGGGTACCTTGGTGAGTACGCTTGTCTGCTTTCTTCCTCGTTTGCTGTAGTGATTTCAAGTCCATCGTTTGCCTTAGTGACATCATATCCGCCTTTAGAGTCTGTCTCCTGTGCGGAACTTGCCAGAGGCAAGACAGTATTTGGAAATGCAGCCTTGTGGAGAAATTGCAAAGTGCCTGGAATGTTCTGGAGAGGGTTTATGTGGGGAGGAAAAGAAAAAAGGAAAAGCATGATGAGCAGTAATACAATGGTTGTATTGCGGGGTTGAAAGAATGATGTGTGGTCTGAGATATGTGTTTTAGGGGTCACAGACTACTTTCTCCATGGAGGCCACTTTCTTCAGTGTTGAGGAGGAGGGCCAGAAAGTCAAGGGCATGTCCTTTTCTTATAACATATTTATAGCAATGTTCTTACTGCTGACACAGAGCAGTTGCTCAATAAATGTGCCTTGTGCTAAACTAGACTCAAGGAAAGATTTCTCTGCCATGGGACGGTTATGCTGATGTCATGATTTGTTGATTTTTTATCTTGACATGAATTGTCATGGATCAGGTCCTCAACTGACTTGACCTGGGGAACTTGCCACCTGCTCAAAATGCTTAGACCCGACCCTCAGACCAAGTACAAGACCTGACCCTGACCAAGTGCACGCTCCTCAGATACAGTGCAGTGTGTTAGGCAGAGGCGCACCGAAGCAGACATCTCCAACCCTTTCTAGAATGTTACTTACTCAGCCAGAACTTTTCCAAATAAAGTCCTTTATTTTGTTTGAAAGGCTTAAAGTAAGAAAGAGAGACAAAGAGAAAGAAAGAAGAAAAAGAGAAAGGAGCTCATGAGAACAGGAATGTACTTCTGTCTGGTGGTTCACCCTTCAAATGTTCACCACAGGCACGACTGGGGTCGGTCACTGGTAGGCTGCTACAATTCCATCCTGATCTCCCACGTGGGTGTCAGGGGCCCATGTTCTTGAATCGTTACCTACTACTTCCCAGGTTATGTGTTAGCAGGGAGCTCTGAACCCGAGGTGGAACTGAATCCCAGTGCTCTAGTACAGGATGTGAAAGTCCTAAGAAGCAGTGTCCAAGCTGAGCCACAGTGCTCGCCCTTGGGTAGCATTTATTAAACACTGACTGTATGTTAGGCTGTTGCGGCCACACCTAAACAGCAGGACTTGGATGGTCCTGACATTGAAGGATTTGGGGGCCTGAAATGTGCTGGAGCCTCACTCTGGCGGATGAGAGGTAGAACTACCATCCTGGCACGGCTTCACTGTAGTGCTGAGGCATGGGGGAGACTGCAACTTAAATGTGTGGATGTCCTGGATTGGGACCAAAGCAATGTTTCCAGTGTGCTATAGGAAACCTAGTCTATTGCGTATCCTATCCTGTAACTTACATGGCCTAACCTTATTACTTAGGCATCAGGAAATAGTTCATTCCCAGAGGCCTACGGGATTCCTCAAACACAGCAAAACAAGAATGCAGACTCTGTAGAGAGTATGCAAGCAGTTTAGCACAGAGAGCTTCGAAGCAGTCAGTGGGACTAAAACGACTGCAAGATTTTATACTTTGAAAGTTCCCTTTTGTGACAGGTTATATTCTGTTTTCATGCTCCAAATTTTCAATTTATGTCAGTCTTGAAACCAAAGAGTTAGCTATCTTGAGTCCCCCACTAGCTGATTAGGTTTTTGGAAAGCAAAAGGGATGGGAGTGAAGAAAGGACAAGATTTGTTGAACACCCCATGTCCCATGTACTTACAGCAAACACATCCCCCTCGTCTCCCGTAGGCTGGCCAGGCTGGGACGGCCAGTAGGACGCTCCCCCTTCTCAGGAAGTTGCGGTTTAGAGAGGTCACTGCCTTGTCCTTGGTCACCGAGTTACCTCCTTGGAGAGCTCATCCCACACTCCCGGGACCCCAAGCTTGTAGAACTTTCCCTACCCCCACTCCTTTGTGTTCTTATTCGAGTCCTGGATCATTAATTAGATAACTTTCTTCTCTGGTGCTTTCATTAATTTCCTTTCCCCTTTCTTTCTTCTCTGATAGCATAGACAAGTCCAGAGGCCTACTCTGGTTCTTTGGGTATCTTTCCTTCTCAGACACTCCTTTCTACTTGGGGTTATTTTCGGTCACTTATTTACTGCAAACTTCCCCTTTCCTTTGGTGAAAGAAACAAAACACTGGAACCTCACTCTGCTCCTCAGCGAGGCCGGGTCCTTCAGGAGTGTCTTCAGGGGTGGGGAAGGGGCGGTGGGGCACACAGTGGCGTTCTCAGTAGTGGGAATTCACCCAGCTGACAGGCTGCGGAAGGTCCCCGCGGACCCCTCTCGGCCCGACCACGCGAGGTTGCTGAGCACCGCAGCTCTTTGGTTTTCCCCGCCTTGTCTCTGTTCTTAGAAATAGTAATTGGGTAAAAATGTAAGTGAGCAGATGCCAAGGGGCAGGCGGCCAGGGGCAGTGTGAATTTCTCCATGCTGAGCCACGCGCGGGCCATCCCTGTCACCTTGCGTGAACCGCCTCCCGGTTCCAAGCAACAGTGGGGAGCGGCTGGAGGCAGTGCGCAGTGCGGGGCGTGTGGCGCCCCTCACTGTCCTCACTCCTCTCCAACCTTGGTGTTGATAGCTGTGTGCTTTGACGCGGATGATGGCCCTGGCAGCTCTGATGTTTCCAGAATTTAAAATAAGACTTGCAGCAGGCTGCAAATAGGCCGTGCACCTCACAGTGCATGTGGTCGCATACGCGTCCATTTGCAAATCCACTGTCCCCAGAAAGATGGCTTACGGCCCGCCTAGAGATTTTCCTGAGATACAAGAATCCAGGGCTCAAGGAATAGAATAAATTTCTCTCCAATAGATGGATTAATGGTTTTGCAAAAGAATTCAATTTCTTTGTAAGGATTTACTGAGAAGTGTTTGAATAGCCTGATTTAGACTTAACAATGATGTTCTCAAAGTGTGGTCCATGTTTGTATTTCTGTTGGCTTCTTAAAAAATGCAAATTCTATAGTGGGTGTTTGGCCTAGTGGTTAAGATGCTGCCATGCAGAGCTGGAGGGTGTGTGTTTAGTCCCCAGCCCCGGCTCCTGATTTCAGCTTGTACTCAAAGTACATCTTGGAGACAACAGGGGCTGGCTCCCAGGTGGGTCACTGTCACCCATAGGGTTGCCCCATGCTGTGCTCTGGTCTGTCTGCCAGCATTGGCCTGATCCCATCCTGGCCACTCTGGCCGCTGTGAGCATTTGAGAAGTGAAGCACCACATGATAGTGGTTTGGCTCTCTTCTGTCTCTCCTACCCCACCCGGTCTGTGTGTGTGTGTGTGTGTGTGTGTGTGTGTGTACACCTTACTTAAAGCAAACAAAAAAGCAGATTCTCTAGCCTTCTCTCAGACCTTCCAAGTCAAAACTTGTGGAGTATGTGGGACGAGGAATCTGCCCATTTGAAACAGACCCTGCAGGTGCCTCTGACCTCAGTCTGCAGCTGCTTACTGCAGTGTGCTCTCTGATTACATAGGTTTGTTTGCTCAAACACATCCCACAGGGAAAGATCCAGCCCAGCGGGGCCTCTGTTTGATCAGCTGGTCCTCCTAGGTAAGAGTATGTGTCCACAGCCTGAGCTGTGGATACTTCCCATGTTCCCAATTGCATACAGACATCAAGGCAGACTCACTGGTAAGAGTGTTACGCATTCCTCCTGCTCCCTGTCCAGCACGGATGAGGACAATGAGTGCGCAGGAAAGTAAATTATTCAGAGAGGTTAAGATGCCCAGTTCAGGGCCTGCTGTGACAGCCTAGTGGTTAAAGTATTTGCCTTGGATGTGCTGGGATCCCAAATGGGGGCCTGTCCCAGCTGTTCTACTTCCCATCCAGCTCCCTGCTTGTAGCCTGGGAAAGCAGCAGAGGACGGCCCAAAGCCTTGGGACCCTGTACCCATGTGGGAGACCCAAAGGAATTTTCTGGATCCTGGCTTTGGATCGGCTCAGTTCCAGCTGTTGCAGCCACTTGGATTGTGAAACAGCAGATGGAAGATCTTTTTCTCTGTTTCTGTTTCTTTTTGTAAATCTGCCTTTCCAATATAAAAATAAATAAATACTTTAAGAATAATAAAAGATGCCCAGTTCATAAGTTATGCAAGGGAGTGATTCCTTTACTCAAGTGCCTTCAACTGGGCATTCACAGAGTAGGAAGGTGATTTCAAAGCTAGTATTTAATGGATCGTTGACATATAGAATGTTGATGGAGTATAAATCAATGTATAATCCCTTCCTGCTGCTTGGTCAAAGCACTGCCAACCTCTTCCTGGCCTGCATTGCATCCGGAGACATTCCATGGGGTAAGAATCTAGCCAACAATGGAATGTAAACTCCACTATCTCAGCCAAACCCAGCTTTAGGTAACTGTAGTATTCTCTTTTCAAATGGTATTTTCTCAAGCAAAGGTAAGGTATTAAGGCAGGTACAAATCTAACCCAAGCTACTGAAAGGTAAAGTTAATGATAAATTGCTTGGTATTTGATTTGTGCAACCCCACGTTCCTGGTATTCTAGTGTTAGTTTTGTACCACCCAGTATTTTGAATTGAACCATATGGTCTGAATATTCTGTAACTAGTGTAGTTTTTTGGGGTATTTTTTTGTTTTTGTTTTTTCTGGTTTTTTTTTTTTTTTTGCCATTGAGCTTTTAAAGAAAGATCTCTCCTATATGATGTGCATCACAAAATAATTCAGATAGTTGTTTGAAAAAAATTAGTGATAATGTCAATTTTATTTTCAAAGAAAACTTCAATTAATAGTCTCTACAATAGCTATAAATATAGGTAAATTTTCAAATAATTGCCAAATGTGTGCAGAGGCTTTTGGAAGGCCCTGGTAAAGAGAGGAAAGCCTTATGAAACACTGATTCATTTAACAGTCTTTATCACACATGAGCTCGCATCAGGCACCTCCCCTGCCACTACTGATGCCATCGGCGAGTAAAACAATAAAAACCATCACCTGTGGAGAGCTTGTATTCTGGTGGAGGAAGACAGGCAATTCATAGTAGCAACTCAATAAGAATGCTAGACTTTGATGAATGTTATAGTTAGGAGGAGCAGATCAAGTTCAGAGGGATGGAGAGGTGAGTTGAGAGAGCTCTCATCTCCTAGTCCACTCCCCAAATGTCTCTAATGGCCAGGACCTGGCTTGGGGCAAAACTGTGAGCCAGAAACTCAACCCAGGTCTTCCACATGGGTCGTGGGATCCCAACTACTTACCTGTTGCTGCTATCCACCCCCCAAGGTCTGCATCAGGAAGGTGGAATCAGGGGCCAAAGCTGAGTATCGTATCCAACACTCTGAAGTAGGACATGGATATCTTAATTGTTCAGCAAAGTCTCAACTCCATGAGCTGCATTTTTTTTTATAAAAAATGGAGCATGGAAGGTTTCATCAAGAAGGTGGCATTTAAGCAGAAGTCTGAAGGAGGTCAGAGATAATCTTTGGCTCTCTGGGAATGAGTGTGTTTAGCACAAGGGCCAGCAAGTTGCTGTTCCTGATGCATTTAAGGATTGTCAAAAGTGTCCTGGGAGGTGAGCTTAGCATGACAGGGAGAGACATCAAGGGAGGCCTTTGTAGACTGTTGTAATATCTGTAACTTTGTAGTGTGAGTAAGTGAGGGAAACAGCAATTTTACATTAGGAGTCACTGAGACTGATCCTTTGAGAATAGAACAGAAGATGATCAAGGTAGAACAGAAAGTATCATAAGGGGGTCTTCACCATTCGCTGGGGTAGAACTTGGCAGCTGCATTTCTGGGTAAAATTGCAATAAAACAAGAACCTCCAACAGGCTTGCCTTGTGGAGAGTTCTTCCTTTGGCCAGTAGTTTTATGGGCAGACTAAAGTGTATTCTGCATGTAGGATATATTTTTCTATTTGGTGTTTTAAAATTAATAGTCCTGAGTGACTGGTGAACTATTATCTTCCTTTCTGGAAGAATCTGGATCTGTATTCTTCTCTGTGTTAAAATACCTCCATGGGTCTCCCATCCTGTGCTGACAATCATGGAGTGGCAACCTCTGGAGTTTGCACTTGCTGATATATCTGGTGACACAGTGGCCAGGATGCATGAAACTAACCTCATAGATGCCCACATGTTGGCCCAGGAGAATGACAAATAGTCATTGCACGGAATGCAGAAAATCAAACTTGAAAGTCTCTTTGCATCTGTCCAGTTGGGCCTGGTGCATAATTTGCCTAAACTTCTGAAATGAGGCCATAAGCCGGGCAATTTATAAAATGATGTCTTTTATCAGTCAAAAAAGCATTTCTGTTGAACCAGAATGTGCTTTTTAATTATTAAGCTTTGAATAGCAAGATTTTATGTGGAGATGTTGTTTTTATTTCTGTATCTGTCTGTACAAGAAATACCCATTGGGTTTATTGCATGCCAGATGGTCAATATAGGCATACAGTATAGACCCTGGCTTCAGGGAGCCTGCAATGTAGTGGGAAGGTCAAGCAGACCAAACCAAACCAAACCAAACCAAAGGCCAACTCTATATGGTTGATGACAAATGAGGCATCTGAGAGTGCAGACAAATCACTTGATTTGGCCTAAGAAGTTAAAGAAAGCCTTCTTTGGGGGAAATACTATTTTCTGCAAGGAAGATGACTTTTGAAATAGTAGTGGCATTCATTCAGCAGGACAGGACATTCAGCAGGGCAAATCTTATTCTCTGTTTTCAGAGTAAGATTTGCCTTTTCATGGCATTTTTCTCTGTGAGCCTGTGTGACTACTACCTTGATGCATCATGAAATACTGAGTATGGTTTTTTGAGACAGTGGATGTGTTCCTCAAAAAGAATGATTTTGAAATACTAAGGCCAGAAAGCAGGACAATATTGTTAAATCAAGTATCTGCTATTCAAAGTAGCTACAACCTGAAGAAAGAATTAATCTGTTGTTTATGAATAGTCACATAACGGAGTACTGTGCTACAAAGAGAGTGTGGAGCATGGGATAATCTTGCAAGTTGCAGACTATTATCCAGAGCTTATATTTTAAATTTAGTATCATGCCGCATACGTTTATCTTTCATTTGTGTTGGGTGGCTTTGTGAATAGGCTGGGGCTCTGCTGTGTGAAATGTGTGCTCTGGAACCCAAGCTGAGGGAGCAGCCCTAACCTGGTCGTATGGATTTCCTGTTATCCCCACACACATCCCACTGGGCACAGCCGTTCACGTGGCCAAGCCTGCTATCGATAGTGAGGAAAGGGGGCATAAAGGAGAGCAGGTTTGGGACTGAGCCTGAACAAGAGAAACAGCCAACATTTTAAACAAATGACAGATACGGTCTACCACAACGTGTTTGGAGGAACTGGGGAAGAGAAAAAAGGATTTCATTCATGTGAAAACTGTCTGTGTGGTGGATATCCATGGCTGGAGCTCCACTGTTACTGCATCTGTGGAAATATGAAGAATATTTTAACAATGAATATTTACTGAATATTTATATGTCCGGTGTAAAGATTTCCCTCTTTTTTTTTTTTTAATAAATGCTTTCTTCTTCCAATCGAGACAAGTTTTCCAATGTAAGAAGTACCAGATCTCTGAAGCAAGTCCCAATGCGTTACATAAGTTTATGTATGTGAGAAAAATCTGAAATTCAGGATTATCTCCAAAACATGCAGTGACATCCAGTAGCCTTAGGGTGCTAGTTGCCATCCTGGTCATGACATGCCCAACAGTATCTCATTGATGTCCACAGTATGGGTTCAGGCTAGGATTCCATGAGAATTGAAGTATGTAGATGCTTAACTGTTTGCTCGAGGGAACATGACTTTCCTGTTTCTTATCCGTCTTGCGTGAGTTCCATGCCAATTTAAACTATGTGTACCATGTCATTCCCTAGAATCTTGTTGAAACTGAACCTTGGTCTCCTGACGATGACCCATCAGTTAGACTGTTGAAAGTCACGACTCCTACCTGTTTTTATTCAGTGAGAAATCTGGAAGCAACTGTCTGTCCTGGAGGGCATCTGCTAGGTAGCTTGGTGCTTGCAAGTTCATAACTAATCATCTCCACAGCCTATTCTTAGTAGCAACAGATGCTGAGCTTTTCCAGCCTGCTCTTGGGGTCAGTGGTGGGAAAGAGAAGAAAAAAAATGAACGTATTGTTTTGCACTTGGTTGGACATCTGTATTTCTGAATTGCCCTGTTGTGCATATGATGCAACTGCTGGAGCCGTTTTGCTGAATGTGAACTTTGTCCACCGACTGGAGTCTAAATTGGTTTTGGATCCTTCTGAAATCTAAATGGTCAGACCATATTTTTCTAATATTCTGTTGGATTGTATCGTTGCTGTGGAGCCTACTTTGTATGTGTTCACTCAGCAGCAGGGGTTGCTTCTCTATTTTCCTGATCCACGGTGCTTGTTTTCCCAAGACTGCTACTTACTCCCTCCACTGTACACATGCAGGGGACCAGGAAGGTGGCTCCCTGCAGAACTGTGGCCACTATGTCTTCAAGGAGTATTAACCCTTGTGTAATTGTTAAGAAGAAAGCAGATTGCTTATTATAAAATGAACAGGTGAAACACTGAGAACAGCTAACCCACTAGATACACCAAAATCATGGCAAAAAGTTGGACTTGGGGGTTTACATATCAAAGTGTTCATGTCCCTTGTTGGGCACTTTGTCAAGGCTACGGTTTCTGTTTGGTTACTTGATGGTGGAGACTTTCAACTTCATTAGGCATAGGATCCACCTGGGGAGCATTTAACTTATGATTTAACTTTACTTATGCCAGGGTTCACCTTGAGAAACCCAGACTCAGTTGATCTGGGCTAGGATTTCACATTTTTAGTTTTGAAGACCTGCTCACATAACTAGTGTATGTAGTTGAGAAGGTCCTGTTTTTTTGTTTTGTTTTGTTTTGGTTTGGTTTTTTTTGGTGAGGGGGTTATGTAGGCTTTAAAAAAAGATTTGTTTATTTCACTTGAAAGAGTTACAGAAAGAGATCTGGGAAGGCAGGCACTCAAGAGAGAGAAAGAACTTCCATCTACTGGTTCAACTCCACAAATGGCCACAATATCCAGATCTGGGATGGTCCAAAGCCAGGAGTCAAGAGCTCCTTCCAAGTCTCTCATGTGGGTGTAGGAGCCCAAGGACTTGAGCCACCCTCTGCTAAGGCTATAGGCCATTAGCAAGGAGCTGAATTGGAAGTGGAGCAGCCAGGACTCTCAGCTGCCCCTATGGGATGCCATAGCCATGGGTGGAAGTGTAGCAGGCTATGCCACCACACCTACTCTTATGTAGCATTTGTTCATTGTTGTCACTCTATTTGTGTTAGATTTTGAGGAAAGGAGTCTAGTTGTGTGGGCTGTGAAAGTCTGAGGAAGGTGCTGACGGAATTGTTAATAATAACAAGCATGATGGTGCTAAACATCAGTTACTGAAAAGTTATAATAGACACTTGGCTAATCTCCATTTTAGTATTATACAGCAGCTCTAGTATTACTCTCAGTGTTAAAAATCAGTAAGCCGAGGCTTAAAAACTTTATGTGCAATTTCCTTACAGTCACACAGCTAGTAAATGGTGGAGCTAGAACTTGACATTGGTTTAACTCCCGAGCTCATCCTTTCAATCACTTCCCAAAGAAGATACATTTAAATAAGAAAAAATTGGGTAAAGGAGCAAGACATCAAAACAAAAAAGGAGAGTTCACTGAGTGAGAACCTCTCTTTGCCCTTATGAATTGAAGAATAATTCTAATGCGGACATTGTGTTACAGTGGGCGAGTCCACCACACGGGATCCTTGCATCTCGTATCAATGTGACTGGTGTAAGTTCTGGCTTCCACTGGTTTGATAATGTGCACCCTGGGAGGCAGCAGATGTTGCTTGTTTCGAGTACTTGAGTTTGTGGTACTCACATGGGACACCAGGGTTGAGTTCTAGGTGCTTAGCTTTAGACTGATCTAGCCACGGCTGTAGTGGGCATTTGGGAAGTGAAACCAGCGGACAGAACAATTCTCTTTTTGTGTGTTTGTGTCTCTCTCTCTTTCTTCATTTGAAATAAAGTAGTCTTTATTTCTGTTATATAAAAACATATATTTGCATGTGTTTCTTTCTCTTTTAAATACAACATTTCTTTCCTAAAAACCCGTGGAAGTTCAAGGCAGACAACAAAGCTCAAGGCATTGAGTGCTGCTGGTATTGAAATTAAGCAATGTCCTCTGGACTTACCCCTGAATGTGCTTGTGTTCCTCATTTGAAAAGTAGAAATAGCTTGTTCCTATTGCTGGGAGAGTTAGGTAAAGAATGAGTGTATCCTTGGAATTCTTCTGTTTTCCAGGCTGTAATACTTAAGAATATGCAATGTAGAATTCTGGTGTTTTCCATTTTGTTCCATGATTGAAAAAAATATTTCAAATAGACGTAAAAGTTTATTTATTTATTTTTTTGAAACTGGAAAATCTGAGTACTTCTTACTTGAAAAAACCAGATTAGTTCTACAATGCCCCTTCAAAAGATTAGAATAGTGCCAGCCTTTATCAATGGACAAGGCCCTAGAAATTTTATAGCCAGTTCCCCATACGTTTGAGAGTGCTGCAGATCAAGACATTCTCAGAAGTAACTGTTAAGTAAGGACTGAATGAATTTTACCAATCTTGGCCGTAATAGAAAGAGTTGTGTGTGTATGGCTCAGGACTTCTTGGGTAGTGAGAAAGGTCTTAGCTAATTGCTCTACTCTAGTTTCTCCACGGGGATGTGTAGTTTGCTGGCCACTCCTAATTGCCTACATTTTATACAGTAAGCATAGCGATACTAATTAACTTTAAAAAATCTTATCATAAGCGCCTGTTGTATCACTCAGCCTTGGTGAAGGATACGTGACCTCTCCTTCTTTCTCAGTAGCATTTTTCACATTATAAGTTAGAATCAGTTCAACCTCCCGGGGGCACGTAGTGAGCAGAGAAGAAGCAACTTGTCAGCCCAACCTCACGCCTTTTTGTGCCCTGCAACATGGACTCCTGGATGGGCCCCTGCTCCCTCTGTGAGTTCAAGCTGCTGCCACTGGAGCTATAAAGGGACATTTAGGCCTGTGTTCTTGGATCTGCAGCCAGACGGCACAAGTATTTTTAGGGCTCTTCTTGTCTCAATCTAATTTCTGCTTGAAACTTTAACACATGCAGGCTGCACTGAAACGACTTTTAAACTACTCTCTGGGTAGGATAGGAGGGGTTGGATTAGTACTACAGCCTTTAAACAGTTTAAACTTTTTTTTTTTTTATTGCTAAATATCCAACAGGCTGAACAGAGGAAATTCAAGTCCAACCCTGGAGGGACCCCTGTTTAGTCATCTGTCTAGACAGACGAGTTCATATAATGGGCCTCTCTGTTTCTTTTGCTTTCTAGAACAGATGGTGGTCCTTTCCTTTAAACTCTGTGAAGATGTCAGCCTTTGGTGGTTTTGTTTTTTACCCCAACCTGCTGCTGATAAGCCAAGAAAGTGACTCACACGTGAGCCAACAGTAACTACTGGGTGTGACAGTTTCTGACACCGCTGGGTGAAAATGCAGCCATAAAAGAGATTTTTGTGACTGTAACATCAGGCAACTCAGTTACTTTTTTCTGAGCCTCATTCTTCTTTTCTGCATACTGAGTACTAATTTTTAAAAAAAGAAGAAGGAATCTTTTTAATTTTGTAAAGAAATTATCAAACTCATCAAAATGCCTCGTGTTTGGTAGGGACTGAATAAATTGTCCTTCATCCATTCATTTCGACATAATCGTTCTTGCTTTCTTGCTCCGAGAAACAAAGAAAAATAAGAAATTCTAATCCTCATTTTTAATATTGAGTTGGCACACATTAAGAACAGCAAGTTATATCTTTTAAATCTAGGGAACATAAAAAAAATGGTTCCAATTTCTAGGGTAGGAAAATGATATTGGAGATAATTTTTTTTTTTAAATAGTGAGTCATATAAAATAGTCAACTTCTTTGACTTAAGTAGAGGGATTGTGGTTGCCACTTCCACTGGGCACGTGATCAGGAAGCTGGGATCAAGAGGGAAGCTGAGATTTGAACTCCAGGACCGCATAAAGGACATGGGCATCCTGAGCAGTATCTTAAGCATTAGGTCAAATACTCACATTCATACTGTTTTTTTAATGGTAGAAGTGGATAAGACAGGGTGATAATCTTTTGCTTACTAGGAGGCCAGAGTCTCTCTCAGAACCTGCCTGAAACCATGACGTGTGTTAGTAATTATTTACACAACTAAGCGGTACGTAAGCTGCCTAGTTCTTTGTCACGTCACTTTAAACCCTTCCTGGATTTTTCCTGAAAAGAGTGATCTGGAAAATGTTGTTTTGTTCCTTTAGTTCTGTTAATATCCTCTGAGTGAATGAATGCTGAGTTAAGGTCTTGGTGCAGGAATTACAACAGGTGTTCATAAAAATGATTTTGGTGGGCCTGTGTTGTGGCGTGGTGGGTGTGTGCCAGTTTCAGTCCTGGCTGCTCTGTTTCCAAACCAGCTCCACGATAATGGACCTGGGGAGCCAACAGATGATGGCACTGGGGCCCCTACCAGGTCGTAGGGGATGGGTGGATGGAAGAGGCAGCAGGGCTCAAAGAGAAGATCCTAGAAAGTGGAGATGTTATTTCTAGTTACACCCTGGAGGCAAGTTCCCTTTGCAAGCTTGTATGTTGTGCTGCCACGAACAGAAAACACGGCTGTGGCTGCCATCAATTCTTTCCATTGTTGCTAGAACATTTTCCCTGCCATCAGTTGGCTTATTTGTGAAGAAAAACTTTGAAACTAACCCTCACGAAGCAGAATAAGAAATTGCTGAATGATATTTACAAGCATAATCAGAAGATGCAGGGCGGTACATCGGTGATGCAAGCAGTGTGTACAGCCAACCATGTATAAGATGCACTGAAAAACGTGTGGGTCTGAGTTGCTAATAGCCTCAACCCTAAATGGAAAAAGGACATGGAAAAATTAGTTTGTTCTTCAGCTGGAAGAAGACAGACAGTATATAATATCTGTGTACAAGTTTTCACATTTCATAGTCTAGTTAATGACATTATCATACATTGCAATTCCATTTTAACCCAGTGCTTTACGTAGCTTTGGGCATGGTATGTCTGAGTCACGTCTCTTTCAATGCAACTGCAATCAATAAAAATCCCCAGTAAAATGTGGTTAACCACAAGGACATCCCTTTCCACCAGTCCTCCCACCCCATATAAGTACTGTGATTCATTCGGTTGAGTGCTCCTCTCCTTAATATATTTTATGCTGGGAGACACTTCTGTGTGTTCAATTGTGAGAACAGAAGTTCTACGCTCCTCAAGCTGCCTACTTTTCTGTTACTTAGCTTTGCCCTACCCTGTAGCCTGGGAAACCCAATCCTTTCCTCTACTCCAGAGTGGATGGACAGGGGGAGAAAGTCACCCAGTGTCCTGTGTGGGCAAGGGAGATATTTTATAATGTTGCAGGCTGAGTTCCTCCAAGACGCCTTTCTGAGTAGAGAAATCATGTCTCCTTCAAACTGAACTCTGGCTCCTTCGTGGATCTTTCCTATAAGGAACCATGCTGTATCACCTCCCTGAAACTGTTGACTCCCAAGGTTAGATTCTTGACATGGAGCATTGGACTTGTCTTCCGTGTGGGGAAGGTTTTGGGAGGACAGCAGGAGCTGTGGTTGCACTGATGTAGATTGGAGAGGCCAGAGGAGAAGGAGAGGAAAGGAGAGTAAATGAGAAAAAGAAACAGAAAGGGCATCAATGTAGTTTTCACCTGCTTCCCTTTTGGGTCTGCTTTTTTCTGCGCAGCTCCTTCCGTCGCCAGCTTCGCTGAGCAGGGTGTCTGCCAGCAAGGTCCAGTGGTCACCCAGCAGTCGTCCCAGCACAGCCCTCACCACCCACAGTGGGCAGCTTGACTCACTGTTACCTTTCGTTACATAAGCAGATCCAAAGAATCTGGTGTGTTTTCTTTAACCTTATGAAAATGTTCCACCTTGTGTTGTTCCATTCAAGTGCTTAAATTCAGGGTTCATAGGTTTCTCTGGGTTGTCATTTGGCAAGCAGTTTGATTTTTGAGTGCTGGAAGACAAGGTGAAGCCAATTATAAGTATCTTTTTTCTGTTCTCATGCCTGAGAGATGTTTGGTCAGTCTTGATATCTGAGTTATCTGAGTTGGACAAGACTAAGTTTAAATCCAGTGGCTGTGATAGCTCATTTTCTCATTTCCTTTTAGAAGCTTTAAGTTAAGAAAAAAAAAAAAAGCAGACCTAAAAATATTCCATTACATTTAATTTCTGTTCCTTAAGGAACTAGTTCTCTGTCTTAAACACCTATATACCTAATTCTTATTATCCATTGGATCAGGAACAATTACCAGCACAAAAATTATATAGTATTTCTAATACTCCATATACTCTGCTAGGCACTTCAATGATCCTGGCAACAATAGGTATTATTAATTTTTTCTATTTCACAAATGAGGAAACCCAGAAAAAGAGGGAATAAATAAGTTGCAGAAGCTGTTAACTGGCAACCATGGGCTATCTACCTACCGAAACTTCCTCTGTCATCATCAGCCACTTACCTGAGCTGGAAGCTCAAGTCAATTACCAATCATAGACCCGAAAGCAAGGCGATGGGATAATGGTTCAGGGTACAAACTTCAGCATGAAAGTGGCTGGAGTCTGATGTTTGAATCAAGGTTCCACTCTTCCCATCGATTCCCACCTGCTCCAAGATCTATAAATCCTGGTGCCATCAGAGCATGTTAGAAACCTGCGTGATGCATACACATGCCAAACTCTTCAGGATCTGAAACTGGAAAGAGTAATGAACATGCTGAGATCTCTTTTTGATTAGCAAACAGTACAAATGTTTATAGAGTTGGAGGATTTTTAATATCTTTATTTGAACTACAATGACGCGGCCAAATGTAGTTTGGCCTTGGGCTACAGAGTGTATGTATCAGGGTGCCAAGAAGCAACTGTGCTCCGCCTGAGATGCCAAGCATTCCAGACCTGTTACCTTGCAAGTGTAATATTTACCAGATTTGTGCTTCTTCTGGAGATGCAGAGCAGTGGGCAGGGGGAAGGGATCAGCTGCTGGGAAGGAGCTCAGACAGGACTGCCTGAAGGAGGAGACGAGCAGCGATTTGCCAATAGCAGCTCTTTTTTACTGGCAACTTGGCGTCCAGGAAAAGAACCTGTCCGGGTGCAATGGGGAAATGTTATGCTTTTAAGAACCTGTTCTGTTCTCACCATTCTGTGGCATGCATGCTGTTAGTATTCCCCTTTTATAGATGGGGAAAGTTGTTCAAAACTTTCTCTTTGTTTTGCTTTAATAAAACCAGTGTAGAGCAAGGAAGTACAGTATGTGGAATGGAGTAAAAATGAGCCAAAGAATTCGTTGTGTCTCTTCTGAAAGTTCTCGCATTCTCTACCTTTCCAGCTGTACCACATGCTAGGTGTTAGCAATGGACAGATGCTGAGGCCTAGTTAAGATGCTGGCCAAAAGACCACTCTTAAGTAGCAAACCTTGCAGTAGAATATGGGTCTGCTCAATCTTAAACCTTAAATCTCTTTGTTTTGGTAGAGGACATCTACATTAGGTACTAGTGATGAGATCATAAAGAAAACAAAACAAAAAATTCTAAAGAATGGGCCTGGTGCAATGGCTTAATGGCTAAATCCTGTATCTTGCAAGTACCAGGATCCCATATGGGCACAAGTTCATGTCTCAGTGGATGGAAAATGATTCTTTGTCTTTTTCTCCTTGTAAAACCTGATCTGCCTTTCCACTAAAAATAAATAAATCTTTGAAAAAAGAATTCTAAATATTGTAGAGTAACTCAGCTGTCAAAGATTTCCAAAGCCAAAGGACTTGAGGCAGAGTTTGAGGTGGTCTGTCCTGAACTCTGTCTGTTGGTCAATAGAGTTGGCACATGCAGTCGTGGTTTCAGGAATGCACACAATTTACGAATGTGTGTGTGTGTGTGCGCGTGTGCGCTTGCCCATGATGTGGCACGGGTGTACTGGCCCTGGAGAGTTATCTTGTAACTCAAGAGCATAGCAGCTGCCAGCGATGCACATGTGCAGGTCTTTATGCTTGACCTTCTTTCACTGTCCTTTCATGTGTTGAGTACATGTCCCCCAGATCAGATCAGCAGGGGAGAGGAGAGGACAGCTGGAGCTCTGTTTCTTTCCTCCCTTTGCCAGATGGAGGCCTCTGGTAGACTCCGGTAGAACCCCAGTTCATTAAAAAAAAAAAAAAAATGGAAGTGTTTGTGTGAAAATTAAGCCATAATATTGGAAACAGCTCTCCCACACCTTTTACAATCCCCCCTCCACACTCTGCAGGGCTGTCTTCCAAGAAGGTTGGAAAGACAAACAGAAGAGCCTTCTTGCCCCAACACCCCTTACGAGAGCCCTTATTCAGCTACCGGTCCTGCTGCTTTTGGGGGTTATGCTTTGGTTGAGTCCCGCCCAAAAGCAGTATTTTTAGCTGAAGGTGGAAAAATTGTAAAAGTGAAGGTGTGAAATGAAGTCCTTGGGTGGATTTTGTCAGCGGAGGAAGAATCACCCCCTGGCACAGATGGTATGTACTCCAAGTCACACAATCAAACGTGACCAGGGGGTGGGCCCTTTTAGGGCACCAGCTGAGAGGAGACTAATAAAGTGACTAGATTGGAGTGGTGTATTGTGCTTCCATATTAAAGCAGATGGATTTTTTCCCCCTCTGTGCAATGTAAGCGTTTTCTGTACTGGCTTCATAGCACCACTGCATCCTGTTGGATTTACAGACACAGGAACTGAAGCCAAAGAATGATTTTCCATTTTCTGAAATCTTGAGTAGAAGACAGATGGAGGTACTGACTTACCATGGACCAACCTTTCTTTGGGCAAAGGATGCAGGATGACAGAAAGAAGACTAAAGTCTCCAATTGCTGCTCCTGACACAAAGCTGGGTTCATCTTCAAATGCTACCTTTAGTCACCTTAGGAGTGCTGCTCTTTGATAAGAATTCTTGTTCAAGCACTACAGTATCTGCAACTATGAAGAACTATTCCTCTTTAATGACTCACTGCAATTTTTGGGAAAAAAAAATAATATTTATTGGAGTGAAGAGGACATCATGGGACACAAGCCTATCTTACCTTGTTCAGAGGATCTTCTCAAAAATAATTAGATTGTGCAGTTAAACACCATAGATCACAAGGAAAGGTTTCCAAGGAGAATAAAAAGAAGAAAAGTGGGTAATCCCCAACCAAGAGAAAAGGAAACTGTGATGAAGCCTTATGCTTTTGAATTCTTTCTTTGAATATTAAAGAAAAGCCCTAGGGTGTGATTTTGTATGTAATCAGGAGTCTGATTGGAAGATTATGAGCAATGAATGCACCCACATTTAGTCAGGCTGTGAAACCTCTGGGCATCACTAAGAAAGGCAAGAAAGCATTTGTCTTTTAAAAATATATTGTTTATTGTAAATAGGGATCTATTAGGAAAATACAGGAGTGTTTTTCAAATAGAAACTGATTGGATTCCATTCAGAGGGTTTTATTCATTTTCTTTTTGATGGGAAAACAGGTGCAGCAAGGGAATGGGGACTGTCACAGGCCTGCAGTGTCACACAGGTCGCTGTTAGCATCATGGGCGAACAGGAATATTTACAATCTTTATATAAACCCTTCTTTCCTTCAACCATGGTACTTGGGAGACTTTAAAAATATATATATGTATATATATATATTTTTTTTTTATTAAAAGCCAGATATAAAGAGAGGAAGAGAGCAGAGAGGAAGATCTTCCATTCACTAATTCACTCCCCAAGTGGACACATTAGCTCCCCAAAATTCCACATCAGCTAGAACTGAGCTGATCTAAAGCCAGGAGCCAAAAGCCAGGAGCCAGGAGCTTCTTCCAGGTCTCCCACATGAGTACAGGGTCTCAAGGCTTTGGGCCATCCTTGACTGCTTTCCCAGGCAACAAGCAGGACACTGGATGGGAAGCAAGGCCACCAGGATATGAACTGGTGCCCATATGGAATCCTGGAACGTGCAAAGCAAGGACTTAAGCTGCTAGGCTACTGCGCCAGGCCCTTGGAAGACTTGGTGAAGAATTTTAATGCATGTCAGTGTACTCACAAGATTAGTTGATATGTCCCATGACTTAGATTTCAAACAGAAACTGCAACAAAATTGACCACAGGCTTCCAAAAAACTTTTAATGAAAGGCGTTTTTGAATAAAAATCATTGCCTTTGGATTTTTCCATCTAGAAAGGTAGAGAATAAATATGTATCAATCACAATTGTCACATTCTGGACTTAGAAAATGATTGCAACATGATTCAAGAATGCTTTCTCTCTGCATTTTCTTTCCTTCCAACATCACAGAATTTATCAGTTCTGACAAATTTGTAGTAATTGTGAAGATTCTATAACAATAAGATAGAAAATAATTCACAGGATTTTTCTCATGCTTATCCAGTACATTTCGATTCATTAAAAGTTAAAAAAAATGTGTTTCAAATGTGTTGAGTGAATGTCTTGCTTTAAATAATTATACCTTTATGCATTGTTTCACAGCCATTGAAGATATCTTTTTCAGAAAGATTAAGTGATTGTGTTGACTTAAACATTAGAACAATTTGAAAATAACGTGGAAGAAAACTATTATTAGACATTTGGATGGTTGTTGGATATCCGGAAACTTAGACAATCAAGTGTATTAAATACTTTTATGAGTAACAATGCATAAAATGGGTCTATGTTATCTTTAGAAGAAAAATACTAAAAGTACACCACTGTAAGTTACTTCCACTCTGGCTCTTCTTGTTAGCTGTCTAACCTTCACTCTTTATTTAATGTCTCTAAACCTTAGAGTCCTGTCCTGCAAGACAGAAATGAAAATAATACTTACCCAGTAGGCCTTGTGAGGCTTCTGTGAGATAACCAGAAAAGACTTCTCTGTTGTTATTGTTTTTGGATTATGACAGTTGAGAGTCTGACTTTCCAGACAATGGATTTAACATTCATCTGTTTCACTTGATTCAGGGATTGTGGACACTTTATTTACCTGAGTAACTAGGGTTTGGCCAAGAAGTGGCAGAAGGCAGAGCTCAAATCTTTTGAGAATGGTTGGTTGGCATACAAGTTGATGGATGGCCTATGGGTGTGTTGAGGGGGAAGGGTGTGGTGAAGTCAGGGTGCTGCACATTAAGAGCAACTTGATTGCAGATGCTGCGGAGGCTGCCCCAGAGCAGTTGTCATACATGGGGTTGACAGCACAAGGAACTCACATTACCACCCTGACAGTGGCTCAGGTTGTACTCTGAAGTTTCAGGGGACTTCGGTGTATTGGAGTTGATAGTGGTGAATGGGAAGAATGCTATTAGAAGGTAGGATCCAGAGTTGGTTTCTTTTTTTGCCTCATTTAGTTTTCTGAACCTCAGTTTCCTAATCTGCAAAATGGGAGTTCTGCCTCCAAAGTTATTTGGGGAGGGTGTGTGCAGAATTAGGTAAAATAACATAGGCAAATGCTACTTAGTGTGTACTAATAATTATAAGGCCATGTGGACATAATATTCTTACTCAGTGACAATTACAAACAAGTATAAGTTCGGTTGTTCCACATTGCACTTATTTATCATTTTGCATTGAACAAAGACTCATTCCAAGTCTTTGAAGTGATCACAGGCTCATGGGGCAGAAGGAGGTGATGGGCTCTCCCCAAATAGCAAAAGTTAGAACCACTTGGGAGTTCTTCCTAAGAAGTGATGATCCCAGGCTTAAACTCTTCATCTTTTTAACTGTGAAACTTAGAAATGTTTTCCTGACAAATTGCAGACTGGTCACCATCTGTCAGCTGACAACAAGGAATGGCAAACCAGGCCTTGCAGTGTCTCCTGCAAAGCCTATGCGAGGCTTTTACTAAGCTCAGGGTCTGAATCCCAGCACAGCCTGGATCCTTGCCATCTTTCTCCTTTGAGGACAACTGAAGGTTCAGACTGATGGAATGAGGCCTGTCTAATAAGCTCCAAGACAGTGTCATCATCACCATGGTGATCGTGTCTTAGAGATCATCTGGTTCAATTATCTCATCATCTCTCCTTGAAACTTGTCAAGAGACCCTAACTAACCCCAACTACTTCTGTGGGAAGCTCTTGGGGAAGGCTCTTCATTGGACTCGGTGTGGGCTGGTCTCCTGGGATTGTTCAGCCCCTTGTTCTTGGACTACTACAAATGAAGCCTTAATCAGGAAGAAAGAAAATGTGAAAGAGCAAACAAGTGTCGACTTGGGGTAGGAGAGACTTAGCTTACAGTTTACAGAGTCACTTTTCTTGCTAAGAATGAAGTCACGTTTCCGTTCAACTATATGCACAGGTCATCTCCTGCTAGAAACCCCAGTTCCTCTATTTATTCAGTAGAGTTGTGGAGATTGGAAATTATCTACCACATTGGAGGACGCCATCAATGAGACAGCATTCACATGAGATAGCTAGAAATCAGCAAGATTTAAAATGAGAGTATGCCCCCCAAAAGTACTTTGTGAATTAGTTTCAAACGTGAATATCACTAGTGGTAAAATCATTGGGGCTCATCTGGTACACCTGATTTATCCAGTGTTCCCACAAGTCAACGCATCTCCAGACTCCAAGACTGGGTTTCTAAGATGCGTTCTCCTGAGTCAGGCTCATGTCCACCCACAAATCTCCTGATAATAAAAACTACAATCAGAATGGAGGCAGATCGATCCAAGGATAGTTCTATGTTGTTGAATTCTGTGAGGCAAAGATGAAGGGACTTTCACCAAGAGGGCTCCTGAAACTGTTGCTGTATTACTGTCTTTCCTGGTTAGGAAATTCCTACTGGCATTACACTCTGGAAGTGGGTGTGATTTTTTCCTTGTGCTCCAAGCATTCTGTTAATCATATAAGCTTCCATTTATTTAGTCTTAATTTTGTTCAGGTTCATCATGTAGTTCTTAGAGTGATTCTTAGAAGTACAGGCATTAGTACAGTTTGCAGTCACTAAAATTAGTGAAGCTCCGCTCCTCTGTTTGGATCTATCAAAGATAACTAACATACAGAGTGACTATTGTTGTCAGACACAAGGAAGGAATACAGAGTTTGTTCCAGAAGAACTGGAAGTACTTGTTGAAAGAAGCAACAGTAGTCTGAACATTAAAGGATGAATAGAGTTTCATCTATTGTCAAAAGAACTAGCAAGATGCAGATGTGGGGTATATCAGCATTTGATATGTTAAGAGATTGAAAGACGTGAGTCCACTGTGGGATTGAGAGAGAGAGAAAGAAAGACAATGAGAGAGGGGGAGAGAGAGAGAGAGATGCCTTGATATCGTCTCTTTGAGATGTTTGAAATTTGTCAATATTTGTCAGTAATTAGAAGGGAGGCAGAAAGAAAGAACTTTTAAAAATGTAAGTGACTTGCTTATCTCCATGATGCCCAGTTACAGTAGGATTCAAGCTTTTCAACCTTGAATCCCAGCAAACTCAAGGACAGGCAATGTCTTTGCCAGATGTAGATGGAAATATTTCATCCAAGCCTTCCCTTATTTTAACCACAAGAGGACTGAGGAAACTAACAATGCTCATAGAAGGATCTACAGAGAAGCCACACCACCCTTTCCTGTCACCATTCTTTCTGAAATACCACTCTCCTATTATGCACTTTAGATGGCTTTGCAGCCCATGTCACCAGACAAGACCTGTTTCTTCTCGACCTTTTCTCTACCTTTTATTCACAGTAGACTGTTGAGAAAAACTGATTCATTGATGGCTGGGAACGCAGCATCGACCCTGTGTTGATGGTCTCTATTCAATTCTTAAGATGCTTTCAAACTTCTGAGATGTTTGAACATGCTGAACGTACCATGACATTCATGTCCGTTTCCACCTGAGTACTCTTTTCACCCCACTCAAGTTAATTCTCCGTGGAAGTGAACACAATTAAGAGGTTCACAGCAAGTGAGAGCACACGTCTGTGTCCTCCGAAGAACAGAAGCAGCAGATAGAATACCTGTGCATTCACAGTAGAAGAGTTAGACTTGGGCTGTAGGTAAAGAAGCATGGGGAAGGCTCATTGGCCTCTTAGAGCACCCTGGCTTCCTTCCTAGAACAAGGAAGAGCAACAGTAACAATAAGAGTAACAGTTGGCTTCTAAAACAAGGAAACAGAGGAATCAGCTGAGTTTTTCAAAGGCAGTGTTTGTGCTGGGCCAAGACAAACTGATGTGGGTGAGGCCATCTCGGAAGAAGAGAGGCCATAGCTGGTCCTTCCGCCTTTGAAGGGAGTGTCTAGAGGTTTGGTGAACTCCTGATGAGCAATTATGGCTTGCATTGTATACCAAAAAGCAATGATGTCGTTGAGGCTGAAAATCAGCAGTGTTGCTGAGTCTGTGTTACGCCCCCTGCTTCAGTTGCCTGTGCTCCACTTCCAGTCCTCTGCTGTGGAATAAAGGGCACATTGTTTGAAGACATCTTCATCCTCTGCTGGGACACTGCATGTTGGCACAAGCTGCTTGGCCACTACCTCTGTCACTCTCTGGTACTCATCGTGTGATTTTTTCTGTAGTCTAACTGCAAAGGAGGTCATTGCTGAGCAGCCATCCCTAAGACAGCCAGTGAACTTCGGTCACTTTCTGGACTTTGGTCCCCCTGGTACTGTCACTCTTAGGTTGCTGTGTGTTGAGAGGAGGATGCTAAGGGAAATGCACTCAGTGGAATTTCAGAACCATTGGAAAGTCAGCTGATCTGTTTTGTCTCTTCAGCTGGGGCTACGCTGATGAGCTCAGATTCAATCCTCTCAGCATTCTGGGCTGCCTCTCCAGCATGTTCTGTAACAGGGACTTTGAGGTTCACTGGCTGCTTTCTACCCCATGGCAGAAGCTACTGTGTGATGTCAGAATATAGGTATGAGATTAGCTCTAAGAAGTCCAGGGACTCATTTAAATCAAACCGTTAGATTACTGAGTTGTGGTTCCCATGACAGTAAGCTTGGGAGAATACTACCTGGTTTATAGAGTCACTGGGTTCCAATGAAATAATACATGAGGGTGATTCCAAAAGTTCGTGGAAATGAAATTAAAATCTGTTGACTGCTGCAAAAAATTTTAAATCTATATGTTTGAGTGGATCTTCACACGTTTACAGAAACACATATTGTAAAGAAATAGGTTTGAATTTCTGAAGTTTGTACCAAAATAAGCATAGCTTTTAATTCCACTTTTTTTTTGCCATGAGTTTCCTTCATATGTGGAAGTGCCTTGCAGAACAAAAAGTCCTATGAAGATCTAAGGAAGTATAATTAATATTCGTCATTATCATAGGCCTTAGCAAATTGAACAAAAGGATAATTCCCACAAGGTTCTATTTTAGGCATAGAGCTAGGACATCAGAGTAGGGTGATGAGAGATTTAGCTCCTGTGCTGTTGAAACTCACTAAGATACCCTTCCACTGGGAAGACTTAGTACTCCGGGTAAAGTGCCCCTGCAAATCATGATTGGAAAAGTCTTAACGGGAGCTTGCAAATGAGGTAAAATAGATATGCAGACCTCCTCCTGGCCCTCAATGATCTTTCATTCAGTCCTTCACCCATACAGCTACACAACTCACTCCCTAGGCAAAAGAGTTTTTGGATGTCTTAGGAGCACTGAAAACAATTGAGAAGGCAGAAATCCTCTGGCCAGTTCATGTTCACAGGGCAGTGTCATGTGGGAGCTCTGTTGTGCAGTGCGTATGGGTGTTAATTCAGCCCTGTGAGCAACTCAAGGTTATTTTGCAAAATTTGTAAAAATTGAATTAAAAGATGTATCTGTTTCGGTGCAGTACATATTTGAAATCTAAGCATGTTTTTTTTTTCTATTATACATTTTCCACAAATTTTTTGAAGACCCTATACTTATGTTCTTTATTGTAATTTCTCATGTACTTCCACAAGAAAAACTAAATTCGTTCATTCAGATGAATGTGACCTGATTATTTTCTTGCTTTCCTAATAAAAGATAACCTTTTCAGACCTATTGCACAAGTTTTTGAAATTATCTAATGAAACCAACGTAGTATGGTGAGAATGGACATCAAGGCTTGAGTGCATGTAGATAGTTCTATGCTGGCTTAATGTAAAGCTCCCATCTCTGTACATTAGCTATTTATTTTACTATGGTTATATATGAATTTATACTTCAATATGGTGTTCTGTGAATTTTGTTTTTCTTCACTTTAATGCATTTATGAAGCGCTGACATTGTTCAAAGAACTTTTCATAAAAGAATATGGAGTAAATGACTTTTTTCAGAAGCATAGGCATAGTTTTAGAGTGACAGCTTAGTGGCTAAATCCTCACTTTGCAACCACCGGGATCCTATGTGGGTGCCCTTTGTGTCCTGATTGCTCCACTTCCCATACAGTTCCCTGCTTGTGCCTGGGAAAGCAACAGAGGATGGTCCAAAGCTTTGGGACCCTTACCCATGTGGGTGACCCAGAAGAGGCTTCTGGCTTCAGATAGGCTCAGCTCCAGCCATTGTGGTCACTTGGGGAGTGAACCAATGGGTGGAAGATCTTTCTGTCAGTCTGTCCTTCTCTTTGTAAATCTGCCTTTCCAATAAAAATAAATAAATGTTTTTTTGAAAGATGCGTAGGTGAGCCACTGACTTGGAACTAAATAATGGTATTTGACTTCCATTACGCAGGAGATCCAGAAACCATCTCAACTTTGTTGCCTGTCCTGAAGAGTCTTAAAGGCCCCAAAGAAAACAGAGAGAGCTGTATTATAGTTCTTAAACCTTCCCAAAGAGAAAAATCTTACTTTTTCTTAGGAACTCTCCTTCCATTTCTCAAAAATCATAGACCTTTTTAGCTTTACTGAGGTAGACAATAAAATGAGTCTGGCTGGATTAACTCTTTACCGCTACATTCTTTTACTTGTACATTCTACTTGCTACTTCTTGATCAGTTTTCTCCCGCTGTGTCCCCCAGTTAAGATCTGAACAAATTAGGGATTTGACAGTGGTGCTGTGGGTTAAGCCAGTGCTGGTGACACTGGCACTGTCAGAGTGTGGATTTTAGAACTAGCTATTTTTAATTCCCATACAGTTCCCTGCTAATGCATCTGGCAGAGCAGTGGACAATGGATGGAGTGTTCAGGTCTTTGTCACCCACATGGGAGATCCAGAAGGAGCTCTGGGCTCTTGGGTTTGACTAGTCTGAGTCCTGGTTGTTGAGGAAACTTAGTGAGTGAACCAGTGAATGGGAGAGCACTTTTTCACGCTGTCTCTCCTTCTATCCCTGTTAGCCCATCTTTCAAAGAAGTAAACCATATCTTTTTTTTCAAAGTGAGATTTGAACCTTGTGTACACTCTACACACAGAATTAGTGAGGCTGCAGCTCAACTATAGGGCTTGATCTCAACTAGTTCAACACATCCTTGAACATTTGTAAGTACCTAGCCATGGTCTAGATCTGCAATGAAGATTCTTAACTTAAGGATTGTTTTTCCTTCTTCTCACAAATAGTGATTCGACCTTGAAAACAGAAAGCTGCTTAACACCCAAATGAACCTGCTTCCTTAAAAGAAGCATAAGATCCCTGGCTCCATTCCTGAACTCATTCATGCCACAGTTCATCTGGATTCCTATAATTCCTGTATGTTACCATATCTTAATTGCCCATAGCTGTGTGCCAGTACAAACAGGATGAGGGAAGAGAGCACACCCTTCATGATTGCATGTACCAACTTTAAGAAGCACCATCATTTGAAGCTCTAATATTTTTTTGCGAGGTGCTAACTGGCCATATCATGGAATGCTAATGTGAATAGCTGGTAACTGCACACTTCTTCCAAGAAAGTCTTGTTCCTTGCTATCT
Organism: Ochotona curzoniae; assembly: GCF_017591425.1. Lineage (NCBI taxonomy): Eukaryota > Metazoa > Chordata > Mammalia > Lagomorpha > Ochotonidae > Ochotona > Ochotona curzoniae. The sequence goes on from NW_024466219.1 coordinate 25,271,824, forward strand.
TTATATTCTAAGTAGAGAGCTACCACTTGGCATAAAGTGAAATCCATAATTTCTAGGCAAATGTTTAAAGAAACACATTAGGAATATAATCCCTTAGAATATTGGTTAAGAGACAGTGAACAATCTGGGGGTCAAGTAGCTTTCTAGTATCTTCCTAAGTCCTGCCCAATTGTTTACTTGATGGATAGTAGGACAAAGCTGGTTGGCTGATGTACCTTTTAAAGATGTGCCATTGAACATCAGGAAACATCATCGAGGTGGTTGTGTTTGACCTTGAAACCCCATGGGCACCTTCCCTTAAACCCTGCTGTCCCCCCAGAGTTGAGCAGCACAGTGGGCTGCTTGGTGCAGTGAGAGCAGCCCAGAAAAAAGCAGTTCTAGTGTGGATCCAGGTATGTACCCACCTAAAAAATGTCCTAGAAAATTTCTTCCCTGTCTGTGATCTTAGAGAAATGAATGAAGTAGAACTAAAGATCCTTCTGATTTTACAGCTCTTATATCTTGCAATATCACTTAACAAGTGAACACACTGGTTTATCACATCAGACCTTAAATTCATGTCAGTATTTGTGGAAGGATGAATCGAAGAACTGTACATCCAGTAGTAGTATATTGTAAATTTTTGCACAAGAAAGACTCACTGTAGGTACAAGGTGATAACATTTGCAAAATGGTTTGTATGGAAGAGACCAAATCCTTATAGCTTATGCATTAAGACACATAGGAATATATCATGAGTGGGAAGGTTGAAAAGACAGTAATTATTCACTCTGAGGATGCATTAATAAAAGTATAATTTCAACAAGAAGTAAGGTAATAGTTAGTTCTGCTCTTTTTGTCTTGGAAAATTATGCTCGGCATTAAGGGTGGAATTTTAACCTATGAGCAGAGAACCAGACAAGGTTGAATGACTTTCATGAAAAATTCTGAAAGTAAATCCACATTGTTGGCTGAGATAAGAAACAAGACAGAGTAAAGAAGACATAAACATTTCCACATGGGGTGAAGTGGAATAGTAGGTGATATGATGTGGCATGACTGAATGATTCATTGGATAGGTCTTAGAGGTAAGAAGCACTCAGCCCAAGCCAGGGTGGAACTCCTGAGCAAACATAAACTTGCAGAAGTTGAAGTTGGACTTCCATCTGGGTTCTGAGTTCTTTGTCAATGCAAGTGTTTGCAGAGATTGTCTTGTAGAAGAAATTACAATAATTGGAAGTTGGTACAAATAGCATGAGAAAGCACACAAGAGGTGCAGGCAGTCACTGTGCCTGCTCTCATATCTCCTACAACGAAGAGCCACACAGAGACTGAACTCAGGCTTTGTTTGTTTTTCTCTTTTAAAAATGCAGTGATCCACATCATCTCTTAGTTTTCATATTTACTCCCAACTTTTGAATTTATTGCATCGACAATAACAGCCTATGCCATTTAGTTAAGTTGGTAAACAGCTTTTGATTCTAATAGGGTGTGCCCTGATACTTATTAGCTTACATTTGAGGGCAGAGCAACAGATCAGCACAGTGCCTCGATGCACTTAGGTGCTTGGCTTACAGAAAAACAGGCCACATGTAGGCAGCTTGAAGAACACACAAAGAAAACCTCACAACACAAGACATGCACTGGTCATTATATGCATCATTGCTGTAATTTTGCAGAGATTAGAAAAGATTTTCAGGCTCATGTCAAAAGTCCACATCAATTATTGGTGAGCTGCAGAAAAAGCGCATTCGTTTCTGGAAGGAGGAGTGGAGTTTCTGTATTCTAAGATAAGAATAATTTTTTTGTGGGAGGAAGCACGATTGGAAAAAACGTCTAAGATGGTGTGTATGATCGATTAATGGCTGCATTTCTGTCATCCTGGAAACGTTTTGCTCTTCAGTTCTGCAATCTGTAATAAAGGATAAAAATAATGCATGTATCTTGTTAGGAGGATAAAGCAGTTACCCCAAATTTCCAAACTTAAATCACTAAAGGAATAAATGCATATTAACTTTTTCTGTGGATCTTATTTGGAGCCAATGTTGAATTCTAAAATATCTGCATAGGTAACTGTATACTAGTGTTGTTGAGTTTTTTTTAATACTTTAAATAATGTTAGTGGACCCAAAAACCAACCTGTATTGCCCCCTGGTTATCATAGATGGCAAAAAGCACAGATTGAGGGGTAGAGATAAAAAGAGGGGAGAAATAAAATGAAGAAAAGGATAAATGGTAAGGAGAATCATAAAACAAACAGACAGACAAACAAATCCAAAAACAACCAGAAGGTTCTTTGTGTTTCAAAAACTGAGGCTACTAGAGGCTATCGTTGTGGCACAGTGAATCGAGCTGGCACCTGTGACAATGGCAGCCCATAATGGTACCAGTTCATGTCCTAAATGCTTACATTTCATTCCCTGCTAATGATTTGGGGGAAAGCAACAAAAAATGACCCAAGTATTTATACTCCTGCCACCCATGTACGAGAGCCATATGAACCTCCTGGCTCCTGACTTTGTTTTCACACATCCCTAAATGTTGTGGCCATCTGAGGAGTGAATCAACACATGGAAGATTTCTCTCACCCTCTCTCTCTGCTTTTTATCTCTTGTCTGCGTAACGCTAAATTTCAAATAAATAAATAAAAAAAAAATACTTTTTTAAAAAAATTAAACAACCTAATGAGATTGTGGTTAGGGTTATTGCAACTCTGAGTTCAGCCTGTCCCTTGAGACCGCTGGAAAGGGGTGTGTCACATTACTGGCCTACTTGGTTACAAGAGGGTCCCCGTGTGTGCCTTTTCACTCATTGTCTCATTGGGTAGCACCAGTTGGTCAACTGGCTCAGCACTCAAAGCTATTATGGCTCAAACCCAGTAGAGCTTATACAAATGCTATGTAGAATTGAGCTTGATGAGAAAAGTAGAGGAACTGAAGTGAACTAGAGAGCTCCATGTAGGTGGGTCTTTAAAAGGGGATCATAGAAACTTTGGTATACAAACTACACACCCCTTGTCTGTTGTGGTTCAAGAAAATCAAATACTGTGGGCAAGCACCATTGTTATTTTACTTTTCTCGCACCATGTAAGAAGGGGCCCATACACCCCTGCTGACAGTAACACATCGTCTCAAATAGCATTTCAATGGAGGCCAAGCCACATAAGCCGATGCTGACACAATTAGACTCTACTGCCAACAACATGTCAAGTTTGACACCATCCCCATCTCAGAGAACCCCTTTTTAAATTACTCCAGTGGTATGTTACATTTAATAGGTGGGATGGCCAGAGACACAATCAGAAACCAGTGCTGATGTGCTGTTTCTTTCTCAGTCATTTTGTGTTTAATTGCTGTGACTTGAATGTCAGCTATGTTTGGGATGTGGTAGTGTAATACAATCTATATCAAGTGTGCCAAGACAAATTCAGAAAACCCCATAATGCAATTGTCTTGATTTCTTGTTGGCTGTTCTGTGTGCATGCAAATAGTAGGTAGTTTATTGCCCTCGAATCATTTGGTGGGTTGCTTGTCTTGCCACCCTCTAGGGGATGCCTAATAAACCCCAAACTAATTCCCCCAAATCTGGTCATGTCAAGAATCAGAGGTCTCTGCACTCATTTAGGATGTCAGAAGTCCACACCAGTCACGCCTGAGCTTCAGGAAAAGTGCATTTCTGGAAAGCAAAAAGGGGAGTTCATTCCATTCACTAAGGGGCTTGGACATAAGAGCCAGTGGATTGCACTGGGGATAAGAGCACTAGACTCAAGTGTTTGGAGGCCTCAGAGTTCCTGGGAAATGCTGGACTAATAGCATATACCTCTATACACTGTGGACTCAGGTATTCAAAGTGGAGTCATTCTGTTATGGCACATCAGCAAAAACAATGGGTCTTGCATTTGAGTTTTTGAAGATTGGTCACAAAGTCAAGCTGATATCTGGTTCAGGAGGAGATGATTCTTGTGTCTTCTTTATGGCCAGTTGATGTCCATGCACATGTATTTCTGCCTGGGTTGATATGCGTGCCTTCCACTCAGGGGATGTTTTTGCATGGAAGGCAGAATGCTGTAATGAAAAACTACTGACTTTTGATCAGAAGGTCAATTACACCTTAAACTTAGTTCAAAGTTATTTCACTTTTCTTTGCTCGTAATATCTGTGAAATGGGTAACCATTTGGAGAGTGAACCAGTGAGTGGAAGAGCTCTCTTTCTTTCTCTCTCCATCTATCAAATAAATAAATCTAAAAATAGAAGCACCTTCTTTGTTAAGCTGAAGTGGAAAACTGTTGTAAAATGGGGAGTGAGCCATGAAGTAGAATTCTAAGTCTGTAGTGACAGCAGACCTTTCTTTAAGAATGCTTCCATGAATGGATTTTATTAATCCCTAATTAGTTTATGACACTGAATGATAGTCTGTTCAAGTTTATTGTGGTGAAACTATTGTACTCCAGGGCAGGAGTTCTCAAACATGAGTCTAAAAATGACAAACCTGATATTCACCCAGTTGGTCAAGGATTGGGTGAAAGGCATATTAACAAAGTACAGGCGGTAGGTGGACATTTATCTAATGCGTTCGGATTTAGAACATAAAGATAGAATTTTTGGAGACTCCATCTCTGGACAGCATCAAAAAGAACAATGATTTTATGTCATGACCAGAAGAATGGAAACCATCTAGCTCCAACTGCCACCAAATCCAGAAGCTCTACTGTGTCTGTGGGGAGCGCATATCGTGAGTGTAGGAATTCTCCCGTGGAGTGGGAGCTCACAATCTCAAAGACTGAGCTTTTAATTTTTTTTTCTAAATTACTGGGGGATTTTTATACATTGGGCTTAAACATGGTTCTCTGGCTCTGCAGAACGCATGTCCGTCTTAGAAGCATTTTAAATCCCTTAAGAGATTGGGTGTCCCTAAGGTTTTGTTTTAGAAATCTAAGTATTATCAGTTCCTTCCTGTGAGGGGGCTTTCAACTATGACTACGCATTAGAACCATCTGAGGCACTTAGAATCACCCCTGTCCAATTAATTAGACTCTCAGGGACTCTGAGCCAGTCAGTAGTTTTCATGTTCCTAAGTTCCCCAGTTGATTAAAATGGGAGCTCAAAGCAGACAACAGTGCAAATTCGGGAGGAATCCTGTCTTTCTCTTTTGAAAGCTTTGCGTTGCTGTCATTTCCCTCTTTTCTGTCTTGCTGGCTACTTGTTTGGTTGGCTGTTCTTTTTTCCCCCTCCCTGTTTATACTACTTGACCAAAGGATTAGATGTTCTTTTGTCTTTATGTCTTTTTCTGTCTCCTCTGTCTTTTATTTCAGTGTGTCATAGTCTTTAGGATGTACAAGAATGACCTAAGATTTTTGCTAAAATGCAGCACTGCATTCCCACTCCTTGAAAAACACGGCTACATGGTACCTTTACATCCACTCGGACCAACAAGAACCTGTGTTACTCTGGAAACCTCTTGCAACTTTCCCCCTGGAATGGAGATTATTATTTGGCTTAGGCCAAAGAGAGACAGAGAGGGAGAGAGAGAGAGAGAGAGCCAGCTGGAGTACAACCAAAACTCCAGCCATCAGGAATACCTTTCACACTCAGACCTACATTTCACTTTAAATTACACCTTTATTTCTCATCTTAGAAATTCCCCATGGACACTTAAATCAGTGCTAGGTTCTCTTTGGGTATTGTGGTCAGTGCTAATCCCCGGAAAGCTGCCATTGGACACCAAACCTCTCTTTCTTTTAGTACCCTTGGGCTCTATTATTCTGCTTGCTACTGTTAACTGTGGACAATACTATGGATCTAGAACTTCACTTTGCAAACCATTGCTTGAATGACTTCAGAAAACATCCCTCCAGATCCTTGACCTAAGCATTTTTTTCCAGTATGTCCCATTTCCAACCCCCAGTTTTGAGGTGCCTGCAGTCTACTATGGAATGAGCAATAAATGAGTGATTGGATCGTTATTCCTCCCACCCCCACCTTCCCCAGGGTGAACTCTGCAATACTGGGAGTGCTTCTTGTAGGTCCCAAAGCTATACACTATCTGTCAGAGCTCATCAATATGAGTAATGTTATACAGCCTTTCTTCCAATTTGTTTATTCATTGATTGAAAAAAAAAGAAGAAATCCCAAGAGGAGTATCATAGCATGGATTGGAATTGCTTCCTGTAGAGATATTTGGTAAAACTAGACTTATCAACCTTTTGGATGGTCAAGGCTAATAGTAAAATGGTGACATACTGAGCGATGGCGCTGGGAGTCTGTGGGAGCGTTGAGCACAGCTCATAAACTGTTCAATTTTAAATCCGTTCACAAACTGCCCCAGGACACTCAGCTGCCTCTCTTCATTTTCTTCTCTTCTAATTGATTCTGTCAGGCAGTAAGAGCTCTCACTCCCTGGAGGCATTCGCAGAAGGCCCAGTGACCACTTGGCAGCCAGGGAGGGACCTGAGTGGAAATTTGTGCTAGACCCAGGACTCCTACTTTCCATCTGCTTGCATAAGTCAGTGTGAGTGGGGTGGGAAGCCATTTACCTCATTATATAGATGAAGAAACAGAATCATATAGACTGGATAATGTCCCTATTGCTGTGCAACAAATAAATAAATAAATAAATAAATAAATAAATAAATAAATAAATAAATAAACCAAAAATAAAACTGGTTGATTTGGGACTTGAATTTGAACTTTAGAGGCCTTTTGCTGCATGAAGATCCTTTTCTTCAGAAATTCTGAATATATGCTTTGTTTGTTTCATGAATATATGTTGCCTTCTCTCTCCGTCTGCTTTGTATGTGCAAGCCCTCCGACACTGGGCTAACCCTGCTGCCAGCCCCCAGTCGATGCCTGTAGCTCTAAGCCACAAGCCTATAAGCTGTACAGGGTTGTACAAAAGGGAGGGAAAGGCAAGCTCCTCGTGAGTTGCTCACAGCATGCACTTGCTGGGACATTGCTATCTTAGGATGGGATAGCTGTCACCATGGCCTGGCCTGAAAATGGAAAGCGTTGTGTGCCTGACCCCAGCTCTCTCACAAGTGGAAGGTGACATTGTGCCTGAGTGGGTCACGGAAGGCTGAGTAAGGCTGGGGACATAGGAGAAGAGAAGGGGGAAGAGTTTCCTAGGGATCACAGGGGGTGGGGCAGCACAGGAGCTAAGTTTCCTAGTGGCCGCGGATGCTTCCTTACAAAGGTGAAACGTACAGGTAACATTATTAAGAATTTCAAGATGGTGACCACAGAGCACAGAACTAAAGTACATAGGCTTTCTTTTTTTTTTAATTTTTTTTAAAGATTTATTTTTATTATTTTTTTTTTGGAAAGGCGGATATACAGAGAAGAAGATCTTCCATCAGATGATTCACTCCCCAAGTGAGCGCAACGGCTGATGCTATGCCGATCCGAAGCCAGGAACCTCTTCCGGGTCTCCCATGTGGGTGCAGGGTCCCAAAGCATTGGGCCGTCCTCGACTGCTTTCCCAGGCCACAGGCAGGGAGCTGGAAGGGAAGCAGGGCTGCCAGGATTAGAACCGGCGCCCATATGGGATCCCGGGCGTGCAAGGCGAGGACCTTAACCACTTGCGCCACTTGCGCCACTGCGCTGGGCCCTAAAGTACATAGGCTTTCTAAGCAGAGGGAACCTATAAGCTTGTGAGAGCTGCACGCTTGGGAAGCAGGCCCTGGGCTGCAGAAAACCAAAGCACTGTGACTCTTCAGCTCAAAGTGCTTACCTAGATATCTGCTCACCTAGGAACAGGGTCTAAAGCCATCAGTTAGTACCATTCAACATATAGTGTTTATGCACAGTGTTGTAGGTAAGTTTGACGTTTAGGCTTTCTGTATTGTGTTTCTTTGGAAATGAGTGGCTAGTTGAATTTCCTCATTTTTTCCCCTCTCTTCATTCTGCGAAATTTTATTCAGCAGGGATATGTGGCCAGGGTCAAGGTGAGGGGGGCACCGCTTGTTGGATGACGTACTGGAATCTTCAATGTGCAAGATTTTCCTTGAGTGAACGGCACATGGGAAGGCATGGGAAGAGGGACCAGAATGAGTCCGCTGTTGTGAGATCCAAAAGGATGAAGGAAAATCCATTTGATTGAGCTGAAAAAGTGGGTCAGAAATTGAGCGGAAGAAGTGGGCCAGGATGTGAGAGTGGGTAAACTGGCAAAGGTCACAAGTACCTGACCACCTGGCTGTGGATGAGGAACCAGGATTGGAATAACAGCCGACTTTAGAGAGAACTCCCATTCCAAAGGGGGAAATGAGTTCTTGGAGGGAGCAGAGGAAAAAGCTCCAGCCCTCCAAGACTAAGTGGGTGGATCAGGGCTGCACAAGCCATTAAACACCTACCCTGCTGCTCTGGCACCCTGAGCCAAGGGAGGGAGCCTGCTGCGTCCTGGCTGGCCGTGGACCGGCCTCTTTCAGTCCTGCTGCACCATGTGTCCAAAAGCATTTATGAAGCAACAGCAAGGTCACAGACTTGACCAAAAGCTATTTTCAGTGCTCCCCTCCCCCCCCAAATAAAGAGACATTTGGCAAGTTGCTCAAGTGCTTTAGCCAGGCAGGGGGCTTGTGACCCGTAACAAATGACAGCAGGGGACAGCTGAGACCAACCCTTGGAAGTAATAGTTCTTTGGTCAACATTTTTTTTTTTTTTTTTTTAAATCATGCTCTGTGTGCTGCAGCAGGAATATGTGCAAGGCTGTTGGCTCCCCCTGGTTTGGCCTCTCCATGGTGGCTCCAAACCAAAGCAGAATGGTTACCGAGGGTGGGGGCTGCTCAGCAGTCTTTACACCTTGTGCATTAAATGCTTCTGTTTATAAAGCAGGAACCACAAATGCAGATTTATCTTATCAGGTAGTTGAAATATAAACAGTCTAAATGGTTATGAGAGCCACAAGGGAGGGAGGCTCTTTGCCAATGTATAGGGAGCGGAGAACAACTGTACTTAACTATCAAGTTCCTCCTGTAAATATTTGCAAATGCCCCTTCAGAGCTCAAAAGCCCAAGGCTGGATCATTGGATGATTTGCTTAGAGGAAGAAGAAACAAAATTGACCTCCTGGTCTGAAGCAGTCATAAAACAGGAAGAGTGTATATGGGCAAAAAACCAAAAAAAAAAAAAGAAAAGAAAAAAAATGTTCAAAGTTTAATAAGCACGAAAGAGAATAAAAATAAATCTCAAGAGGACTTATTTACAAACTTGATGGAAGGATAAGATTGAGCGAGTGGGTGGGTGTGAAAGATGGCTGTTTGTGGAACAGACCGGTGGGTTCTCCCTGTAAGAGAGGGGGGAAACAAGAAGAAGATGTTTACTATCGCTAGCAGCAGGAACTACATTCATGAGCTTTGGTATTCCAGGATGCACTTTCAAAGGATGTTTGGAGTTTCTTCAGTCTAATGCACATGCTATGGAGGCTGTACAAAGAGGGATGGAGCCACCCAACCTGGCCAATAGGGTGCGTAACACCAGAGCCTCTGTCCCCAGCCCTGCCCAGCCCCCTCTGCCAGGGCTGCCTGGCCATTTTCAGCTAAGCTGGTTCAGATAGGACCAACCTTTCCAGTTACCGGGTTGGGCATATTTCAGAAAAAAGATCTGGCTCTTCTTAGCTGCCCCCTTTTCAAATTGCTGTGCTGTGGGGCTCTGAAGTGTTTAGATGTTGCCATGTTTGCCAACCTCCAAACTGCCCACTAACTATCGGACAATGGTGATAAGACACAGTGGGTCATTATCTTGCCTGCCTGAAGACTTGCTTTTCTCTGAAACCCAGCTGCATTGGATTCTTTCTGTAAGTTTGTAAATCAGCATCTCGCAGAGTACTGTTTTTCTACCAGCTTGCTCCATGAAAGTCACAAGTGTCTGAGGAAAGGCACAGGGGAAAACTTCTGGGAGGGAAAACATGCAGAGCTGTTACTATAAGGATTTGCTAGTGTCTTTCTCTATTTTTTGTAAGTGTAATCATCAGAGCCAGGATTTCCCAGGAAATCACAGAAGGTGTTTATCTCTATTTGAAGATCTGCAAGGTGGTTTGCTTATTTAATGCACAGTGGATGCTGCCAATAACCCAGCCGCACCAGTCTTTAGAGATTCCCATTGGTGACCAGCTACAGAAACAGTGGGTATCAGGTGAACTCCGTGAAGGCAGAAACCTATCCTGGATATATGGGAAAGAAGAAGACCTGGCGATGATAGTTTCTGGCTTTAAGACTCTTCACATTTCACAGTAAAAAGCAAAAACAAACAGAACGCGGGAGCAATGACACTATTTGTAAAGCAGCATAAAATATTGTGAGCAGTTGTATTATTATGAAACTTCACGTCCAAAGAAAAGGTAGACCGAAGTGAAATCACCAGAGAACACCATTGGAACACCCCTGGAAAACAGAAGACACTGGTTTTGCTTTGGGGAAGTGTTCAATGAATGCATGATGTCTAGGAAGCATGGGATGAACAAAAACCTTCTTTGGTCTTGGTTGGTTGCATATTCAAAGGCAATGGCAGACTACTAAAAAATAAAGGCAAAACTCTAAGCAACCCTCAGCTTGGAACTATTGTGTAGTTTTCTCTATCTTTCCATGACTCAGAATGTTTCTTCCTCACCTAAGATTACCTCCCATCAGTGGACATTATCCTGAATAAGGAAGCTTAAGGCTGAAGCGTGTGTAGCCAATTTGAGGGGATGGTTTGTTTACTCAGATTTCCTCACTATGTTTATTCAGATTTTCTCACTTTAACTTCAGGGTATATTTGGCCGTATGTGTATGAAAAACAAATATATTGAAGCCAAAAAAAAAAAAGAGAGAGAGAGAGAGAGATGTAATACATGAGCCTGGATAAAAGTACAGTATTTGATTGCCAAATTTTCAAGGAAAAAAAATACCTGGGCAAACTGCCTGCCATTAGGGGCTATTTTCTTGGCACATTTGATTAAATTGTATGCAAGCCTGACAGCTCTCCTCAGGCATCCACTGTCATTAACTTGTTCCAATTCATAACCATCGAGGATTTTCCACCACTCTGTCAACCTTCAAAGAACAGGGTTAACTGCATGCCCTCCAGGAGAGTTGCAAGTGGTTTGTTAATCTCTATTAATCTTCTGCTCCTGTAACCAAAAGCGTCTGTTTATTTTTTTCCTGATTAAATTGTTAATGCCATTAAATCAGCTGCTTGAAGGGATATTATTGTTTAAATATTTCCCTTGTTGTTTCTTGGAACTAGCTCATGCTGTGCATTGTTGTTGTTGCTGTTGTTTTAGTACAGTGGATTTGATCACTTTCAATGACTGCCCTGACTTTTCACAGATGCCATCCCACCCACCTTCTACAGACCCTACTTCAGAATTGTCCGATTTGATGTGTCAGCGATGGAGAAGAATGCCTCCAACCTGGTGAAAGCAGAATTCAGAGTCTTCCGTTTGCAGAACCCAAAAGCCAGAGTGTCCGAACAACGCATAGAGCTGTATCAGGTAATTTCTGATTACTGTCTGTTCTAATGGGTAACCTGTTTTCTTAAGATAAAAAGACTTTCTGCTATACATAGTTCTTAGCTGACATAAACAATTCTATAATTCATATTTATATAGATTCCCTTATTTGCTATTCCTGTTATCCTCACAGCTCATTCCTAATTAGTGAGAGCTTTAAAGATGAAATGTGAAGTTCGGAGTTTCTTCAGGGGCATGAATGGCTGAAATACCGACCCCTTGGCAGAGTTCAGACTATAAAACAATTCCCTAATCTGGAAAGGAGATACTGTAAGCCCAGATCCGCCTGGAGCAGTGAAGACAGCTGATGTGCAATGTCTGTCCCTTTTCTCCTGTTTTCTCTGCTTTTCCTTCCTCTTCTCTTTCACTCTTTGTGTTTTGCACTCTTTTTTATTCTTTCTCACTTTGCTACTTCCTGTCTCTGTAGTAACCCCATCCTCTTTCCTTCTCCTCTTGGACTCTGCCCAGTCTTTTCCATCTGTCAACTCCTCCCACATCACCTGTGCACCCTCCCTCCGTTGTTTTAGCAGCTCTGACATCACCTCTTTGTCATCTTTCTGGTGGAGTTGCTGGCAGCTGTGTCAAAAATATTATGATGAAGTTAAATGTCAAGTTACGGAGATTTCAGAGTTGTTCCTACAAGTGTGATATTTGAATAGGGTAGGCAGAGTGGTAGAATTAGCATCATGTCAAGATGACAGAAATATAAGAGTCTCAGGCCTCGCTCTAGACTTACCAAATCAGCGTCCATGATTTCAGAAAATCCCTGGGCAATTCTTAGGTATATTATGGCGCTTTTCTGGGTTCAGTTATGTGGCATAACCAATTAATTCATCATCTGCAATGCCAGCATCCCATATGCGCACCTGTTCATGTCCTGGGTACTCTATTTTCAATCTAATTCCCTAAAATGCACCTTGAAAGTAGCTGAAGATGGCCCAAGTGCCTGGGCCCTGCTGCATTTTTTGGGAGGCGTGAATGAAGTTCCTACCTTGGCCAGCCCTGTTCTTTATAGCCATTTGGGGAGTAAACTAGCAGATAAGAAGCTTTTTCTCTCTGTTTCTATCTCTCTGCCCGTCTTTCTCCCTCTCTCTGAAACTCTGCTTTTCAAAAAGGTAAATAAATGTGTAAGAAGAATTTCCTAAAGTAACAGTTCTCAACTGATACAACCAAACATGTTTCATGAATTTATTTATTAATTATAGTCTGAGAGCCAAACTGCCAGAATGATTTACTAGAAAATCCATATAGTATACTGATGTCTTAAAACAAAACAAAGCAAAGCAAAGCAAAAAAATAAAACAAAAAACCCCACTATTCTAAAAGCCCTAATCCTAGTGAAGGCAGTACACATGTAAAGAGACAGCTTCCCTACATCCTAGTGTTATATGCAGTGAGTGCCGCAGTAGAGGGCTGTTGGGAAGATCTCACAAGGGAGCTAAGCTTTGAGTAGAGCATCAATAGTGTTTGTTAGAAAAGGATGAGGGAAGGTCATTGCTCACACAAAGAGTGGCCTATGCAGAGGCCGGCTCGATGCACTTGTTGAAGCTAACTGATGATTGAAGCTCAGTGTCTGCAGTTGAAGAGTCTGCACAGAAGGCTGCTCTGCACTTGGAGTGCGTGGGAGACTCAAAGGGACTTCAACAGACCCTAGAAGCCAAGAAGGAAAGTAGAGTGAGCAAATACGACCATGTTTTTAAAACATGGGCTTGCTTGAGGAAAAGAAAGGAGCTGACCTCTGACTAAAGAAAGCCCTAGTTCTGGAATATAATTAATATAAAATTTGATAAGAGCTTTTCTTTTATGTATTTTAAATTGAATAAATTGTCATGTAGATGAATGCTGCATGCAATATGAGGAATTCGTTTATAGCTTCTGCTTTATCATTTTAAAGTTTTTGTTTGTTTGTTTTTAGTTATGAAGGATTTTAAACAAGGATTTTAAACAAGGATTTTAAATGTCTTTTGAACTAATATGTGGGGAGGGGATAAGGAAAATCCTGGGGCCTATGGAACTGTATCATAAAATGATAATACTAAAAAGAAATAAAAAAAAAAGAACTAAGATGTAATAATGTACATACTGGACTCGGCACAATGGCTCAGTGGCTAAAATCCTCACCTTGCATGTAATAGGATCCCATATGGGCTCTGGTTCGTATCCTGGCTGTTCCACTTCCCACCCAGCTCCCTGCTTGTGGCCTGGGAAAGCAGCAGAGGATGGTCCAAAGCCTTGGGATCCTGTACCATGTGGGAGACCTGGAAGGAGCTCCATGCTCGTAGTTCTGCTCTAGCCATTGTGGGTATGTGGAGAGTCAATCAGCAGATGGAAGATCTTTCTATCTCTCCTTCTTTCTGTAAACCTGTCTTTCCAATAAAATAAATGAATCTCACTTAATACATAAAAATATAGATATTTGTGAGTGCAGTGTGGTATTTCAGGATGTCTATGTAGCATATATTGATCAAGTCACTGTAATTAACATCGGCATCTCCTAATAATATTTTTATTTATTTATTTATTTTGATTGGAAAGGCAGATTTACAGAAGAGAGAGAAAGAGAGAAAGATCTTCCTTTTGCTGGTTCACTCACCAAAATGGCTGTACAACAGCCAGAGCTGAGTTGATCCGAAGCCAGGAGCCAGTACTTCATCCAGGACTTCCACAGGGGTGCAGGGTCCCGAGGCTTTGAGCCATCTTCTACTGTTTTCCCAGGACACGAGCAGGGAGCTAGATGGGAAGTGGAGCAACTGGGACATGAGCTGGCACCCATTTAGAAATCTGGCAGTTGCAAGGCAAGGATTTAGCCGCTAGGCCATCACACCGGATCCCTTAGTCATTTCTTAAAACACTGGTTTGCACTTACTTGTTTTCAATATTTATTTATTTGTATTTGAAGGATAGATTTTACAGTGAAAGAAAAGGTAGAATTATCTTTCATCTAGTTCACTCCCCAAATGTTCTCATAGAGCTGAGCCAATCTAAAGCACGGAGCCAGGAGCTTCTTCTGAGTCTCCCTTGTAGGGAGTTCCAAGGACATGAGCCATTCTGTACAGCTTTCCTCCTGTCCAAAGCAGGGTGTTGGATCAAAAGTGGAGCAACTGAGACTTGAACTGACACCTGTATGAGATACTGGCTTGTTGCACTACTGCACCAGCCGGTTACTCTTACTTATTAGAGTGAGTCCTTAGAAACCTCTACTTGAAGACCTTTAAATCTTCGAGCACTTTTAGAATTTGAGAACAATGCGAAGGCCTCATGTGTCTGATGGGCAACCATTGCTTCCTACCTAACAGAGAGTCTGAAAAAAGTGTATGTTTGTGTGTTGGCTGCTCTGTATTCATGCACATACCCACTCCAGGCGCCATGCTGAGAACTTCAGAACTACAGAACTGTACTATGAAGTTTGTACAATTCTTTCTACTACTATATTCTTCATTCATATCATAGAGAATAATCCTGAGTCAGAAAAGTCAAGTAACTGGACTAGTCTCAGTTAGAGAACGGCAGGCCAGGGATCTGAATCCCTCTCTGCCTCATTCCCTCAGTATCAGCAAGAATATAATAAAAAAAATTTAAGTAGGTCAGAGGGTGGAGTGATATTTAGAGAGAAATTGAAGGCTGGTTTCTATGAAAAGGGGGCAAGTTAAGGGTGACCAGATTAATTGGGAGAGTATTTGAACAAACTTGATTACATCTCTATTTCTCTTTTCCCTCAAATTAATCATTTCTGTCTGTGCTGATGACAGCATCCTGGATCATTCTCTTTGACACTGAATCAGTTGTATGACTTCAGTAAATCCAAGGCAGGGGTCGCTTAGGTCTTGTTGCCTGAAATGTGAACTGCAAAGTTGCTGTTATTCTTTGGTTCATTGGCCTTAATCTCTAAGGCGTGACCTCTGACAGTTGGCTTGTTGACTTGTTTTCCTTTAGAAAAGGATGTGTTATATGAACCTAATAATGTAGAGGACATT
Source organism: Ochotona curzoniae (assembly GCF_017591425.1). Taxonomy (NCBI): domain Eukaryota; kingdom Metazoa; phylum Chordata; class Mammalia; order Lagomorpha; family Ochotonidae; genus Ochotona; species Ochotona curzoniae. The sequence continues at coordinate 25,287,255 of NW_024466219.1, forward strand.
AGGGAGACCCTGGTGGATGTGCTCCTATTCAGAGGGCTCCTCAGTACTGTCTTCTCCATGATATAAGCAACAGGATCTGCAGGGTAACAGCTAGGCCAAGTCAAAGCCAGGAGCCAGAAGCAAGGAACTTCATCTGTCACTCCCATGTGGGTGCAGGGACCCAAGCACTTGGCCCATCTTCCACTACCTTTCTCAAGCCATTAGAAAGTAGCTGAACCCAAAAGTGGAGTAGCTGGTGTTTCAGCCATTGCCCAAATGGGATGCTGCTTCACGTGGCCTTGTCTGGGTCACTCCCTTGTGTTAAGAGGACAGCAAGGCTGGGCTGGAGGGCCTGTGCTTTGTTCACATGCTTGGACTCCACCAGGATAACAGCTAGTGTGGGTGCAGCTGAATTCCACTCTGTCTCTGGTGGGGAAACAGCCATGTAAGCTCTAGCTGACTGGCGCAGTTTTTCTAGTAACAGTGCTATACCAAGGTATCCTTAGAACAAGACGTAATTACAAGGAGCCAAGCCATCTGCCTGAATCAAGACCTTCCTTTGAGGTCAACACTGTTGCAGGGATATCTGAATAGTTGGGAAGCAATAGGAACAGATGTGGATAATTGTTGCGTGTAGTAGAACCAGCTGTATTGTGTTTCAGTGTGTGCACTACCATCCCGGAACATGGTGGCTACATATGTATATCCTATTCACGCTTTAGGAGGCGGTATTGGCATGGTGAGATGTTCAAAGAACTGGGCACTGAGGCTTCAATTTTCTTCACACTTGTGGATTCACTTTATGTTTATTGTGAGCATGAAATAAAGTGGTCTGTGGAACTGCCAAGCAGAGAACAGGAAGTCAGCATTCGTCTCCATCCACTGTTAAATCGGTTTGATTTTGATTTTGATTGCTGTGAGTCCTCTAGGAGGAAGTGCCCTCTGTAGAGTCGCCTGTGGAAGTCAGTTGCCATATCATTTTTAAGATTAACTTATTATTCACAGATCACTGAATCAAGCCATGTAAAAAAGGACTCCCTGAGGGACTGTGTTCAGACATTGTATATCCTAGGTGAAAACTCATCAAAATGTTGCCTCCTCAACGTTTGGCTATAAATGTTGGGACAAAAGATGGCTTGGTGTAATATATTCCTTGGTAGAATAAAATACCCTGGTAAAAGACCAATATGCTAACATGAGATAGCATCAGTGGATTTACAGGGAACTGTAGACTCTTTGATTCTGGACCTAGGAAACCCTGGCGCTGCTTCTTAGGAGAGTGAGGGCATTCAGGTTCAGGTGAAACCACTGCCTTCTGGTTAAGAGAACTGTCCCCTCTACAGAACTCTCCGCCGCAACTCTGGCAGATGACGGTAGGATGAAATATGACGTATTTCACTTATTCCTGTGTTTAACACTTGTATTTTAATGCCTTCTTGAATGTACATTACAATAGCAACCAGTTTATCAAATACGATGAGATTTCATTTCTAGTGGAGACGCAAAGGCACGTAATACTGTCTATATTGAAAATCATTGGCCCTGACGCGGTGGCGCAGTGGTTAAGGTCCTCTCCTTGCACGCCCAGGGATCCCATATGGGCGCCGGTTCTAATCCTGGCAGCCCTGCTTCCCATCCAGCTCCCTGCCTGTGGCCCGGGAAAGCAGTCAAGGACGGCCCAAAGCTTTGGGACCCTGCACCCGTGTGGGAGACCCGGAAGAGGTTCCTGGCTTCGGCTCGGCATAGCATCAGCCGTTGCGCTCACTTGGGGAGTGAATCATCGGATGGAAGATCTTCCTCTCTGTCTCTCCTCTCTGTATATCCGCCTTTCCAATAAAAATAAATAAATAAATTGCAAATCATTTATGTCCATTTATCGATGGTGTCATGATGCCTAGTAAATATTAAAGAAAAGTGAATTCATGTTTATGAAACAAACACAGATTTTAGTAGGGACACGTGAATCATTAACTCCTTTTCATGAACACTCCATGCAATTGCATAAAATCACCACAAAAGATTATAAAATTACATTCCTGTTGTTGTATAGTGAAAATTCAATGTAGATAGCTTAGGCATGGCTTTTAAGGAGACTAAGGCTGTAAAATTGAAAGGTGAGGTTTCAGTCACTGCAGATAGCACAATGAAGCTCACAAAAATTTGCCCCTTTTTCACACACATGCATGTGCACACACACACATAGAAATACACAAAGTTCAGCTTTCATTTCTTGTATTACTTTAGGGAGTGGAAAAAAAAGAGGTCAGCCAAAAAAACTGTCTGTAAATTAGACTTGCAAAAAGTGCTACTGCAGAGAAAAAAATTATACTGTGCTTCTGTTGTACCGAATTTCACTGCATCCAATCCCCTTAACGCTGATCTTAGCTCTGGCGCCACACTGGAGGCATACACAGCATGCTAACCTATTTACAAAAACAGCCATGAGATAGAATAAACACTTTGTTTGCACGAGGCTATTAATATCCCAGGTTTTTTTCCTCCCCAAACTGATCAAATGACATGCTGGCCTCCTAAGGAAACTGGATTATTATCATTTATGTTAGGTTTTAACCCTACTTAGAATCTGCTGAACTTCTGAGCAGACAGGACCCCAACCAAAGCGGCGTGAGTAGCAGTTTTTCCCCATTATGTTGAACAAATGTTACTGAACCTGCAGTAGGAACTATCCATCCATCCGATTTTTTTTTTTTAAAGTGAGTTGGTGGGGCCCTGGCGCGGTGGCGCAAGTGGTTAAGGGTCCTCGCCTTGCACGCCCGGGATCCCATATGGGCGCCGGTTCTAATCCCGGCAGCCCTGCTTCCCTTCCAGCTCCCTGCCTGTGGCCTGGGAAAGCAGTAGAGGACGGCCCAATGCTTTGGGAACCTGCACCCATGTGGGAGACCCCGAGGAGGCTCCTGGCTTCGGCTCGGCCTAGTATCGGCCCGTTGCGCTCACTTGGGGAGTGAATCATCGGATGGAAGATCTTCCTCTCTGTCTCTCCTCTCTGTATATCCGCCTTTCCAATGAAAAAATAATAAAAATAAATCTTTAAAAAAAAAAAGTGAGTTGGTGGCAATATTGATAAAATTATGGCTGGGAGCTGCGGTGGTAAGTACTTTGTATCTTTGGATGCATTTAATTTTTTATAAGAACCTTAAGAGGTGGCACTCTTATTATCGTTATTTTACGAATAAGGAAAGTGGGCAGAAGGGAGTTAAGCTGCTCTTGGGTCATGCAGCTATGAACAGACAGGGCCAGGATTTGAACACAGACTGTCTGGCCTTCAGGACTAGGCTCTTGACCATCTTGCCATATTAACAGGAAGATTATTGGCTGTGGAAGTGAGTCAGTTGTGGATTGGAGGCATGGCTATGCTCCTTGGGGAGTCTGAGGAATTCAGGTCACTCAGACTATTTCTACATCAGTAAAACATGGATCAGTGCACCTACTTGGCAGAAATGTTTGTAGGGCATGAAAATAACGCATGGAAACTCCTGCTGCCGTATCTATCTATGCGGCAGTCACCCTGAGGGTATGTGGTAGGAGGAGGAGGTATGGTTCTATCACAGTTTCAAAAGCATCATAAATTTATGTTCTGCCCAAAAATCTGTTCAAATGAAAGCTCATTCTAGCCCTTATTGCTTCAGGAGCTGCACTCTTGGTTGTCGCCTCAGGAATTTGCTTCAGGAATATTTGTTCCTTCAGGAATATTTTCCACTGGGCCTGGCACCATAGCCTAGTGGCTAAAGTCCTTACCTTGCATGAGTCAGGATCCCATGTGGGCACCGGTTCATGCCACAGTTGCTTTGCTTTCCATCCAGTTCCCTGCCTGTGGCCTGGGAAAACAGTTGAGGACGGTCCAAAGCCTTGGGACTCTGAACCCATGTGGGAGACCTGAAGAAGCTCCTGGCTCCTAGCGTCAGATAGGTTCAATTCCGGCATTTGCAGCCACTTGGGAGAATCTGAATCAAAGAGCGGGAGATCTCTCTGTAAATCTGCCTTTCCAATCAAAATAAATAAATCTTTAAAGAAAAGTAACAAAGGAATATTTTCCCCTGGTTCTGCTTGGGGTAATATCTTTGATTACTGGTGAGATACTCATGGTGAGAAGGAAGAAGAGGAACGTGGTGCCAGTCGGCCCTTCCCATCCTTTTTTTTGACTTTATTGTCTTCAGCCTCACCACAAAGTAGAACTAACCAGTCTTGTGTAATGAAATAATATGAGAACACATGTGTGAAATCTGGCCTATTCACTGTAGAGGGCGTGGATTATCAGTGGGCTGTTCTTTATCATCTACAGCATGGTTCTTATTTGCTTACAGTAGGTTTGTGATTATAAAAGCATTCCATGATGGCATTGGCCATCCCTGGATGGACAAGGTCTGACCCATTTGTGGTTATCAGTGGAACACAGCAGGCCTGTGCAGAGTAACCATCTTTTTGTTGCTCTATTTCCTTTATCAAGGGCACCAAAGGTGTTCAATGGGAGCTATGATGCACCTTGCTTTTCTTTCTGAAGAAGACTGCTAAGATGCTCCCCAGTAGAAGCATTCCCTGTTCTATCTCTCCCTCCCCCTGCTCCATCACCACACAAATGGGCTTGGTATTTTGCTTCCTGAATTGATTTCAGTAACACTTCACTTTTAAAATATATATATTTATTTATTTATATTGAAAGATAGATATACAGAGAGAAGGAGACAGAAAGATCTTCTGCCCACTAATTCACTCCCCAAGTGGCCGCAATGGCCAACGCTGAGCTGTTACAAAACTAAGAGCCAGGAGCTTCTTCCGGGTCTCCCATGTGGGTGAAGGGTCCCAAGGCTTTGGCCCATCCTCAATTGCTTTCCCGGGCCACAAGCAGGGAGCTGGATGGAACTGGTCTGCTAGGATTAGAACAGGTGCCCATGTGGGATCCTGGTGCATGCAAGGCGAGGACTTTAGCCATTAGGTTACTGTGCCAGGCTCAACACATCACTCTTTTACCATTGTAAATATTCAGGATGCAAACTCCTATATAACCTCCAGTAGGATAGAAACTTTTCCTAGATAGGATGTATTTTTATTTCTTGATGCCAGCAATTCCTATTATATTTTGGGGGAACTCACATCTTAAGTTGTATTCATAGTCTGTATTTTCTACTCAAGAATTAATCAATGGGGACAAATCTTTGAAAGACTGTGTTGCTTTAAAAAAAACCATCCAAGTTCTAGTGGCAAATTCAAGTCATTAAGTTGATATCACCAAAGTTTTTACAGACTATGTTTAGAACTCAACCACTACCCATGTATTTATTAACTTCCACCCCTTCCCAAGCCACTCTTGTCTGACACATGGGTTACTGAATTGCATTCCTAGTTATTCTCCCTGTTTTTACTCTGTACCTCTTAGAACCCATTATGACACAGTGATCGTGATCTGTTATAAGATATTGGGGGGATCAAAATCTCCCCATCTCTGTAGTCATTATCATGTGCAATAGAATACTGGGATTTCCCCCTTCTCCTCAGCTATCACATTTTACTCAATGACCAAGTTCTTTGCATTCTTTCTCCTCCTTCTCCATTGTGCTCTGCAGCCTCTCCAACCACTTTCTACTCTGCTTCCAAGAGATCAACCATTGCATAATTCCAAAATCAAGAGAAAATTTTAAGTATTCTTTTCACAAAGAAACTGTACATGCTGCAGGCCACTGATAAAGTTAATTGCCATAAATTGATCATGACTTACTGTATAATCAACACATTACTTTGTACTTCATAACTGTATAATTATTGCATGCCAATTAAAAGTAAGCATTTTAAATCTGTGCACAAACCGTTTCCTTCCCTCATTCTGAAAGGATTCAGTCCTGCCAGTGCATATGAAACTTTCTCTGCCCTGTTACTCCCTTACTGATCCCCCCTAGCCTTCACATCCCCTTTCTTCCGTGCCTCCTCCATGCTGGCTCTCTTGTGCAGGTACTGCTCCCGACAGCCTGGGGCCATGCTCCTCCCAGATATCCTCACACCTCACTCCCTTCCCTTAGGTTTTTGCTCAAGTGTCAACTAATCTGGGAGACCTCCCCTGGTCACCATGACTAATCTTCACAATTCTAGTACACATCTTATCCTGGCTCTCTACCGTAGCTCTCTCCTTAGGTTCTGCACCGTCTGCCTCACTTGGTTTTCTACTTCAGCTCCATGTTTTATGATCTTGGTCCCACCTGTGAATACAAAATCCAGGAGAGCTGCCTGCATAGTATGGGACTGATGAGTGTCACTAAACGTATTTAAAAGAAAAACTTTGGCTTGGCACGATAGCCTAACAGCTGAGGTCCTTGCCTTGCACATCCCAAGATTCCATATGCACACCGGTTTCAATCCTAGCAGCCCCACTTCCCATCCAGCTCCCTGCTTGTGGCCTGGAAAAACAGTTGAGGATGTCCCAAAGCCTTGGGACCCTGCACCCACATGGGAGACCTCAAAGAAACTTTGGGCTCCTGACTTTGGATTGGCTGAGCTCCCGCCAGTGTGGCCACTTGGGAAGTGAATCAGCAGATGAAAGATCTTCCTCTCTGTATATTTGACTTTTCAATAAAAATAAACAAATCTAAGAAATAAAAAGAAAAACTTCAAAATAAGGTTAGGGCGTGTTAGCAAAAACATATAATGTCGTGAGGGGATTCATGTATATACATTTGCATATTATGCCCCATTTATTCTAAGTAGGTCTCTCTAAATATTTATGGAGTAAAATCATGTAGTTCTACTTATTATTTTTTGATAATTTTTTATTTTTAAAATTATTATTATTTTTACAATTTTGTATAGGCTGGAATTTCCCCCCCAAAACTCCCACCCCTGTCAGATTCTTCCCATATTGGGAGAATGTCCAATAGTTTCATTGGGAATCCATCTTTCGTCTGGGTGCAAGGACGTATGTTCCATTATACCCCCACGTCTGTATATGACAGACCTTAGTACTCCATCACTATACATTATCATATGTGAGAAGCCATGAAACAGGTCAACAATTGGCATGAGTTAGAACAACCACAACAACAAGTCTACTTATTCTATAATATTTATTTAGTTCTAATTTTGAGAATTTATAATATGGGGATCTACAGTTATATAGATTTATTACAGTTATGTAATAAAACTGTAGAAAAGATGCACATCATTTAGTTAGATGCATTACTTTTTAGTCATACTCCCTAAATGAAACGATTCTGAATGTAAGTTGTGGCTTAAACTGTAGCCTAGCCCTCACTCCATTTTTGTTACAGGTACCAGAGTGGAAAAATGATATTGGAAATGTGTCCTCCAAGTATGTGTGTATAATATCAAGTCAGCGTGGATTTGCAAAGGAGATTAAATCAGAAAAATAAAGATAACAGCTGCAAAGATCTTGGATTCTTGCTGCACACTAGGGCAGAGAGCCAGTGGATACTTGTCAAAAGCCATTGTATAGGCTGTGTGACAAAGCCTCAGGGACTGAGGCAGCTCAGCCGTGAAGTAGACATTATAGTCTTAGTTTTCCTTCTCATTTAACCATTAAACTGGTTACTTCACACTCTCTTTCCTTGCTTATATGGATGAAACCCAAATCCAGTTGGGTCTTTTCTCTGCCATTTGATTTTTATATCATGTCTTAAAAGCGCTACTGAGCTGAAGTGTTTGAGATTTCCCATTCACAGAATGGCCTCCTTTACCCATAGACCTGTAAAAATGAATTAACTTGATGCGCCATTAGCACAAAAGCCCACTTATAGAGAATGAAACAACAACAACAACAAAGAAGTGAGGATTATAAGGTATTTTCTGTGTGTGTGTGTGCAGAGTTGAAGCGTATCTGGTGACATTTCTGAAAGTGTCATTAGAGATCTGTGTTTGTCCTACTTTATCCTAATGCATATGGACGTGTGTGATGGAGATGTGTATCAATGTGCACTACTATGCACTATCAAGAGGAAGAATAATGCTGTAACAATCATTTCGCTATCCAAGCCTCATTGGAGGCTGTTTTTCATGTCCTAGTCTCTTACGAAACCAATGGGTGTGCTACAGGAGTCAATCACACAGGTTCCTGCAAAGCTCTAGCCAAGTATACATTACTTAGGACCTCTTAGAAAGATTCAATTACAAAGGAGCCATGGCAATTATAGGATATGGTAGTGGCAGACATAAGATAAGTACTGGGTCTGTTGAGCCACTTCTGAAAGGTAATCATGCGGTGTGTTGGTTTGTCAGGCACTTCCAAAGTGACCCAATATGATTAAGATGGCCATAGTTAAAAATAGGGAGAACGGTGTTTAATGTCTTCATAGAAGACAAGTCCTTCTATCCAGTTTAGATTCCTTCTGATGTCCCACTTTCTTTTACTTGCAAGATTTTTTGATTTCTTTTTCTTCCTTATTTTCAATCCCATTAGATGAGTATGTGATCAAGATGAAAAAGCACGGTATAAAATTGTTTACACTATCTAATGATTTTGTTTGTCTTTCTTGATATGTATAAATCTGTGATGGGTGTGTGGATATGTATAAAGCTCCAAGAGGGTTTTAATCTCTCACTATAAAATGTTGGTTGTTCAGGGCTTATTTATAACACGATCAAGTGCGTCTCTCTAGAAATTCAGCAAGAAATTACCTGATAGGATTGTGCAAGGTACTGTGATGACTGTGGGGTAATAAAAGAGAACATACTTTACTCCGAAGGTCTTGCTAAACTGAACACTTGGAACTTACTAAACGTAGTATAGCTTATCAGTAACTACTGTTGTAAGCTGAATCGCACCCTTCCATAAGACAGTCTTAGTCCTCAGTACATTAGGATGTGATCACATGTAGAAGTAGGATCATTTCAAGTAGTCAAAGTGAGGTCATTTTTGAAGGAGGATGAGTTCCTAATAACTAGGACTGGTGTCTCTGTGGGAAGATGACCAAGGTGAAGACAGAGACACACATGTAGGACTTGGGAGGACAAAGGAGGACATTGAAGAATGCCATATCTTGCCACCAACCACTGGAAGCTCGAAGAGAAAGAAAAAACATTTTCTATGGAGCTTCAGAGAAAGCACATCCAAGCCAACACCTTGATTTCTGTTTTACGCCTCCAGATCTGCACAAGAATACCTTTCCGTTGTTTTAAACCACCCAGTTTGCGATCTTTTGCCATTTAAGTGCTAGAAAAGCAACACACCTGTCAAGCAAACTGCACATCCAGGTATACAGAGTTTAGGAAGGAAGGAAAGGATACTGCAGAGAAAGGAGGACGTGTTTTGTCCCTACGTCCCCGCCCTGTTATGTAGACTGCATTCTCTCACTGCTCAGTATCCTTGCCAGGTTCTTGGGATACATATGGTTATCTTTTCATTATCCCCTTATTCCTGGAAACCTTTCCTGGCCTCACTGGGAAAGTGGATGCTGAGTCTGTCATCTCATCTTCCTCTATGAACACAATTTTAAAAACACATTTTTTAGAAGATTTATTTATTTTTATTGCAAAGTCAGATATACAGAGAGGGGGAGAGACAGAGAAGAAGATCTGTTCGTTTATTCACTCCCCAAGTGAACTCAACGGCAGGTGCTGTGCTGATCCGAAGCCAGGAGCCAGGAACTTCCTCCAGGTCTGTCACACGGCTGCAGGGTCCCAAGGCTTTGGTCCATCATTGACTGCTTTCCAGGCCACAAGCAGGGAGATGGAGGGGAACAATGAGCCTCTTTAATAAGGTCCACCTATTGTCTTGGTATATAATGCAATTCTTTGCACACAGTTGTGGTTAATAGTTGTTGAACTAAGCTAGAGAATATGAGCTATAAAATAATTCAAAAAATAAATACATGAGGATTTTGTTACATACAAGATGTACAGCAATTATTCATTGAGTCAATGACTAAACAGATTAACTAATCCTATTAAGCATGTCAGTATCTCTGGGTATCATTGGATATAAAGGCAAAAGCAAAAGTTACCTCCAAAGTCAATGAAACCTTCCAGAGGATTAATGTTGGAGAATCATTTGTTCCTACCCTGGATAAGCCAACAGATGCCTTTCAGTGCATGTTCTATGTCTATGTGGGGGGAAATGCTAGTGTTATCAGAACCAGATTCCTATTTCTTTCTCTTTTGGGGTCAAAAAACTCTAATAAGAGGATTTGTGGAGATTTGAATCCATTTATATTTTCTTATTTTTGTAGTGTCATTTCTCATTGGACAAAGTGGTCATTTATTTGAAAGTCAGAGTTAGAGAGAACAGGAGACAAAGAGATCTTCCATGAGTTGATCCATTCCCCAAATAAGCATAAGGCATGCACTGGACCAGGTTAAAGCCGGGAGCTTAGGACTCTACAGAATCTCTCATGGGATGCCAGGGGCCCAGGTGTTTGGGCCATTTTCTTCTGATTTCCCAGTTGTATCCAGCAGGAAGCTAGATTGGGAGTGAAATAGACATCTACATGGGATGCTGGTATCAAAGATCAAGGCTTAACCCAGGGCATCACAAGGCTGGCCTCACTGTGAGTCATTTTACGACATTCATATCTAAGATTCATGTTCAAGTTTGCTCTGAAAATTAATTATACCAATAAAGGATATGGCAGTGGTTCTGCATCTTCTAGGAATATGTCAGAAATGTAAATTTTTGGACCTCAGCCTCATTCTGTGAAATTGAAAACTGGGGATGCACATCAGCCGTCTGTACCAGAGAATCCCCTACTGTTGGTGATACAAGCTAACCTTTGCAACCTGTGGACTTGCCTTTTCCCCTTTGCTTGCTTTTGTCTCTTTCTCTTCATTGTACTTTATTCCAGAAAGTATTTGAAGTGGAAAATCAGTTTCCGTATGTGAACAAAATGTTTATTTTACAGAAAAAAAAAACCTGAGTGTGGCTCCATGGTGTGATGTGGCAGCTGCAAAAACTAAAACATTTGCATTAAAAGTTGTGAACAGAATCAGCAAAGTGAAGGATACTCCTCTCACCATGTTTGGCCTCTTTTTTGTACTTTCAGTGCTCTGGTTGACCAGGTCAGGTATTGGTGAAGGAACTGTATTGGATGTATCAAGGAAGGATGCAATTGGACAAAATCTCTTTTTGGAATTAAGACCTGACCTGGAGAGGAAGGCACTTTCCATTTGTCTTCAGAAAGCCACAGCATTGGAAAGCCTTCTTGACTGGTTCTAAAATAGGCAAGATGTTAGTCTAGGCTCCTCCTTCAGAGTCCTGGGGATGCACTTAAGTCCTTCAGTGTCTTTGCCTTTGGGTATAGGATATACATGGTAGCAGTCATAGTGTGTGTGTCACAGGGTTTCCATGTGTGTGTACATGAAGAATAACAAACATCTCAAACTATTTAGGTATTTGAAAACTACAGTGATTGTACAAATATGAGGCAGTAGTACTCTTCATTGAGACTGATGGAAATTAAAAACCCAGGAAAATGAAGAATCTCAACAATGTCTGAATGGGGGATAAGCTTTCTCATAAAGTGGTCAGTTCACTGTTATGTCTTTAGACAAAGAGATGGTAGAGATTGAATTCATTTGGATTGGAGCAGATCGTCTCTGAGTGCTTTTCCAACTCGCGTATTTCATTTGACTAAAGTTAGTAACTCAGGGTCAGACTGAGTGAGGAAAAAATCATGGTTGTAGCCAGCAGAGTGAATGTCCAATTCAGAATCTGTTAATCACTTCATATGAGTCTTTCCAAACACTTGTAAACATTCAATACATTTAAAACATGAGAAACTTTAAAGACATTGAAAAAACAAGATGAGCTAACACTGTTTAACCTAGTGTCAGTTTTACTCTATGGCCCTCCTGTTAAATTTCCTTTGCTCTCTTGAAGTCTGATTGCCTGGGCCTCTTGGAACTCATGCTGTCTAAATATGGAAAGCAACACTGAATTCCCAGTGCCTTCTTACAACTTTTTCAATGTCTCATAGGAGTGTAAGGGACATTGCTCCTAGCGTGTCAGCCAAATCCTGAGTTGATTTACAGCATTATTCCTTTAAGACTAAGATTTTTCCCAGGCTATAGCTTTGCCTCTAGTCTTCTACTTTAATGCTCCCATAAAAATTGTTGGTAAAATAGAGTGACTTGTGCCTCTATCCATCCAAACCCTAGTTGGCTGATTTCCAGTGGCAGAGCAATGAATTAATCCTTTGGTATAGGGCATAACAATTCAGTAATAAGATTAGATTCTTGCTGGTAGTGACCTGTGAGTATTTTGCATATATTGCCTGTACTGTGTATGTCAATAAGTTAATGGAAGTTTCATTGAGATGTCTCTGTGGGTAAAATATAAGTAGGAGACAACTACAATATTTTTCCTTTTTTTTTTTTTTTGGTTTGGTTTACTCACTTGGCACATTGTTAACAAGATCCATCCGCGTTTCAGATGAATGTTTCAGTGTGTGTCAGAATTTCATTCCTTTTATGGTTGAATAATATGTATATGTGTAAATAATATGTGTAAAACGTTAGGTGTGCATAAACTAACTTTTTGTTTATCCATTCATCTATTGTTGATGGATGCTGTCTCTACCCCCTTACTTTTTAGCCATTTTGGATAATGCTGCTATTGACATTGGGATGCTCTGTTTGAGTCTTTGCTTTCAGTTCTTTTGAATATATTATTTCTGATAGAATTTCTGATCCATATGATAGTTACACACATTTCCTATTCAGGAGTTATTTACCAAAACTCATTTTTTTTTAACCTTTAAGCAGTTTGTTTCCATGAAGTCTTTCTAAGATATCCAACTTGGCTTTTTTTTTTTTTTCACAAACAACTATCTTTACATTTGGTCCTACGGTTTGTCATTTGTAAACATTTCTAAATATGTCAGTTGCATAATTTCAACAAATCCAAGTGTAATTAGCATATTTAGGAACATGTGCAATTGTTATTTATTAAGCCTGCAACTCAATTGTTAAGACCGGAAGTACTTGGAGAGATTTTCCAGCAGGGAACCCTAGTGTGCTGTGGTCACTCTACCAATATGAATTACAAACTGGGAATAAATGATATCTGTTAATTGTTGAGGCAGAGACCAGTTAAGAAGAAAGCTTCAATAGATGCTAAAATTAAATTATCTTTGTATAAAACATATTTAAAAATTTAGGAGCAAATGTCAAATGGAGCTGATCATAGCTACATGTTTGTGCTGTTAACATCCATAGCGATTCAAGAAGGACAGCAAAGGCTTTTTAAACAGAATGAAAAATTGACTAATCTGGTCACTTTTTTTTTGGTCCAGACTCTGGAATTTAAGAAGGTATTAATGGTGTGCATATGGAATCTTGGGTTGTGCAAGGCAAGAACTTTAGCTGCTAGGCTATTGCACTGGGTCCGAAGAGGAATATTTTAATACACCTCTCCATTCATCTTTGCTAGAAACCCAAATGATGAAGGGTTTAGGCAATTGTTCCTCTAAGTGTGTAGTCTGAAGAAACTCGGTTTGTTTAACTTAGAGAGAGAAAGTAAGCATGCTGAGGGGGACATAATAATAGCCTCCTTTTGGAAAGCAGCTGTTTTCACTGAGGACTGGGTAAGAAGAACGGTATCAAATTACAACAGGTAGATTTAAGAAGTCTTTGGAATTGAGACGACAAACCCACAAGCCCAATGTCACGTCCCTGTTGTAGAAGTAGGTAGCCAACTCTCTTTTTTGAGTTGTTTAAATATCATTTTTTCTTGACTCTTAAACTAGTAAATTAACATAAGCAAAAAAAAAAAAAAAACATTAGAGGAGAGGCAGACACTTGCTAGGGTGGGTCAAAGGGCTTAACCCCAATCGGAGTTCCTGGGTTTGGTTCGCAGCTGCACTTCCAATCCAGTATCCTGCTGCCCACCCTGGGAGGCACTTGGTGATAACTCAAGCACTCGGGTCTCTTTCATGCATGTGGGAAAGCCAGACTAAATTCCAGGTTTGGGTTTTTGCCTGGCACACCCATGTTGATGCAGGCATTTGAGGCATGCACATATAGATGGAAGAGCTCTCTGTCTCTAATAAATTGAATTTGATGTGATCCAGAGCTTTGGTTCATGTGAGAGTATGATGGCATCTATCGGTCATGTGTTCTGAGAAGGACAATATTGAGATTTAAAGGGAAAGGTTCTTGAAGCTCTTTGCTTCCCTTTAACTTCCGCCTTTTAAAGAAAGGTATTCTGAATTTGTATCATGAATGGATTTCCATGCTTTAACCAGTGAATGTTTTTTTGGCTAAGAAAACCATGTTTTTTAATTGTCTTCAATGAGAATGGATATATATGTATATGTTATACATATGTCACAAATAATTCATTTAATAATGGAAGCAATGTTTGTTCTAGGTGGTACCTGTCAGTGTTAGCTATCTGAAGATGAATAACATATGCTGTGACAATTAGAAGCATGGCAAATGTGCAGATCATTATGGAATAGCACTTTGGGAGATAAGTTAGGCCAAGAACTTAAAGACAAAAAAAAAATTATTTGTGAGTATAATCCTAACTTAGCCAATGAGAAAGATCAGATTTTTAAGTCATTGCTATCTGATCTTAGGTTAATTGTATCATTTATGCTGAATTGAGTAAGTGGTGTCTTATTTGCCCAACTGGGAATATTTTCAAGAAAAGGTTTAATTCCTAGAGGATTGCCTGCTCTTTTTTTTTTTTAAGGTTTATTCATTTCTATTGGAAAGTTAGATATACAGAGAGGAGACACAGAGAGGAAGATGCTCTGTCCATTAATCATTCCCCAAGCCGCTGCAATGGCTGAAGCTGCTCTGATCCTAAGCCAGGAGCCAGGAGCTTCTTATGGGTCTCTCACGCTGGTGCAGAGTCCAAGGCTTTGGGCTGTCCTCAACTAATTTCCCAAGCCACAAGCAGGGAGGTGGGTGGGAAGTGGGGCTGCTGGGATTAGAACCAGAGGCCATACGGGATCTTGGCGCGTTCAAGGCGAGGACCTCAGCCACCAGGCTACTGCGCTTCTTTTTACTGTGCTTCTTGTATCTCACAAAAAGCATCTTTCCGTCATGACTATCTTGGGATTGTCTTTATTTAGTGGAGTTTATTGTCCTATAGGGGCAGAGCTGTATACCTGTGTTTATCTAAAATTCATGAGGGCACCAAGAGTCCAGTTACATGAATTTCTTTCTTTTTCTATACTGTTCAATCATTAACATGAATTTCTTTCTATTTCTATACTGTTCAATCCATAACAAGGTCTATACTGCCAAACATTCCAGGAAGCACCTGTTCACAAATTATCTGTGCCATGTCATGTACACAGGTGAAAGGAAAGAGCACTTTGAAATAATTAGAAGACATTGTGTTTTTGCTTTGTAAGATTTAGAGAAAGTAAATCTAGGCATACAGTAATAGTAATAGTCACAGTTAATGGTGACTGTTGATTCAGTTGAATGCTGTGCTTTGAAATGGTGTCAAATGGAAGACATGGTGTTGGCCTGGAGAAGCTTATTAACTTGCTTGAGTGACTAAATTGCAATATATGAAATGACCACAGAAAAGTTAGACTGACTATCAGGAAGGATAGCTGGAAACGACAGAGCTCAAGTGCCTAAGAAATGAGAAATACAAAGCTATCCAGTTTGGATGGGATTTACTATACCTCTAGGAGACTTGGGACCGTGGTCTGGTTGATAAAAACGTTTTTCTGTCCCCTTTTATGGTTAAAAACCAGTTACAACATTTTTATTTCAAGTTTGACTTTTAAATACCACTGAAAATGTCCACTTCCTATAGGACCCTCCCCTCCCCCCAAAAAATGTGCTGCAATTTATGTTCCCATGTTTGAATTAGATGCATCTTTCTAAAGTCTCCATGCTGAGGCTGGCTTGCTTGCACAAGGCTTTCTACACTCTGTGCCAAACTGCTCATGCCCAGCTTCATTCTTAGCCTGCAGGATATGGAATATTTTTATAAATCACAGCGTGTCACATGAGAGTAAAAATCCCAGCAAGAGACTAACCTCAAAAACTAAGGCATGACACACATTTTCGTTGCAGTGGATTTAGGAACTGAGATTAGGACCTTTGTCTGTTAGAAAGAAATGTATAATTCTGGGCCTTTGGAGGGAGAACATGGGTCCTTTGAACTGGGTCTCTACCCTTGTCCCTCTCTCATCCCAGATCTCCAAATTAAAGAAGCAGGGAGACAGAGCAACAAAAACCATTAAATTAATAGCATAGAATTTATTGCTGAAATCTTGCAAAGCTTATGTCAGCAAAATAAAATAATTACTGTCACTTTCTTTTAGCTTTATGATTCCTGCCACGTTTATCATAACATGCAACTGATTCAGTAGCAGTATTTTTCATGGCAGATGGCCTGATATTGTGTTTTTACGCATGTTGCCCTGCCATTGAGATGACAATAGATGGGCGTATAAAACTGGAGCTAAATTCAGATAATGAATGGGGATAATGTTAATGGTTTTGATTTAGTCTTGCTGTTTTTGTGCCAACTGAGCTTTTTGTCTCTTTATCTTCCTAGATTCTCAAATCCAAAGATTTAACATCTCCAACCCAGCGCTACATTGATAGCAAAGTGGTGAAAACGAGAGCAGAGGGCGAATGGCTCTCCTTCGACGTAACTGACGCCGTTCATGAATGGCTTCACCATAAAGGTCACAAACCACTCTCTCTTCTCTCTAGAAAGTTGGGAGCCCTAAGTTACTATAAGTTGAGTGCAGATTTAAGGACGTATACACACATACAAATGACCTCTTTGACTTCATGTTTTCCAGACAGGAATCTGGGATTTAAAATAAGTTTACACTGTCCCTGCTGCACTTTTGTACCATCTAATAATTACATCATCCCAAATAAAAGTGAAGAACTAGAAGCAAGATTTGCAGGTAACTGAAACTGGATCAAACAGAAGGGTGGGAAAGACCTATGTTGAAAACATTATGGGAAGATAGACCGATTTGCATATGAATGTGATTGCTTGGTGAGCTATGGGGCATCTCATGCATTTGGGTCACAATATAGTTGGAGAAAGATATGAAAAGATAGAAAAGGTTTGGATTGGGGGGTTGCTTTTCCTGGTTTTTGCTGTTCAATGATCAGTGATGACTTGGTCAGCACTAACTCAAATTCATTAACCCTCCAAACTATAAAATAGGCTGTCATCACTTTATTCTTTAAGCAAACTAGTTTTCTATGCCTACTGATATGAAAGAAGAATCCATTGGTAATTATTTCAACCAGATTTCAAGAACTCACAACTGTGCTCAGTGGGAGAAGGGAGACTGTTTGTGCCATGTATCAGAACTCCACAATTTTCTTTAATTTTCTCCAAATACCTAACAAGGTTTCAGTTGTCGGAGTGCTCATCTTTGAGTGAATCAGCCCAAAAAGCCAGCAACTGTGACAAGACACCAAGGGTTTAAGCCGTTTCATGTATTCAATAATGAGTTACTAGACATTGAGAAGTGTGCAGGAAAGCTGTGCCCATGAGCTGGTGACCTCTTAGCCCATACTGCCCAGAAAGCAAGCTGGTTTCCCTTCCCTGCTCATATCACCCATGACTTCCATTCACATTGAAAAAGCTACAGTGGCCCTTGCTCATGGAAAAATACTCCCAGCAGAATAGAGATTTATTTCAGTTTCCAACCTAGTCATGATTCTCCAGAGTGCAGAGATTAAATGCTTAAACTGGCAGTCTCTTGAGCATGCTTTGGGGAGCTCAAGTTTCTAAAATCTCAGATGGAATCAGGATGCCATAAAATAAATGAAAAAGCCCTTTCTTCACAGCTTCCCAAAATAGCATTAGCCAAGGGTGAACTTCTGTTTCACTTGAACTTAATTCACTGTGATTTAACTAAGTCTTAGTTTATGTTCATTCGAATAGTCTTTTGAGTGTTGGTCTCAGGAACAGTGTGAACCCGTGGGTGACAAGGCTTGGTCTATGGCTGTGTGTGAAAGTTGTTGAGGGTTTGAACACAGTGTAAACTGAGGGCTGACTAAAATAAACCACTTACATTGCCCTTGAGTCACAAGGGCAGAGTTCTTCTGTGATGACTTTCATCCCAACAGCCCTGCCATTGACACTGAACCGCCCTCGGATAGGAGTCCCTTGCAGAAGTGTTAGTTATCACCTGTGGTAGTACTGTCATACTATATGTGCGTCCTTGCAGAATGACTTTAGTGAAGTGTTGTTGCCATGGTGGTCATCACTACTGTTTGTGACAATCTGCAAAGTAGAAAATAAATAAATATGTATTTTATACAGTTGACTATATTTGATTAAGGTAAAGCTAAATGTTTATTACCCAAATGCATTTTTTCAAGGTATTGATGGCACCTCCACATATACCAGTGGTGATCAGAAAACTATAAAGTCCACTAGGAAAAAAAACAGTGGGAAGACCCCACATCTCCTGCTAATGTTATTGCCCTCCTACAGACTTGAGTCACAACAGTCCAACCGGCGGAAGAAGCGTGCTCTGGATGCAGCCTATTGCTTTAGGTAAAGGAAATTAAAATCAAACCAAGTGATTGCACCTGTTAACTGTTCAATTGCCTTTTCTCCTGCTACATATTGACCTGTATTGAACTTTTTGCTTAAGGCCAGATATCATCTGTTATAATTCTTATCTCTGATAACATTCTTTCCAGTGTCTTACAATTGCTCTTTTTGTGTTGTATTCATTAGCTCTCTAACAATGTAGGAAGAGCAGAGAGTGAAAACCAGCCCCTAAATATTTCCTCAAATTCATGTGAGCTGCTTCATTGTTGATAAAGAAAAGAAGCTCTCTAACCCCCAATGCAAATATGAGTTCAGTGGATTGTATCTGTAATTAGGGAAGAGCCACCACGCTAGGAGCCGTCACCCTCCTGGTGCCATGCCTGTGGTCACATCTCCTTCTCAGTAACAGTAGTTGATGATGGACCATTGCTTTTCTTGTCATATCTACAGAGCACGAGAGAAGTAAAGGAACAGAGTGACAAGTTATATCTCATTCTAAGAATTTATTCCATGGCTATGCTCTGTGGCTTCTTATGAAATTTCATAAAGGTGGCCTCTTTTAACTGGCAAATTCAGGGCAGTGAAGCATCCTTACTATTGAAGTTCTCCAAGTGTCAGAAGCCATGTAAAAGTGGCCTTTTTGGTGATGGAGCCAGTGCTTCTACTCAGCAAGATTTCTTTTTTCTTGGTCTCTGGTTTCTTCGTAGATTTAGGATCATGGGATGAAATAAGGAATCTATTTTTTCTTCCAACAAAACACTTCATCAATTAATCCTTTACTTTTAATTGTACATATCAACATCTAGCAGAGAATATTAAATTGCAATTACATGTCTTCTGATTCATTTCAATAGGGAAATCTAAATTTTCCATTGGGAAATCAATGTAATGATTTATGTACTAATGAACATTTTGGTCTTAATTTAAAATGCTTTGCATATAACTTTATGTATTACCAATATTAGTTGTTGGTTATATAGCAGTAATTGATAGCTGTACTGATAGATCAAAATTATTCATCCATTTCTCAGTTGATAGGCTAAAAATGCATAAAATTGCTACTAACATTTTTGAACAAGCAACTTTTTCTTTCTTTTAGACCTATTCCTAGCCATATGCTACTCAAAGTGAATTAGTGTGCCAGAAAATAAATGGGAGCAGCATTTGGCCTTGTGGTTGAAGTGTTCAGATTCCCTACCAGAGTGCCTGAGTCCGTCGCAGACCCCCGCTTCCTGCTAGCGTGTACCGTGGGGATATCCCTGAGAGTCCACAGTGCAGGCTCAAGTCACTGGAGTCCTGCCACCTACATGGAAGTTATGGATTGAGTTCTCAGCTCTCAGTTTTTACCCCAGCCACTCGTGGGAGCCTGGGAAATTTGGAAAAGAATTTTAAAATTCATTACAGAGTTCTTGCTGCAGTCTTCTAAACATTTCTTTAAGTAGCTCTTTATGAGGACACATACACATTTGTGGCTAACACAATGGCATGAACTAGCTCACAGCTATTACAACTTGCACTTTAATATAAATCCAAATTTCATGTCAAGAGAGTTTACCTTTAACTTTTCATTTGCAATCTAAGGGGTATATTTTTATTGAAAAACAGCTGTTGCTCTTAATTCATTTCCTATTTGAAAGGGCAGTTGGCAGAACTACCCAATGTCATTTCAGAAGGTCTTGGTCTAGTCTTTACGTCTAGTCATTTGAAGGTTGAGGTTTTCTAGGCCAAAGACCGGGGAGTCAGGATATAGAATTCCGAAGGGAGAGTAGTCCAGCAAATCACATCACCTCATGAATGTCACTTGAGATTGTATTATAACCATTAAAATTTGGCTCATGATAATGTCCCATTGAAGGTTTTTCAAATGAATGAATGTGCTGTTTTTCTTGTTTGGGATAAGGCATGGGTAGAGCGGGAGAAAGGAATCAGTTTAACATCCCCACTGCTCTTTCTTTTAACAGAAATGTACAGGATAATTGTTGCCTACGCCCACTTTACATTGACTTCAAGAGGGATCTCGGGTGGAAATGGATACATGAACCCAAAGGGTACAATGCCAACTTCTGTGCCGGGGCATGTCCATATTTATGGAGTTCAGATACTCAGCACAGTAGGGTAAGTGTTTGACCAACTTGTCTCTTTTGTCCTTGGGGTACCAATGTAAATCTTCTGAATGAGCTATTCGCTTAGTGCTCTTACAGTTTTCACACATCTCTGGGTACTGGATAAATCCCATTATCTCTTTTAAAAGATTTTTGTTCTGTTCATTTTCATTTGTTTGAAAGGTAGGGTGAGAGAATGATAGAGTTAGGTTGAGAGCAAGAGATCTTCATACATATGCTGCCAGAATGAATGAGAAAGAGAGAGAAAGAGAGAGCGAGAGCTTACATCTTATGGTTCACTCCCCAAATACCCACAAAACTCAGGGGTTAGAGCTCCATCCTGATGTCTTTTGGGTGGCAGGGGACCAAGTACTTGAGTCAGCATCTGCTATCTCTCTGGATACATTTTCAAGAAGCTGGATCAGAAACAGAAAATTCGGTATTCGAACCAGCACTCCAACATGAAATGTAAGCATTCCAAATAGTAGCTTAACCTGATGTGCCACAGTGGATGCTCCAGAAATCCTTTTTAGATGAAAAAAAAAGAAGTAGGTCATGAATGAAATCAGAAAGCAGTACTAATCCATTTCAAACTAGTCCCATCTTTCTAATTGGATTAGAAGCATCTTGAAGAAACTTTTATTGAAATTTTTTTTAAATATTCATAGCTACCAGCTATAAGCATAAATAAGTAGCCCAAACCAAAATTTGAATATATCTGTCATACACACATTACTGAGATGTGAAGGGTAGGGGTTTAGGTCTACATCAACAAAAGGAGTGATTTTCACTGCCATCATGGTGGCCATATTGCAATGAACATTAGGGCTCAGTAGGTGTTTTGGCATACAAAGTTGTTTGTGTATGGCAATTAGAGAGTCATTTAACCTATCTAATTCTCAATTTATTATTAGTGCAATGGAATGTCTATATATTATAAATAATCTTTAAAAGGAAGGGGAGTTGAAGTAGGGGAATCCCTGTAGCTATAAAACTGTATCATAAAAATAATAATAACAGTAAAAAATAAGTAAAACAGTAGCGCCAAACACAAGGGTGGACTTGAAGCACAAAAAGCTGATACTTGTGAACATGATTTTAAAATTAATATCTGAATTAGCTGTCCCTCTCTATCTCCCCAAATAAATACTTTTTAAAAATTGTTAGCATATCTGAATCTTCTAAAAAATATTTCCCAAGGTAAATGAGAATTTGAATATCTTGTAAAGTTCCTCCAATGAAGATAGAGGACTAATTGAGGAGGCAGGTCTTAAATTTAATGCTACAGCTTCCGGAACAGATTAATGAAGACTTTCTATGAATAATATTTTTTTCATACCCTACTTCTCTGTGATTTATAATGTACGATTTAAATATATGCAGCATATCATAAGTTATCTTATACAACCCACTCTTTTTTTTTTTCTAAAGAAATTTGGTTTTTAACTCAGATCCATGACTTGCTCAAGATGAAAAAGAAAATTAGTCACAAACTAAGACTTGAAATGCATACCTTGTTTTACATACAGGCCTCCGTTGATTCTGTCTTACTAAGTTTGATTTCTGAAATGCGGCTCCATGTTGGAGTTTCTGTTCTGCTTTTTGTGCCTCTGTAAATCTGCCTACCAAGCAGGCAGCTGAAAATCACCTTCAGTGCAGGGAAGGAGAACAAATCTGCTGCCAAGGAGATCACATAATGAATTCCGCTGAATGCACAAGTTTGGGGGTGATCAATCATTTTAGACAATCTGTATTGTAACCGCCTTCTCTAGTTTCTATGAAAAATCAGGTGATAGTGGAATAAGAAGTTTATTTATCTATAAATGCCTGCATATGCTGGGATGGAAATTGACAAATATGGCTCCCCATTTTTCAGCTGTTTTCCCACATCCCCTGTAGGCTTTGGCACCGTGGGGTAACCCTGTGCTTGGCCATGTGAGGTAAGCTTGCTCATGCCTGTCCCTTTGTCTGAGCTCTCTGGACAGGCTGCTTCATCTGGGCTGCGGAGGCAGTAGCTGTAATGTGGGCAAGACCCTGTTGCCAAGTAGAAACCTAATTCTCCTCTTTGATACACAGAGGGAGTGTGTGAAGGCTGAGCCCATGCTTGTTTTTCAAGGAGAGAGGAAGAATAACTGTCATGGTCACAAATATGTGGTTTGGACAGTTACCCAAGAAGCTAGAGGTAGCTTAATAAAGTGCTCAGTGTTGCTGTGCTGAACAGATCTTCTGTCTTAGGTTGAAAAAATTGCAGTGAATCTCGAGGAAGAGGTCACTTGCTATTTGACTAGCACATTAATAGCATCCTTGGAAATGTCCCTGTGTCATCAGTGGGGAACCTACATATTTTCACGAGTGAAAATCACACACCCCTTTAACACAGAATGGGGTTAAAGGTATAAGGCACTAACTGTAGACCTGCCTCTTTATCTTGTGCATACAAGATTCATCATAGGTCTGCAAAGTTAATACAACGTCTGTGTAGAGACCCTCATCTCAAGGGAACTCAATGTAGATGAGATTTGAAAATATATACTCGTGAAATAACTTCACTAGCAAAGAAATGTAAAAAAAAAAAAAGTAGTCAATTTCTGAGGTTTTCAGAATTATGGGCAGCAAAGTACCCATCAAGAGTAAAGACTGGAAAAGCTTGGAAGATCCATTAGATGGGCGATTCTATTCAATTTCATTTAGGTAGAATAAGTTGTATAAGATTTATGGAAAAAAAAAATTCTGTGTCAGGAGTTGTGGCACAGTGGGTTGAATGGCTGCTTGGGCACTCCAGCCAGTACTGGAGTGACTGAAATCCTGTCCTGGCTTTGTGCACTGCAGGAGGCAGCACAGGATGCCTTGCCCACTGGAGTCCCTGTTACTCTCTTGAAAGGGCTGAACACAGTCGCTGCCTTGGAGAGTCAGCCTAACCCCTCCTCCGCTACTGTGGGTACTTGCGTCTGGGAAGTGAACCAGCAGATCTTGCTGCTTCTTCCCTCTTTCAATAAAAATAAAGCTTTACAAAGAAAAAGACAAAGGCTTTCTGTTAGAAAAGGATAAATTTGGTGATTGCTGAAGACATATGCCAATCCATCTGTAACAAATAAAACAAAATATAAACCCCAAGTAATTTCAATGACTTGCATAGTTCTGTGATTGGTAGGATAACAACATGAAATCGTTGTTTTAACTTGTTTTAACCAAGGATTGCCTTTATGTTTTTGCCTTTCCCTGTGCTGTCTCTCCTCTCCTGTGTCTTTTCAGGTCCTCAGCTTATATAACACCATAAATCCAGAGGCATCGGCTTCTCCCTGCTGTGTGTCCCAGGATTTAGAACCCTTAACAATTCTCTACTACATCGGCAAGACACCCAAGATCGAACAGCTATCTAATATGATCGTAAAATCTTGCAAATGCAGCTAAACGTTTTGGAAAGGTGGCAAGACAAAAACCATAATGTTGATAATGATGAATTTAATGATAATGATGACGATGATGACAATGATGATGCTTATAACAAGAAAACATAGGAGAGCCTTGATTCATCAGTGTTAATTTTTTTTTTTTTTGAAAAAGCGGTACTAATTCAAACACTTTGGAAGTTTCTGTTGTTTGTTAAAACTGCCATCTGAAACAAAGAAAGCCGAAAGCCTTATTCTACATGACACCTACCTTGTAAGTGAGAGAGACAAGAAGCAAAATCTTTTTTTTATTTTAAGAGAAAAATAAACACTGGAAGAATTTGTTGGTGTTAATTATGTGAAAGAAAAAAAAAAAAACAGGAAAATCCCGCTAAGTGGAGTTGCTGTACGTACCGTTCCTATCCCATGCCTCACTTGACTTTTCTGTATTGCTATGCAATAGGCACTCTTCCCATTCTTACTCCTAGAGTTAACAGTGAGTTATTTATTGCGTGTTACTATATAATGAACATTTCATTGCCCTTGGAAAATAAAACAGGTGTACAAAGTGGAGACCAAATACTTTGCCAGAAACTCATGGATGGCTTAAGGAACTTGAACTTAAACGAGCCGGAAAAAAAAGAGGTCATACTAATGGGAAGAAAACCCAAGTGAGTTATTATATGTATGGCTGAACAAGTCTGCATTTAGATAAAGACCCTGAAAACTCATGCGATATCCCAACTGCCTGAGGAAGCTTCTTAGAAGATTAAAACATTAAAAAAAAAAAGCTTGTTAATAAAGGAAACTGAGTCAGAATAAGTCTGTAGAATTTTTTTCTTTTTAATTGTAAATGGTTCTTTGTCAGTTTAGTAAACCAATGAAATGTTGAAATGTGTTGCCATCATGTACTGGTCAATCTTCTGACCTTAAAGTATTGCTGAATAGCTATGCGCTAGGATTTTTTTTCCTTTTTTTTTGGTAAATGTAACCATACCTGTATTATTAAAATAGATGGGTATAGAAGCCAGCGTAATTGAAAACACATCTGCAGATCTCTTTTGCAAAGTATTAAATCAAAACATTAACTACTTTATGTGTAATGTGTAAATTTTTACCATACTTTCTATATTCTGTAATAATGTCAACTATGATTTGGAATGGACTTCAATTTGGGCTGTTTTAAACGATCCTTCACAATTCCATGTTTCCTTTAGCTGGCCAGTACTTTTGAGTGAAGACTCTTTTTACTTGCACTACGAATACGTTTCTTCTGGTGTTTGCTCTACTCGGGCTTGGTGTATATTGTCCATTATTGTGCATAAGCTACCTGGGTCTTCTCTTTCTTTCCTTTTACAGAAGATGGATTTGAGTTCAGTGGACTTTCTTCACCTTTGAAACGTTACTGCTAATTATATCAGGCCTTACAAGCACCTGTGTTAGAAAGATGGAGAATTTTCTAGATGCGTAAATACCTAAAATAAAATGTGTTAGGATTAGTAGGGATTTAAGGATCTGACTGAAACTCAGAGACATAGAGACCTTGATCACTCAGCATTTTTCACAGATTTATATTGATTTTAAAAAAGCAAACTCTTAAGAGACATGTTTTTTTCTAGGTCTTAGTGTTCAGGGGGAAATTGAAATATAAACGTTTTTCTTGACTTTTTTTTTTTTTAATGTGTGGAAAAAACTCCAGGTCAGCATAAGTCATTTTATTTATTTCACTGAAGTTAAGATTTTTCTAGATGATCTTTGAAGGCAGAAAAGTGTAGCCTAAATTCTCCCAGAATCAGAAAATTCTTTCTCTCCTCTGAATTAGAAGTATGAGGTTAGAGTTTACCTTGCTTTAATAAATAATTTGCCACATCATTGTAGAGGAGGCATCCTCCTGACAGGGTTTGTAGGAGCTGTTTGTCACTTGTAACTCATTTAGTTTGAAGATCCAAGTTGATAGGCTAGATAAGGGGGTAATTTCAGTTGGTGTGAAGGGCAGCATAGTGTTGTGTGACTCTAAAGCCAGATCATCTAGTGTGGTAAACTATTTTGGAAATTTCTGACCATTAACTAAAATGCAGAATTGGATTTGCAAGTTTGAGAACTGGAAAAATAACAGATGGGATGCCGTGCTACTCAACAACTCTTGTGCTGGATGTAACACCATCCGGGACTGGAGCGTGTGTTGATTTCTTTTTCCCTCTTCACTTCCCTATTAACTCTAGGCACATCACAGTTTTCCTTCTGCAGGTCGTTTCCTCTCAGATAGGATGACATTTTGTTTTGTATTATTTTGTTTTTCTTTATGAATGCACTGATAATATTTTAAATGCTATATTTTACAATCTCTTGAATCTTTTTTTTTTTTTAATTTGGGGGTTCTACAAGGTCTTTATTCCCCATAAGTAAACATTGCCATGGGAGGGGTGGGAGGTGGTATGGAATGGGGGACATGTTAGTATGTGGGTGGGGCAGGCAGTTTTTCTGTGTTAAGCAGTACCATTTTATGGTTGGCATCATTTTTTAAAAAATGGAATATAAGAAGAGCTGTTTTGTATTTTGATGACCAATTACGCTGTATTTTAACACGATGTTTGTCTGTTTTTGTGGTGCTCTAGTGGTAAATAAATTATTTCAATTCTACGTGGGTGTGTTTTTCCTCTCATGATACCACCATCACAACGAGAAGACATTAGAGTCACTAAAAGGAGCAGCCCATCTTTCAGATTACTCTTGCGGCTTTTTCTTAAAGGATAAGCACCCCCCAAATGTCAGACTTTATAGTGTGAGAGCCAGTATGTGTCTATGCCAGACCAAAGAAAACCCTGTGAAATCTTTTTATTCTCTTATTTATTGTTGCTTGGTAATTATTTGAGAGTTCGTTTCTATCCAGCTTGACTGTCTATCAGAACAAATGCAGAGAGCTATTTACACCATGATTTGGCTTTCTGGTCCAATGTCCTGCCAACCCTAGGGCCAAAAGAACTGGTCTAGACAGTATCCCCTGTAGCCTTGGAACTTGGATAGTGGTGGAGCCAGCCAAATATAACAAGAGCCACGTGCTTTTTGGGGTTGGTTATTTGGGAACAGTTACTCTTCTCTTAGTTTCACCCACAGCACTGCACAGAAAGAAAGAAAGAAAGAAAGAAAGAAAGAAAGAAAGAAAGAAAGAAAGAAAGAAAACACTATTCCCTCAAATTTCCTTTGTTATAATCTAAAATACCAGACTTCTCAGCTTTGTTGCCAGTCTCTTAATAAACCAAGTTAGTAAACATTCAAAAAGTAAATAAATAAAGTAGCTGTGACCCAGCCTGGTTGTCATGCTTTGCCTAATGTAAGAGTTAGTTTGTGTCTGTTGTGTTGTATACACATCAATTCAATGTAGAAGAGGGTAGAAAGTGGTCCCTTTTCTACAACCTGCTCTCCATTTGGTTTCAGATACTTAACCTGTAGACAGAGGACGTGTTTAGACTGTAAAACACTTAGTTCCTGCTTCTGGGTGGAGTCGTCAGTGGTAGGCCTGTCATCTCATCCCACGTCATGTCTAGCTAATGACTCCCTGGAGAATGTGTCACCTGCTCTTAGCCTCTACCTCTGTGTCCGCAGCATGAGAATGCCTTTTACAAATCAATACGTGCTTGATTTTGTGTCTATGTTGTTGAACGAATCAACATATAAAAGCTAATTTCTCATGTTTGGTCTGTAGTTGGCAATCAATGAATGGTAATTGCACAGTATTTCTCAGATTTTTCTAATTTTTGTTTCCTGGCAATCCTATTGTGCTTTTTTTATTTCCTGTCTTAACCTTAGCACATATCCATATTTCTCTCTCTAATACTAGAAGTATAAAAGCTCTAGATTCTTATACATTGACCGATTGATCCAGCCATCAATAATTCTTGAGGAGCTCTTGTATTCATACTAACCTTTCGGTTTTATGATTGGTCAAAAATTGTTTCAAAGGGAAAATGTTCATTTTAAGCTTTCTTTGAATCCCACAACTAAAATTCAAAATAAAAGATACAAAGTGACTACTTGGATAACCTGCTTGCTTATGTGATAATGGTAACTACTATATTAAGTGCTTAGAGACAGTCTATTAACTTATTCAAGCTCACATTTAATCTTATAAGCAGATGTGTTTATATAACTGTTTGACAGAAAGGCAAGCTGACTCAGATGGTTAAATCACTTATCCAAGACCACTCCATGTGTAAGTGGAGACTCTGGAATTTCATTTTCTAGTAAACTAGCCATGTGGGGCTAAACAATAGGAATATATCTAATTGAACTGAGATATGCCAGATTTGTAAATCGCACAGCATGTTTTCAAAGACTAAGTGACAAAGAGGATGTAAAATGTATCATGTCTCACAAATATTTTTATATTGATTATATGTTTATATGATACGATTTGGGTATGTGGGGTTAAATAAAGTACATTATTACAATTAAGTTTCACTTGTTTTCTACATTTATTTAGCATGGCTCCTAGAACATTTTAAATTACATACATAGCTCACTTCTGCACATTATATTTCTTTTTTTTTAAAGATTTATTTTATTTTTATTGGAAAGGCGGATATACAGAGAGGAGAGACAGAGAGGAAGATCTTCCATCCGACAATCCACTCCCCAAGCAGCCACAACAGCTGGAGCTGAGCCAATCTGAAGCCAGGAGCCTCTTCCAGGTCTCCCACGCGGGTGCAGGGTCCCAAAGCTTTGGGCTGTCCTCGACTGCTTTCCCGGGCCACAGGCAGGGAGCTGGATGGGAAGTGGAGCTGCCGGGATTAGAACCGGCACCCATATGGGATCCCTGGGCGTGCAAGGCAAGGACCTTAACCCCTACACCATCGCGCTAGGCCCCACATTGTATTTCTATTTGAAAGCTCTTAAGGAGAATTTTGAAGTAGCTATGTTTGGAGATGAAGACCAAGCTGTTCCCCTAAGCTATAATAGCAACCATTTTTTCTAGTAATTAGTATAGTATTGAAATATGTGCGATGTTACTCTATAGAACTACTGTTTCTATGATCATAATTTGTAGAATATTGACCAAGTTATGGTGTTCAGTCTAACAATTGGTGCCGATTATATTTGGTAATGAAAGTAGAAATATTGGAAAGGGCATTTGGCCTAGCAGTTAAAACACATCTTGGGATGCTTGCATTAATCCCCTATTACAGTGCCTGGATTTGATGTTTTTTAAGACAAGATTCACTTATTTTTATTGGACAGGAGATCAGACTTATGAAAGAAAGAGGATCAGAGAGAAAGATCTTTCATTTGTTGTTTCTCTTCTCAAATTGCAACAAAGCCTGGAGCTCTGCTGACCCAAAGCTAAGGAGCCCCTTCCCTCTTTCACGTGGGTGCAGGTGCCACATGAAATGGATCAGTGGCTAAATCCTCACCTTGCATGTGCTGCAGTTGCATATGCGTGCTGCTTGTGTCCTGGCTGCTCCACTTCCCAGTCTTCTCGCAGGCCTGGGAAAGAGGTGGAAGATGGCCCAAAACCTTGGGCTTGATTTCTGACTCTGCTCCAAATCTCAGCTTTGTTGGGAGGCATACTCTAGGAGGCAGCAAATGCTAGCCTAAGGGCTTATGGCTCTTGAATACTGCCAGCATTTGAGGAGTTAACCAGCAAACAGGAAGGAGCATGCTCTCTGACATCTAATTCATCCTCTTTTTTTCCTGCCTCTCCAATAGTTTCATTTTTAAATGTTTATTTTTTATTTCAAAAACAGATTTACAGAGAGAGAAGGACAAGCAGAGATCTTCCATCAGCTGGTTCACTTCCCAAATGGTGACAAAAGCTGGTGCTGGGTCAATCTGAAGCCAGGAGCCTGGAACTTCTTCTGAGACTTCCATGTGGGTTCAGGGTCCCAAGGATTTTGCCAGTCCTCTGCTGCTTTCGCAGGTATATAAACGGAGAGTAGGATTGGAAGAGGAGCAGCCAGGACTTGAACAGGCACCTATATGGGATACCAGTCCTGTAGGTGAAGACTTAACCTATAATACTATGCCATGCTGTCAGTCCATCAAATATATTTTTTAAGAATGAAAATATCATGTAGACCTCAATATCAAAGCTTTTGATATAATTCATGGTTACACCAAAATAATGAAGTAATTTGGACAGTATGGCCTGTTTCTATCAAGTTGAACTATTATAGCAGATATTTTCAGTTCTCAGAAGTCTTCATTAACGTACTTGTGATAATCCTTCTTACCAGACTTAAGGGAAAAAAGAAAAAACCAAACATTGTGCTCATTTTATCCATCAATCTTGAGCCAACCTTACGTTTCCTATTTAGAAATAAACTCTGCTGTACAACTCTTGTTAACAGGTCATGAAGGATGGCTTCAGGTTTCTTTCTGTTTTTGTTTTTGAATATTTACATATTTATTTTGAGAGAGAGAGAGAGAGAGAGAGACAGTTCTTCCATCCACTTATTCTCTCATCAAATAGTTACAATAGCACAATAGCAGGTGTAGGGCAAGGGCAAAGCTTCATCTGGATCCCTCATGTAGGTGGTAGGGGCCCAAGCACTTAGGCCATCTTTCACTGCTTTCCACAGGTCACTAGTAGGGAGCTCTACTGGAAGAGTAGCAGCCAGGACTTGAACCGACACTCACATGAGGTGTTGATATTGCATGCTGAAGCTTTATGCACTACATCACAACAGTGGCCCTAAAGCCAGGTTTTGTACTGCTGAAATTTATAGAAGAAAGAGTTCCTTAAATAAAAATAAAATAAAAAAATTTTCAAATGGAAGATTAGATTAGAGGCTTAGAAGAGGTCCTTACCGGTGAAAAGCTTGGACATTTAAGTTTCAAGAGCTAAATAGTCAACCTGACTCTGGTCTCCATCTAACAAAGGCCTTTGTTTCCATCAAAGACTATTATTACCTTATAATTGTATAAGAAACTAGTTATCACCTCTCCCTCTCTCTTTTTTGTCTTTTAGTTAACCAGAACTTGACCCTATTTTCTAATCTCCTCCTTCTGTCCATAACTACATGTTACATGCAGAACAACAACAACAAAAAAAGTAAGACTCAAAGGGATGAACATTTGGTAAAGCAGATAAGACATCACTTGGGACATCCATATTTGTTGGAATTTTGGGGTTTGAGTCCTGGCTCTGCTTCAGTTTCCAGTTTCTTGTTAATGCAAGCCCTAGGAAACAAAAGAGGATGTCTCAAATATTTGAGTCCCTGTCACTCATGTGGGAAGACTGGGTTGAGTTTCGGGATACTGTCGTAAACCTTGCTCAGCCCTGGCTTTTGTAGGCATGTAGCACATGAACCAGACAATGAGTGGTCACCATGTCTTTCTGTCTTTTTTTTTTAAATTATTTTTGTTAGATTTTCGGAGAGAAGAAGAGACAGAAAGATATTCAATCCTCTGACTCACCCCAAATGGCCACAACTGCTGGAGTTGAGCCGATTCGAAGCTAGGATCCAGGAGCTTCTTCTGGGTGTCGTACATGGGTGCAGGATTCCAAGGCTTGGGCCTTCCTCTACTGCTTTCCCAGGTCATAAGCAGAAAGCCAGATGGGAAGTGGAAGAGCCAGGTCAAAACCAGGGCCCACAAATCCCAGAGCTTGAAAAATGAAGATTTAGCCATGGAGCCATTACCCTGGGATTATCTTCTATCTTTTAAATAAAATAGATAAAATTTCTAGAGATAAAGCCTCATTTATGAATATTCTGCATTGGAAACAATACAAAAATATTATTTTTAAAAATTAATTTTAGAGGGCCTAGTGTGATAGCCCAGTCACTAAATCCTTGCCTTGCATCTGCTGGATCCCATATTGGTGCTAATTCATGTTCCAGCTGCTCTGCTTCCCATCCAGTTCCTTGCCTATGGCCTGGAACAAAAGCAGAGGATGACTGAAGACCTTGAGACCCTGCAACCACATGGGTTCCTGTCTCCTGCCTTTGGATCAGCTCAGATCTGGCCATTGTAGCCACTTGGGAAATAAATCAGTGGATGGAACATCATTTTCTTTGTATATCTGCCTTTGTAATAAAAATAAAATAAATTAAAAAAAATAATTTTAGAGAGAGGTTGAGAAAAAGAGAACTCTTTTCTGCTGGTCCATGCCCTCCTGCATCCCTCCGATTGCTGCAGTGCTCAGTGACTGAAGCCAGGAACTTGGAACTCAGTGCAGATCTGCCAAGCGAGTAGAGGCAATGTAATCAAGTTGAGTTATTCTTGATGCCTCCGAAGATCTATCTGGGAGCAGGTAGCTAGAATTGAGCTGAAACTAGAAGTTAAACCTGGGAAACTGATGTGTGATCTATGCATCCCAATCACCACCATCTTACCCACCACCGTCCTAACCAACTCCACAGATGTCATTTTTATACTTCTGTTTGAACATAATGCGAAGATCCTAATACATTTGGAAAAAATCAGTAGCAGAAATATTAAACCATTGCATCACTATATATATGAATCACTTCTTCTGAAATTGCAAACAGAATGCTTTTCAATTACCATTTTTCAAATGAGAAAACTGCCTTATGTTTTCTCCCGTTCAAATATTTAATTTCCTAAAATTTGTAGCTACGTTTTGTTTTGTTTTGTTTTAAATTTCAGCAGGTAATGGCTTCAGGGAGAAGAGTCTGTTCCTGACATTGGGCAGTGACCTAGTAACAGGAACAGAATGTTCCGAGGGAGACTTTTTGCTATGTGATCAAAACTAGGGAAGCCATTCAGCCAAGAGAAAAGACATAATCAAACAGAAAGGAAGGCAAACGACCTTAGTGGTGAAAAGGTAGGCTCAATATAACTTCTCACGCTTTGTTCTCAAGTGGCAGTTTTCCCACTTACAGAGATCAGACCTATCGAAAGAACCCGGATGTATTACTCACGTGACATCACCAAGGTTTGGCTCGTCCTGGAGATGGAAACCTTCCCCTTGGATCCACATCATGCATAAAATTCCAAATCTCAATGTTGGGAGCAAACAAGTGAGGAAGTTATGTAATTCAATGCCACTGTAAGGGTGAGATGAAATCATACACTTTGGCTTTTCCTCAGGCATGGGTGTGATGTCAATTTCTTCATCTGAAACACAATTAAATTAAGTAGCACAGAAAAGTAAGGGGAGCTGGAAGTAAAGTGATGGTTGTTCATTTAGTGAAGCATCAAATTTCATATCACCATGTACACACATCTTTTCTGTGCTCATTTCCTGGTGTTCTAAGAAATCACTGGCTGCATTTAGATTTCTGCACAGGGGAGAGCATAATTGGAAGCCAACATGAGAGCCTTACAGAATGCCAGGAAGTTCTAGCAACCTCTGGAATATTATCCATTTGTTGCAACTCTGATAACAGGATTTTTCTACAAGGGTGCAACGTGTACACACATGTGTGCTTAATTATTTCAACATCCTGACTGGTGTAGCACAGCAAACAATTCCAGTGTAAAGGGACCAGAATTGTTTCAGACTCTTTTGCTCTTCATAAGGACTAGGAACAGTGAGGTCGATGAACACCTCGGAGCAGGAAGGTAGGAAAGTGGGACACAAGAGACAAAGTGAGTTCAGAAAAAGGGAGATGAGAGACCCTGGGCAATGATTGCTGAATTCTATAGAGTGAGTGAAGAGTTGTGTGTCTGTGTGCAACACTAAAGCAAGTAAACAAGTCCAAAAGAAAAACTGAACGAATTGGTCAACCAGGCTTAACTTCAGCACAGGAATCCCACTGTGCCATTCTTTCAAGGCAAGTCTTTAAAAGCCCAAGTGCTGGTTGCATAAATGATGCCTCTGGGATAAGGGGCTCCTTGTTTTCTGCCTCTGCCCTGCTGGGTTGGGTTTTGGGAATGGTCACACTGCAACTCCAGGGGGTCCTGAGCTTAGTCCTCCTGTTACGGACAACTCCTTGCTGATCTTGTGTTCCCAGCACTCAGTGCACAATGTAGCTTTCAGCAATTGAACAGCATTTGTTCAACTGAGGAAAGGAAAGGTTAGGATGAATTCCAGTTGTGCCACTGACTCTAGGGGACCCAGTGAAGTCACCTAATTTTCTTAAGGCTTTCTTCTTCATTAAAGTGAAAGCACTGGGTAAGGCGACCTATAGAAAGACTGTTGTAATTCCTGTTTTTCCCCTGCCTCTCATATTGCCCCCTTGCATTTTTCTCTGATGATCACAGTGAACAGGAGATATCTATTCATTTATTCATTCATGCATTCATTTAACTACTGAGTGTGTCCTTATATGTGAGGTTTGTTTTAAGTTTGAGGTTCCAGGTTCAGAAAACAGGTAAGTCTCTTTCCTCAGTAGATCATGTAATTATTCACTGATCTATGCGGGACAAATTATTCATGGGATGCGACACTTGATAAGTTACGGTGATTTTGCTGATGGTCCGTAAGTGAATCAGTGGAAACCAGAAGAGAGATGTTTTTGTTTGCAATCACATTTCACTTTCCTTTCTTCAGCATCTACACTTGGTTGACCAGGCTCTTGAGGAGGCAGAACTGACAGCCACTTCTTTGACGTGGTCGTAGAAGCAATGGAAAAGACAGAACAGCTCCTTCCCACAAACCGTTCTCCACCAGCATCTACAAATGGGCAAGGATTTCACCTGCTGATCAAAGATGAGGCTGAAGTACAATACCTTGTGAGAGAGAATTCAACTCTGTAGTTCATAGGGATGAAGCAGGAAGCTGCTTCCATACTTAGGAAAGACCAGATGATACTGGGTCTGCTCATAAGCACTCAACAAGCAGGATATCAAGTGCTCTTTCCACTTGTGATAAAACTTTTGAAAGTCAACAGAAAGGTGTTATGCCCTTTAGAAGGTCATAGCTTAAGTAAAAGAAAACCATGAGGCTAGCGCAGTGGCTTATTAGGCTATCTTCTGCTTGCAAGTGCTGGCATTCATGTGAATGCTGGTTCATGTCCTAGGTACTCAACTACCAATCCAGTTCTCTGCTTATGGCCTGGAAAAGCATAAGCATGGTACCCCTGCACCCATGTGGGAGACACAAAGGAAGCTCCTGGCTCTGGCTTAAGATCAGCTCAGCTCTGGTTATTGCAACTATTTAGGAAGTGAACCAGAAATGTAAGATCTTCTCCATCTATTTCTCCTTCTCTCTATGTAAAAATTTGTCTTTCAAATGAAAATAATGTTTTTTAAAAAAAGAAAACCATGAACTAGGTTGTCAGTTTTTTTTGCCAGTAATGCCATAATCAATAAAATCCTTACAATTTATTTAGTATATGTCTTTTGGTTCAAGACCAGTAGGGGTTTTATTTCATTTAGACAAGTGATTCTCAACTAGAAACTCTTTTGTACTGCATGATAAAAAACAAAAAGCTTGGAGACACTTATTTGTGATTGTCACAACTTGGAAAGTGCCACTGATCTATGGTGGGTAAAGGATAGAAAGATTCCACAGAGTCCCTCAATCTACATTATTTTGAATAGACTAAGGGGTCTCTTTGCCGTTATCTTAGTTTCCATAAAATACTGTTCGCACTGAAGCAAGGAGCTGTTTTTCAACCAGAGGCATCAATCCTTCTTAATGTTGGTTAGCGCACACTCTCACTGCCTAAAGGAGATAAAACATTCTTTATGATGTAGGCATGCGTTCATATTAAAACATTTTGCTTGCATTTTTATTTTATTTAAAAGGTAGAAATAGAAAGAGACAAACACAAATACACACACACACACACACACACACACACACACACAGACATTTTCCATCCATTGGTTAATTCACCAAATGGCAGCAACAGCTGAGGCAGAGCCAGGCCAAGACCTGGGCCTGCAAATCAATGTGTATCTCCCACATGGGTAACAGGGACTGAAGTAGTTGAACCTGTGCCTTTCAGAATATGCATTGGCAGATGACTAGAACTGGAAACAGACCCAAGACTCAAATTGGAGGCATCTCAAGCCGTGTGTTAACCACTGAGTCAAAGTCTTGCCCGAGGAAGCATTTTGAGATGGTACATGAAGAGAAGTAAAAAGGAAGATATCTTTCTATAACTGAATCAGCTTGACGTATGAACATCTTACTTCACTGGCTTGCAGAATGGTTAAACCTGCCCAGCCAAATAATTATGTGACTTCAATGTGGAGGCTATCTCTTTCAGCTAATCACTTGAGTCAACCAAGAATCTGGAATTCAATTTGATTTCCAACATACCTGAGCCTTTCCAACATACTTGTCTTGCTGGATGCACAAAAACTGGAAGCTAAAATATAAATTGTATATCCAGGATTCAAAGGGGGAACTCTGATTTGGAATGCGAGTTTCCCAGGCAGTAACTTAACTTCTGCCAAAGGCCTATCCCACAAGGTTCATTTCTCTATTCTGAGAGACACCCATGGGAGACACTAGCAGAATATGGCAAATCAGAAAGAAGAAAAAAGCTGGACAACTGCACTTACTCCTGTTTACCTCACACCACATCAGTCTACAATCTATAATCTCATTATGACACCAACTCCTTGACTCCGGTCCCATGGCCTGTGTGTTAGATTGTTCAAACTTCTATAACAAAATACTTTAAATACAGTGGCTTAAACAACAGAATTTCATTATCTCAGTTCTGGAGGCCACACGTGTGACATTAGAGGGATCCTTCTTGGCACTGAGGAGGAAGGGTCTGCTTCCGGTCTCTCCTATGACCTCGTCTTCCTGACTCAATTCCTGCTGTAACAATGCAACTCAGAATTGCAGAGGAGAGGGATCCATTTTTCCTGGGGTGGTTCGAGTAGCAATAAGCTATTTGAGAAATGGGTTTTATCAAATTAATAATGATCAAATAAGAAAATAATATGTAGGCAAACAAATTCAATTGCCCAGTGTTTTCTATAAGGCATTTGGAAAAGACTGCAGGTGTAGAATGCCTCTCTGCATGATTCAATGTTCCTATCTCTATTCACTAATCCCAAGTTAAGGTATCCACTGGCCACTTGGACAGCTTTCGGCAATAAACATTCTTGGATCCCTCCAAGGCCTACTGATTTGTGTCATTTGGGTGCAGAGGGAAATAATTTTACAGTTAACAAAAATATAGGTAAATTTGATGAAGCCCAGTGTCAGTGTTTATTCATCGCTTACTTCTAACCAAATGGGTGTAAAATGATGAGATAATGGTTACAAAGATAGAATCATTTCAATGAGATTTGGTTTCCTGGTGGCTGCAAATATTTGAAAAAGTAACCATCAGACAATGTGTGCAATGTCCTGGGGAACAGACGTACTCACTGCTGTGTATCCGTCTCATTCTCCAAAGGCAATGTTACCCATCTCTAAAAAAAGAAACCTCTATAGCCTCATTCCACTGCCTGATGAAGGCAGGGTTGTATCTCCTGGGAAAATGTCAAATATCTAACATGAAATGTTTAGAAGATCAGAGTTTGACATTTCCTAAAAAAGATGTATCCTAGGACAAAAAGAGAATTGTTTTGTCACATGACGGTGCCCACAGGAGGGTGTAATGGAAGTTTAGCAAGTGGAGAGGTCTGTGATCCATCATCTCAACTAGACATTTCCTGTGGGCTTGTCTCTTTCTATGGGAAATTTCTTCAAAATTTCTCTCGCACAACATCCTTCCCTGTTGGAGCTCTTGATTGTGTCTCCTTGGTCACTAAGAATTCTGGTTTTATTATCAATACCCAATAAGTTCAATGCCTCATGACAAAAAGATAAATTTAAAATTATGAATTTATTAATGCACTTAATGACAAAACAATAAAGATAGATGACAGGTAGAAGATAGATGAATTATACATACATAGATGCTAAACATGCAGTTCCACATGAAAGATATCTGCTAGACTAATAAGTAAACCAAGTTAGTTAGAAACAGACAGATGCACACATAGAGAACACGCATCCACAGCTTCACTAACCAAACATCTGCAACAGCTGAGTATGCTACTGGCTAACCCGACAGGCCAGACCACTCAAGCCAGGTCTTCCAGGTGAGTGACAGGGACTTATTTATTGGAGTCATCACCTGTTACTTCCCAGGGTGGACAGAAACAGGAAGCTGGAATCATAATCAGAGCTGATATGGAAGCTGATAGGAGTCCTAAGAAGCGTTCTAACTACTGAGCCAAATTTCTATCTCTAAATTTTGATAATTTTTTAAA
Source organism: Ochotona curzoniae (assembly GCF_017591425.1). Classification (NCBI taxonomy): domain Eukaryota; kingdom Metazoa; phylum Chordata; class Mammalia; order Lagomorpha; family Ochotonidae; genus Ochotona; species Ochotona curzoniae. The sequence continues at coordinate 25,325,321 of NW_024466219.1, forward strand.
GATCAAATTAACTAGTTCATTATTCTTCGATAACCAAAATAATACGCATTTTTAAAAGTTGACAACTATGTGTGTGTCTGTAGATGCATTTTAACAAGGCATGCTTCTTTTTTTTTAATATTTATTTATTTTTATTGGAAAAATAGTCACAGAGAGGGAGGGAGAGAAAAGAATCTTCCACCCTCCAGTTCACGCCCCTAGTGGCAGCACAATAGCTGGAGCTGAGCCAATCTGAAGCTAGGAGCCAGAAGCTTTTTCTGAATCTCCCACACAAATGCAGGGTCCCAAGGCTTTGGGCCATTCTCTACTGGAACCAGTGTGAATAAGCAAATAGAAGTGATTTGATGCCATTGCCCACTACTTATTGCTTAATTGATTCACAGGAACCAGGTTGCTGCCTTTATTTCTAAAAAAAATAGACCCTTCATGAGTGTGTGAGTACCTGACCTATAAATTGAAAGAAATACAGAACTGAAATGTGTGAAGATATCAATTTGTGGTGTCCAGAGCATGCTGATGTCTATTCTCTTTAATTATATTTTATCCTTACTGTATAATGTCTCTCTGTTTCAAATCTCCCCCTAAAGACAAATTTCATTTAAGGGGTTTTGCTTGACAGTTATGACTTGGCCATTAGGCAACACCTGTGTAAGCTGAGCGTCAATTAGGGGTTGCACACCAAAGCAAGTCTGGATCCTACAGATCCCTCATCTGTTCTCACAACCCTCCAATTATCCACTTCTTTTGGAAAACTTCCCTGCTAAATTTGTGCCAGTATACCCCAATCGGCCATTGTCTGATAGTTTTGGAAGGGACAATTTGCTTTTTCAGGGTCAGAGCAAAGCAGCCATGTCTTGACACCTGCGGAAATTTGGACATCCTGGGAATTTGCTCAGCGTGCTCTGTAAAGGTGGCCTTTCCCTCGCTATGGCAAAACAGAATTGCTTGTAAGAAATGTTTGGATAAAACATTTTCTAGGCCGCATTTATCCCTCCGCAGGGCTGTGTTATATATGACAACATTTTGAGGCATGACTTATGCCAATCCACATAGGCAATTAGAGCTGACACATTCCATGGACTATTGGTCAAGTCCTCAATAGACCAGAAGGAAAACTCACAAAGCAAACATTTGTCAATAAAGGAAACCAACTCACACAGGATCTTAGAGTTTCTTCCTCAACTTGGCTGGCTGGGCTGTTTGCTATCTTAGCATTTCTCCTGTCTGATACTCCCACATGCCTGATGTAACATGGTGGTGTGTTGGCTCCTGCAGGGTGTGAGTGAGGGTTACTGATAGTGCTGGGTCAGTGCTAGAGTGTGATGTACCTCAGACTGAACCTGCAAAGCTCAGTGATGGTTTCTGCCAAATAGTGGAAAACTTTGAATGATCCCTGATGATGCATCACATTCACACCATCGAAGTACAACGCAAATGGCATGAAAAAAAAATCTCTGTCCCCACCTTAGTGATCATCTCATTGTCATCATTCATATTGAAAGTGTAGATTGCACAGTAAACCCAAACCTCTTCTGGGGGCACTGTGATGTCACTTCCTGACTGCAAGCCGAGTTTCTCTTACCCAGGGTAGAGGGTATTTGGAGGTTTCCATGAGTTTTGGCAACATCAACCAGGGGTTCAGAAAGGAAGTCTGTTCGATGGATATTTTGGAAATTTCCACACTGGAAGGAACCTGATTCTGATCTCTGACCTAATTTTTTTAAAAATCCCTGTAATATCTGTGCAACTTGAATTATAGAAGAGTGTTAACTGACAATTTGAATTCATAAAAGAGTCTAAAGGTGAGATATTATTTAAAAATGCAATGCCAATATTTCCAAGTATTCAAAATAGAGCTACCCCAGGACGAAGTGTTATAAAATAATAACTCTGGGGGATTGATAAAAAATTGTATGGATGTAGAACGACTTTTAATTTTTGTCAGTTTTTGGTATCAATAGCTCATGAAGAAGTAAATTATCCTAGAATAAAAAGCTGAATATAAACTTTATTTTTCTATCTAATTTTTCAAGCCTTGTAAACAAATTTTTCTTTTGCCATAATGAAATAGAATTATCAGACAAAACTGTCAGCAATCATTGTTTTAGATGGAGCTCTTGTAGACTAAAGCAGAGCAGATCACATCACATCAAAATGGAGTTATTCATACTAAATGCTGCATAATTAAAACAGAAACTTTAAAGAAAGATATCCCGTCCCCCCTTTCCCCCCAGATCTGTTTTTCCTGAAAACAGGAGATTCCATTCTACTTGAGTCAGCATAATTAGGTTTCCTTTGCTTCAACTCTCACCAAAGGAATATCCTGAGGCAAGCCGATGTGAATCAGCACTTTTCTCTGTTGCTGCGTTTTCTTGCCCCTACCTAATAAAATATTAGGCCACTGCCTAGTGAGAGCTCATTATGATTCATAGAATGAAGGCTGTACTGATCTATGTGTCTCATACACAAGACAAATACATCTTAAATTGAATTTGGGAGGCTTTGATACATTTTTGGCACCAAATATATATATTAATATATGTTTTAATATAAAACTTTATATATATAAAGATTTTGCATTCATTGGTTCACTCTACAAATGGCTGTGACAGCTGGAGCTGAGCAGGTCCAAAGCCAGGAGCCAGGGACCTCCTCTGGTCTTCCGTATGGTGCACGGACCCAAGGACCTGGGCCATTCCCTACTACCTTCCCAGACTACAAACCAGAAACTACATGCAAGGTGGAACAGCCAGCACACTACAAGGGACCCATTTGGGATGCCATTTCTTGCACATGCAGTATTAGCCTGTTGAATTACCACACCAGTCCCTGGCACCTGAAATTTTTAAATTCTATCCTTAACTGCCATATGGCACCATTTTGAAATGCATACCCTCCTCCTCTAGGAGTCTGGATTCTTGAGTTCTCTATTTCAAATTGTGTAACAGGTGCATGTTGTGTCGGGGTGAAGGCAGGACTTGTGATATCAGCAGCTCATACTATAGCGCCTGGTATCAGAATTCTGCCTCACTTGTAATTCAGCTTTTGAACACCAATGACGCAATGGATTCTGGCCCAAGTATTTGGGTTACTGTCAACCACATGGGGAACTTGGATGGAGTTCTTGGTTCCCGGGTTTACCTGTCTCTGCTCTGATTTTCATGGGCATTTGGGGAGTGAACCAGAGGCCAGAAGACAACTCTCTGTTTCTCTTTGTTCTTTGCCACTCTTTCAATTAAGTAAAAACAAACACATTTTTTTAAAATAAAATATCAGAACTTAAAACTACATATTCTTAGGAGTAAAAAAAGAAGAAAAGCTACATCAAGTCATGGACTTAAGCTGAAGCAAGTTGCAGTCATTGAATCAAGGACAATTTGCAATACAGAGAGTAATTTGTTTTCACAAATATTTTTCAATTTTAAAACCAAATGAGGGGTGAGCATTTAGCCTAGCAGTTAAGATGCCCACTCCCCAAATTGGTGTCCTTGGGTGTCATACCTCCTTTTTCTCGTGACTGCAGAGTCCTGCTAATCCAGTCCTGGGAGCAGGTAGTGATGGTTCAAGTAACTGAGTTTGTACAATAACATGAGGCAGATCTAGACTGAGTTCCTGGCTCCCAGTTCCAGTCCAGCAGTGGCTATTGTGGACATCTGGGAAATAGACTAGCGGGCAGCATTTTTCTGTCTGATTCTGTCTCTCCTTCTCCCCAAATAAATAAATAAAACTTTAAATGATTATGTCAAAATCAAATGATTATGTACTTGGACAGCACACAGAGAAGATGAGAAATGCCTTCCAGAATATCTGTGTTTTGGAGGAAATTTAAAATAAAGCCTTTGTTATAGTCTTTATGGTTCCAAATATGAAAACTTCATAGTCATTTACCTTAAACTCAACTGCCAACAAAATATAAATCTTTGTTGATACAATGCTAAGCTTTCCTCAATAAGATTATGAGAATAAACTACATAGTTAGTCTGTTTTTAATCTCAGTGGCCAGTAAGTTCGAAGTTAAATTTTATTGTCAACCATGATCTTTGTGTTAGTCTGTGTTGCCTAGTAGATTTAATCTTCCTTTGACTTAGTTCTCACTCTCTCTATGCTGCAGCTTTTCTTTTATTGAGCTAGCCAAAGCAAAGAAAAAAAAATCAATAAAAGAAAATTGTAATAAGCTGAAAGTAATGCAATTGCGTAGCCCATTTCCCATATTAACAGACAAAATTCCTAAAACAGCCCATTCCTGTGAGTAGTGTATTGCTTTATTTTTACTCACACATATTCCTTTCCTTATGTTTTATCTGATTTTCCTGTCCCCACAATTTAGCCAAATGGATTCTGCCTTGAGATGGCTATCTTATAACAAAATGACATGTGAGGTGTCTCCTGTAAGTAAAAGGACAACTCTAAACTTCTTTTTGTTTGTGAAATATAGAAAACATACGTTTGAAAAAGACAGACTATGTTCATAAAATAGCCTAGTGCAGTTCCCAACACAGTGAAAATAAACTCAATAGTGTTTTGTTTTTGTTTTGTTTTGTTTTTTTGCCTAGACGGTGCTACACCTTTGATTGTACTTTGTCCAAGTAATACAGTAGGAAAAGTCCTGAACTCAACAGCCTGCGATACTATTACTTTTGGTTTTAGCTTTGCTGTGAATCCAGTATGAGAGCACAACGGATAAATCACTTAAACCTCCACAGCTGTGTTAGAAGTACAGTGCGAATTGCATACATTCATGCAGCTTATTCTGGCATCTATATTTTACAAAGTGAAACAAGCTAAATTAATTTTAGTAATTAATTTTAGTGTAGTATCATTTTAAAATACAATTGACAGGAAATCTGATTAATCAGAAATTTTATATTCCTTGGTTTTTGTTTTTGCTTTCCATTCTGCATCTTCATAACCTAGTGTGTATGTTTACACTTTAGACTAGCCACGCTTCATGTTCTCAATCACGGCGTGTAGCTAGTGGCTGTCACCCTGGGAAATGCAGGGTGGAAGGCTGCTTCCACCATTAAGAAGCAGAAGTAATGATTAACATCAAGTATTGGTGAGAATGTATGAAGCTAGCATCTTTATGGTGGCAGTTAATCCATAAACACGCTTAGCTCTTTTAGAACCAGTTTTAACTACATGTATAAAGATCATTATAAATATTTATACACATCTAGTAAGGCTGTTACTGTAATGGGAAATTATCCTAAAGAAGTAACGGCCACTGCGCAGGGCCCTGGGGGTAAGTGTCCTTATTTTCACTTGGTGGAAGAACAGTTTTCAGTGCTATGTTGTGTTATTTTTTGTTTATGATTTTGAGATAGTAACACAGGATTCTATTATACTTGACATACTCTTTTGTTTGTTTTGTTTTGTTTTTAAAGAGTAGAATCATTAAGTTCTATCAGCAACCCAAAGCTAGTAAGCACTGACCATATCCCAGGTTTGGTAAGAAATACATATAAACGCAGAGGCCCTCCCTGTGGAAAGTAATGCAATGGTTTGGTTAGGATTGTGTTGGTCCAGGGTTGGCCCTTGGTTATTATTGCTGAGTTTCTGTAGAGCTATGAGGAGTAGGGGATGAGGCTTGAAACGGATGTGTGTTGGAGCTTACTTAGGCGAGTGGCCAATATGGCAGCTTGGCCAGGGCTGTTGCGAGGACACCAGGCGAAAGCGCACTGAGGATGTCTGGGAATAAGATCAATTTGTGCGAAGTCTTTGGCAGTGAGTCCTGTAACTTCTTTCTCTGTCATCTCAAAAGGGGTCTTCCTCTGCAAACCATTTATTCACTCAGCTGAGCCCCTGCCTTCTCTTCCTACAAGTTGCTATGTGCTCTCTAGGTCTCTGACTTTCCTCCTTCTCTCCTGGAGATCCACTGGTCAACATAGGAGTATGAGCTCATGGCAGCAGAGATGACCTTGTCTGCAAACTGCACGTGTCCTTCCTTGTCCCAGAAATGGGATTCCAAACCAGACCCAGGGAGGGCCAGTCCAGGAGCTTCACAGAGACACAGCAGGGTGTTCAGCTTTATACATAGCTGTGGGATGACTCACCACCAAATGCTTCCTAAAAGAGACTCCTTAAGTTACGGTAACATTTCAGAATGGTATTTATAGTGCCAATAGAAAATAGGAGGGGCACGTTGTTTGGAGCTTTGCCTTTTTCTGTGCAACCCCACCCCTCCCTGCCAGCTATTTCTCTCTCTCTCTCTCTCTTTTTCCCAAGTCTTTTTTGTCCTGGAATGAAGGCAGAGACTGCAAGACAAGAGGACTCAGCCACTGACCCCCTCACTGCCAATAAACAATCTCTCAAGAGTTCCCATTGTATCTCCTTCTGCCTCAAGCCCCCACCCTGGTCCCTCAAGTGGGACCCTCCAGTCGGCTATGTTCCTTCCAACAGATCTGTTCTCTGTTTATTAACAATTCAGATGTACTGTCCTGAAAATGAGTGGAAATGCCAGAGATTATTTGTTCTGGTTTCCTTCCACTGTGTATGCTCCGTTTCCGTGGCTGTCTGTTGGTTACCTAGGATATGGCTAAGGGAGGCAATGCATTGGCTGGGAGCTTGGATAGATTCCCTGGGAAGGCTGTGGAGCAGGGCTTAGTGGTCAGTAGGATGCCCTAATTGGGTGCCTGGTTAACCACTCAATGACCCCTTCTGGGCTGAGCTCACAGAGTACTCCCCAGGATCCCAGTACTGCCTGCATGCACTTATTTTGGCTTTTCTCCAGCTGGCTGTATAAATTTATATTTCTGTTTACTGCCAGGCCGTGAACTTCTCTGAAGCTATGTTCATATATTATTCTCTACTGCACCTAGCCCCAGTGAAAGTATGCAAATGGTGCTTAATATTTGTAGCTTGAATACCAGCACATGCTTAAAGGAACACTTGTGTTGCTTTTTGCTGTTGTTTCAGTTTTAACTGAGCCTCAGGCTTCTATATTCTACTCATAACTTTGATTAGAAATAAGCTAACATTTAATAAGCTATAATGTCAGGTTCTTTTTGGCTATATTACTTTCGTTAATCCTCACAACGATTCTATGATGAGATTTATCAAGACCATAGATTAAGTAAATTTTCCTAACATTTCTCTGTAAGTGGCTAAGCCAGGATTTTCATCTATGGAGGGGACTTTAAAAACAAACAAAAAACCCCAAATTTAATTATGTTAATTTTGATGCAAAAATTGAAATCCATGAATACCTTTTTACATAAAATGTATTTAATGAACTCTCTGAAGATTCCTTATATGATGCTTTAATTGTGTGGATCATAGTGGGAAAAGGTGCTTTTGAAAGAGCCATTCAGAGAGTTAATATTGAAAATGAACGATTAAGTGTATTAACTTTTTTATTATTGTGAAAATTTTCCATAAAAAATGTAGCAATACCCCAGAAACAGATGCATCTGCTGGCCAGCTACAATTGTTTTACCTACAGTTGCATTCACTTTTATCTTCTCACTACCAAATTATTTTTAAAGATTTATTTTATTTATTAGATTGTCAGATATACAGAGAGAAGGAAATACAGAGAGGAAGAGCCGATCTGAAGCCAGGAGTCAGGAGCCAGGAGCTCCTTCTGAATCTCCCACGCGGGTGTGGGGTGCCAAGGCTTTGGGCCATTCTCTACTGCTTTCCCAGGCCACAAGCAGGGAGTTGGGTGGGAAGTGGAGCAGCTGGGTTTCAAATCAGTGCCCATGTGGGATCCTGGCACATGCCAAGTGAGGATTTAGCCACTAGGCTATTGTGCTTGGCCTACTACCAAATTATTTTTAAAGAAATATCAGATATTATATCAATCAATTTTCTTTTGTTTAAATATTTATTTATTTATTTATTTATTTATATTGGAAAGGCAGATTCACAGAGAGAAGGAGAAAGAGAAAGAAAAATCGTCATCCACTGGTTCACTCCCCAAGTAGCTCCAATGGCTGTAGTTGAGCCGAGCCAAAGCCAGGAGCCATGAACTTCTACCATGGGTGCAGGGCCCAAGGCTTTTTGCCATCCTTGACTGCTTTTCCAGGCTAGTTGCAGGGAGCTGGAAGGAAAGTGGAACAACCGGAATATGAATCAGCACCCATATAGGATCCTGGGCATGTGTAAGGTGAGGACTTTAGCCATTAGGCTACCATGCTGGGCTCTCAATCAGTTTTCAAAACAACAACAACAACAACAAATTAATAAAGTGACGTTCTTCCTGAAAATGTAAATTTGCTCAAGTGATTTTGTAAAAAGTATCATAGAAATGGACTTTCTTTGGGTCATTGTGTTGCTTTTCTTTCTGAAAGAATGCAACTAAGTTCATATTGTCTTCAGGCCCCATTCATTCTTTAGAGAATGACACGTGCCCTGGTTTAGCAGAAGTGTGAAGCGCATGAAACTATATTGTATACTATAGGTTGGCCCCCAGCTTGGGAGAAAGGTTGCAATTCTGCATGTCCCAAATGAAGCTTCCCCAAAGTGCCCTAGATGAGTACAGATGAGTTAAACTTGGCAGTGCGATGACTTACTTCTTCACTGTGGATTTTACAGGGAGTGTTACATAAAGGAACTTTTTGCATTCTTCTGAGTAGGCTTTCTGTCCATTTGTCAGAGACTGGCTGTTGGTAGTAAGAGCCGGAAGGACAAGACTCACATGGCTTCCCCGTCACAGCTGTAAGTGTTCACGATTGTTTTGAAGAAGTAGTCAACGTTGAAGTGCTTGTGAAATGCCTGAAACCACCCCAGCAATTTTTGTAGAAAAGCATTGGGAGGGAGATTTATCAAAACGGTCTTTTATTGGAAGGAACTCTTCTATGGACTATAATCTTAAGTAGGGTTGGATCATGACAGTGGGATTTTATGAAGAGGTCTGAAGTAAGGGTGTGTGTGTGCGTGTGTGTCCTCATGGCACTTCAAGCAGTTGGAGAAGAGCTAGCAAAGGTGACACGAGGAGTACAACCACCACGATGGAAACCATTTGAGTGTGTGTAGCTTTATATGCTTTGGGATCTCAGATCTAAAAATAATCATTTGGATCCCCTGTTGTTTATCGGTGTCCTGGGTTTTCCCATTCTTAAAAATACCCTGACATGCACACAAAGACTGTGTTCCAAAGGTTAATGCTCCTTAATCCTGCAGGGAGTGGTGAGGAAATTCCTGATGTATCAATCTAAGAATAGGTCTTGGAGTTCTTCAAGTGTGTGCCACAAAGTGAGAGGTTTGCTCGATTTTTTTAAAAGGAAACAAATGATAATGGAAAGGGGGAGAAGAACAGAGTACAAGGGAAATGTGTCTGAAAGGATTTGCACCAAATAAAATTATCCTAACTGTATAGAATCACTGCTTAGAAATGGCTCTGTATGAAGGGAAGAGGGATAAGAAATTGTAAATAATTTTCTCCTGTGGCATTTCCAGTTGGAGCCTAACCGGAAATTCTGAAGTCAGAAGTGAGCATCATTTTGAGAGGGTTTTTTTCCTGATTATTGTTACTTAGCATCCTGATTTGTTTTCCCTCGGAGGATTCTGATTCTGTCTTCTGCATGCAGGGGTCAGCAGCCTTAGCCGTGTCCAGCTTCCTTGTCTACACTGTCAGAGTCCCTTTGTCTTTGTGTTTCCAACGAAGTATCTGGCGACCAGACTTTCTGAATCAGCGTTGTTTCTCCACCGCTGCTCTGGCGCTCTGGAGTCCAGGCAGAGGGCAAAATAGAACGAATGGAAACTAACTTAAGAAGGCCGGGCAACATTTCAGTGGTCTCTATTTCCTCTCAGAATTGATTACCCTCTTCCAGAGCTCTTTCTGTCTCAGGCCACCCTTCTCTCCGCACTAAAGATCTACCTCTGACCAACCCCTAACCCTGCTTCCTCCCTGTTTATAGGGTGAGTTAAAAACAAAAAAAAAATTGGAACATGATGTATGTTTGAGCAAGCTGGCAAAGTTGACTCGAGTTTTTTTTTAAGGATACATTTCTGTATGAATCACTAAGCCTTCTCGTTTCCTGCTAGAATTATTACAAAATTGATCCGGGAGACAATGAACTTTTGCTTCATGGATAACGGTACAGGACCACAATAGCACTAAGTGCTCTTGTGAAGATGGACATTGCCTTGGTTCCCCCAAACAGGGATGCCAAAAGCCACAGATTGAACAAAACAATGCCTTCCACCAAGCTGAGTTTTTCCCTTAGGAGTTTTAGAAAAACCAGTAGCTATTGACAGCGGTCAGTATTTTATTCATGTGCAGCGCTAATGGGGGGGGGGCACTCTGGAATGGAATTATGTAACAGATTCTGATAATACTATTTATGACAACTGTTCTTTTGAAACGTAGTTTGTGGTCAAAATATGTTTCAGGCACTCAATGTCAATTTTAAGTTCTTAAACAAAAAGGTAAATGATGAGGCAACTCCCCACCCTTGAAGACTTCTTTTCCTGAAGCATGCTCAGAATCCCATTTGTTGGTTACAGGATAAGTTTTGACATCTCCAAAGATGCTTACTTGCATGCATTCATCCATATCTGTTAGATGAGCGCATACAATGAACAGCTGAGCTATTTTAAAAGAAAAAGCTGCTTTTAGATGTCACTAATTCAAAATGAGGATGGGAATATTTTTAAGTATGTTCAAAGAATCAATCTATGTGCAAAAAGATGTCATAGCTACAACTATGTACAATGTTATCTTCAGATTCACAGATTCATGCCTACCATTTCTGTTCATATCCATTCCTTGATACTGTCTACTCACATCCTTGTGTTCCTAGCTCACCACTCTGTTGAGACTGTGCCTCATAGCTAATGTTCACTCTGATAATTCACTTAAATGATTTTTCATCTTAAGCCAGTGAAATTCAAATGGGGTGATCTTGCCACTTGGGATATTGGAAACTTCTGGTTGTTGTAACTTGAGGGTATGGTGCTGCTGACAAGTTGGCTAGAAGCCAGGAACGCTGCAAGACTGCACACAATGTACCAAAAAGCTCGTCAAAAGGACCATGAGCTGGCCTGTGATATCAAAGGTGCTGAGACTGCGAAATCCTGCCTTAGCCTCTGAGAGGATTTATACAGTATTCCTCCTAAATACCAGTTCTTCCATGAAGCTTTTGTTGAACTCTCACTACGTATTTGTCACTAGGCCATGCACTGCATGGAATTGTTCTTTTGAATTTGTGTATGAGTATAGCTGGTCTCCCTACTTTTCCTTTCTTCCTTCCTTCTTTCCTTCCTTCCTTCCTTCCTTCCTTCCTTCCTTCCTTCCTTCCTTCCTTCCTTCCTTCCTTCTTTCCTTCTTTCCTTTCTTCCTTCTTTCCTTCCTTCTTACTTTTTGTTTTGTTAGCTTTTTCTTATCACAACCAGAGTATCACAAAGAAGTTCTTCTATAAGGAGGGATCATGATGTTGCTTTATACATTCTCACAGTGCAGGCTCAGGCAGCCCTATTGTGTTTATGAGGACAGTAGAGGGTGGAGGGCATCATACAGAGAAGGATGACATGAAAAGAAGAGACAGGGAACATGCTCACCCATGTGATCTCTCCTTTTAAAGGGGATTATTACATCACAGGCTCCACCCTTGCAAACCAATACAATTGTATGATTTGTTTAAATACTGTGTTTGGATTAAGCTCCTTACTCAACAGCAAAGACTTTGGATTTTAAATGTCTACATGAGTTGCAAAACCTATACTCAGTGAATGCCAGATAAATTAATGTGTGTTCAGTGAAAGATTTAATCTAAAAGTTGACGATGATGCATGGGGAAATGGCAAGGTGTTTGCAAGAAAGTGAGAACAAGTAAACAAGAATGCTCTGAAGGATTTAAATACATTAAGAATATGATAGTAGTGGATAGCTTGTTAGTTAATGATACTCTTAAAAACTTTCAAATAAAGGGCCCAGCACAGTGGCCAATGGCTAAATTCCTTGCCTTGAATGGGCTGGGATCCTCTTTGGGCACCAGTTCTTTTATTATTATTATTATTACTTGCATTTGTTTATTTAATTGTTTTATTATTATTTATCATTTTATGATATAGTTCCATAGGCTCCTGGGATTTCCCTTAACCCATCCCCAGTTCCCCCACTACATCCCCCCACTATCATTACTAAAGTATTGTTCTTCATACACAGTCATATGTCAATCATTGTGGGCATGGACTATGGCAGAGAGTCCAGCATTCTATTGTGAAGATATAGTAAACATTTTCGTTGTAAGTCCATCTTTGTCTGGAAGTAGAGATACATACTACATTGTATCCTCACATCTGGATATGTTAGTCTCCATTTCATAGTTACTGTACATCCCCTTAAATGAAAAGTCACAATACAAAATCAACAATAGGGAGAAAAATAGAAATTTACAATGCCATGAAGTTAAATAACATGTTACTAGACATGACAGTCTCCATTGCACAGCTATTATACATCCCCTTAAATGAAAAGCCACAAAACAAAATCAACATCAGGGAGAAAAAAGAAATTAACAACACCATGAAGTTAAATAACATGTTACTAATAGATTAATGTGTCACTGAAGAAATGAAAAAGAAAATCAAGAACCCTCCTGAAGAAAATGATGGTACTGTATGATCTATGAGTCGCTGAATAATTTAATCACAAAAAGCTGTTTTGAAGAGATGAAACTAACAGAAAACAACAAAATCCATGAGGTATAGCTTCTGCTGATTTTTGTTGCTGAAATGTGTCTCTTCTAGGCAACAAATAGATGTGTTTTGTTTTTTAATCCAGTCTACTAATCTATGATGTTTGTTTGAGCTTAAGCCAATTACTTTCAGGGTTAATATGTATAGGTGGTACTTTGGTCCTGACATTTTAGGAGTGGGATTTTCTTTGATTTATTCTTCTGTTGTCATTTTACTGGGATGTTCGTTTCATTTGCCTTTGGTTTTGTTGGGTGCTATTTCTCTTTTCTGTCAAGAGAACATCTTGAAGTATCATTTGTAGGGCAGGTTTGGAAGAGGCAAATTCTTTTAACTTTTCTTTACTATGGAAGATTTTTATTTCATTTTTAAAGATGAAAGAAAGCTTTGCTGGATATGTTATCCTGGGCCGACAATTTTTTCTTTTAGAATCTGGAATATGTCACTCCATTCTCTTCTTGCCTGTAGAGTTTCCTGTGAGAGGTCTTCTGTGAGTTTAATTGGCATTCTTTTATATGTCAGTCGATTTTTTTTCATGTGCACATTTAAGGATCTTTTCCTTATGTTCAATTGAAGAGAGCTTGATGATCATGTGTTGTGGTGAAGATCACTTTTGATCAAGCCTGTTGGGAGTTCTGTGCCCCTCCTGGATCTTGTTTCCCAATTCTTTCTCTAGATTAGGGAAATTTCCCCTTCTTATTGCATTAAATATATCTGTAAAACCAGTTTCCCTTTCTGTACCTTCTGGGATTCCCATAGCTCTTATATTTGGCCACTTACTAGTGTCTTTCAATTTTGAATGCTTTTTTTGGGCCTGATCCAGCTCTGCTTCCAGCTTTTTGTTTGCTTCCCCCTGGTGACAAGAAATATCTTCCAAATCTGAGATTCTTTTGTCTGCTTGCTTCATTCTATTTTGGAGACTCTCCACTGTACTTTTAATTTAATGTACAGTGTTCTTAATTTCTGATATATCAGCCTTGATTTGCCATATTGCTGCTTTTTCTTGTGTAATATATTCCTTAAATTCTTTGAACTCTTGTATGTGCTTCTCATTGTTGATCAGAAACTTTAAAATAATTTTCTAAATTCTGTGTCCTCCATTTTCTCAATGTCTCCCTCAGTTAACCCTGAAGTTGGCATAGCTTTTTGCTCCTTTGCAGGGGAGTTTTCAGTAATATTCATTGTGCCTCTGACTCCTGTTCATTTTACTTTTGTTCATTGTACTTCTAGTTAGCAGATTTTTCTCCTTGGTGCAGGTTTCTAAGCTGTGTCACCCATAAGCCTACAGTTTGATTTTACTTATTGCTGTTGGTACACAGCTCTTTGTTTGCAGCCATTTGTGCCACTCCCCCCAGTGAGTTCCAGGTCTGGGTTCTTATGTTAGATTTCCACCATGGTTTCCATAGCCCCAGCTCCTGGCTCACCAATCTCCACCTCCTGTGATACCGTGCTGATGCTGCACGTTGTCTGTACAATCTTTCTCCCCCTTCCAGTTGGAGTAGGTCCCAGGATTAGGGAGACACCAGGTATCCTATATAGCTAGGTTGTTGGTGGTGCTGATCTTGCCAGAACCTGTTGGATGTTAGATCTGGTTGCCACACAGACCTATTTATGACCCGTACATTTGTTATTTTCCCATGGGACCAGTGCAATCCACTGAACTCAGTGAGTTCTCGGGAGCTCAGCACATGTGCAGTTCACTATTGTTATCTGCGGTCCTAAAGCTTTTGCCACACTGTACAAAATAGTGCCTGACGTGCCCCTACTAGAGTTCTTGATCTGCTGACCGTCAGATCTGAGGGCTACCCAGACCTGTCTTGGGTAGAACCTGTAGAATGTTGCATTGGTGCAGTTCACTGGGTCAGAAGTGAGTTCACTCCCAGCTCCGTTTATGCTCAATCCTTTCTCTTGCCTTTGCCTCCTTACGAAAAATGGTACTCAATTCGGCTCTAAGCGGCTGATTGCGCTATGAAATCCGCCCTGTTCTCCCCCTGCCCATCTGGGATCTGCCATTCAGTCTCTGCTTCTGGTCAAATCAAGCAGACCAGCAGGACGAATGGTTCTTAGTCTCGGTTCATCTCCCAAACTCCCAGTGCAAGTCCCTTCCCACCTGGTTGCTGGTGGCTTTCTGGCTGCTGGTGGAGTTGAGATTGTAGTGAGTTGAATGTCACTGCATTATAAGTCACTGCAACACCACACCATTGTTTTCGCTGCTTTCCTGTGTCTGACAGTGTCCAGGTACCCCTCTGCTGTTCTGTCCTCTCTTATTTCCTGTAATGTTTCCTCTCTGCTTCCTCCTGATTAACTGTTTCTCCATCAGTTTAAATGTGTCCTTACTCTATTTTGTCATCTTGATTCTCTGGGCACCAGTTCTAATCCTGACAGCCCTGCTTCCCATCCAGCTCCCTCCTTGTGGCCTGGGAAATCAGTCGAGGATGGCCCAAAGCCTTGAGACCCTGTACCCACATGGGAGATCTGGAGGAAGTTCCTGGCTCCTGGCTTTGAATCTGTGCAGCACCAGCTCTTGTGCTCACTTGGGGACTTCCTCATCGGACAGAAGATCTTCCTTTCCATCTCTCCTCCTTTCTGTATGTCTGACTTTGTATAATAATAATAATAATAAAAATAAAACACCTTTAAATAAAACCATGTAGCACTGAAAAAAAATAGAGTTAATGGCTTATGTGTAGAGGATTAAAATGACTAAACCTGGAGAACATAGTTAATCATAGTTAATCTGAGGAGTGTTGTTTCCTAAGAGAGTTTAGGAATTTGGGTGAACTCTATCTTAGCTCAAATAACATGATTCTCAAGACATTCCCCTTTGATTTATTTTAGTTCCATGCCAATCAAGCAGCTTTTAGATTAATAACCTAGCTCCCAGCTTAGAAGATAGGAATGTATCTACCTGTACATGGAAAAGAATGTTTTAGATATAAGAGGTGAGTATTCAGGACCCTGAACACAGACGTACCGCATAATAATAAGTGATAATAAATGCCCCATAAAAATAATAATAGGCACATTTCAATTTTTTTTTTCAATTGAATCTTTGGTTTACATACTAATGTTCTACAGTGTTAGTGAATGATCATCTCTCCAAGGTTGATCATGATTGGAAATATTGATAAGGTCATTTTGTTGGACCAGGAGTCAGAGGGCCAGACCCTGATTTATGACTCGTGCACCAAGACATTAGCATAATGGAAACTGACTGGTTGCTTCCTGGTTATTTTACTGTGACATCCTTATTTTGCTCCATGGCATTCTTTTCAGTTTTAGCACAGATTAATTTTCTAAATTCCAAATCCCATCTCTGATCTTTAAATTATTATTAATATTTTAACTTTTAAAATATTTGAAAATTCAAAAAAATTATCAATAAATTGATCATTTATTCAGAAATCTTCTCTTTGGAAAAAGGAAAAAAAAGACACCACCCCTCAGCAAACCCACATACATCCCTATTTTAATAAAAGAATAAAAATGAGAAGGTCTAATTGCTTTTAGAACTTTTTATAGACATGGAAGCACAAGAGTTATTTCAGCATTAAGGAAAGCATGACAAGTGATTCAGATCATTTACTGAGGGTTTCCCAGGAACACAATAAGACTTGCACGAGATGTTTTCTGAAAGACTCTGTCAGTTGACTTGATTTTCCTGAGAACAGCTAGCACTAATTAGAAATAGCTTGCAAATTGTGTTAGTTCTTTTTGCGCATTTGTTAGCAAGCTCTCCTCTGCAAAACGAGGATTGATTTCAACTTGATTTGTCGTTCTTGTTTTCTTCTCATGTTCTGCTTCTATCTTTTCATTTATTTTCAAGGGCTTCTTGCTTAATGTCATTAATTAACAGGAAGTTGAGATCAAAATATCTCAAGTGCTCCATCTAATTATAGCCCCAGTCATGAATGCTGGGGAAAATGTGTCGTTTCACTAAAAAGAAACAGTCTAGAACAATATTGTGCTGTTTATAAATTCCACCAAACCACTATACAAATAAACAATGCTACTGAATCACACAACAAATCATCTCACAATTAGGCCACACAAGACCAGCTGCTTCACCAAGGAGCCCAAGAGCCAAAGAGGAGAACTTTGAAGATAAATATTGCCATATGTGAAAAGAAAAAAAAAATCCCCAACAAACCTTAATTGCACGAAGCTTCATTTTCAAATTCTGCTTGCCGTGGGAATGAAGGATTTCATGTTGTGACCCATGACTGTTGCAAGCATCCTCTGCAGAGCAGGGGATAGGATTACAGATCTGATTGGAAGCAATGCAGATCTGCTACACGTGAGCTGTGCCTCCTCCCTTTCCTTATCCCACTGGCAGTTCTCAATTCTCAACGTATAAAATCAATTCCCCATTCATCTATATGGATTTGCTATTTTGTACCTCAACTGAAAAAAAAAAATGTTAAACATAGCCCGGCTCCCCAGAATTGAGTTGTTGGATATCCCCAGAGCATAGAGTCATTTTAGTATTTGTTAGAGTTCAGGAAAAAGGCTCCCTAAATTTGATGTTCTATCCGACAGCCAAGCATTAATGCTCACTGGCTTAACTGCAATTCCTAGATCATCCTTGCATTTGACAGTAACAGCAATTCTTGGATTATTCTTGTCACCACATCTCTCTCTCTTTCTCCCTCTCTCTGCTTTGACAGTGACTGCTTTCTTCAACTTCATTACTCTCTTATGTCGACTAGAGGCTGTGCTAGGACAGTTACAGGAAACATTGGAGGATTCCCCAGGCCAGAAGCTTAGGTGGCAGTGCCAACTGTGAAGCTGAAAAATCACTGGGATGCCCAAAGGTTAAAAGTCACCAGAAAAGCTAGAAGGAAAATCTATGATTGCCTGATTCTACCTCTAATATTTTTATATTTTCTAATTCAATATCATGACAGCTTTTTAGAAGGAAATCACTTATTATTAAGTCTAAAATGTTGTCAGACCTAGCTTCTCTATTCATAAGTGAGTCTTTTCACTCATCATGGGTGAATTAGTAACAGTGACATCAAAACCGTGGTTTTGTAGTATCAATATTTATGCTGTTTCCTAAGACAAATTCTTCTTTTTCAAAGCTTTATCAAAAGAAAACCCCTTTGCTTTCTCTACTGTCTCCCTTCTTATACATTGAAGACTCAAGTGTGTCTGCTTTGTATTAGAACTTCACACAGGGTAACCAAACTTCTCAGACAGTTGTGGCTTATAACATATGCCATAATGTGATGTAAAATATTTTGAGGTTGTTGTTAGAATAAATGTTACATTTTTAGGCAACAACCTTGGTTTGTAGAATGTTTTATTTTAGAAAGCCTAAGAATAAAATTAAATTCTACTCTTTGTTTGCCACGGGGGTGAATCATTAACAGAGAAAAAGTACAGAAGCACCTATTTACTTAAAGACATTTAGAATTTAAATTATATGTCATTTTGTACACAGGAGACATTTTCTCCTGTATAGTTACTGGTTACAGGTTATTATCTTCAAGAGCGTAAATCAGTCATCCTGCATGGGCATTTTCTCAGAGGGTATTTGAGTCAACGCTGCTCCACTCAATCTGTTTTATATTGAAATCAAGAATGTTAGCATAACAATTGTCTGCATTGCACTGATGTTGAAAAAAATAATGACCGTCTGATGTTTCCCTCGGTATGAAATATAACAGCTCACTCCTGTTTGTTATGAATACTGTCAGCAATGTAACACAGTTGTTGAGACCATGGGTTATGGAGACATAATTTGGCTCATAATGCTGTATATGAATAGAAACATTCCATTATGAGGTTGAATTGATATAAATGAGAGCACATTAAAACAGCTCCTGAGGGTAAAAATAAACTATGCAAAGGTACCAATATCCATGGCCACATTCCTGCTACACTGCTTCTTTCCTCCCCTCAAAAATGTAGATCCTCAATATGGGATTCTATATACAGGAAATAAGTGTATGAATGAAGTAAACTATCCTAGTTAACTGAGAAGAGAACCATTTAGAGCTTGTTTATAGATCATTCTTCATGATATGTTGGCAATACTGAAAAACAGACAGTCCTATGAGGGGATCCTACGGACAGCGGTAAGGAAAAAGTCTGCCAGAATTTTGAGTAGTACAACTGGCTGTTAATTTTGCTTTGAAGGGGAGTCAACCAGAGGTATGAATGAATAGTGATTCATGGGCTAAAGCGACTGCTTTTCACAGATGGTCAGAGACATGGAAGCATTTCTGTTTGGAAATAAGTAAGAAAAGGGTCTAATAAAGAGTGCATGGGTGGACCTCTGTGGTTGGGCACCAAAGAGCAACCTAGGCAGAGGAAGCTTGTAATGAACAAGATGACCAATCTTAGGGAAATCAGTAAGTTTCTCCAGCTACCCTTATATCTGACATTAAAGTAAGAGTGGAAGTTATGCATGGACTCAGCATCACAGACTGCTACTCACTAAGATTGCTTTGGCTTCTGCCACTACCCTGGATCTGGTCTTCAAAGAAGAACCTTGAGTCCCTAAAGTGATAGCTTTCCCTGTGCCATATCAACCAATCATTTGATGGCAGGTTGATTATATTGGATCAATTAAATCCTGTAACAGATAATGTCAATATTTTTTTTATCATCAGACTAGACATTGATGGTAGCTGTGCTTTTCTCTTACCTTTCCATAGCAGCTCTGTCAATACTTCTAGAATTTTGTAATCCTTACATACTGCTTCTCACAGAGAAACTCCTTTCACAACAACTGAAGGGAAGCAATGGACTTACACTCATGGCATTACCTGGTTTTTCTCACCACTGGTTTAATTTCTCACCACTCAGAAGCATTTAACCTGGTAGAGCGGTGGGAGAGTCTTTTAAAGACACGATTGTGGTGCCAAATGAAAAACAAAAGCATCTGCCAGGATAGTTTTTGTAAATTCAAGAGGAGCAAATTTAAATACTGTTTCTTGTAATCACCCCAAGTTGTAAGTTGGTAGAAGCCTTATTTCCTGTACTTGCTAGATTAGTCTTAAGGTCCTGGTTCCCAAGGGATTTGCCACAGTTAATGGTTTCATTCAATCGGAAATTGAGAATGCCACCTGTACTGGTTCGTGTGTAGCCTTGTTGCAGAATGTACCTCTGTTAGTTACATGCATAACGGAAGTGGGAGGTTTGGAGGAAGGAGACCGGTACATGGTCCTGAAACTCCTCGTGGATTTCAGATTTTCCTCATGGATTTGCTTTTTTTTTTTTCTTGCCCTTTCCTGTTTCATGTCCACGTTTCCTTCTGACTGCTCTGCGGAAAGTCTTGAAGTTCAGTTCCAAATGAAAAATCAATAGCAGTGCCAACATAGCTTAGTTCTATCTGTGGAAGATAATGATATACTTCCCTCAGTGATTTTCTCGATTACACTTGACTTATCAAGTTGGAATCAAGTATCTGCCTCTAACTATAAATATAAACTTAAGTCAAAGGTTCTGCATCTTGACTTCATCATTTATAAGAGGTGGATAAGTCGAGCTGCCATACAGGATTGTTATAAGATCACTGCTGAGCATGGTGCAAGGTGTACAGGAGACATTCAGGAAGATTCCAGCTGAATTTTCATAGTAGCATGGAGTTTGCTGACTGGATGATTCAAAACACAGATCTAAATCAGAAGTTACTTACTATTAAAAGACTAAACTTCCTGGTCTTTACAGGGTGCTGACCTTACCCCTGGTAGTTTAATATTATCATATCCACTGTTATTAATAAGGTAGATAATGGAGAGAAAGTTATTGAATATTTATTACTGCCTTGAAAGGGATTTTAAAATAAATATTAGATTGTATAATTTTATTTCCCCTTCCTCCAGCCCTTTCCAACCTCTGCTAACCACTACTATACATTTCAAGATGTTACTACTTAAATGGATACTTTTCTTCCATGCTATTTTCTTTGAGCTTTACTTTATAAAGGAAAGAAGCAGGAAAAACCTATTTCCATAGTCTCATCTCAAAGTTCTAAATTCCAAAGTTCTGTAAAGATTACTCAGTTATGAGGCTACTCCACAGCCTTAAAGTTTGTTTGTTTTTTTCTTTCTCTAAAGGGAGGGATTGTCTTCAGAGCTGGGTGTTCGGATCCATCCATAAGAGAAGTTGCATTGCACTTTAACCAAACACTGTGACTCACACTAAGTTTGTGTTATGAGACACGCAGCATCAACAGGTTTGGGGCAGTTTACAGAGTCCTAATTTTTTGTCAAAGGATGAAAATATAGCAACATTGAAAATGTGCTGGTATACATTGCAAAGGTGCCATTTAAAAGGTCTTTGGTGTAACATCAATATTATCTTAGCATATTGCTTAAGTCTAATTTAATATTGTATTTACCTTGGCAAATCAAAGGAAGAAGAAATCTGCTATATTAGAATGTGGTGAATGGTTTGGAGGTAAAAATTTAAGTAATGATCCCATCATTTACTAGATGTGTTTATTCAAGAAAGCAATTACCTTTGTGGGCATTTTGGAGACTTCATCTATAATATAAGAATGACATATCAATTCAGTCTTCTCACAGAATTATTGCAGAACTAAAATGACATAGTGGAAGTTAGAACACAGCGCTCACTTGAAAGCACTGAAAACAAAATAAGGGTTGGGCCTGGCGGCGTGGCCTAGTGGCTAAAGTCCTTGCCTTGAACGCGCTGGGATTCCATATGGGCACCAGTTCTAATCCTAGCAGCTTTGCTTCCCATCCAGCTCCCTGCTTGTGGCCTGGGAAGGCAGTCGAAGACGGTCCAAAGCCTTGGGACACTGCACTCGTGTGGGAGACCTGGAGGAGGTTCCTGGATCCTGGCTTTGCACTGGCAAAGCATCGGCCCTTGCGCTCACTTGAGGAGTGAATCATCGGATGGAAGATCTTCCTCTCTGTCTCTCCTTCTCCTCTCTGTATATCTGACTTTGCAATAAATAAATAAATCTTTAAACAAAACAAAACAAAACAAGGGTTGTCAAAGTATGGCCCATAAACCGAGTCTAGCCTGTTCCCTATTTTGCATAGCCAGTGAGCTAAGAGTAACTCAGCAAAGAATTTGCACCAGTTTGCTAATAGGGAGCATTGACTTTGAACCCTAACCACAAACAATTTTATATACTCGCCATGCTCTTAAAAATGCTTTCTTTCTTCTCAGTAGATCTATTGTAAAATAATTTTGACTTTTCACAGAAAACAAATTGTGGATTCCTGCTTTAAAGTATTTTGCAGAAGAATTTGTCATTCACAAGCAAAGATTGCCACAAGCAATTTTTATTCTCCTAGTTACATGAAGATGTTTCTGTTTACCTTTTTACATTTATATAACCCAATATTCTTTGTCTCAAATAGTAAAATATAAGAGAGGAAAGATTTCTGTTTCTGGCTGGAGTATCATCCAAATGTTATCACTTGAGCTCATTTTTCTAATCTGAATGACAAAACATGAAATCTGGAAACATTTGAAGGAAATCAAGGGAAAGTAAAAAAATGTAAAAAGCTTCTGAAGAATGAGCCTGGGAATGGGGATGCTGGCTTGTTTCTTGCCCTGGTAGATTCTCTGAGGGCTTCTGAGACTGCAAAACCAGGGGACTCACACAGGCAGGGAAGAAATCAGAGGTTCCTCACCTGTAACTGATAGAAGGCAGAGCATCTCTAACCATGGCAGTTCTCATGCGTTTACGGACAGACAACTCTAAACAGTGAACACGAGTAGCTCTGAAGGGAGTGACTTCAAATAGGATGTCTTTATTGGAAACACAAAATACCAAAGCTATCTTTAGAGGTCACTGCTTCCCTCACGCAGTTTTCACAGCAGATACTGGTGTTTTCATGCAAAAAGGAGACAAAAGAATAGAGACAGAAGTCAAGGGAGGGTGCAAGGAAAAGAAAAAGGACACTTTTCAATGGATACCACTCCTATTTAATGCTGCTTCAAATATTGGTCGTATGATATGCCCAGAGTGCCTCTCTTAGAGATTCAATAGGCAAATTTGATTTTACAATGACAGAAGCCAGAATTGCAAAGGTGGTGTTTCTCAGGCAAAGAGGAAGTCAGGGGGAGGTGAAAGAGTGACTAACCTTTACCTCATAATTTCCTTTCTCTTTTCTCCGCATAAGCCACATTAGTCTCTCAGTCAAGGTAGTTGGAGAAATTTGCTAAAATTTTCCCTTATGCTTGAAATTTACTTACCCTGGGTAACAGGAAATGTGGAGTCTTGTGATGTAGATTGTTATACCAGATGGTAATCTTAGCACATGCTATTTATGTAGATCAGCCATGTGTGTGAGTCAACCATTTGAATCTGACCTCAGCCACTATGAAATCGGGTCCCACATTGCTATAATTAATAAATAATAATAAAGGCGCTGATTAGAATCATTTCGATGCACACTTAATGAGACCATTACCTTTCCATCACATCCAATCTGGAATTATTTTCCGTTCTCTAAGTGACTGGCTGCATTGTTAGCGAGCCGCTCCTTCCTCGTAAGGGCAGGCATGAAATTTAACTCAATAGGATTCGATGATTATCTGGTGGCTGCCTTACAGCATCCACTGAATGCGCTAATTACTTTATTCTTTAGAAGTGAGCTCTATTCTTCCTAAAATGACCCTCTTCTAGATCCTGTTAACTTATTCATTATTTCAAGACTAAAGATGAGATTGAGTGGAGCCATCTTCTACACTCTTAATTTCTCCTTTGATTTTTAAAAACTAATTAATTTGAAATGCAGAGTTACAGAGAGAGAGAGCAAAAGAGTGTTTGAGACAGAGATCTTCCCTGTTCACCGGCTCACTCCCCAAGTGGCAGCATGGCCAAGGCTGGGGCAGACTGCGACCAGGAATCTGAAATATATCTTCTGCTGCCTTCTAAGGAGGGAGCTGGATTCGAAAGTGGAGCAGTTGGGACTCGAATCAGTGCCCAGGAAGGACGCTGGTTCCCAGACACGAGCTTCATTACCCTTCATAGCGCTCAAACAATACATCTCTTCTTTCCTGCACTACAATTATTTTTGCTTTCTCTTCCTTCCTGGCCCTGTTGACGTCTAGGATTGGTCATCTATTGGGTCATGGGACGTGAGCACCTGAGACTGGCTGCTGTCTAAGGTTTCCCAAGCTCAGCTCAATTCTTGCTTTTTTCTCGGGCTCCTCTGGTCATCTCACTTTCTTTCTTAAAGTTCTTTCAGAGAGGCATCAGTCCTTGGCTGCTTTTCTTCCTCCTTCCTTCTTAGGGCTGTTCTCAGAGCTTGAGTCAGTGAAGCTATTTTCTCCCAAGCAAATCTGCAGGGCCGACCCACCTTTCTACAGTAGTTCCTATTTGTCTTTTGACACAGACCATTCTCTTTTTCTTTCTTGGTTTCTCTTCTGCAACGATAACATTTCAGGCCCCAAATTGTTAGGATAAAATCTCTAGGATTTAATGGTAATGAGTTACTTGTTTATGCTTTCTTGGCTTTTTATGATAACTACACGCCTTCATTCTGTGACTAAATTGGAAGCAGAAAACAAAGATAACAAGTTTAGAGGAATTTAATTTGCACAAGCTTCCATCGGTTCCACATAATGATTGAAGGATGAGATGAGTTTCAATGAGAACTAAGAGGCCATACTTACCTAGTTCTGGTGGCAGTTACTGAAATTGTATTGCCTGTAATATGTTGCTCTAATGCTAGGTGATTTCTGCCCCCCCCCCCCCCCCCGCATGTCTATCTATCTATCTTTCTAGTCTCCCAAAATCTGACCAGGGACTTTTTGGAGATGCCATCAGCACTACACTGGGAGAAGCAATGTGAGATTAGGTTTTGGAATAGCATCAGTGGAGGACTGGAAGTCCATTGCAGTGACTATAACCTTTGACAAGTGGCAAGACCTCCCCATGCCTTGGATTCCTTGTGTATTAAGTGAGAATTGTGTAGCACCCACCTCATAAACTGGCTATGAGCATTCAATGAGAGAATCATGAAAAGTACCTGGCACCAGCAGACAGTAGCTATTTTTATCCATGATCCACTAGGTAGAGCATTTCTGCACCCTCAGTCTGAAATGGAGATGCCTTCACAATCATTTGCCTTTTAAGTGCCCATCATTAGCTTTCCCTCAAGCCCCATACTGATAAACAAATGGGAATAGCAATTATGTAAGCTGTCTCAGCAGAGCTTTCTATCAAAAGCAGGATATTTCTGGTTGAGATATGTGCCCATCCTTCTCCCTGCCCTATACATGGCCAACTTTCATAGTCTCACAAGATATCTAGGTAGTAACATGAAAATTCAGTTTAAGAGGTCAAAAATGGAGTCATGGTAGGTTTGGAGGCTGTTCTGGTCCTGTTAGCCCATTATACGGGACACTCTAGCTAAACTGCAAACTCTGAAGGTTTGTTTACCTCTGGAGGAAGAAAAGTAAGGTTAAAATTTATAGTGATATAAATGAGTCTACTTCAGAAACTTCGTGGAAATTGGAACTAAAAGATAAATATTTTGACATAAAAACATTTTGTGAATCATCTAGTTTATTATAATAAACATTTTTCATGATTTTTTTTTCCAGATATTTTGACATTCTTCATTTGCTCAGGTTCAAAATTTTTGCAGTGAAAAGATTTATCTTTATTATTTTTTTCTTCAAAATCTTTAAATTACTTTGGTAATGACAACTTATATTGCTTTTAGACTTGTCTGAAAATCCCTGTTTTCTGAAAATGTACTTACTTTCCCATATACAGGCCTTATTCTAAAATGTACATGCAGCAAGCATTTAATTAGTGTCTACTATGTCTCATGTATAAATCTTACACTTCTTGTACTCATATAAAGGACTTGCATACTGATTTCAAAGTGGTTTTAGTTCATTTAGACACAAACAATTCA
Organism: Ochotona curzoniae; assembly: GCF_017591425.1. NCBI lineage: Eukaryota > Metazoa > Chordata > Mammalia > Lagomorpha > Ochotonidae > Ochotona > Ochotona curzoniae. Next base: position 25,350,826 of record NW_024466219.1, read on the forward strand.
ACTTTAAGATGTGAAGACCATGTACTCCAAAAATTTATGAATGTAAACTGTACTCACTTCCTTCAATTTTCTTTAATGCATTTAGCTCTTTTCTTACTTTTTTGTTCATTTGATAAACTCTTAAATATTGTCTTTATAAGATGCTCAGAAAGCAATAATTAAAAATATTGAACAACACTATTACAGGTAACTATTTGGAAGGATAATAGTAATTCTTGTACAATAGTAACTGGTTGGCTTACCATTCTGTGTCAATAGATGCCAACATTACGGCTGATCAACTTCAAGGTCCTATTAGAAAAGGCCTGAGAACAAAGACACTTGTGTTGTGAATCTGCTGCTTATTTTCTTCTACAAATAAATTTAATCTAAGTAGAACGCTAAGACCAACAAATGTCAATTTCTTGAAAGGAATTTGTATTTAAATTTAATAATAAAGACATCAATTATTGTTCAGTTTTTAAAGGTTTTTTTATTTAGTTTTTTAAATTTTACAAAACAAAAATTGAGAAGCCGTCGAAAAATTCCCATATTCAGATTTTCCTATTATTAATACCAATCTAATAATGGTATAATATATTCATTGTAACCTATAAGCTGCATTTTAATGTTTGGTTTTCTTGTGTGTGTTCTTTAGGCTATAGCATTACATTGGAGTCTCAGGGATACTTAAGAAAAGCCTGAGCTTTGTGCAACTTGTAATACCCCTACAAACTGTCCGTGATTATGCTGCATATGAGCCAGAGATAAAAACCATATAGGTAATTTTAAATAGTCTAGTGGTCGCAGTAAGAAATAGAAAAGCAGCAGCAAATCTAATTTTAATATTGCATTTTATTTAACTCAGCATCTCTAAATTATTATCATGTCACCAGGCAATCATCATAAAGATTACTAAGGGTATATTTTATGTCCTTTTTTTTTTTTTAAACGAAGTCTGCAGAATTCAGAGTGCATTTTATAATTCAAGGACATCTCAATTTGGGCTAACCATACTGCCTGTGTTCACTATTCTTATGGAGCTAGTGGCTACTCCGTTGAGCAACATAACTGTATGCCCTCTAATTTTTATACAGTCTTAGAAATCAAAAAGTTGTTCCTTGCCTTGCACTGAAATTTTCATATTTTTAGCTTCTACTACTAGTCTTTGCTCTACTTTCAATATTTCTAGTACATTTAATACCACGGAAATTTCATATTGGCTTTCAGTCATGACAATCAATCATTATACAATCCTGGCAACTTCTGTCTATTCTCTACTTAAACCACACTTCTCCATCCTTTACTTTTGAAATCAGATTGGTAATATAAACTGTATAATTTTTCATTTAGAGATATAGCATCTATTGGTCTTAAGGTCTTAATTCTCATTTAGAACGGAATTCTGTCAACTATCTAATTGAGTCGCCCTGTCTGTTACTATCTACATATACACACAGTGTATCTTTAGCATCCTTCTTATTTCATTCAGTGAAAAACATGTGACCTTGAAAAGGTCATGAGACAGCAGAAAGTTTATCCATGGTGTGCTGTGAGAATCCTTCTACATTACATGCCCTTCATAATCACTCCACTTAAGTTTCCGTCATTTGATCAGTTACAAAGTCACCAGCCGACTGATACTTTCAGTCTACAAGCTTTCATATTCCTTGTAAGACATCATGACTCACCTTGCCAACCATCCTTCCCATGCAAAGCTCTCAGCTGTCAAAGCAGGAAATAGCTCACAATTTTTACTTAGTTCTGTGAACCCAGGAAGTCTTGGTCTCAAATTACATTTTTATTTCTTCAAACATATCTCACCTCTCATATTCTTCATGGTAGTAAAGTAATTGACAATGATTCGTTGTTCTCATATGTTAGTTTCTGCATCTCCAGAATTTCACATAAGATAAAAAGTTGGTCTTCATTCTGTTTTAATTCTTTTCTATTATGATTCATCCTATGGGTCTGATAATTATTTCAAGCCTTCTGGTAAGAGTTACTAAAGATTGAGCATCCTTAATCTGAAAATCTGAAATTCAAAATGCTTCAAGATCTGAAACTATGTGATTATCAACATAATACCATAGTGGAAAATCCTACACTAGGAAGTTTTTGTTCATGAACAAAAGGCTGTAAGTATTGTATGGAAATAACATTCAACTTTACATATTATATATATGAGATATACATGAATGAACATGAAATGGACTTTGTTTTGAATTAGGTCCCATTCTCAAGATAATCGTGCATGAATTACGAATAGACAAGCAATACAATATGCCCCCCAAATTTCCAAATCCCAACATTTCTGAGCTCAGGCTTCAAATAAATCTGTATTTACTCCTCCCCGCTCACCATCACCACTGGTTCGACCAGTCTTCTGTTTTTGCAAATTTGTTGTTTTTCTTTACATTAAAGAGATACGTATCACTTTATTTTCCAAGAACACAACCAAGGTTATAAAGGTCTTCTTTTTGGGATTACAGGAAAGCAATCATTTAGAGCCCCAGTGGAAGAACAAAAAAAAAAAATTTTTTTTTCAGCTTCGTCTATAGGTATCTTGTGCAGGGCCCAAAACTGATGCTGTTACAGTCACCTACCTGGCTGTAATGTGATTCAACATTCTGTTTGGTCAGATCTTATGTGTGGTCCAAAGTTGGATCACATTGTCAATTTGTCATTGACTATATTGTGCTTTAATTTTCTGTGTTTTGGATGTGTCATCCGTTGTTTTGTGACCTTCTGGATGTTAAGGGCTATATCTCATGCATCTTCGCATCCTCACTAATTCATACTTAAAAGGCAATCCATAAATAGTAGGTAAAAAAGTGAATGCATTAAGGACTGCATCACTTGCATGATGCTTACATGTAAGTTCCACTAAAATGCTTCCTGTTGTGAAATATTCCTTTGCTAGTCAACTCCTTACTGTTTTGGATAGCTCTAATGATAGAAAGCTTTTCTTGTGTGTTAACCAATGTTTCATCTTCAGAACTTCCATATTCCTATAAAAATATTTTTTCTTTCTGTGAATTCATTCTAAATATTAAACTGAAGGTTTCAGGCCTGATGAAGATAGCAACTTTATTTTCAACAGGAAGTATTCTGCTTATTCCTTTGCTTGTTCAACCATCTTCATTCCAGTGGCATTCCAGTGGCCAGCTTCTGGCATGCCAACCGCACAGGTCATTTGGGGAGAAATACAAATTCCATTTAGACACATTTTGAACTCCTCTAAATACTACACTTTCTCAGGCATCCAGGGAGCCAATGTTTATCACTGGATGAGTACAGTTACAGAAAGATCAAGAACTTAGTTTATGCTAGATCATAACCATCATAATGGCCTGGTTTAGGTTAAGGAGTTCTCTTGTTTCCAATCACTTTCGTGAGTTAAACTTTCTGTGGTGTTTCCCTCATTTCTGGGATAAATTTAAATGTCCAGGTTGTGACGCCTCATTTTTATTCTCGACTAGCAGGGCTGCTGTGCATAGCTCTCAGATGCTCATTGCCAGACCATACAGTATGCAGAACACAGCATCCGACACTCAGAGTTGGCTCAGATCTGGTTTGTGAATCATATGTTAGAGAAGAACTTTAAATCTCACATCCAACACAAAAAGATGACGCCAGTGCTTTGAAATGTCTTGAAACACAAAATATGTTAACTCACTGACCGCTCAACCTTGTCCCCTCTCTCTTCCTTCTTTTTTTTCAGATGTTTAGAAGTTGTGTCATCTTTGTTTGTGAAATATGATTTAAGGATAAAGGTATGTCAGTATTGTAAATCCTTCTGAGCTAAAATCCACAGACAGGAACGTGAGACTACGATTACATGGACTTTGATCACACTGATCCCACTAATTAAAAATTCCACTGAGGAGAGTGCTGTAGAATCATATAAACCCTGTAAATTACCTAATAATGATAGAAATATTCAAAGCATTAGTGATTAATGAACAGATGTGAAAAGGCAATGCAAGCTTATGGGAAATCATTTCTTACAGTGATGTCAGCAAGGAACAATTTGCAGACATAATTACAGAAAAATTATCAGAGACTTCCTTGTCAAGTATTTTGTATGTTTATAAAGCTGTTGGTGACTCATTTTAGAAGTCTGGGAGACTTATTTGATTTGGAATCAGGATTTTATTATAGTTTAGCTGTTATGTAATAGTTTACTCAGACTGATGGAGAGATATTCTTCCCTGTCAACATAACTTGATTGTGTGTGGTGAGATTTCCTTGTAATCACTTCAGCAATTCATATCTGAATGCTTTCCCATATTTTTGTTCCTGGAGTCTATTCTTGGTTTGTAAAAATGAGTGCAAAATTCTGTGAGATTTATTAATTATTCAGTAGATCACCACATATTCTAATGGCTTAATGCTCTGAAAAAAATTTGCCCCTGATTACGAGGTTGTTAATGTCACATGAATGGCTGTCTCTGGAATGTCCTGAACTCAATATAGGAGGGTATTTGCTGTTGTTCCTGCTGTAATTGTTGTAAGCTAAGGTTTTATTATGTTCAGTAACATAAGTCAACCTTTAGCCACATACTCCCAAATTCCAATGCTTGTGTGCAAAGTTATTTGGTACATCCAGTTTTTATGTTGGCTGGGAAACTACTGCTTGATCAACACCTCTAGTTGCTAACTAGAAGCACTTCTTTTAGAGTTTCCAAAACACTAATAGCAACCAAAGAGACATGTGTCTGTCCCTTACCTCAAATTTTAATGATGTTGTTGTCTCCAGGATAAATCCAAAAGAAACAAAGTCTGAAGCGTGTGGTGCTTTCCAAGAAAGGTTGCATGTTATCTTCTCTCTGAGGGGAAAAGTGTAGAGAAATAATTAAATAGCATAGGCTGGGAGGTGCTCTTCTTTTCCTTCCCAAACTCTTCATTAGCCTAGCTGTGACTGTACCCTTGATTGATGGCTTTTCTTTCTTTTTTTCTTTTCTGTGCATCAGTTTCGTTATTGACTCAGGAAGCAGAGCTTAACCATGAGGCTACATGATTAGTACAAATATTTGACTGCATGTATTTCTGCACAGAAATGGGGCTTTCAGTTAAATGTTTAAATGGATTTATTTTAATCAATTGTTATCTTGTTTAATAGTCTTTTCAGTCTGTGCAATAAATATTAATGAGGAGAGGAGCAAAGGGGGAAAGATAGAATAATGGAAAGCAGAAATAGCAAACTGTAATGGACTTGCTCTTTTGGGTAATTGGAGGTCCACATTCTATTTTGAATGATAGCTACACACTAGCAACAGAAGGCTCTGCTTTGTAGTAATGAATAATAAAGGTTGTTTTATAATCCTGAAAAGTCACAGTACAGAGCCACTGCTTCCTTTTGGCTGTTTTTTAGTTTGCAATAAACAAAGCTTCTATTTTAATTCCTGAAGTACATATTGTCACGCAAGATGGTCCCAGGAGGAAGGAGTTCTGCTTCCTTTTGGAGTCTTTTGGAAGTTCTCTAAAACAATATTGCAGCCCTACAATTTTATGGTGAACATTTGAATAACTCATGCAATGCTTAGTGGGAACAGACTAAAAACAGGTATTCAAGTACTTCTAGTCAATGTTATACTTATGTAGTCAGAGATTCAACTTGATTTTTAATTAAAAGAATGGATTAGAAAGATGAGTAGTAGCATAAGCAGTGCTTGTCAGCAGATATTATGTATCAGGAGATGCTGTAGAACTTAAGTCCAATCTTGAAGTCTTGTCAAGAAGCAGAAGAGGATGATTTGATCACTGGTTTGGTTCTGTTCTTTTCTTTTTCCTTTCTTTTCTTTCTTTCTTTTTCCTTTCTTTTCTTTTCTTTCTTTCTTTCTTTCTTTCTTTCTTTCTTTCTTTCTTTCTTTCTTTCTTTCTTTCTTTCTTTCCTTCCATCCTTTCAAAATATTGTCTCTTTTTGCATGGATATTCTCCTCTCTCTCCTGTTTCCATTTCCACTTGATCTTTGCTTAGAGGATGAAGACAAATAGTGAACATAAAAATATCAGAAAATAGCAGCTAGCATTTTTAGTCCTGTATACGTGTAACACATTTTACTAAGTGATTCAGGTTTTTTTTTCATAGTTGAATGCACTCAACAGCTTGCTGAAGCTGGTTTAGATGCTCCACAACATACGATGGATTATATCCCAAAGAATGCATCACACATTGAAAATGAACAGGCAAAAATACACGTAATAAATGTGACCTATGAACACCCAAACTTCACTGAGCCTAAACTATGCTGAGAATACCAACTTACTCTACCTTAGACAAAATCTTCTAACATACAGCCTATTTTTGGGATTATTGAATGTCATGTGATATATACCTAATAAAGGACGTTCGGGAGTACAGTGCTCATTGCTTACAATCTCGATTACATGGATGCCTGGAAGATGTAGCTCACTGCCAATGCGCAGGATGCAAAGACAGTGTCGGGCCCGGCAGCATGGCCTAGCAGGATCCCATATGGGTGCCGGTTCTAATTCTGGCAGCTCCACTTCACATCCAGATCCCTGCTTGTGGCCTGGGAAGGCAGTCGAGGACAGCCCAAAGCTTTGGAACCCTGCACCTGTGTGGGAGACCTGGAAGAACTTCCTGGATCCTGGCTTCGGATCGGCATAGCATCTACTGTTGCGCTCACTTGGGGAGTGAAACATTGGACGGAAGATCTTCCTCTCTGTCTCTCCTCTCTGTATATCTGACTTTGCAATAAATAAATAAATCTTAAAAAAAAAGCCAAAAAAAAAAAAAAGAACCAAAAAACAAAGACAGTGTCATAGCATGGAAGATATCAAGATTCAAAATTCTAAGTTTTCTTTCCATTGGGTACATATCACTCTCACATCATTATAAAATGGGGGGAAATTGTGAATCAAAAACCATTTTTTAAGGCAAAAACCATTTCCCAGGGAGATCCATATCTGATCTTTTGTGAATAAAGGGAACATTTGATAAATTTTAGAAATTTCTCTGGGGACTGGCGTTGTGGCATAGTGAGCCGATTAAACCACCATCTGTGACACTGGGATCACATCTGGACAGCTGTTTGAGTCCAGGCTGCTCTGCTTCAGATCCCGTTTCCTGTTCATGATATGGAGAAAGCAGCAGAAGATGGCCCAAGTGTTTGGGTTCCTACTGCCCCTGGGGGAGACCCAGAAGAGGCTGACCTGACTTTGATCTGACCAAGTCCTGGTTGAAGCAAACTGTAATTTTCTTGGAGAGTAATTTTGATTTTAAAATAAATAGATAAGCTAGAAAGCAAAAACAAATAAATCAATGTAAACAAAAATAAAATATAATACAATAAAAAATTTAAAAATAAATATTTGAAAATTATCTCACCAGATGTAAGTTCTTATTTCCATATGGATTTTGAAAATTGAATCCAATATTTGTTGTTTCTTTTTTGCTTGTGTCTCTTTAATTTTTTAAAAGATTTATTTATTTTTTTTCTATTGGAAAGGCGGATATACAGAGAGGAGGAGAGACAGAGAGGAAGATCTTCCGTCCGATGGTTCACTCCCCAAGAGGCCACAACAGCTGGAGCTGAGCCAATCTGAAGCCAGGAGCCAGGAGCTCTTTCGGGTATCCCATGTGGGTGCAGGTTCCCAAGGCTTTGGGCTATCCTCGACTGCTTTCTCAGGCCACAAGCAGAGAGCTTCCGGGAAGCAGGGTCATTGGGATTAGAACTGGCGCCCCTATGGGATCCCAGCGCATAGAGGACAAGGACTTTAATCCCTACGCTATCGCACCAGATCCTGTCTCTTTAATTTTGTGTTAACTTCTTTTGTGGTAGCTATTCATGTCTGGAAACAAGTTTCAGATGTTTTGGAGTACTTCAAAGTTCAACTTTCACTGTTAAGGTACATTTTCCTCAAAATATGTTCGTGGGTGCCAGAGAATCCTAACTGAGCAATAAGCATTTCCTTAGAATTAAGTAGTCATAGTAGTTGAAAGTTAGACTGGACCTTAAACTTTTTGATTCAATTATCGTTAAGTTTAGAGAGGTCATAACTACTGTGAGGCTCCTATAGCAGGCAGAAGTAAGAAGAGAGGATTCCCCAATATGGTTCACATTTATCATCATCTATAGCCGAAGCTGAAGGGCTATAGAGGGACTTGAGGCCTTGCCCTCATGAGGGTTATATAACAATGCCACAGGAATCGGCCATTTGTTCATGAATACATAGCAGACATGAAGCATAGCATCATTCCAAATGAAGGTGAGCGGGATTCAAACACTGACTTGGCCCGCCTGAGTCAAAGATGAATGTTAGAAACATCAAGGAGGGTGGTGATGGAGAATATTGCTGAAGTGGCCCAACGCTTTGCCATAATCACCACCTCCAGCCAGTGAATTCATGGACATCTGGTACCTTCTTTCACTTGTGTGTCGCTGGTAAGGATGTTGTCTAGTGAATAAGTGCTGAGCCCATCTTCTCATGAAACAGTGGTGGTCCAGTAAGTATAGATCTGTTGTTAAAAGAAAGAGAAGAGAACGGGATGGGGGAAGAAGCCACAAAGCATTAACTTAAATATACTTTTGATATTATGTTATACATATTTAAGCTACCTTGAGGCTTTGTTAATTAGATCTAGCGTGACAACTTGGGTTTCAGTTACTTCAATAAAAATCAAAGGTTAAGTCACTTAGTAGAAACCATGACATGTCCATGAAAGACCAAACGTGATCTACCTAAAGCCAGCCCCTATGGCATCTGTTTGCCTGTTCATTCATTTATTATTTGCTCAGCCAACATCTGCACTCATACCTTTGGGTGGGAGACTTCCAGTGAGTAGCTTCAGTACTCTGAATCTGTGCAGCTACTTCCCTCTTACTACATATTGGAATATTCTGCAGTAGACAATGAAATGGGAAAAATAGAAAAGACTGTTAAGGAACTGTAGTATTCTTCTGCAGTCATTCTTGTTAGGAGTTTGAGGACACTGTCTGCTTCATATTTGATTTTGTCCCCAGACCTCAGATTTCAAAAATGATTTTGGAATTTCCTCTGAACAAGATACCTTTCCTCCAAAGGCATTTGTGCATCTCAGGAATGCAGTCAGTGGTGATGACCTCTCCGGCAGATCGAATGTCATAAAACCTGTAGGAATTCTCACTGTGATTGGACACATGCAGGCCTCCCAATCTGTCCTTACATGGACAGAGCTCATTTGCTTTGTTCCGGCATTATCCTCAGATCAGTTAAGCAAACACAGAATGATTGGATTACTCAAAGTAACCCACAATAAGCTACTTGGAATGACCACCCAAGATATGAGAAGAGTGAAAGAGAATACATTTAGCTAACAATCAACTAATAATCAGAAAATGGGTAAACCATGTTTGTGTTTAATTTTTTTTCTAATCTCAGTGTTGTGGATGGCATAATTAAAAGCAAAAAATCCTCAGGAAATTCTGATTATTGTATACAGTGACTGTGTAAAAAACAAGATTATGTGGTGGATAATTCTGAGCAAAAATGATAGATGAAATATTGAGTTAGAATTACATTAAGAATTCTAACGCATTGCTGAGCACAGCCCTGTGTTTTGTTTACACTGACATGTATCAATTGGATATCAACTCTGCTTCTGTGTTGACCTCTCTGATCTCATAAAAACTGTAACCTATGCATGGAATAGCTGGAGTGCAACACTGTCTATGACACCTAAATTACCCCTAACGTTTCTGAGAATCAAAATAACTTTACATCATAAATCCATTTTTTCCCATGGACTTTCTGAAGTTCCCTCATATAGGCAAATATCAACTGTTAAACCTAACAGTATTTATTCTTGGTATTACTTCATCAATGTTTTCACCCTACTATTTTATTTGTATTGATAAATATGCCTATGCACTATGTCTTCTTAGACAAAAACAGAACAAAAAATACTTTCTTTGCACTACATTATTCTCTATTTACCCTGCTTGATTTCTTTTCATTACATAACATAAGTCTCGAAAAGAGTCTTTTTCACACTCAGTATCTTCATTTCCTCTTTTGTTACTAGGTTGTGAATCCCATTCAATCAAACCTTCTTTCTTCTTCGGAAATTGGTCTTGTCAAATTTATCAAGAATATGCTCATTGGCAAATCTGATGGGCACCTTTCAACTCTGTATCATATGAACATTAATAACATTTGTCTCTACTTATTCTAACACTTCCCTTACCTTACCTGTGATGTAATTAACATCACAGATTAGAATGTTGGAGTATTTCAGGGAGGGTTCATGCTTAGAATTTCTTTTCTTTTCAAATGTTGCATTCGGCCTAGCATATCCCATCCAATTCGCAAATGTCCAAGCATTGCTTAGCCATTCTTTGCAGGAGAACCACCATTTTTCATGATCTCTTAGATCTGATTTGCTTTTGTTCACAGCACTATCACCACCCAGTATTCTGTTAAAAGCCTGATCCTTACACAGTCTCTTCTGCTTAAAAGTAGCTCTAAGTGGATTCAAACTTCTTGTTTACAGATGTGACACAAGTACCTTCAAAAAATACCTGACATAGAGTATAGCCTTAATATATATTTGCTGGATAAATCAATACGTACAAATGGGAATTAAGATAAATAACAAGTGATTACTTTTGCGGCACAGTGAGTTAAGCCTTCACTTGTAATAGGGTGCAGGCATCCAGGTGTTTGCTAATGAGCCTGGGAAACAGCAAAAGGTGACTCAAGTACTTGGGCCCTTGCCTCCATGTGAGAGACCAGGATGCAGTTTTGGTCTGGCCTAGCTGTGGCTATTGTAGCCATCAGGGGAGTTAACCAGTAGATAAGAAATTTTCTTTCCTCCCTCCCCTCATCTCTCTGTAGCTCTACCTTTCAAATAAGGAAAGAAGTCTTTTTTAAAGGCAAACAAGCATATACTTCATAAATGTATGAAAATGGCTTTGTCTGTTTTTCTTTCTTTTCTTTTTTTTTTTTTTTTACTTACAATGATAGCTATGGCATGGATTGGTCAGGCTTACCCTGGGTCCCATCCAGTGGCACTCATTTTCATTTACATATAGTCTGTGCCACTTCCACTTTATGATGACATAATGGAATAAGGACAGGGGTGGTACATGGTAGAATATACAAAGCTAAAGATAACTGGGGATTTCCTAAAAAGATTTGCTGATCATTGGTTTATTATGCACAGTGGGAGGCAGAATAATGTTAGAGGTAAGAGTTTAACCCTGGAGCCAGATATGTATTCAAATGTCCATTCCTCCTCTGATCTGCTGTAATCATGTTTAAGTTCTTTTCGATTCTGCTGCCTCAGTATTCTCAGCTGCCCAGTACAGAGAACAGATAACACAACCTACACAGAGTGGTTATGAAAATAAAATGAATCAGTATGTGTGAAATAGTTAAAATCATCCAGAAATATGCTCATTGACATGTGTGGTAAGAAAGTAATTCAAGCTGGTTTGAAAGAATTGGGAACAGACACATCTATGTGTAGGGATGTGTGTTTGATTTACCCTGAGGGATGCATTACAAATGACTGAGTACATCTCCCTGGTTGAGTCTGCTCAATCTTAGCTTAGCTCGTATGAGCAGATATATTTTCCTTCTGTGGCAAATGGAAACATTTACACACAGTGTATGTTTTTGCTTAAGGGATCTTTGTGGGATACATACAAAAGGGAAATAATAGATGTGGGTCATCTATGTTTTTATGGAATTCAGGTAAAATATCAGTTGGAATCAGTCACACAGACATCTTGTGTGGGTCTATCTGGTGATTTGCCTGATACTCCACTTTGCATTTGAATATACACTGTGAGATGGGTAGCTCAAAAGGCTTCTAGGGAGACTCCCAAAGCATCTTTGCAGATTTCCTCCCTCAGTCTTGGTCTTTACACTTGGGTCTTCCATGTGATTTGCATGCTCTTCAATGTCCAGTTTAGTTGTTTTTCTGGGATGGCTTCCTGGGAGCTGGCAATGCCTGTGCTCCATCCTCTTATCCCCTAACAGAAGGTACTTACTACCTTTCTGTAGAAAACGTAATCATGCTTCAAAAGTCCATATTTTCACCAACTACAGTTCTATTTGACTGAGGTAAGGGACTTGAGTCTTATCTTCTAGGAATGCGTAACACATACATAATCTGCTCAACTATTGGCTAATTTTTGAAAGATTAGATTTATTTATTTGAAAGGAGGAGTCACACAGAGAGAGGGAGAGACAGAGAAGGAGAGATCTTCATTGTGCTAGTTCATTCTTCAAATGGTTGCAAAGGTGGAGATGGGCCAGGCTTAACCTAAGAGCCAGGAGCTTATTCTAAGTGGGCTTTCTAATGCTGTTATTTTAAGTGTATCAACAGGGAGCTGGATTGGAAGTAGGGTAGCTGGGAACTGAGTCAATGCCCATTTGGGATTCTGGTGTCACATGCAATAGCTTAACCTGCTATATCACAATGTCACTCTTATTTTCTTCTAAGATTTACTGAATAATTGATTACTGTTGATGATAACTGCTAATATGGCCTATGAGCATCTTTAGGATGCAGGCTCTGCCATCTCCAGTATCTCTTGCCTTCCTTTTTATTTCTGTGCTCTGACTACCACATTCCTCTTGTCATTCTCTGTCTCTTGCTACTCACCAGGTCTGACTTGCTATTTCCTCCTCTTTATCTTGTTGACTGCTAGTCATCTTCCAGATAATTGGTTGGTCAATCCTCATGGAACCTGGAGCAGGATTTCTTGCTCCTGGCTGGAACCAATCCCAAGCTTCACCTTTCTTTGCTCTACCTTTTTCTGTGTAGTAACATCATATCATTATTTATATTATTTGCTGAATTTTTATGTAGTTATCTGGCCAGTGTAGATCTCTTTGATCACTCCGTGAAGAGAAGTAATATCTGCTTAAATGACATCATATCCTTAGCTTCTGGTGCAGCAGTTAGCTCATAGGCTTGGAATGAATGCACTGTGAATAACTGACAGAGATAAGAAAGATAAGGAATTGATGATATTCCTGCACAGCATGCTGCACACTTGGTGAAAATGTGCTGAGTCTCTTATACACGTCTGATATCTGGTGAGTGTGGTGTGAGATGAGCTTCAAGTTGACAATCTACCTCTCCAAATCTGTGGTTATACTTACAGACCATGGCATTTTCTGGCTTTGTGAGTCTGGTCTGTTTTTCTCAGATGGAGAGAAAGGGATTTTTTTGTCTACATTCCCACTCATGGAGTCCAAATTTGTCCATTAATGAGAAAGTACTGAATCTGCAAAGTCAAGGTTTCATAGAAGGTACTCTTCAAAGTTACTGCAGCTATCAATAGCCTTTTGTGCATGAAGTTTCCTAAGTGGTTTATATCTTTTTTCTCTCTGCAATGCTAAAAGTCTAATATTCCATGTTTTTCCCATTATCCATACCTTACCAATTTTTTCCCTTCCTGCAACAGTTAAACATAACTGTTTTGTTCTGGACTACTTAATTCTGTGTATAATAGTGTTACTACTTCCCTGTTAGACTATCATTTTATTAAAACATGAATAAGTCAGTCATATTATGAGCTGCTAATTTATATGATTTCCACTGGTCAGTTTGTTTTATTGCATTGGCTGTTGTTATAGAAGAAGGACCAATTCTTCGCTTACTCTACCTATTTGTGTATGTGCAGTGTCCAAGACAGTTCCATTGAAGATGGGAACCCATTTCAAATGATAAAATCCCATAAGTTAGAGAGTCCCAAAAAGGCCAAGAGATGAGGGACCAGTCTGGTCCAAGCCTCATTTTCCACAGATGACAAAAGGGGGTGCCTTTGAGATTAAATCGCATGGCTTCTGAGACGGCTGTAACTCTGGTTCCCAATCCTATGCTCCATCTCTTGTATTCTATGCCTTTGTGCTACTCTTTGTCTCTGAGTTGACAGAGTTCCGCCTTGCTGACAGAGTAGACCTGTGGCCAAAAAGAAAACAAAAGTGCCGTGAAAACCCCACTTTGTGCTTTTATACAATGACCCCCCTTTCACATGATGTGAAGAAAGGAGATTGTGTTGCAGGTTGGTCCTTTGTGGCATTAAGGAATCATTTGTCTGAGAACCAGACCCTCAGTGGAGTTGCTGATTGCCTGCTACATTGTGATTGATGGATATCAATTTCCGTTTACATATCTCTCCTCTATGACATCATCCAGTTGGAGACATGCCTCCAAACACATGAGGTTGGCTGAGGGAGGCAAAGACATTTCTCAGCTCAGCTCCTTGTCTAAATAGCCATTACATTCTCCAAACCAAAATGATTTTGTTTCTCTGAACTCTTTTTCAGGTTGCTACTCCACTCAGCCTGATCTGGAGGAACTGAGAGTTCATTTGTTCCGCTACTTGAGCACGTCCACTACCAACTTCAGAGTTTCATTATTGGCCTATCAACTTTCTAGCACAAAACAAAAGAAAATCCTCCTGAATGATGTGTTGGGAGATCTCAGCACCTGCCTTGCCTTGCTATATTCCTCTCCAGCACCCTGGGGATAACTGCCCTGCAGGACAGGAGATCATCTATGCTGGCTGCCAAATGGAACACTCTGATTAGAATAATGCCCACTGGGTCCCTGTTTTCTCCTTCCTTTTCCCAGTCTTAAACAAAGTAGGGGAGGGCTGTTGCCAAGGGCCACAGTAACAGGGCCTGAATGCTCTTAATTGCTATCTTAGCAGATTACAGATTTTAAATTGTTGTTTTAGAGTGTGTGGCCTATCATTCATGAGAAAGAAAACTCAAGATACCAGGATGGCTATTATAAGCTACTGAACCTAATGAATGAGAACAGTTACATCCAAAGGATGGAAAAATTACATTTGGGTGACTCATTCTCAACGTTTATTAATATTGACCCTATCAGTCAACAAGTGAATGAAGTCAGTAATACAGTCAAACTGGATGATTTTAGAGGCATTGTCGGATCCAAGAGTTAAAGGCACTCTAAGATTTTCCCATCTCAATTTTAAATAAGAGAGATGTGAGGGGGGGAGGGAGGGAGATGATCTCATTCGATCCTTTGAAGGACTGCTACTCAGTAAGGAAGAAGTCCCGGGCAGTATGAATCAGTTTAAGTCAACAACAGTGATGACTTATGCTCTGAGTATTCAGGGGAAGTTGGAATTCTACACAGTCCCATTGGCAACCTTGGGAGGTGTGAGTTCAGGATGACTGTATCCCTTGAAACATTGCAGGCTGAGATTTAATGTCATATGGATAATGTCTGTAAGTCACTAAATGTCGCTCCCTAAAATGAACTTGAAGTGTGGTAGTACAGGAGGATATTTATTGTGAAATAATTTTTCTCTCATGAGAGCTTAATAGAAAATGACATTGCTGCTGGTTTTCAGTAGATCCTCTGATTTATGGAACAATGATTCTTGATTTAAGAAAGAGAAAAATATGGACTATTACATACACCATACCCATGTATGTATAAAGAATACATGTGTGGGATTACAGATCCCCTTCTCATATGCAGATTTCACTTCTATTGGGTATATTCCTATGAGCAGGATGGCTGGGTCATATGGCAGGTTTATTTGCAATTCTCCAAGCACTCTCCATACTGATTTATATAGTGGTTGTACTAGCCTATACTCCACCAGCAGTGAAGGAGGGTGTCTTTCTCCCCACATCTATGCCAACAATTCTATACTATATTTGCAGCAGCACAATCTACAATAGGAAAGACAAGGAAACGATCCAGATGTGTGTCCAAAGAAGAGTGGTTGAAGAAACTGTGGTACATCTATCCATGGAATATTATTCAGCTATTAAGAAATATGAAATTATACTAGTTACAACTAGGTGGTCCCAACTAGAAACCATTATGCTCAGTGAAATGAATCAATCACAAAAAAAAACAAATACCATATGTTCTTTCTTATATATATATAAGAAAACAAGCTGTATCCTGTGTATTTTGATGTTTTTCATTTCAGTTTTGTTTATTCCAAATAATTTTTTTTCTCTTGTCAAATTGATCACTGGTTCATGGATTACATGGTGGCATCATTTTTCCCAAGAGACTTTTCTGTTTCCTTTTTATCACCCAGGTGTTGGTTACTCAGTTGCATATTTTTTCACGGTGCTGTAATTTGTTGTTGATGTTGTTGTTGTTGTTGTTGTGGCTGTTCTGACTCATGTTAGTTGTTGACCTTGTTTCATGGCTTCTCAGTCATGGGAATAGTGATGGAGTACTGGGGTCTACCATATCCAGATGTGGGAGTATAATGGAACATGCATCCTGCTTCCAGATGAAAGATGGAGTCCCAATGAGATTGTTAGACATGTGTAGACATAGGGGTGCTGGACTGCCTGACATTGTTTATATCAACAGTGTTGGGGTACACTTGAATAAGAGACTGATGGAATTATGATTCCGTATGAAGGACTACACTATTGTAGAAAAATGGTGTAGTTCCTGGCTCCTGGCTCCAGATCAGCACAGCACCGACCATTGTGCTCACTTGGGGAATGAACCATAGGATGAAAGATCTTCCTCTCTCCTCTTCTCTGTATATCTGACTTTGTAATAAAAATTTTAAAAATCTTTAAAAAAATTTTAAAAAAGAACGCATGAATACACAATACACACATGCCTTTCTGTGTGCAGAATCTTTGGTAAGATTTATTTTCTTAAATATTACTTATGTATTATTTTATCTACTTAAAAGGCAGAGCAACAGATAGAATGAGAGGAAGGAAAGAAGGGAGAGGGGAAAAAAGGAAGAGAGAGGGAGAGAGAGAGATCTTGTGTCACTGCTTGACTTCCCAAATGCCTGAAAAAGTTAGGTCTGGGCCTCCCACATGAACGATAGGGGTCCATCCACTTGAGTCATAAGCGTTGCCTCTGGAAATGCAAGGTCAGGAAGCTGGATCAGGACTGGGGCATCTGAGTCATCCCAGTGCTCTTGTAAAGGACATAGTCATCAAGTAGTGACTTCAACTTCTAACTAAGTAGGACACTGATATAGTGGTATTTTTTGGTAAAAATTGTTTACATGTATACATCAATTGATTAATATTTTTGCTCTTCAAAATAATATTTTTCTCTACCAATTCATTCCTCATAAAATTATAGGCAAGTTAGCTGATAATCATTTATGGGTCCATTAATATTGTATTTGCTGTAGTAGGATTAGTAATAACTAGAATGTATAAGCTTCTTTTTTCTTTTACCATATACCGAGGTTCACATAAACAATTTCATTTAATTTTCCTAGTTACCCTAAAGTAAGTTACCATCTATATCCCCTGATTTTCAGAAACTGATATCCAGAAAATTTGGTAGCTTACAAGCCGGTGTGGTGGTAGAGTAAGCTAATCTTCTGTCTGTAGTACCAGCATATCAACTGGCATCAGTCTGAATCTAGGTTTCTCCACTTTCAATCCAGCTCCAAGCTTATGACCTGCAAAAGCAGCAGAGGATGACTCAAGACCTTTGGTCTCTGCAAGTATGTGAGAGACTGGAAGAAGTTCCTGGCTTTGGATCAGCTCAGCTCTTGCCGTTGCAGTCATTTGGAGAGTGAGTCAGTAGATGGAGGACTTTCCCCATCTTTTCTTGACTTTCCCTATCTCTCTGTAATCCTGCCTTTCCAATAAAAATAAAAATGAAAATAAAATTAAAGAAATAAATCTTTTTAAAAAACCAAAAAAATTCAATAGTTTGTTTCAAATCATAGCTTAGCAGGAGATGGAGCGAGGACTTGATGCCAGACTGTCTAGCCTGTATTCATCTCTTCCTGACAGTATTTTTACATATTGAGAAGCTGTAACTTTTATGCAAAACAATGCATCTGTGTAAATGAATTAGGACAAAGCAATGCATATAACTAAAGTTGACTAGAAACACACACATCAGTCCTTGATTGGGATCCAGATGTCATGTAATCTGACCAATGTATTAATGGCCAAAGTGAAGTGGTTTTTTAATGTTTTTTTCCAAGTTTCAGAAACCTGATGTCAAATAAATTCACCAAGTTCTTGCAAGTCAGGGGCAGCGTGCAAACATGGAGAAATTATCCATTTTGACTTCTCTCTAAGAAAGAAATTATGGTTTCTTTGGTACCGAATGGACAATGCTGGGACTAAGGTAAATGATCTCTGGATAGAAACCATTGACTCTGATGCAGTGAATCATATGTCCCCAGAGAGCTTATAAAGGCAAAGTCCATTCCAGCATTTTGTATTGTTGTTCAATGTCTCAATCTGGTATTTGAGTGTTCAGGCAACGTTTTGAGTCCCTCCTTCACTCCCATATACATCCCTGTATGCACTTTCTTAATTTAGAAACAGCTATGTGGGATGGGCGTGGTGGATTCCAGTGAAGACACATTCCATTATCATTGAGGGGCTACTGGATGAAATGCCCATCATCTTCTGATCTAGCTTCCCATTAATGCACAGCTGGGAGGCAATAGCAGATGGTGACTCAAGTAGCTGAGTCTGTATCACTCATGTGGGATCCTTGGATTGAGTTTTGAGCTCTGGTTTTAACTTGAAACAGCCATTCAAAAGTGGGTACTTGAGAAGTGAATCAGTGGATGAAAGATCTGTCTCTGGCTCTCCATCTTTCAAATATGAACTCAGAGGTAAAAAGGAAACACTGATGAATGAGTGCTAGCTACAGTTGGAGAAATTACTGAATTACCAGTACTCATTCAGCAAATAAAACACGATGGATTTCCTGAAGTACCAGCAAAGCAAAGGAAGACAGAGAAACCATGCTTCTATTAGAAATGAATGGGTATGAGAAAATTTGAGGGAGATTTCTTGTATAAACATTGCTGGGGTGGAAGATCTCTGCAGCCCCAGACAGTTTTAAACATGCAGAGGGACGTGCCAGGCTAGGCCAGCAGGCATTGTCAGGGGAGCTGAGGAGGAGGTGATATAGGAGTCCAGGACCTATGCTTATCTATTATTGAAATTTTGATCTAAAGGCTTGGAAAGACATGGCCAGAAATAAATGTTTAGGGCATGACATTCTTTCCATGTTAGGACACCACATTCTTGCTATTTGGTGACAAATGACTGAATAGCAAACTTGGTCCCATTTATGATCTAATTCCATAAAAATGAAAGCCTGGGCATCTAGTTCAGGGCCCTCCCAGAAAGAGTTAACGATGAATATTGCTGCCTCACTCGTTTCTTCCTTTTTGGATGTGAACCTGAACTTGCTGCCTTTTGGAGGTGCTTTCTCTTTCTTTCTGTGGATTTTATTTTCTGCCTTCTATGGGAGAGAAGAGTTCCCTCATTTTCCCTCTTCCCCTGAGCATGAAAATGCTCACAGTGACCATAAACCTTTCATCTGAACACTGTGGATATTATCTAAAAGTTTGGGAAAGCATTTCTAGCTTTACCGCACTGGGAAAGTGAGTGTGTGGGTGTGTTTGGGTGTCCGTGCTCATGGGGGAGGTGTCTGAGGAGCAGCTCTGCTAGGAGGACTGGCCGCAACGATTCGCTAGCAGATTGAACAAAGCTTCCAATAACAAACGGTGACATTTACACAAATATTTGTGGTCATGCTTTGCATTTCTTCTTATAGGAAACGAGGAAGATTTTGAAATGCTTTAGCAATGTGATCAGTGGACAACAGTGGGAAGGAATTTCCCTGAAACTTGACTTAACAATCAAAATGAGGAAGGAAGATCTGAAAGAATTGAGAATATTTCAGCTAATCAGGATGTGGCACTTTCCGACATCTGGATGTCCAAACAAGTGTTTTGAATTCAATACTATTAACATGTGTCACTTTAATGAATATTTTCCTTTGGAGTCGATTGGGTGGTTACATTTTTGGCAATGATCTCCTGGTCTGTTGCTTACATTACTGAGCTGACAGTTCTCTTTCCTTGCGTTAGCTGTGGGAACGAGAAAGAGTGGAAAATAGCTGAGCACCTGGAAAACAATGCTGAGAATGCGGCCAGTTTTTAATTAAACCACTTCGGGTAGAAGTTCTGTAAGGATTATCTGCTCAGTGTCTCTGATGGCAGGGGAACACCACCACCACCACCACCACCAAAGGAAATAAATCTTTGTATCAGAAAAATAGGAGAAGAAAAATGGGAGTACCTTTTTTTTTTTAAGGCTAAAACTGAAGGTGGAATCTTTGCACTCATCCTTCTGATGTTTAACAAACCGACCTTCTGGTTAAGTGTTGTCGAGAGGTCCATACAACAGATTCTAATTCATCAATAAAAATCCCTACTTGGGAATTGGTCTCGTTTAGAAACTTGTCTTTTCACTCCACTGCTATTTACAAAACTTTAAATATATTGTAAGGAAGAGCTCTCAGCTACCCTCAAAGGACCTTTCCGATGAGTGGGAGAAGAAGGGGAAAGTATGGAACCCTGAGGCAGCCGGAGGCTGGGTCTTGTGTGTGTGCACAGGCATGTCAAGTGTGTGTGTTTACATGTGAACATGTGAATATAAGTGTGTGAACCGGTGTGTGTGTGTGAATGAGAGTGTATATATGCATTTGTCTGTGTACAAGAGGGAATATAAATATGCATATGTGTATGCATTTCCCACCAGTCACTTTTCCTTGGGCTCGGTCTGCCTGATTATTTAAATGCACAGGTTTTGAAATCATAGACTGAGGCTAAATCCAGATGCTATCATTCTCAAGACACACAATTTCCTGGGTCTCAATTCCTTTATCTGCCAGTGCATGTGTTGGCACTGATCTCTTGGAAATTGCTTCTGTGAGAAGTGGGTAGGAAATGATTTGCCCTCTGTTGAATATGATATTCTTTCCGGAGAGATCTTGGGGTTCTGCTTCCTCCATTGTTCCCGCAGCTCCTGTGTCTTTCCCTTCTCTTCTTTTTTCATTTCTCTTTCCTTTCCTGTCTTCCTTTTTTCCCCCATGCACTTCCTTTCCCTCTTCCTCCTTTCATCTGTCTTCCCTCTTTCTTCCTTATCTGCTAAATAAAATGTGTGTTCCATGTTTGCTGTTGGGTTTCTGACTCATAACAGACTGGATTTTTGGCTTTAGAAAGCATCTACTTATTGAGATTGAAAGAAACACTGCTATTCTCCTTGCTCTCCAGGTACCCTTTACATTTGTAGTCTCCGTGTATACATGGCACAAAGTTAGATGACTAAAACTGAAGTTATGCATGTAAAGACTTGGACT
Source organism: Ochotona curzoniae (assembly GCF_017591425.1). Taxonomy (NCBI): domain Eukaryota; kingdom Metazoa; phylum Chordata; class Mammalia; order Lagomorpha; family Ochotonidae; genus Ochotona; species Ochotona curzoniae. The sequence continues at coordinate 25,371,946 of NW_024466219.1, forward strand.
CTATCCTGCTCAACATCATCAGTTTAGGGCTCAGAGTCCCTCACAGATGAGAAGAAAAGATGCCAAGTCTAAGGAAGGCAGTGGATTTGGAGTCTAGGGTGCTGTTTTGTTTTAAACTGACTTTGAGTATCGTTGAGTAGTCTCTCAAATTCCCACAGGTTGCACTAAGATGCATTGAGAAAGGTTTAGGAAGCATATTGCCCTTCCACTGGAGATGTGTCATCAGACTGGTGAAATACCTTCTGGAAGGATAAGTTGCTCTGGCTGCTATGGAAAGTCAATTTCCAGGAACCCTTCATATCTTCAAATTCTATCTTTTCTAATAAGTTTTACAGGGAAAAATCATGTTTGAAAAACTGATTAGAACTGTTTTACTTATTCAATCAGCCATGTTCATTGGATACCCTCTGGATGGTAGCCACTGAGCTAGCTGGTGGAAGAAGGGAGTAGTTGAAGCCACTTTCAAAATGTTGAAGGGTACTTTCAAAATGCTCATATTATAGTTTAAGGAGAAAAATGAGCAAATTTGTGATTTCAGTGCAATGTGGCAAGTGATGTGATGATTGTGACAGTAGAAAATTTAAGACCAAGAAAGGAAGGAGACGTTACAATGTATGAAGAATCGAAGCTTGGAAGCTTGGACGCTTGGCAGAGGTAGAGACAGCATTTAAACCTTGTTTCCATGACTGTGAGATCTGTGTACTTCCTAAGATGTGTATCTTTTTTCTTATTTTCCACATCTTTGACTTTAAATAAATAACTGATAAAATAAGACTATTTTAAAGACTACAATCATATTCATTGTATTGGTAAACTATAATTATGGATTATTTTAAAAAAGTATTTATTTATTTGATGGTTAAGAGGAAAAGGAGAGAGAGAAATCTCCTATCTTCTGGTTCATTCTCAACATTACTCTATCAGCCACTATGGAGTCAGGCCTAAGCAAGAAGCTCTTTGCAGGTGTCTAACATGGGTAGAAGTGAATAAGGTACTTGAGCATTTGAACCATCATCTTCCACATCCAAGGCTTTATTAGCTGGAGGCTAATAAGTAGATGCAGTACTCCAATATCTAAAGTGTAGGATTGGGCATCTCAAGGTTGGTTTGGCTGCTGTGACAAATGCTTACCTATCTTTTTAGAAAATGAAAGCTTAGAGTTAATTGTAATAAGAACCAGGTTCTTAGAGAAGTAGGCTAAAACTTTTAATAGAATAGGAAAGAAGAATTATTACAATGTAGCTGCAATGTCAGTATGAAATCACATGTCCACAGGTCCTTCAGAAGTTTAACAGTTGGGATTGCATTAGGCTGTATGTAAGAAAATACTGATTTTGTAGTAGCTTCAGAAAGGTCTGCTGGTAGTTCGAGGCTGTTATAGACACTTAAAAAAGCTATTGAAGGTAGAAAGTTTTCTCAGCTTTGTCCTAGCTATTGTGATGTAAGATGACCACTTCACCTGCAGATATCACAACCTGTCTTCAACAAGGAGAAAAGGGCAAGTGTCAATCAATGGTGATTCCAGCTAAGTATTTGCCTTAGGAAAGATTGCCTTCCTAATACCAATCCACTGTGACGTCATTGTCCCAGGCTGGGTCAAAAATTCACCCTAAACTGCAAAGGTTTTAGGAAGGCATTTTTTTTTTTTTTAAATCATTGAGCTAAACTGCTATCCTAAATAAAATCTAGTTTTTGTTAGTATCAAGAAATGAAAGAATTCACAAAGAGGTAGCAGCTAGCACCATTTGTTGCAATTTCTTAAACAGGTTAAATATTCACTTAAACTCTTCATACTGCTCTTCGTCTTACAAAATTTGTCAAAATACATGCAGGGAAAATATACCTTGCAACTAAGGCCTTGTTTGAATACTGTCTAGATAAACTGAGTCTAAATTACAGAGAAGCTGTGGAAGGGGACAGATGCCTTTGCCAGGTCGCTTGTGGATGCTGTTGCCACATCCACAACATATTCTTTTTGGTGAGGCGGAACCATTTCCTAGTTATTTGTGCTTTCACATGAAGCACGTATCTATTTCTCTGATGATCTACTTTTGTATTTCGTTCCTAATTTGTGTCACTAGGTGTTCTCATGGGATTGTAATCAAAGGGTTTTTTTGTTTTGTTTTGTTTATTTTTCAATGTAAAATGTACCTTGGACTTAGGATAAAAATGAACAGAAGAACTGAGTAAGATTGTCAACACAAATTGAATGGTTCATTAATGAATCAATCAACACATATTTATTGTCTTTCACAGCCAAAGCGATTACATTATAACACAAACATTTTTTATTTCTTTTGGCACCTGGTGTATTCCACAGCTCATAATAGTCAATAAATATTCTGACAAAACTGCATCTGTCAGTTAAATAGAGAAATAATATAATTTCACCTATCATCATCACCATCACCACTGTCATCTATATTAGTAAAACATTGCCAAATTCTGGTTTTAAGTGAAGCATCTATGAGCTGGGATTGTCCAGGGAGGAAAGAATAAAAGTTCTGAGCTTGTCAGGAACCCTGCAAAAGAGAAGTAGAAATGAGACTCCAACAAAGAGCCAGATGAAAACCATGGCAGCTGGTTTCACCATCAATTACCTTGATTGTTTCAGTTTTAAATATAGTAATTCTTGCCTCTTGCATGAAGGCTTTGCTATGGCCTGAATGCTTGCATCTCCTCCAAATTGAAGCGGTGAAAGCTGACCATTATTGTAGCACTGTTAGGGCATATGACCTTTAGAGGTGGTCAGGCGAGAGAGGTACAACTCATCAGAGTGAGGTTGGGGCTCTTCTCAGAAGAGCTGTACAGAGCTGCTTTGCACTCCCACAAAGGGAGGGTGTAGTGAGCAGGTGCCATCTATGTGCTAGGGAACAAGTGCTTATCAGACAGCAAATCATTTGGAACATGGGTTATGGACCACCAAGTCTCCAGAACTTGAAGACATACATGACTACTATATGTCACAAATGCTATATTATATGTTTAACAGTTCAAAATGCTAAAAAATAGTATGCTAAACAGATCTACTCTCCTTTTGACAGCCACTTATGGAAACCTGTCCAGTTGTAGATGTAGATTTGTAAAACCCTACATTTAAAGGGTTCTGTGAATCAACTCCAAATTTAGAGATGCTTTTGAGATTTTCTAGGAGAGTAGACATGGCATGAAAGTAAGATAGTAATAATGGAAATGCTATCTAGTCACTCATATACTTGACAACTGATTTTTAAAGATTTATATACTTGAATGGCAGAGTGACAGGAAGAAGGAGAAGAAGAGAGAGATTGAATTGATTGGTTCATTCTCAAAGCCTGAAAAAGCTGAAACCAAGCTATGCTGAGGTCAGGAGCCAGGAAGCCCATCCAGGCTTCCGACATCAGTCCTGCTGATTCAGTATTTGAGGCCTTGTCTGCTGCCTGCTGGGTGCATTAGCAGGAAACTGATCAGAAGCAGATATGAAGGCATGACCTTACCCCAGGCACTCTAGTGTAGAATACTGGAATCCCAAGTGGTGGCTTTCATAGCACTTCCATTCTACTGAAAAGAATTAGACAGCTAACAAATACACAAACAGAAGGACACAGTACATTAAGTAGTACTAAGTGCTGAGAAGGAAAGCAAAATGGGTTCATGGTGGGATAAAGGCACTGCTTGAGATGCACCAACTCTGGTTAATGGCCATTGGGGCAGAAACTTGAAAGTATCCAATGAACAAAAGCTGTCTGACTCCAGGGAAAGAAGCTTCTGTATTGAAAAGCCAAATTGAAGGAAGATATTTAGCTTCTTAGGGAAACAGGGTGCAAAGATCCTGAAAGAAGACATGGTGTGTTAGGGTGGTTCGAGAGGCAATTGTGCTAATCCAGGTGAGAGATGAGTCAGCTGAGGCCAGGCTGAGAACAGCAGCCACACTGGGGCAACATCACTTAATCTTTGAATGCTAAGTTTATTGACTTTTTTTTGTTACCCACTTCTCTTTGTATTTCTAGGCTTTGAATTTTTTTTTTTTATAAATAATACATTATTTGTAACATCAAAGGGAAGAAATATTGCCTTTCCTCCATTGAATCTGGCACAATTGGGAAAGAAGAGCTTAGAGGAAGTTCATGAAGGATCACGATTTAGTAAGATCTATCTCCGTTGTGATTCAGAGCTAATTTTTGCCAAAGTTTAGCAAGTTTGATTCATGTGGGGTATACTGAAAAGAATGAACATAATAGGGAGACGAGAATAAAAAATTAATAAGGGAGAGAAATATGTTAAAAATTGACAAAGGAAGAGATGGCGTTTCTTTAAAAAAAGATGTGTTAATTTGTTTGAATGGCAGTTTCATAGGAGAAGGGGACACACACACACAGAAAAAGAGATAGAGAGAAAGAGATATTTTTCATCCTCTGGTTCACGCCACAAAAAGCTGTTACAATGGCCAGAGCTGGGCAGTCCCAATGGCAGGAGCCAGGAATTTCTTCTAGTCTCCCACCTGGTGCAGGGGCCCAAGGCCTTGAGCCATCTTTCATTCTGCTTTCATAGGCCATAAACAGGGAGCCGGATATGAACTGGAGTAACTGGGTCTAGAACCAGTGCCCATATAGAAAGTCAGTGCTAGAAAGCAGAGGATTAGCCTGTTAGCCACTATGCCAGCCCCAAGAGATAGCACTTTAAATATTGACACAGATAATCTATGCACTAATCAACTGAGTGAAAGATTTTCCCTTTGCATTCCTTCTCCACTCCTTGCCTTGCTTTACTTTGTTTCTTGACCTAGAGAAATAGAGATAGGTAGATAAATTAGATAAATAGATAAATTAGATAGATAGATAGATAGATAGATAGGAAGCTCCCACCTATTAGTTCACTCCCTAAATACTTGTCATGCCAGAACATACTCCAGATCTCCTATGTGGACCCCTCTGCTATGTGGGCAGGCTTTATGCTGCCTCTCAGCTTCTGCATTATCAGAAAGCCAACAGAAGTCATATTGCAGAACTGCTACTTCACGCATGGCCAATAAAAGTGAGAAATTATGAGAGCTTAACTAACACAACCATCACTCGGACTGACTTGTCCACTTTTTCCACCAGCAGTGATTAGTTTAAGCTCAGCATAATGTATCTATTCCTCTTATTTAAAAATAATTCTTGTCAGGTGAAATTTAAAAGATGCACACATAACAGGATCTTCTTTTGAGATTTTTCAAGGTTAGAAATTTTTGTTTTGATGCTGAGACATCTACAAATATTTAGAAAGATTAATTCTACCACTATCTGAGATTGGTTTATTTCACTTAACTCAATTGAAGCCAAATAAATTGCAGGTAAAGATTTTAAAGGTATTATACAATATTTGATTCCATTCCCTTAGGTAAGTTGTACTTAATATATCTGTATAGTGAGGGACAGGTTGATTTTAGATGGGGGAGGGGGTAATCAGTAAGCATAAAATAGAGCAAAGAAGGCCCAATGCAATAGCTTAGCGGCTGAGGTCCTCACCTTGAACATGCCAGGATCCCATATGGACGCCGGTTTTAATCCCAGCAGCCCCACTTCCCATCCAGATCCCTGCTTGTGGCCTGGGAAAGCAGTTGAGGATGGCCCAAAGCTTTGGGACCCTGCACCTGTGTGGGAGACCTGGAGGAGGCTCTGGGCTCCTGGTTTCAGATTGACTTGGTTCCAGCTGTTGCTGCCACTTGGGGAGTGAACCATCAGACAGAAGAATTTCCTCTCTGTCTCTCCTCCTCTCTGTATATCTGCCTTTCCAATAAATTAATGAATAAATCTTTTAAAAGTAGAGTGGAGACAGAAAAATATTACTGAGATTGCCAATTACTGATTTGAAGTTAGCCATGAAAAAAATATGTAAACATTTCTCTTTCTCTTGGAAGTTTTTACCTGCAAAATTCTAAAGACAAAGTTGGATTATTATCTCATAAAGTTAAGCCAAATAAAAGAGGGAGAAAGGAAGAGAATACAAAAATTCAGAGTTCAGAAGGTTGGTGTTATTGAGACGGCACGTTAAACCGCAGTCTGCAGTACAGACATTGCGTGGAAGAGCTCCCATGCTAGGCTATTGGCTTTATTTCCATTCATCTCTCTGTTAATGTGCCTAGAATGTAGTGGAAGAGAGCCTAGGAACCCGGGCCATTGCTACCCAAGTGGGAGATCAGGATGGAGCTACAGGCTTCCGGCTTCTGCTGGACCCAATACTGGTCATTGCTGCCATCTGGGGAATGAATGAACAGATGGAAGATCTCTCTCTCTCTCTCTCTCTCTCTTTCTCTCTCTCTCACTTACTCCCTACACTCTTTGTCACTGTGCCCTTCAAATACATAAAAAAATAAATAAATCCTAAAGAAAGAAAACTACTCAGAATGGACAGCAGGTTGCATCATGTGTATTATGGTTGAAAGTCCAGTTTGGATCTTAGATTCTAAATTATTGATCTATTTTCTTTATCTCATAACCCTCACGATTATTCTTATAAATCATAGGCACTATCACCCACAATTATTCTTGTTGATTTCTGTTTTCTCTGCAGTCTTTGGACAGTGTACCCAGAAGCGCGTCTTTAAGGATTTTCTGTAAGCTAATAATTCTCACATTCCATTTATTGTTCTATATTTCCAAACTTCCTTCTTCCTAAAATAACTACCCGATAGAATCACCACTAACTCACTTACCTCATCAGAGATTCTTTGTAGTGGCCACCACAATGTCATTTTATTGTTTTCTTTGATGCTAGTTTTTTAGGCTAGTGACTCTAAGCTGAACATTAGAAATGTTTGAGAAGCTTTTTTCAAAGTACCTATATTGTGTCAGCTTGGAGACACTCACATTCAATTGGTCTGGAATGTTCATTTAGAATTCTATGGTGCATTCAAGGTTGAGAAACCTGACTAAGCCCTGGGCCTGGTTGCTTTCCCTTTCAATTTGTTCACTGTGCTCTGTGCTGTTGTTGTCTTCTTTCTTTTGCCTCTATTCTACATCCTGCCTTTCATTCTCAGCCCTAGTGTCGATATCTCAATAGAGTTGGAACTTTGTTCTTTTATGGCTCTGTTTGTGTGATTAACAATGTGGAGTAATCCTTAGTCTTAATTTTTATCATAGTATTATTTGATCCAGATTTGTGTGTTGACTATTGAATCTCTACTTGAAAAAAGCATAATGCTCTTCATGTTCTTTATGGATATTGTATTATCTACGTTAAATCACCATCCATTCTATCTTTTCTTTAACATTTGACACTCCTCTGTTAAGTTTGTTTTTCCTGTATTCTACTTCACTAAGATAATCTGGTTCTGGTCAGCCTTCGGAAAACTGTTCAGTTAACCCAGTTCGGTCTGTATTTACATGTTTCTGACTGCTGTGTTTTTGATTACTTATTTGTTGCTTTTGGCATCTCAACGACTTTTGGGCTTTTCAAAAGTGAATGCTGTTTTAATTACCTCCTTATATCCACCGAGTGTTCTATGCATTAGAAGGCACTCAAGAAATGGCTAAATGACAGCCTGTTTTCTGTTGGCCAAGTGTAACACTTCAATCCTGTCTGCCTGAGCCCAATCCAAGACACAACTCTCTTTTTTACTCCACGATTGGGTCTGCATGGCCATCTGCCCCAAACCCCATGATTAGAATCCTTTAATGTGGAGACCACTATCTGCAAGTGCAAGCATGACTCGATGCATGACCAAAAGTACTTCTCATGCTGAGCACACAAACCTTTGCTTTGCAGCCAAAGGCAATTATGTGTAGAATCTGGAGCTGGTTGTGATTCCAAATTTTATGTCCTTTATGCTTCTCTCCAAGAGCCACCCCATTTCTAAGGGATTAGTATCAGACCAGTGGTTGGCTGCCATAGTTATTTAGCAATCTATTGATCTTTTGCATAGTTTGAAGTGGGGTTTGGGTATGCATTTCTCTGTACACACCTGAATTATAATGGACCGATCTCTGCTCACCATATGTGATAGCTACATAGTTCTTTGTGATTCTGGACTACACAATTGCCGTATGGTGTTTTGTACTAATTTGAATTGCTCTTTAGTTGCCTCAAATCTGTATGCAACTCCCTAATAGTGAAGACAATATTTAAGTGGTCCTACCAACTCTGGTACAGTTGATCAGAATAAGGAGAGTCACAATTATCAAAATACAAAAGAGAAAGCTGATTGGTTCTTGAACTTTAATGTGCCTTAGAATTATCTAAAGGGTTTTGAAAATGCGTGGCTCGTCAGATTTTGTCCTCAGATTTTGTGATTTACTAGGTTAAGCGTGAGATTTCATTTATAGCAAGCTTCTGGAAACTGCTGCCATTGCTCTTGTAACCCCACTTTTTTTTTTTTTTTGTTTTATTGATGTATATATTTGAGACATATAGAGACAGAAGCGTAGAGAGAGAAGAGATCTAGTCAATGGTCCACCCCCCCAAATGGCCAGGCTAGCCAGTTTTGGGCTAGATAAAAGCCAACAGTCAGAAACTCCATCTTGGTCTCCAGGATTGGTGTCAGGAGCCCAAGTCTGTGAGCCATCTTCTATTGCCTTCTCAGGTATATCAACAGGAGGCTGGGTCAGATGTGGAGCCACCATGCACTGAAGTGGCTCTCCCACAAGGTGCAACTTGATCTGTTGTGTTTCAGTGTTAGCCCCCAGGAATCACACTTTTAAGAATCACTGCCCAACTGCTCAGGCCTCTACAGAAATACAGTTTTTTTTTTTTTTTGAGGAGGCTGACAGGTTGAGGGAGATCTTTTTGAACTTCAGGAACTTCTAGACATAATTTTTACCTAGAAAATGATGGACCAGCCTTCCTTCCATTTGTCCATGGGAGTGAACAACTTATTTGGTATGTTTCATGAGCATTTTCATTAGTTCCCTTCTGAGTCATGCTGAACATTTTTGACTGTAATGTTAGTGCAGAAGCACTCAGCTTGAGGTCTTAGAAGTACTTCAAGACATGTTATCAGCGAAAAGCACCAACCAGGCAATTAAATCAGGGTTCTCCATCTGTCCAGAAACTGAGATATTGTAAGCATGAATAGTTTCTTCAGGTGGTGAAAGAAGGCAAGACTAGGATCTTGCAGCAAGGCTGAAGGCTTTTCAAGCCAATAGCTATGTGATCAGGTTATTAAAACATTCTAGACTTTAGTTGCCTTTTCTTGAAAGTTTTACACTAACACTACGTGGAGAAGGGTTAAAACTTAAAGCTACAGAAAGTTATTCTTTTAGTGCAAGACTCACTATACCTCTTACTGGATGAAGACTTGGCTTCTACCTTTGCAATTTCATGTTCATCATGTCTAGATTCTGCCTAGTATTTTCACTGTGTCTGTACCTCCTTTACAGAACTGGCTGGACTTGTCCTGTGTTGGAGAAGGTAGAGTGACTACAAGATTTACATTTTGTCAGTCCTAGTAAGAAGAGGCGTAGGAAGGCTGGCCATTCAGATAGACAGTACACAAGTGTGAGATGAGCATGTCCATGGAATTGGAACTGTGGTTCCATGGATGTGTATTGTTCCTGGCTATCAATAAGGACCAGGCCTGGACAGGGTTAAGAATTTCCCATATGCATCTTCAGCCTTCCTGATCTCTCCATTCTATTGCTCCTACATCCAGCATTTATCTACCTGGCAGATCTTACGCCCCCCAAATAAACTGGCATCAATTGATTCTGAAAGACTCTGCCCAACATAACTTCATCTTGGCGGAGAATGACTGCAGCGGTGAGCTACTGTGCTGGTGGGTGATATCCTTCACAAATACTGAGATGGAAATAGGCTGAGTAGAGTTATGGCTTTACTTATATAATGCTTTCATGTTAATCCTTATTGCTTATTGGGAATTAAAAGACACTCCTCTATGGAAATGACTTCAGGAATCAGTACTCAAGTAAGGTGATCAAAGTGTCTTAGGTAACTACCCAACCCACAAGCAGAGAAGATTGGCTCTGGGTTCAAAACTAATGCAAAAAAAAATCACTATTATTGATGCTGGCATGTAGAATCAGAAAGATCAAAACACATAGGTGTGCACACGCAACATACGCCACGCAATTTCCATTTGAAACCATGGTTTTCTACTACAGAGGCAATGCATCATGCTTCATTTGTTTATCAGGATATTGCCTGTTTTAGGATAGAACTGTTCTTAGAGACCCTGTTGGAGGAAATAACTCTTTTGTTTTCCCCCAGAAAAGAAATCAAGAAACCTCAGGAATGAAAGGGAGACTTCAGTGTGGCTGCAGCATGTTTGAGAATTTCAAAGCCTGATGCTAAGACCAACAAGTATGGGGAAAATAGGCACCATCTCCTTCACAACTAAAACACTTAAAATAGGAGCCAAGAGGATTTTGCAGAGCCGACAGAATATGAAATGATGAAAAATAGAACAAAGTGAAGTTGGGAGTGAAAAGGAAATTGCACAAAAGACAGGATAAAACAATCCCTAATACCCCTAGTTTCAGTTTCTAGGAGGGAAAAAATTCAAAGAATCTCCCTATCTTTCAAATGTGTTTGCTCAGACACAATGGCCTCCAGTTAGCCTTTGTTGGTGTTTTATTTCTGTTATCTACCTCTCTTGGATTTGCTCCTCTGAGCTGAAACTCTCAGAGCCTTTCCTTGTGAAGTTTTCAGAAGATGCTGCACAGGCTTGAATGGACCAACACAGCTCTCTAGTTGGTTGACCTGGTGGGTGAGCAGGTGCCAAAGTACTTCCTTTAGCTTTCTAGGAGAAAGGGAGCTGCTTATGCTGTTTTCTCAGCAAAGTTGTGGAGAGAAATACTCAAGAAGGAAGATGGAGGCAGCTCAGCCATATTTGGTGAATAAGCTAGGATATTGATTTTAGATAATACACACTTTCCTACAAAAGAAATAGAGCAATATGCTTTAGGAAGATAAGATTCTCCATGCTCTACTTGGCTTTTTCTATATGGGTAAAATGAGAAGGCATTTTGAGGTTTGTAAATGACAACGTTATGATGCAAAACAAGGCCTTTCACTATTTACATGCTAGAAGCTGTCTGTGTATAATTAACTCACTACATTCTCATAAAAAAAAAAACAGAATGTGGTAGCTATTTTTGGTTCTGTTTTGAAGTGAGAGAACTGAGGCAGAAAGAGGTTAATTTGTTTAGTTCACGGCAGCAAATCTGGTAAGTAGCAGGATTCAGACTAAGCTACATAATGCTAGCATGTCTGCATTTTCCTGGGTGCCAGTGACATGGGGGCAATGCCATTAGCCAAGGGCCCTGAGAGGAAATAGAATATTAGACACTTGTTGAGATTTGGTAATTAATCATATTCTTCTCTCACTTGAAATTCTATGCCACATAGACAGTGGGGTAAGATAAATGGGTATCAGTGCTTCATGCTGGAACTAGGGATAGGAAACCACGGCTTAAGAGGCGCTGTAATCAGATCTGATTGCTTCCCTATGAATTGAACTGCTTTACTCACCTGCTGGTGGCTATTCTTCTGCCCAAGTTAACTTGCTATGAGGCAGAGCAGGGATGGGAAGAATGCTTGGATCTGTTGGAAAGAGCCAGGTTACACGTGTTCAGTTCCTCTTTCCAACTCTTGCCAATCTGATAATTCACCCGGTTGCTGCTGGGAGGCAATGAAGAACAGAAATGACAAAACCATTTCTCCTGTTTTTCACCTTTCTGGGAATTTTCCTCCCTTCTCAGCAAATAGGGAGAACTAGCATCTTCCCAGAGGAAGGAAACTACACTTTTTCAGAAATTGCTACTTAAAATATGGAATCCCAGTCTATGTGGAAAAAGAAAAAAAATATAATAAGAAAGAAAATTAGGAAAAAATGTGAAAGAAACATTCAAGACTGTTTTAGGTTGGGCAGAGTTACTGATTTTCAGCTCAGTTGTGATCAGAGGCATCAGAAGCCATGATGTGACTGTTGAATTACAGAGACAACGTAAGCTCATCTATTCAAAGTGAGTGTACAAGTGAAACATCCAGTCATGTCAGTGGAAAAAGGCAGTGAAGTTAATTAACTATTTAGCTGGATTAGTAAAAAAAAAAGGACTTGGAGAGAAAGATTTTCAGATGCAGTCCATGTGCCTCTGCTCCAAGATGCAAAAATAAATCAAAACATTTGGTTGAGAAAGTGGGGTTGAATACTAATGTAGGTAAGAACATCAGAGAATAGGAAAGAAGAAAGACATAAATCACAAAATGACCCAACGGCTGCAGACAAATGCCATGTCAGTGACTGCTTTGATACTAGTGTAGAATGCTGACTAGTGTGCTTGAGTCTTTGATGATGAGACCACATCACTAACCATTTCACCTTACTGAGAGATGAGCTCAGTTGTTCACATTGTGTGTGTCAATGACATCATCTTCTCATAAACACAAATAATGTTTAACTGAGAAAAGTGAAGTTGGTCAAGGTTCAGTTTGATGCTTTTTATAGATAATATTTAGGTTACATGATGTGTTTTTTTTCATGTTGAACTATGAGTTTTAGCTAAAATAAACAACGTGACCTTAGTTTATGGTGAACATTTTGATGCTGTACCTCAGATTTGTTTAGTCAATTTTAGCATTTTGCTAATATTCAGTACAAGTTCTTGACATACTCCTACTTACTCAGAGTGTCTTTTAACACGATTAATACTCCATTTTATCTTGACCAAACATCCAGGCAACCCTGTGAACAACTGGCTCTTTACTGGAATGAAAAACCCACATTTCAGTTCTGAATCTCCATGTGAGTTTTGGGAAATGACTTTATTCATTCTGTCGATAAATATTTTTGAGGCACTGCATATTTTAAGCTCTGGGCATGATCCGTGCTTTCATAGAATCTAAAGTTAGGTGGAGAAGACGGATCCTTAACTACGTCATTGTAGTCAATGGCAATCAGTGCTATTTTTGCAGGTCTTCGGGAAGGACTCAGTGGCAGCACAGACAAGGAGATGCATCTGTCTAAACTGGTTAGCTAAAGTTTTTTCATGCTTTCACTGAGACTTAAAAGGCTAAGTGAATATTTGAGGAATGACCAACCAGTAAGGAATGAATTGTCTCTTCTTCAGTGACAAGAGTGCTGGTAGCATTTTATTTATCTGATATAATCAGAGAAAAGACCAAGACACAGAGAGGGCTCCCAACTACTACTGGTTCAATCCCAGGTGCCTGCAATGGGCCAAAGTCAGGAGATTGGAACTCAGTCCAAGTCTCCCATGGGGGTGGAAGACACACAATCACTTGGGTCCTCACCATTGCCTCTGAACTTGTATATTACCTCGAATCAGGAGCCAGAACCAGGAAGCAAACTTAGTTACTCTGACATAGGACTTGGATGTTCTAAGCACTATCTTAACTGCTGGGCCACATGTCTGCCCTTCACCCCCCGCCCCCATGATATTTCGATTTACAGGATTTTTTTTAAAAGATTTATTTTTAATATTTTTTTATTGGAAAGGCGGATATACAGAGAGGAGAGACAGAGAGGAAGATCTTCCGTCTGATGATTCACTCCCCAAGTGAGCACAACGGCCGGTACTGTGCTGATCCGAAGCCTGGAGCCTCTTCCAGGTCTCCCACACAGGTGCAGGGTCCCAAGGCTTTGGGCCATCCTCGACTGCTTTCCCAGGCCACAGGCAGGGAGCTGGATGGGAAGCAGGGCTGCTGGGATAGAACCGGCGCCCAAATGGGATCCCGGGACCTTAACCACTGCGCCACCGCGCCGGGCCCGATTTACAGGATTTTAAGTTGTTGAGAACACTAAGTATAAAAGAATGTGAGTGACTTCCTAGAGAGACTGGGCTGGAGGGCTAGCAATCTGAAGAAGGTGTTGGGAAATGAGTCTGGAGGAAACAGGTAAGCTCTTCGGTTTGTTTAACATAAAATGGAAATAATGTCCACCTCATCTGGAAACTCGAAAAACCAAAGAACACACACACAGCGGTTTTATAATCTATGAAACACTATACAGAAGACGATCGTGACTGAGTACTGGTGATGTCCACTCCCAGGTTTTTCACAAACCTATACTCTGGTCATCTTTTTGACCAAAGTTGCAACTTTTGACCAAATTTCAATTCCATTCTTTCCAGTTTCAGTTCTGAAAAGAAAAATATGTTTATAGTGCATTTAAATTATTTTCTAATTCTGAATAGCCAGCCAGGCTTTTTTGCTCTTTCGGACACAACCAAAGCCGGGATAGCTGTATTTAACATGTGTCTCAGGTCACTGCATGCACCTGTAAATATATTTTTATATTTTTATGTTTTTATCATCAGATATGGGACTCAGGAAAGGTGAAATGAGACCCCAAAATGTGGAAAAATGGAAACCAAAGTTGGGCTTTTGAGGGCAAAGAAAGAAATGCATGATGCTTTTTCCATGAACGTTTGAAGATCCCTTATCTGTGTGGATAGCAAGTTTCTTGCAAGAAAAAAAAATTTCCTCCGTTTCCATGAACTTTTCCAAGTACCCTCAGAAGTGCTCAGTCTGTTTGAATAGTTCACTGTGACTTCAAACAGGTTTACTTTTTTCTGAAGAGAGTTATGTACAGCAGGTAGCAGGCTTTTCATACTTTCAGTCCCAGGTTTCCAAGCTATCAAGCTTTTTGAAGAGAGAAGGTGAGTGAATTTCAAAGTCGGAGTGAGAATGCGAAGAATGTATTGACTTTTCAACTGTATTACTTAGAATACTCTTATTTCTTCCAGGGATACTGAAAAGTAGAACGTTATGTTCCAGACTGATACTTTGCTATTTGTTAAGACTTATCTGTACTGTAGTTTTTGGCACTGAGAAGCTTTACTGCTTTCGGAATTACTAACGTCTCTAGCTTGGATGTGCTTCCCTTTTTGTCGTGACGATCGAGGGGCTCTGGGAGATTCCTTGACTTTGTGGAGTTGTCTCCTTTAGAAAGCAAATCGGGAAAAGCAAGCTAGAACATCGGGTCAGGTACTTCGAGAGTTGGATAGGAAGCTGTGAAACACAGTTTTAGTCTTGAAAAGCTTGGTTAGCGTTGGTTTTTGAGACCATCACCCTGGGAACGTTTGTGTCACTGTGGGGATGGTTGTTTGTAAGCCACAAAGGAGCTAAAAACAGACTTTTAATTGAACCCTTACCCCCACCCCCACCAACTAGACTTGTTAGGACCTGAGCTTTCCGTTGCCTTTCCCCTGCTCTTGGAGAGGATCCCTGGAAGCTCAGCTGTCCTCCTTGGAAGCTAGGATAATCCTTCCTGTGTGAATGCTGATGCCACTGTGTGACAGCCATAGCTGTTGCTTGTGTCCCCCTGGCTGCTGGACTTGGAGCCCTCCTCATGGCCAGTGACGTAGCCTGCTTGGCAGCCTTCTGTCGCTGCTTGATCTATGTGTCCCTGCTGGTAGGATCTCCCCAGTGGCACTCCTGTCTTTCTGTGGTCCTCAGTCCTTTGTGCCGCGTGATAAGGGGAGGGGATTACAGTTTCTTTATTGCTTCCAGAATGACTTTACTCTTAGTTTCTTATAGTGCCCCCTAGTGTTGCCACACTGTATTTGATTGTCTCCACTTTTTGGCACATGAAGGTACCTATACATTAGAAAGCATATGGATTAAGAGGCACTGAGGATTTCCAGATGTGGCAAGTAAAAATGGGGAATGCCCAGCCAATTTTGAATTTTAGCAGAAGTATTTCTCAAATGTTTCATTGGGCATGTTTCTGCTTAGGTAATCTTCGTTCGTTATCTAAAATACAAATTTAACAAGGTGTCCTCACATTCTATTTGGCAACCCTGTGTGTATTAAATCCAGGTTAGTGATATTCTCACCCCGGGCCATTTGCCATGCTCAAAATGAAATAAATGTCATTGGCGCAACAGATCTCACATAGAAAGTATTTTTTTAAAAAATAAAAACATCTCACTTTTTCCTTCCCCGAAAAGAGATATGCATTTTAAAGGAAGAGAGAGAGAGAGAGACAGAGAGAGAGAGAGACAGAGAGAGAGAGAGACAGAGAGAGAGCGTGAACGAGCGCTTCCATCCACAGAGTCACTCCCCAAATGACAATACTAGCCAGGGCTGAGCCAGGCCAGGAGCCAGGAACTCCATCAGGCTCTCACATGGGCGGCAGGAAATCCAGTATTCAGGCCATTGTTTGCTGACTTCCAAGGTGTGTTCACAGAAAGCTGCCTCTGGAGCAGAGTGTTCAAGATTCAAACTAGCACTCCTATGCCTGATGGAGGCATCATATTGATATTTCGATTGTGTTGCACAAGATTATTTCATGAGAAGAGTAATCTGAGCAGTTATATTCTCCTTCCCCTTTATGATACAAACACAGAATTTCTTTCAGATTGAGGAGACAGTGAATCTACGTGATGGCAGCAGTTTTATAAACATATCCTAGAACATGTGTCAGTAAAAAGCAACATCTAACTGTCCATTGGATGAGTAACGTGGTATACACATATATGTAATAGTATTCAGCCATAAAAGGGAGTTCTGTTGCCAGTATTGCAGAGCTGCCATTTAAGCCACCATCTGCAACACCGACATTTAATTTTGGAGAATTGGTTAAAGCCCAGGCTGCTCTGCTTCTCATCCAGCTTCTTATTCACAGGCATCGACAGGCAGCTCATGGTCCGACTGCTTGGCTCTGCGCCACCCTCCAGGAGACTAGGGCGCAGTTCCTGGATCCTGGATTTGGCCCCGCCCAGAACCAGATATTTGGCCATCTGTGAACTGAATTTGTAGATCAGATCTCTCTCTCTCTCCTCTATTTCACCCTCTCTATTGTGCTTTCAAACTTTTTTTTTTTTAAGGAAGAAGATTGTGACAAATGCCACAAAGATGATAACATTTTTGATCACAAAAGAAAAAACAAACTGTATCCTTTTTCTTGTAAGAATTACCTTAGAGTAAATCAAATGCAGAGATGGAAATTAGAACCATAGTTTCAAGGACCTTGGAAAAGGGGAGAAATGATAAGTGTTGAACGATATAAAAAAAAGTTTTTGGTGATCTATTGCACAATATTATGATTAAATTTATCACCATTCTAGTCTTCACTAAAGTATAGTTAAGATGATTAATTTTATGTGTTTTATCACAATAAAAAGAAAATGCAGCTTTTAATACTAAGAGATTTATTATCTTGTTCACATAAAACCTATTTAACCAGATCAATCCTTCAACCTGCTTAATGAAGTCTGAGTAGAGATCTAATAGGAATTTTGGATTTCTTCTTTTCTAGACTTTAAATTTATTCTTCCCTTAGTGATTGGACTTAACTTGTTTCAGTATCAGTAGCTCTAAGCATCTCACTTTGACAATTTCAAATAGAGAGAAAACACTTTTGCATTACTTATACATTGCATCAACAGATTAGAGTGACACAGAAGATGAAGAGACAAAAATTCTGGAAGGAGCAGGAGCTGTGGTGATTCTGATTAAGTCACTGCTTGGAATGCACTATCTCACACCGAGTGTGACTGGAGTGTCAGCCAAACTACTTCTCCACCAACTCCCTGATAATGCTCCAGCAATAGCAGCAGAAGACAGTTGAAGTAGTTGTGTTCTTGCCATCTATGTGGGAAACCTGGATGATGTTACAGATTCCTGGATTTACCTTGGCTCAGGCTGGCTGTTGTGGCCATTTGGGGAGTGGATCAATGGTCAGACCTTGCTCTCTGTGTCTCTACTTCTTTCTCTGTTGCTCTACCTATCAAATAAATAATGCATGCTTAAAAAATATTACTGAGGGCACAAGGAGAACAAATGTGACTTACCATTTTAGCAGAAACTACACAAAATGCAACTGGTGCTGTATTTTCCAATTTTACTGATGTGTGTTCTTAAAACGCAAAGAATATACAATTTCTAAATGGAGAAAATAAAAAATGACAAAATATAGGACACCAAACAGCTGTCATCCACAGCAATGACAAAATGACATTTAAATGAGAAGATATTTATTATAATTTTCATGGATTAGTATATTTATTCTTTAATAAACCTTGCCTTCAACATGATGTTAATGTTAAGCTATTCTCCAGATAATCCAAATCTGATATTTGGTAAATTATCCCCATATAATTCCCACCAGCTAATTTTCTCTGAAAGATGATTTTTGTCCTGAGACAAAACTTAGTTTTGGCACTTTTTGTGGCCCAAAGACTAAGCAATTTCTCGGTTTCCATGACAACTTCAAGCAGTGATTTTTGCTGCTGTAACAACTCAGCAGCATAAGAGTAGGCCGTGAGTCTCCAAACAGTTAGATACTTTGGGACTGTTGCAAAAAGTATCCAGGGATACATGCAAGACATTAAATATAAAATATCTTGGGAATGGTGCTAGGGTGCTATTGATGCAACCAAAGCACAGAATGAAACAAAGGCATACAATTTATCCATTCATCTATTCACTGGGAAAATAGTAACCAAGTATTTGGATATCTGGTAAAATGGAATTTGATTTGAGAGATGAGCAGTCAAGGAACACTTTGAATGGAAATACTGTGATGTTGTTGCTTCTTCTGCCGTTTTGGATATGAATTGTTTAGATAATTGTATGATGTTTCATATTAACCTTGAATGTATAAAGAAGTTTGAGAAGAGTTATGTTATTACTCCTTAGTCATCCTCTAGTTCAGAGTATTCTTGCCATAGGATACTCTGGAGCATTATTTTGATTTCTCAGTTTCAATGCATGTTCATAGGAGCGATTCATTGAGCCCATGGCCTTCCTATCTGTTCTCCAAACTCATGGCAGCTTGCTAATGTGACAGCAGTGCTGGTCACTGGACCATCTCCTTGATCTGGACAGAGGACTCAAGTCTCATCATCACTTTTCCTACTGAAAAGTTCTAGGAAACATATTTATTTTTCTGCTCATATGTTCTCTAGACATGTGGAAACTCTGGAAGTGATGGTAAAAGTATTGGAACAGGAATAGGGAATTGGCAGAGAGCATTTCCGGGGTGGGGTGGGGAATGGTCAAGCCATTGCAAGGACAATAAATAAAGTGAACCCTAGGAAGCCAGGTGACCCACTATGATGTATGAAAGCAGCAACAATTCACTGTATTCCAGAAACAGGAACTAATGTCCACAAAGACAGAAATGTTTCTCATTCTTTTCTTTTCCATCAGTAATAAAATCTCACCGTGTGAGTTGTAATCAGCCTGTAATTTCATCCACACAACATTCCAGCCTTTGTTGTCTTTTCTCTTTCTCTACCTGGTCTTTGCTTCGAAAGCCTCTATGGTTTAATTGGAGGAAAGGGGAGAGAAAGCTCTGTTTGGTATTATTTAAGCTTTTATACAGCATTCATTCCCTCCCCACCCATGCTTTGCTGCAGACCACAGCTAGTTGCTTTCCCGTCTTTGAAAGAACTCCAGCTGCACCTGCTCTTTCATCTGGGTGGAGAAGGTCTAGGCCGGAACCTCTGTAAGTCTTAATTTTCAAAGATTTTCAGTTGTAAGCCACTCAAAGCATGAGCTAAGGTTTCAGGCAGAGGTAACGTTAGCAGCTGGGACCGGTTGCCACCTCTGTCCTTCAGGGAATCAGGGATATGTGGTAGTTTTCTGTGAGTGGATAAAAGATAACTTGTGTTCCAAGTATCTGAGGATTTGAGGATCCCTGGAGACACAAAAGAAAGGAAAGGAGAGACGAGGAGAGGAGAGAGGAGAGGAGAGAGGAGAGGAGAGAGGAGAGGAGAGTAGACTGAA
The DNA here is from genome assembly GCF_017591425.1 of Ochotona curzoniae. Classification (NCBI taxonomy): domain Eukaryota; kingdom Metazoa; phylum Chordata; class Mammalia; order Lagomorpha; family Ochotonidae; genus Ochotona; species Ochotona curzoniae. The sequence continues at coordinate 25,391,620 of NW_024466219.1, forward strand.
TCCAAAGGCTTACAATGGGATTAGAGAAGTGCACTCCAGATGGAAAAATTTTATGGGAGTTGGGGAACATGTATAAGTGAAATATCAGGATCATAAAATAACAGGAAATAGTGTAATCTACCTGATGGAGAAAATTGTCACGTTTAAAAAAACTATTCTAATTTCCGTTAAAATTGTTCTTGTGTTTGAGCCAGTAAGCTTCAGCTGAAGCTGATCACGGGCCTTTCTTCTGTCAAACTCAACATTTGCCAACAGAGCCTCTGTGTGTTTACAGTGGAAACGCTTCCATTCTAATTTTTTTTTTTCTAATTAAAATAAAGCCACCCAGGGGCAGACAGAAATTATGCAAACAGAAAGAAAATTGCTAATGATCTTGGTGACTTATGATCTAAAAGTTCAGAAGAAAATTGGAGTGTTAGAACAATGGACTCACAGCAGATTTATGGTCAATCAGAGAAATGTATGAGGGGAAAATCCTGTGTTTTCCTCTAACAAGTAATAATAATAATAGAATTTGTTTTAAGTATGTGCATGGTGGAAGATAAATCAGCAGATGAATGCCTAAGGCACTTACTTTTGGGAAATATGATACTGGTGCAGTTTTTGCCTTGGGTTTTAAACTTCTTTTTCCTTTAAACTCTTAGAATGAATTACATGATTGAGTAAGCTATTGCTGAGCACATAAGGAAAAATAAGTTGAGTTGCTTAGGGTATTATCAGGAATAATTTCCTGTTATCCATGTCAATTATTTTGACTAGGATGATTATGACTTTGCCAGTAATTTGAAACGGTTTCATAACCCATCATCTGTGTGTGCATTTGCATACATATATACACACACAAACACACACATATACACGCACACACTATTCACACACACACATTCATTCCTTTATCAAATAGGTAGCTCACTTCAGATTTTCCAGGTTCTGGTGATTGGCAGTGAAGCATACAGTCAAAAGCCACACAGAACTTATATTCTGCCGAAGTGATGAGAGTATTTGAACACTTTATCTTCTCCAAATATTTGTTGCCTTAGAACTGCTGGTATTTGTTGCAAATTGAGCAGGCGAGTCTTTACAATCAAAGTCAGATTATAGGTGTTGCAAAAGTTTTGATTTTGAACAAACATCATAAGAATGTCCTAAGGAAATTATTTGAAAAGTTGAATTAATTGTGCACAACTGGGCCAAAAAATTTTTTTTGAGGAGAAAGGTACGTGATAATAGTTAGGAAAGCTTTTTGCTTCTGGGAGGGTTAAAGTACTAAGAATTAACTCAAAGTGGAGTGGATGTTGTAGTGTAACCTGCCACTTGGGATGGTTATGCACCATATTTGAGAGCCAGCTTGAGTCCTGGCTACTCTGTCCCAGTACAACTTCCTACTAACGCATCTCGAGAGCAGGTGATATTTTCAGCACCTGGATCTCTGACATCCACGTGCAAGGAGTTTCAAACTCCTGCCTTCCACATGGTTCAGTGCTCGCTATTGAGGGCATTTGGGGAGTGAACTAGAGGATGAAAATATTTCTGTCTCTGTCTCTTTGCCTTCCTCGTTCTTTGTCATTCTGCCTTTCAGATAGGGTGAAAGCAAATATTTAAGAAAGAATGAAAATAGTAAAAGGGATTTATTTCATGCAATTTGAAGGCCAGGATGTAGGCAAGAAAATCCGTAAAATTTGTAGGGCCTTATTTAGGAAGCAGAAGTTAGATCTGGAAGAAAAAATTCTTAAAAGTCACTTGAGTAGTGTGGGAGAACTAGTCTCATATACATTGTAAGTAGCTTTCAAGGTGTTTGTTTGTTTGTTTGTTTAACAATGGTTACCTCTTCCGAGAAAGAGCAGCTGTGGAAGAAAAAGACAGGTAGCAATAACTTCTATGCAATCTATAGAGGTAGGACTCGTCCACGAACACCCACTAAAAAAATTTCTCTTACTTGAAAATTGATAACCATTTGGTCATTTGAGATTATGCGACCACTAGAAAATGACTTTCCCATATTTATATTATTTTGTTTTTAATATATGGAAAAAACAACTAAACTCCAAAGAGACATTAATTCTATTCCTTAACAATTTATTTATGATCATGGAAGAACTGACATTGGAGGTTGATAACAACAGCCTTTAAATTCTGGATCCTTTATAGGCCAGAGCCAGGAGACTGGTGGTAAGATGTCCAGAATTGGTTTTAGAAGTACAAGCATAGGATAGAGCTACAGGAAAGTTGGGAATCAATGTGATTGGATGTGTTATTTCCCTTGCCATTGCTTCATAATGAGTTGCAAAGACATATTCAGCTCCTCTAAATGAAAATTCACAAGCAAGAATTGCACCTTGGAGTAGTTCTCTTGGATCTTTTGTTTCTTTCTGGACAAGATCTAACCTCTCTGCGCGTTAATTTGCACAGCATCCAAATGAGTTTGAAAGGGGAGGAGCAACTGCCATCTGTGAAATACGGAAAAATCAAGGTCGAAAAAGACAGTGGAAAGACTTGGAGAAGACACACAAGGTTTATGAGGATACGAGCAACCATCTTCCTCTATGTTATCCGTCCTGTAGAAATAAGCAGGCCATTTCCTATTTCGGTGAAGCTGTGCCATGTATGCATGTGCATGCATGTTTATATGATCTGTTTCTCCAATTAGACAGCTACAAGTTCAATAATGACAGGAACAGTGTCTATCTGACCATCTCTGTAGTCTACAGACATCTTGATGCATAGCATTTCTTCATAAGCAACAGAAGGAAGATTTGATGAAAAATAGAAATACGTGTAGAGTTTGCTTGAGTTACTGAGAAATTCATTTGTTTACTGATCTTTTCCAATCAATATACAGACATCAGCTCAGTCAGTAGATACATAGTATTTTACACACTGGTGTTTCTGATGGGAGTAAACAGGAGGTGTGAGAGTTAAATTATTGGGAAAATTCTCCAGGTGACTATAGCATGCCCTCTCCTTCCTCCACACAGAAGAGGATCAATAAAACATATGAACTGTCCCCCAAAAAGTTGGATTAAAATTCATTATAAGAGAATAACCTACCCAAAGTCATGACAGTAGGACTGTACCACAATTCAGGAAAACTGACAAATTTGATTTTGGGAAAATGGAATATATTAGTTTGTCAGACTCTTGGTCAGTTTTGACTCTCAAATACCTAACTCTGCTCAATGTATTGACTGGCAGAACAAAGCAGAAAAGGCCTATGTGGTATCTACATTTCTGCATCACCTGAAGTTTCTGCATGGTGGCTGGACACAGTTCCTTTGCAAGTCAAAAAAGCAATGTGGATGCATTCTCCTTCCATGAATGCAATTTTAGAAGAAAAGCATTTCTTGGGGGCTCTGTGACATGGTGGCTTAGGCAAACTAACCTTTCAACTGCAGTGCTGGCAATTGCATTTGGTTTGGGTCCTGGGTGCTCCACTTCTGATCCAACCCTCTGCTTGTGCGCTGGGAAGGCAGTGGAGGACAGCTCAAGTTGTTGGGCCCTTGCTTTTATGTGGGAAATCTAAAAGAAGCTCCTGGTTTCAGATTGGCTTAGCTCTGATTGTTGAAGCCATCTGGGGATTGAACCAGTGAATGGAAGACCTCTCTCTTTGTGTCTCTGTCTCTTATTCTCTCTGTAAATCTTCCTTTCCAATAAAAACAAATAAATCTTTAAAAGAAAGAATGCATTTCTAAAATAAACTATTAGTTTCCCAAATTGGCAATGTGAGTACAGAAACCATAAATGACCTACCAAAAATACACGCTGCACTAATGTTAGAAGTCAGACTTATTTTCACATCATGGTCAAGCCCTGTACTTTCCTCTGTGATCTTGTCTGAATTCTGATCTTTCTTGGGGGTTAAACTTAGCCAAGGAACACGTGACAACAAAATGGAATGGAAAACAGCAGGCCCAGTTTAACATGATTTCTCTGCATCAGGGTGGGTCAGTGTTATCCTAAAATAGCATGTGAACAGCACAATTTTCTCAAGCTTCTGCCATATTAAATTACCAAAATAAATAGCAGCAATATTTTATCTGCAGTATCAGCAAGATCATATAACACAACGTAGGCTGGTATCACTTAACAAGCTGGGGACTTAAAAAAAACAGCCTGTGGTGGAGTATTGGGAAGAGTTGGCAGGCATGTATGCCATGGCGTGTCTCCTCCTTACTGTAGTGTGATGAATTAAAGTTTTAGATCTGACTAATTGACACAGTATCCCTGTGTCCCACAGTGTTGTGGCCTCTATTATAAACTCAATTCGAAGCCCAATTTCTGCAGCCTCACACAGTGAAGTGGGTGGCCCCTGTGAAAAGAGTTTTTCTTTCCGCATCGCAATAGATACACTCCGCATGATCCTCTACTACACGATTGAAAGAGAGTGAAGGCAAATACAGATGTGAGTTTCCCATGAGAAACATGAGAGGAAAAGACAGGAACCACAGCTACATGGAGCATGAGTATGTTTTACGATCTTCATCTTATTGCCTGCTTCAAACAAAGCCAACCCTTCACCACGAAACATTTTGAAGTTCTTAAAGGGCAGGAATTACACAGCTAATTTTATGGAAATGTATACATTTGTTTAATGTAAAAATCATCTTAACTACTGTTAAAGGAATTGTTACTTAAAACACATGCCAATAAAGAACTCCTAAATGTTGGCATGCCTGCTAACTAGGCCATTCTCAATTTACATTAATCTGTTTTGAAGTTTTTAATGGTTTTTTTTTTTTAAATGAGATATAGAGTAACATTTTATAATAGGATTAAGATGAGTCTTGGGGTACTTATGTCCCACGCAGTAGTGCTTGGGTTCAATTAGATACTTTTCCTAATTTCAAATTCCTTCTGTGCAAACCGTGGGAAGCACCGTATGATAATTCAAGCAGCTGGTCCCTGACACACATGTAGGAGACTACAACGAAGATAAGGTCCTGGTCCTTAATTTTGGCTGGTCTCTGACCTGGCTGTTGGGAATGTACAGGGAATGAAAGGTGTAGTTGGCAGGAGGGGATTCTCTTTCACTTGTGTAATCTCTTTTTCTCCCTTCCTCCCTCCTTCCCTCCCTCTCCTTCTCACTATCTCTGCATTTCAAATAAATGGAATAACATGAAATAAACAAGCAAACAGCTTTTAAAAGTAAATACGAGTCATTTTTCCCATTCAAAATATAACTGTCAGGGCCTATGTTGTGGGTTAGCTGGTGAAAGCCACAACCTGTAATGCCAACATTGCATATGAGAACCTGTTTGTGCCACTGCTACTTAGCTTCCAATCCAGCTCCCTGCTAATGACTGGGGAAAACCAGGAGAGAATGGACAACTGCCACTCATGTGAGACATTCAGTTCCTGGCTTCTGGTTTTTAGCTTCTGGCTGTTTTAACCCTGGCTATTGTGACAATTTGGAAATGAACCAGTGGTTGAAAGATTCTCCATCTTGTCCTTTGTCTTTTTCTTACTTTAAAATAAACAAATAAATCCTTCTTAAAATTTGCTACTCTAGCAATCTTTTATGAAAACATAAACAAATAACAAATTGATCAATTTAGAAAACCTAGTAGATGAATTTGTGTTTTATGCCTAGATGACTGTTAACGCTTTGTGAGAGAAGTCAGACCCACAAAGAGAGGAATAGCATTTGTTTTCCCTGCTATGTGGTATCTAAAATATGGAGTACAAGAAGTTTACTCTGTATGAAACAGAGTGGCATTTTGAGACTTGATTGTAGTTTACAGCCTTTGACCATATTCTTGAGGAACAGAGTCTATTTGTTGAATTCCTTCTCTAAGGAGTGTCAAGCTTGTGATTGGGAAGCTACGTGAAATCATGTCATTGTAAAAATCGAGAAGGAGAGGGTGGATGAAGAATAGGGGCAAAAGGGTGGGTAGCATGGGAACGGTCACTATGCTCGAAAATTTGTATTGTGAAATACAGAAAATCTCTCTACCCTATACAACCAAAATAAATTGTGTATATTATATAAATATATAAACAGAAAATTATATACTTATATAATATAAATGTATAAATAATATTAAATATGCACTCTACACTCAATAGTATTCCTAAATCTGTTAGATATATCAATTATTTCTTGATGGTGAAAAGATGAAATCTATTCAGTAGAAACCTGACTTTGTGTTTTCAATTTTGTCTTTTCCTTAAATAGCACCATATCATATATACTACTGCTCGTGAGCATAAACAACCAATACTTCACATCATTAAACTACAATGTTCATATGTGCACTAAACACATTTCTTTCCCTCTTAAAAAATTGATATCATGAGAACAGATTTCACGTACTTCATAGGTAAATTTCAACAAAGATTTCTTTTCCTCGTCCAGTTGATGTTAGGTTTATGGGAATGCAACTCTAAGTCAAGAACCATCTGCCGTTTCTTTCTCCGTTCCATGATAGTTGACAGTGAATGAACAAATAGTCATACAGTCCTACATTGATTAGAAGTGGGGACATGTTCTGAGAAATGTGTCAGGGGATTTCATTGTTATGCAAACATCACAGACAGCCCTTTCACCACTCCAGATTGTATTGGTTATTCACTCAGCTGGGCCTCCTGATGCAATCAACCTAGACTGTAAACACAGGATGCATGAGGCTGCTGCCAGCATAGAACAGCATTTTTTTTCTGTCGATTTTACTTTAGTAAGTAGAACTACAGTGATAGGATTACAAAGTATAGCTTAGCAAATACATAATACAGTAACTTTTGTGCCTTATCACTATCAAATATTAAGTATTATACATCGGTGTATGTGCTTCCCTTTTAATTTAATTTTACTTATTGCTTTCAAAGACTTATTTGTTTTATTGGAATGTCAGATTAGATTTATGGAGAGAAGGAGAGACAGAAGGATTTTGTATGTGCTGGTTTACCCCCCTAAATGCCTGCAATGGTTGGAGCTGAGTCAATCCCAAAGCCAGGAATCAGGAACTTCTTTAAGGGCCCAAGCCTTTAAGCCATCCTTCACTGCTTTCCCAGACCACAAGCAGGGAGCTAGAAGCAAAGTGGAGCAACTGGGACAGGAACCAGAGGCCGTGTGGGATGTTGGCACTTGCAAGATGAGGATTTGGCTGCTGAGCCATTGCACTAGGCCCATGTGCTCTCCATTTATATGAATGGCAGTGCAGTAGGTTCATTTATACCAACATCCTCGCAAATGTGTCATCTATTACATTATGGTAGTGTGATGGCTACAACATTACAAAGTGGTAGGGAGTTTTCAGTTCCTTTCTAATCTAATGAGACTACCATCATATGTAAGAGCCTAATGTTTAGTGAAACATTACTATATGGTACATGACTGTCTATTTTTAAGAGAAATTACTGTGAGCTGAACGATTATGGATTTTCAAGAGACATTTGCTATCATCCAGATAACCCAATATAGGAAACCTTTTATTTATAAGCTTCTGGTAATCCCTTATACCCTTGAATTTACCTATTGGCACGGAAGGCAATGCCTGAGGCAACCTGCTCTGTCTTTGTATAGTTGAGACCATTAAATGTTCCATCTTAAGATGAGCTAAAGTCTGTAAATCTATTACTTTCCATCTGCCTGTCCTGCTTTTTCCTTTTGGAAAACTATAAATTAAATAAGATTTTTTTTCTATTTGTAAATGTTGATATTTAAAGTCAGCTATTATGTTCCTCTTGACTGTTTTTCATTTTGCTTTTCAATTCTGCTGTCAAGCCAAGATTATCCATTTTGCAATTATATTATTGGGTTTTTAGAAAGCGAGTGGGGAACTTTATAAATAACATGGAAACTGCTATTTTGTTAGAAGAAATAAAAATAGCTGAAATAAATTTTAAAAAGTTAAGATAGTGAAGACCAATATTAATGAAAAAGTAAACAAAAGTTAATGAGAATGGAAATAAGAATTTCGGTATGAAACAGAGGGGGGGGTGCTTACATATCACTAGTTGGAGGATAATACCTATGTGTACTTTTGGAAAGTAAGCTGAGAATATATATGGGCAACAATCACATTTCAGCAATTATCTTAAAGAATTAATGGTTTGAGAAATTCTTGATAGGCTAATGGTGAATTTCTGCAATGACTCAAGTAGATTTCTGCTTTTCTATGAAATTGTACTGTGAGCCATCATGACCTCAGAGTTCTTGTCTTACACATACCCACAAAATTAGGACCGTGTGAAATCTAAAGTCTGTAGCTTGCAACTTTGGGAGAAGTGGCATGAGCTGAGCCTGGACTCACTTGCGCTATGGCTCTAGAGCCTCTGGAGCATTTTGGTGGACCATGCAGTAGAATCATGATGTAGGCCCTACAGAGGTCCCAGTGCCCACTTTCTATAACCACATGCTTGTGATGGTACAGACAGTCCAAGATGTCTTCTTGTGATTTTTTCCCTTTGTTCTGTTACAATCCACTTTTTCTTTTAATTGGAAATGCAGATACACAGAGAGGAGGAGAGGCAGAGAGGAAGAAAGAAAGATCTTTCATCCGATGAGTCGCTCTACAGTGGCTGCAACCAGAGCTGAGCTGAACCGAAACCAGGAGCCAAGAACTTCTGGGTCTCCCATGCGGGTTCAGGGTCCCAAGGCTTTGGGTTGTCCTTGACTGCTTTCCCAGGCCACAAGTGGGGAGCTGGATGGGAAGTGGGGCCACCAGGATTAGAACTGGCACACATATGGGATGCTGGCATGTTCAAGGAAAGGACTTTAGCTGCTAGGTCCCACTTACCTTCCTTTTACCTATTCTAATATTTTTAGTTGGTAGATCCTGGGTTATACAGTATGTGGTTTTTGCTTTGTTTTGTTTTACTCCTTTCTTGGTCGAGAATTTTGTAAATCCTTTCATTCTACTTCCTTGTGCTCACATTGTAAATTTCACTGAAGGCAGTCGGAGCACATGGTTGTTTAACAAGTTTGTTGGATAAATGTTATAGGTGATCATTATTAAAATCAGCCTGCTACAAAGCCCACGGACATAGTGAAAATGTGGCCAGTTTCATTATAATGGCGAGACCAGGTTGGCTTCCACCCCATTTCTAGCAGAATCCTCATTTCCATCCTGCCACCCGAGTCCTCAGCAGAATCCTATGCTGAGATCATTCTAGATTGTTTGTTTGTTTGTTTTCAGGATGATCCTCCAGTGTTGTTCAATCCGTGTTTGTAACCTGTGTCAAAGCACTTTAAGTTTTTCAGGTCTTGTTAAAGCAGTGACTCCTCTCTTCCTTCAGTGCCAATTTTCCATTTCTGAGTCCATTTTCTGTGACATAACAAAATACCCGAGCTTGGGTGGTGTAAAAGGAAGGGAGGTTTAGCAATAATTCATAAAACACCTTTTTGGCATCTATTTTTAATGACCACCCTGGTGGATCCTAGAAAAGGAGGTAAGGCTCTCATCTTTACAGAATATATTGTCTTCCATGTATTTTTTTTAAAGATTTATTTATTTTTATTAGAAAGTCAGATAGACAGAGAGGAGGAGAGGCAGAGAGGAAGATCTTCCATCCGATGATTCACTCCCCAAGTGAATGCAACAGCCGATGCTATGCCGATCCGAAGCCAGGAGCCAGGAACTTCTTCCAGGTCTCCCACACTGGTGCAGGGTCCCAAAGCTTTGGGCCATCCTCAACTGCTTTCCCAGGCCGCAAGCAGGGAGCTGGATGGGAAGTGAAGCTGTGGGATCAGAATTGGCGCCCATATGGGATCCCGGGGGCGTTTAAGGCAAGGACTTTAGCCACTAGGCCATGCCACCAGGCCCTCTTCCATGTATTTTTTAAGGTTGAGTTGGGGAGATTGAGCAAGAAATTTTATCCAGTATCTAAGACATCACAGGGCCAGCCTTGTGGTATGACAAGTTAAGCCATTGGTTATAATGTCCACATCCCAAGTGGTTCAAGGAGTGGCTATTGTCCTTTCTATGTGCTTCCCTGTTCATGCAACTGGAAAAGCAGCATAAAATGTGTCTGGGCCCCTGTCACTGTGTTGATGACCCAGAGGAAGCTTCTGGCTTTAGACTGGCCCAGCCCTGACCATTACAGTCATTTGGGGGAATGAACCAGCAAATCGAAAATTTCTTTCTCTCAGCAACTCCCCCTCTCTCTAACTTTCAAATAATTTTAAAAAATTATAAAAATTATAAGTGCCATCACAGGTGATTTGTGTCTATTATTTCATTTGCTCCACTTTTGAACCTTCTGATGTAGTGATATTTTCATCATCATCTTAGAGATGCAGGTGGTTTTGCTCTTAATTTAGCAACTAGTTTCAGGGCTCCTAGTGAGAAAATGCTCTGGTAGATATAATATGGAGATTGATAAGTCATACATGCCCTTCAACTATACTTTATACCATTCAATGTGGTGATAAAGCTGTGAAAGAAGAGAAAAATGTGCATTCTGAAATGCAATGCAATGGGCTAGGGTAGCAAAGACCTGAAGGACATAGCAAGAGAATGAGAGAAGAACATTTCACGTAGAAACAAAAACTCCGGCACTTTATGGGCGGGAGGAAGAGGGGTAGAAGGGATTGAGAGAAAGTCATGACAAAAAGAGTGGGGATGCAGACCATGAAGTATTTTTGTAGCCCATTTAAGGAGTTTAATCTAATCTTTAAGATTAGACTTTCAAAGGGCTTCAGGCTGAGATTTACTTGAATTATAGAAATAAGAAATTCTAGCTCTAATACTGAAAATATTCTGAAGGGAGAAAAGGTGATATTTAGAAACTGATTTGGAGATACTTAAATATTCTGGCAAGGGTCTATTATGGAGGAAAGAAAGGACAATGAGAACTGAGTGATATTATTCCTGGACTTGAGTGAGTCCTTCTTTAACCTTTTGGCTTCGTAAATGACTCTGGCCTATTTCTGTTGGTACACCCTCCCATCAGGACCAACTCACTGTGAACCCATTCTCATCCCTCCATAATTTGTAGAGTTTTGTGTTTGCCATAGATCCTAGGATGCTTACTATTGTCTGAATGTTGGCACCCTCTATGCTCCCACAACTCACGTATTGAAGCCTAATCTGAGGTGTGATAGAGTTAGGGAGTGGGGCTTCTGAGATGTGATTCAGTTGTGGGGGTGGAGTTCTCATGAACAGATGAGTGTCCTGATGAACAGTCTGGTTTCTTGCACTATTTGAGGATGCAGCAAGATGTCTTCCAGGAAAGAAATGGGCTCTCATCAGCCACTGAATCTTCCAGCACCTTGGGCTTGGACTTCTCAGCCTCTAGAACTGTGAGAAATAAATGGTCTGCAGACACCTGGGTTATGATATTTTGTCATATTTCTCTGAGCAGACTAAGACAATGGCCAAGGAGCAGCTTTGTGCAGAGGCTGTAAAGGCTTGTTGGAGAGCTTGGACCTGTAGCCTCAGTCTTTATGTATGCTACCATCCATTTTCTCCTGGTAGAATCCCTTCCAGCTGAAATAGGATAATGTAGTCTGTGATCTGCATATGTGAGACAGCTTAGTGAACTTTGGTCACTAACAAGGTCATGGAATTCACTTGTTCCTGGCTCACCAGATCATTATGAAGCTGCATTTGTCAAGTTAAGAAGATAAGATTACTTTATTTAATAGTTTGTTCACTTTATTTGTGTTTTAAGTATTTAGGTATATGGTATATAGGACTCATTCTGATCCAGCCAATTTTAGGAAAGGTCTCCATTTTAGAATTATCTTGGACAGAACCTGTGCTTGGGAATCAATCTGTGACTTTTTTTTTTTTTTTCTCTCTTGTAGAGTAGAAACTTATGCTGGGGTGAAAACCTCTTTAAGTCTAGACTTTAGAAAGTGTTTCATAGTTTACTTTTAATATACATATTTTTATTGTTTTTGTGAAATTTGTGTAATATCAAGCCAAATTTATTGGGTTGGAGCATAGTTTGGTTGTATACTCCAGCACTAGAAGTAACAAGGGGTATACTTTCCTTCTTTTTTCAATTGAGCATGAAGTAATGAAAGTATGCTATCATTAGGAGACAGATATAAGCTCACAAAGGATCAGGTACATTTTTGTTCTGCCAAGTGACGTTGTATTAAATGAGAATAAGACTAGCCTGTGGCAGGAGCAAGGTAACTGTGTGTGAACCGTGAGTCTTTTTGATCTTATTAGAACAGGAATTGATCCCTGGACTTGTATAGATGTTTACTCCTGAAAGTCATGGGTGGCATGGTAGGATGGATGAGACTTGATCCAATTATGGTCACTGAGGGCATGTCCTTCCAAGCTGAATTGGATCAAGTCCTCTCTGACCCATCAAGTGACCTTTTTTTCTGCACATTCTGTGCCATTGCCATCCTCTGGTCTCACCAGATGGCTGAACCAATAGGACTCATTTGATTTTGTACTGTAGATCTCCAAAACTATAGACCCAAGTTAACTTTTTTTTTGCCTTCATAAGTTGCTAACTTCAGATATTTAGTCAGAGTGATAAACTGAGTAGTATATCATTCTAGAAGTAGTAAAATCCTTATGATGTTGCTTTTGTATCAGACTCATACTGTTAAAAGTTCAAGCGTTAGTCTCTCCTAGAGCTAGCATTCCATCTAGAAACTCTTTCTTGACATTATTATTATTATCACTTCAATATACCAGAAAGTATATAAAAGAGACAGAAATTCATTTGAACAGAGCCTTTTGCTCTTTTTGAGAATTGTTTTCTCCACTCATAATGGAGTGATTTCCTTATTCCCTTATGGTTAAGCAAACAATCTTATGATTACTTCTCCAAAGTCATCAAAATCAAGAATGAAACAGAATCTCATCATGGTTGGGCCAAATATATGGTTCCTATGCTTAGATTAGGCGATAGAAGACAGGATTCTTGGTCCTCAATGAACCTAAAGAGCAAAGGAATAGAAGGTTGGACTCATTCTTGCTAAATTAACTTGCGGTACAACTACATCCCAAGGGATTTGCTGTAATGGCTGAGTTCAGTGGGAGGACACCTTCCCTGAGTCTGAGATTACTTACAGAATGAGCAGCCAAACCTGTAAGACAGCCCATACTACTTATTTCCCTCGTATGGATCAGCATATGAACTACTCATTTTAAAGATAAAAGTATTCTCTTTTACATCTATAAGTGCTTATACATATGTATATATCTAATATCTGTTTATATCTCCCATGTGGTGATTTAAGTACAAATGATGGTGAAGCATATGGAATGTATTTTCTTTTAAGTGGAGATTGTTATTATTCTGGAAGAATCAACGACAAAATGAATGCAGATTTCTCTAAATTCTTGTGTCTGAGGAAGTTACCAACTTCAGGTTACAGAAAAGGACTTCACTTTCCCCATGATATAGTAATTCCTAAGATAATAAAATTTGATTATTGCTTAAGAGTGATGTGCTATTTATTTCCAAGACATTCAAGAGGTATAGAAAATTATGTGGAGATATAATCTACACCAACACTGCACTGAGTTTTTATATCAGATGCCAATCATATTTATATACCTTATCCATGGTCTTTTCTTAGTTCAGTTAAACAAATTGTCTTATTTTGAGGTGAATGGGGGTTGTAGAATAGATTTACATTTAAATTTAAGTCTATCAGATTTATTCTAATCCATGATCATATACTGTGCGTTTAATCTTACTCTATATAGCATACATTATGTAATTTATCTTGTTTGCCTAGTTGATTTCAGTTTAACTAATATTGTAGGGAAATAAAATAAACGTTTCCTCTGATCTTTCTGATTCAATGGCTATTGCTTCAAATTAAGTTACTGACAGACAGATTAATAGGAAAAAAGGCATGAAAGTTTTATTTGATGCTAATTTTTATTAATTTTTTGATATGCATGAATTTTTTCATTTAAAAGAATTGAAGAGTCAAGGAATTATACTCAGGGGGTTATATATCATTTTACCCTGAGAAATTTGTAAAGCAGATTTCTAAGGTTAGAAATTAGTGTTACATAGGATTATTTTAGCAAAGGTTGATTATTCATATCCATCTTGTCGCATGGTTACTAATACACTGCAGGGATTTATCCATAATCTCTAAAGATATTCCACCAAAAGCCAACTAATGAATCCCAAACTCAGAATCAATAGTGTCTATAGTTGCTTGACATTCATTTAATGTAGGAGAATACAAGAGTGGATAAGTTGCGTTTTTGTAAATCTTATAAATATACTTGGCCACACAAACATTTGATTAGAGATTCTCAAAGGCCTTGCAAGGGTCTCATGCCAGCCAGTGGGAGCTCTGAAAGTTTAAGTTTCATGATAAATGATCTCTGTAATATTGCAATGGGGCCAATGAGAAGCATAAAACCCTCTTCTATAAGAAAAAGAACTTATCTTATAGGTACTACTTCTCCCCATCTTTCACAGCTCATGGGATTCTAGATCAACCTGTTAAGTAGATCCTATCTGTATGATTTGAAAAATGAAAATGGGTGCCATTGTTGTGGCTCAGAAGCTAATCCTTCACCTTTAAGCAGCAACATCCCCTATGGCTGCCAGCTGGTGTCCTGGAAGCTCCATTTCTGATCCAACTCCGTTATCGTGTCCTGGGAAAGCAGCAAAAGGTGGCCTTAGTCCTTGGGACCCTGCACACCCATTTAGGAGACCCAGAGGAGGCACCTGGCACCTGGCTTCAGCTCAGCTCAGCTCTGGGCATTGCTGCCATTTGAGAAGTGAAACAGCAGATGGAAGATTTTTCTGTTGATCTTTCCTTCTCTTTGTAAGTATGCCTTTATAATAAAAATAAATAAATACATTAAAAAATGAAAATACAGACTGGTATTGTGGTGAAGAAATTAACACACATTTGAAAACTATTAGGCTAAATATTTGCTTTCCAACATTTGCTGGCAAAAATGGCCAGCATGTAAGTACTGATAAGTGTAATTTCTTTAAATTTCCTGCTTTTCTATACTAGGCCTGAGTTTCTTTCTGCATATAAAAAGGCTACTAAACATGGGCTTTGAATAATATATCAGTGTTTGTTCAATATATTATTCAAGAAGGAACACAAGGAGAAACAAATATGAAGTATTAAAACATTTTCAGTAGTGGGCATGCGGTACAGTTGTTAAGCTATTTCTTGGGATACTATGTCCCATATTGGAGACCCTGATTTGAATCCCAGCCCCTTCTCTTCTAATTCAGTTTCACTCAGGTGCACATTTCCTGGAAGGCAGTAGATGATGGTGCTCCAGTACCTACCTGGGCTCCTACCACACATTTTGGAGAACTAGATTAAGTTCTGGACTTCGACCTGACCCAGCCCTGGGTATTTCAGACATGAGGGGAGCAAATCAACTGAGAGAAGATAACTCTTTGCCTAATCTCTATGCTTTTGTAATGAAGTGAAAAATAATTAATTAAAAAATACTCTCAGCAAGAAGAGAAAAGCATTACTTAGAATAAATTTGTTCTTCCTAAATAAGTCTATTTCATAAATCTCAATGAGAACATTACCAGTATCTTAAAACAAACTGAGATTACGTTTCTTCAAAAATAGAAACAATAAGACTGGTGCGGTGGCTCAAAAGGCTAATCATGCAACTGGAAGTGCCACTGTCTCATACAGACATTGGCTCGTGTCCCAGCTGATTCACTTACCATTCGGCTCTCTGGTTGTAGCCTGGGAAAGAAGTGGAGGATGAGTGCACTGGGACCCTCCTTTGAAATTGTTCTTCTCCCGTCTACAGCCATACCACCCTGAACGCGCCCGATCTCATCTGAAATTGTTCTTCTTCCAAGGCCTTAGCCTTATAGGTCTATGGCAGTAGGGATGCCCTGAAATCTATGAAATGCCATTTGGGTCATTCTTTCACTATGCTGACGAACAGCATCTGACTTCCTTTGTTATTTAATAACAACTTTATCCCATATGAGCAATGAACTGCTGTTGTTGATACATTACTGCCCCATACTACTTCTCACCTCATTGGACTGTAGCATTCTCTAGTTGTTATAGGTTTGGCTCTAGTGGGCTCAATGTGTGGTTGCCAGTCCTTCAATGTCCATATCGTGCCATCTGCAGTAGGGTGCAGAGTGCATGAGCTGTTGGAGAGAGGCTGCCTTTGCCAGGGTTCAAAGCATATTCCAGAAAGTCTTGAAATCCAGAGAACTCCAGAGAGTCTCCGTTAGAGCACTGCCTGTTAGAACTGTGGGTGTGGAGCTGCCTTATGACCCCAAACAGGTACAACCACATTTGCAAGCACTGGGACTCCAGTTTGTGAGAGCTGTGACCTGGGCTTTGCCCAGCAACATTATGATTATAAGGGCTTCCAAAACTGTGGTGGCCTAACCTCTGCCCAATTATGTCCAAAAGTGAAGTATGAAGTCGCAGATGATGACTCATAGATGAATGTCTTTTACTCTACCAGGTTTTGGGTTTCCTTAGGACCAGTTTCCTTAGGACCCCTTCTTTTGTATTCCTTTCTTTTGTAATGGGATTGTGTAGTCCATGTCAAACCAACCACAGCATTTTGGAAACACGTGAATTTTTTGATTTGACGAAAAGCAGTTTGTTTCAAGAAGAACCATACCTTGAATCCCATTTATATTTGAGTTAAATGATATTTAGATGAAACTCTGCATTTGAGGCTTTTGAATTGGCTGTGAAATGGGATGCACCATGTTTTGCATAGAATAACATAAATTTTGGAGGGCTGTTGGGGGAGGGTGGGATGACATGGTATGAATGTTCATATTGCTTCAGAATTTGTATATTGAAACATAATTCCCAGGCACTGGTATTAGGAGATGGGGCTTTTGGGAAGTGAACAGACATGAGGGAGGACGTGAGTCAGCTATTTGTCCCTTCTACCATATAAGAACACACAGAAAGCTTGGTCCCTGGTGCTTTGTTCCTGGTCTTCCCAGCCTCCAGAAATGTGTGCAATGAATTGCTGTCATTTATAAACTGCCACTCTAGATACTTTACGATAGCATCCTCAATAAAATAAGACAGTGACTTCCGGCACTCTTTTGGTAGCAATGCATTATGGGACAATAGCCAGAGTCTTTTCAAAGAAGGAGCTCTTTGAGGAATTTCACAGATAGTCAATTTTGCATTGTCTTATATTTATATAGTTTTATAATAATTATCAGCTGTCACAAAACTGCTAAAATATGGTTCAGGTAACTAATACATGAACTAAAATAGAAACAGAACAATAAAAATGTATGAATCACTCCTTTGTATTTTACAACATGATGTTTTGAAATTACAATATTTTAAAAGCCTTCCAATTTTTATATTATCTTATGTAAAATGATATATTTAAAATATTCCTTTATAACAGCTACTTTAGAGAATATGAAATATAAATAGTTTAGAAAACAGTATTGTTTTCTTTAATTTTATTGTTTGAGGCATGTGTATGTCTGTGTGGGGTTTTCCGTGTATATATATGTTAAAGATATGAATTTGTCATTTGACGTAGATTTTCAATGAACTAGACAAAAATATAATTTCATAATTCCACTGAAACACATAACATACTTGAAGTGGATGGCTTGCAGTTAATTCTAGAGGAAACAGGGTGTTTATCTTTAAAATAAACATAAGTATATGTCATTTAAATGTTCTAAATGTCTACAAGAACCAAGGCTGGCCCAGGCCAATGCTGCAAGCCAAAACTTACTCTGAATATCCTATGTAGGTAGCAAGCACCTGTCCACCAGAGCCATCACTTGCTGCCCACACAGGTTCCTGAAAGCAGGAAGCTGGAGTCAGGAGCAGAGCTGGGTTTTAAATCCAGACACTCTAAAATAGGCAAGGGTGTCTTAACTGTCAGGCCAAACACTTCCCCAAAATTGTTTATTAATTTTAACTTCTTAAGGTTTATCTTGCTAACCACCAACTTTGATTTCTATTATCTTTCTCATGTGACTATAAGGAAACACAAAGAATGATGTTACCAATTTTGCAAATAAAATTTCTGAGGTGAGTGAGTGACCTATTAAGATGAATCGGAGTGCCTGGATTCAATGCATGGCTCTGGCTTCTGACTTCAGCTTCCTGCTAGTGTAGACCCTCATGGGCAGTGGTTCTAGCTCAAGTACTTGAGTCTTGTCAGCACATTGGTAGACTTTGATTTTGCTCCT
Organism: Ochotona curzoniae; assembly: GCF_017591425.1. Taxonomy (NCBI): domain Eukaryota; kingdom Metazoa; phylum Chordata; class Mammalia; order Lagomorpha; family Ochotonidae; genus Ochotona; species Ochotona curzoniae. The sequence continues at coordinate 25,409,710 of NW_024466219.1, forward strand.
GACTTTGGTCCACTCCAAGCCTGGTTGTCATGGGCATTTGGGGAATGAACTCTCAGTGGGGAATAAACATATACACTGTCTCTCATGATTTCTCAAGTAATAAAATAAATACTTTTTAAAAAGTAAAAATTTTGGCAGATATTATAGTTTAGAAATCCAAACTATTTTTTATTATTATTTTATTTTGATAATGTTTACATAGTTGATTAGGGCACAAAGGGTCAAGGGCTACGGGAAAGTTGGTAAGACCATTGTTTCCACATTATTATTATTATTGATTCTAGATCTGCAGTAAGGGGAGAATAAAGGAAGAAACCCCACCAAGCATCCCACGCACCCCAGGTCCCTGACGTAGGGCATGCTCCAAGGGTCCCGCTCAAGTGGTTTTGACAGTTCAACAGTTTTGAATTGCTGCCAGTCTCGCCATTCCAAGCACGATGAAATCTCTCCAGAAATAACTGAATGACATAGTTCAGCTTAAAGTCTCTGTTTGCCTAGATTTTCACTGCCAGCACATGACTGGAGTAGTTGATTGATTTATTCTGCCCTCCATCCTCTGTTGTGGTACCAGGTGTCCTCTGGACGTTCCAATGGATTGCCATATCCTCCATGTGCACCTGGATTTGCCATCCAGTGTTCCATCTGAGCCTCTGAGGAGGCTCAGCTTTGACACCTGCACTCCATGGTCAGACCATGGAACCTGCATGGGGTTCTGAGATCAGCAGTTCTGAAAGAAATTTCGTCTGAGTTGATCCCAGGCCTCATACCTGTGTGTGCATGCCAATACAGGGTCCGGCACAGTTCGTCGCCCCAATCAACTTATGCATATGCTGGTGGTCGCAATTGCTGGGTCAGTTCTGTTTCCAGCCCTGTGTCTTCCATTTGAACCAATGGGTGCTGCAGTCCAGCCTGATTCTGCCCACCACACCCTTGGCCCTCACACAAACCAGTGGGAACTGCAACCTAGTCAGAGCAACCTGCAGTAACTCCCAACAGGCCTTCCCCCTGCTCTGCTTCCCACACTTGCTAGTATGTATGGCAGACTAGTCCAGTCTGTGCCACATCCCATTCAGCTCTCATACACGTCAATGGGCACTGAAGCCTAGTTCAACCCAATCAGCCCAACCCAACCAGCCCAAACACATGCTGGAAGGTGCTGTTCTGTCTAGCCACCACTGCTCCGGTCCTGGCTTTCATGCTTTCCTGTGGGAGTGATAAACCAAGGGGGCGGGGGGGGGCCACTGTTTCCCTAGTGTGTCACTCCTACTCCCACATCCTGCATTTTCCAGGTGGTTCTGCAGTTTAGCTTGACAGAATCAGCCCCCAGTGCCAGCACCTGCCAGCTGATGCTGTGGCAAAGCCCAACCAACCCTCATCCACTCTGATTTATGCTTATACTAGTAGGAACAGTCAGAGATTGTGGCTTTTTCCTAATCTAGTTCCCAGGAGGCCCTCAGGTATTGTTGCCCTGCCTGGTCTGGTCTGCCACATCCCGACTCATGCTCTCCAGTGGGAGTGGCTGTCCAGGAGGGGAGCCCTCCACATTTTCCCTACCAGCTTTACCCCTCCTACCCCCTCCCAGGTCTTGAGTATGCTGTTTGGGTGCCATGGCCTGGTTTGACATGGCCTGCCTCACCTCAGCTCTTGCAAGTGGGTGCTGTAGCCTGGCTTGGCCCGGTCTGGCCCACCCCCAATTTCAGCTGGCACTGGTGAGTGTTAGAACCTAACCCAGCCCAGCAGGTACCCAATCTCAGCTATAATGTGTACTGGTATGTGTTGCAACTGAACCTGGCCCAACCCACACTCAATTTTGGTGCTTGGATTCACCAGAGGGTGATGTGAACTGGTTCAGCTGGTTCGCCCTGACCTGTGCCAAATGTATGCCAGGGGGTACCAATCCCTTGTTTGGTCTGGGCAGCTCCCTATTGTTGTTCTTGTGCTCACCTGCGTGTACTGTGTCCCGACAGGGGAGTTTCCCAAGCTCCTCTATCAGAACCATTGCCAATGCCAAATCTAGCGCACATGGTTGGGTCCATGGGCCATCCTTACTCAGTCTATTTCCTGACCTAGCAGGAACACTGGCCTTTCCTAGCCAGCCTTCAATCCATTCCAGTTATTATTGTTGGGTATTACAGTCCAATCTAGCCTGATCCACATGCAGACACAGCTCATACCTGGCTCATCAGGGTCAAACACCTAGCCTAGCCTGTCCTATGCCTACCCGGTCCTCACAAGCACCAGTGGGTGATGGGGTCTAGCCCAGTATGGTGCACCCAGCCCCAGTCCACACTTGTACCAAGGTATGTTGCAACCTTATCTAGACCAGAACATGGCTCCCATTCCAGCCCCATGTTTACCAGTGGGAACCATAGCACAACCAGGGCATCTCCTTAGCTCCCCAACTAGGTGTGTTGCCAGCTCTAAATATTGCATGTGGCAGTGGTTACTCTGACCCAGCTTGGCTTAGCCCCTCACCTGTCATGACCTTTGTGTTTGGATGCTGTAGCCTGTCCTGACCCAGCCTAAACCAAGTCCCACCACTCGCTGGTGGGTGCCGGAGCCTGGCCCTGCTCCCCTAACAGTCTCATGCAATCTGGTATGTGTGACAGCCTAGTGGAACTTGACCTGTGAAAGCCAAACTATTTAACCTAATCTTAATTACTTAAACTTTCTCCTTTAAAAATATTTAAAAGATGGAGCAAGAGAGAGATCTTTTATCTGCTGGTTCATTTCCCAAGTAACTCCAACAGCCAGGAGTGAGTCAGGCTGAAGCCTGGTGCATGGACTCAAGTGCTTGGGCCATCCTCAGCTGTTCCTCAGGTACATTATCAGAAGGCTGGGTCAGAAGTGGAGTATCCAGGAGTGAAAAACACAATCTCTGTCCCCTAAGTTTTACCTTTCAATTTATGCTTCATCTTAACTAACCATAAACATGGATTAACTTGCTTCTTTTCTTAAAGATTTATTTATTTTTTTGGGAAAGTCAGATATAAAGAGAAAAGGAGAGACAGAGAGGAAGATCTTCAATCTGGTGATTCACTCCCTTAAGTGGCCACAGCAGTCGGAGCTGAGCCAATCCAAAGCTAGGAACCCAGAGCCTGTTCTGGGTCTCCCACACGAGTGCAGGGTCTCAAGGCTTTGAGACATCCTCAGCAAGCACTCCCAGGTCACAAACAGGGAGTTGGATGGGAAGTGGGGCCACCAGGATTAGAACCAGCACTCATATGAGAACCTAACACATGCAAGGCGAGGACTTTACCTCACTGGGCCCTGGATTAATTTACTTCTAAAAACTTCTCTACTGTGTTGACTATACAAACATGACAACACTTACTTAAAAAGTAAAATACATGGAAAATACAAAGTTCAGATAGTCATAAAAGGGAATAGGAATCGTGGAAAGCTCTATGGCAGAAATTAAATTTTCTCTAGGTTAGTAAAAATCGAACCTCATTTTTAGATGATAACCAATTGGATCAGTAAGGAGAAGGACATTTTCTTTTGGGTGTTTGATACAGTTACTCTAATGATGTGCTAGGTGCATTCACTGGACGTAGCATTCTTTGAGGCTCACCAGTCCCCATCAACCATTGAAAGCCTGGGTCTCTCCAATTGTCCTCACCAAGATAGATCTGAGTAAATCCACAAACATTAAAGCAGGGCTAATGTAAACCTTTGCTGAAAACATAAATCCCATGTAAATTGCTATCCTGTTTTTTAGGTTAAAAAAAACCCTCGTGGGTTATTTTCCTTTTTTTTTCCAAATCAAGTTTGGATCATAAGATTCTATTAGCTGGTTTTTGCTGGCATCACACTGCTGAAAGGATGACAAGAAATAGGCAGCCTTGGAAACTTCACATGTCTGCTCTAAGAATTCCAGTCCCGTTTTATAACCCAGAAAATCTTAGATCATTTGGATCTGGTTTAGATAAGCTGACTAGAATGAAACCAAATCAGTGAATCTTCTAAACTTCTCCCAGCTATCCCTCATGAAGGGAAGAGTCATTTTTGCCTTTTATGAAAAGGCAAAGCCAAGAGGCCAATATTCACTTATTGGCTCTCCTTCCGTCCGAAACTTTTCCCACTACTCAGCTGCCAACTCTAAGCAGAAGTTTCAAGTTTTGTGTTGCTGGTTTCCAAACAGGAAGAATTATATGGTGACAGTCCTTTATTCTTGTTGGGCCATGTGTCTCTCTTGATTCAAAGTGTCCCTGCACTGCTCTGTGTATGGGTATTTATAAGAGCTTAGGGGACAAGCTGGCTGCCATTCACTGTGCTCTATGCCATGCTGTGCTGTTAAGCCCTTGAAGAAGACAGCTGACAGGGAGATGAAGGATTTTATGAACTATTTCTTGTTTTCTAGGATGAGAGGTACCTTAGGAGCACTTTAAGAATTTATAGAAACAAGGCACGTATGTGTTTTTATCTCAATTTTCAAAAACTGTGTCTCTGTCAAATTTTGTCGTTATCAAACTATCTAAATCAACTGAGCATATTATGAAAAAGTACAGAGTCTTCTGACATTGGTGAACACACACAGCCTGGAATTCCTGGGAAATCTCATCTTGAAAAGGGCCTTTAGGCTCCTTTTAAACTCTAATGGATGGGCATCTAGACAGATGAGTTTGCATTGGACTCTAGCCTATGATAGTCATATGCTTGACTGCCAGGGCATTTTCCTCATTTTATCAGAGAGAAATGTGACACAGGGAGATTGGGTGAAATTCCCTGGGATCTCACTGCCAGTGTGGGTGTAGGTACAGCATGCTAAAAGTCTAGATTGTTTTTCATATTGGCAATTTCAAATATGTTCTTGGATGGTTTCTTTGAGTCCTCATAAATTAGAAAAGTTCTGAATAGTAATCAAGTGGTTACTTCTTGTTCTTTATGCTATTCTATTGCACTTTTAAGTTGAACTCTAGAATTTTATAAAATTGGCTTAAAATCCCTAACTTTCTTACTGATAATATGTATAGTTTATATGCTCAAAGAAGGCCAATTGCTAAAAGACCATGAACTTTAGAACCCATGTGGTATAATAGGACCCCATCAGACTGAAGGCATTTGATTATGGTTCTCTTATTAGGGGCCTAGAGCAGTACTTGTTACTTGGTAGATTCTCAGTGAATATTTGTGCAATATTTTCCCTCTCTTTGACTTTCCCAGTCTAATGCTTAAATGATATTTTGCCAGCAGCAACTCAAGATTAAGATTTTAATAGTTTGTTTCAGAGCCCTTTCATTTGACTGCTTTCTCTCTGTATTATACGCATTTATATTTCTTTTAGTGCCTTGGCCAATTAGTCAGTTCTCTCTCTCTTTTTTTTTTTAGTAGATATTGTTACTTTATTAAATTGTTTATTTAATTACACACATATGGATATGCTTGAAAATGTTCAGCTTCTTAGAATTTCTCAAGATTAACACTACCTGTTTTTTTAACCAAAAAAAAATGACAATTACAATATCCCAGATTAATAATGTTATAGTCTTGTTAAACATATATGAGTGCATAGAAATACACAAATTGATTATTCCTCAAGGGACAAGTACTAAATGAGGAGTGTGTGTGATATTTACTGGATGAGTTTGGAGGACAGAGAGCATTGAACTGGAAGTCTTAGAAAGCTTAAAAGGGGAGACAGGGTATACATTAGAAAAGGATAAAGGGATAGAAATTTAGGTTGGAGAGACAAGAGTCTTTATGCTCTATGGGAAGCCAACAAAACACTAAGTGGAGAAAGGTGGATTGATAGGACTGATGTTTTGTGCTAGGAAAATTTTGTTTGGAAAAAATGAACATTGTATTTTATACATAGTAGATATGCTATATGAGAGAGGTGAATTTGTATTTTTTATTATAGTAGGAGGAAGAAAAGAAAGAAAGGAAAATTGGGACTTGTAGCCTACTGCCCAGTCTATGACCACGTCACTGCTGAGAAATGTTCATGGTAAATTTGTGCAATCTGCCAACCAGCTCGGACAGGGCCTAACCTTAGCTGACTGCAGCATTACTGAGAGGCAATAGAGGATATGCGAAATCTTAAAATAATTGAAGAGTTATTGAATGTAACTTAATGGGCAGAAATAAATCAAAGGTTAAGCATGGTTTAATATGTTATTTCTTTGCTAACATTTTAGACTGATTTCTTGATGTTTTAATATCAGAAAATAACTTGTAAATTTTTACGGTGAAGTTGGCCCAGAAAGTGACATATTTTTGGTCAAAGGCTTTTTGATGAGCCTTATGAAACAACAACTCCATACTTCTTTCATTTCTAAGTCTGACCCCATATAGAAGTACGGACCAGGCAAATAAACAGCAAGAATAAGAACATCTTTATGCCTCTCACCTTCCCTTGACTTTGTCCTTGGTGCCATAGCAAACTGGATGTGGACACAGAGGCATTGATGTGACTGTGGGAGGCTCTCACAGGCCTTGAAGAAAGCATTTTTAATAGTTGACCCTGTTGGGCTTACAAAGTTTTCAACCTCAATTATTTGACTTGATTTCCCTCTACAAACAGCAGCAGTGTCAATTAATTCAAAGGATATAACCGCATCTAAATAAATATGAGAATTTTATGATTTTTAAGATTTATTTATTTTTCTTGGAAAGTCAGATTTACAGAGAGAAGGAGGGACAGCAAGAAAGCTCTTCTATCTGCTGGTTCATTTCCCAGATAGCCATAAGGCTGGAGCTGAGCCAATCTAAAGCCAGGAGCCAGGAGTGTCCTCCAGATTTCCCACGTGTGTGTAGGGTCCCAAGGCTTTGGGCCATCCTTCACTGCCTTCCCAGGTCAGAAGCAAAGAGCTGGGGAGGAAATAGAGATGCCAGTGCCCAAACTGGTGCCCTTATGGGATGCCAGCCCTTCCAGGTGGTAGAGTAGCCAATTGAATCAAAGTGCTGAACCCAGATTTTACAAATTTTAAACAAAGATTTATTGAGTATTTAAACATTTAGTGTTACACCACTCTGGAGTGTCTTCCTGATGTATGGACTGGTTGTCAGCAAATATTGATTGAATGAGGAACTAATGTATTAATGAAGACTTGTGTTTGGGGAAGATAACGTGTTGCATTGGAAAGAAAGGAGGTGGTTAGTGACAGTGAAAATGGTTGAACTTTTGTTGACATCTAGAAGGTGAAGGTTTAAATGGACATATAAAGAGAAGAGCAGGGGGGCAACGCTTTAGGAAAATGTTGGTGGTATTCCTGTAGATCATTGGTGATATTAGAACTATTAATGTAAAGGAGAAAAAATAAGTTAAAAAGAGTTTGGTTTCTGAATCTCAATAGAAGGAGAAAGCAAGTTGTAAGAAGTAAGCAGAAATAATATTGTCTTTAGGTTTTAGTGGGGTCATGGCAGAAGTTCTTGCATGGAAATATCCTGGAAGGACTCTTCAGTTGCTGTCTGGGCAAGAAGTCTGGGGATGAAAGAATCTCAACTGACAGGGGACCATATGTCAGCTTATAACAAAGTCATAACACAAAATCAACTGTTATAAGTTTTTAAAAAATGTATTTTCATCATAATTCAATGATGATATTTTCTTTGTTAAACCCAGATCTCATGACATATAGCTTTATTTTTTTTTTTTACATGATGATTTTTGGTCATTATCACCCCTGAGGAACATTTTTAGACATACGGAGAATGATGATAGTTGGAATGAAGAAATAGAGATGAGTTCATGGAGAAAAGAGTGGAGAGAGCAGAAGGGTTAGGACCAGTATAGAGAATGCGAAACGTGGAAACAATGCATTTAAGGGATTGGGAGTAGAACATTAGTGATTTGCTCAGTCAAGGAGAATGAGTTGTGCCAAGGAGGTAAAAAGAATTGCCAACTACTGAAGAAATATAGAAGAGAGAAAATTCAAGAAAAGCCCATTGCCTTAAATACTGTTTAAAGTGAGCTTATAAAATTTGTGTTTGGGGCTTGGTGCGGTAGCCCAGTGGCTAAAGTCCTCACCTTGAACACGCTGGGATCTCATATGGGCATTGGTTCTAATCCCGGCAGCTCCACTTCCCATCCAGCTTCCTGCTTGTGGCCTGGGAAAGCAGTTGGGGATGGCTGAAAGCCTTGGGACCCTGCACCCATGTGGGAGATCTGGAAGAAGTTCCTGGTCCCTAGTTTTACTCAACTCAGCTCTGGCTGTTGTGGCTGCTTGGGGAGTAAATCATCAGACAGAAAATCTTTCTTTCTATCTCTCCTCTTCTCTGTATATCTGATTTTTCACTAAATAAAAAAAATAAATAAAATCTTGAAAAAAATTGTGTCTCTGGCCATGAATAAACGACATATGGATAACTAGTCACATTAATTGTAAGAATTCAGTAGAAGTAATTACAGATCCCTAGTGATTTGCAGTAAGACATATATTCTTAATTAAAGCTATGTAGTTATAGTTGTCAATATGTTGCTTTGACACTGGCCAGCTGCATCACCTCTCTCTGTTTTTTTTTTTTTTCCCAGCAGTGAAGGCTGTTCCCTGTCAGATTCAAGGAAAACATAGTCCATCTAAGGTCAAGAAATATTTTCAGCAGGAACTGGCAGTCATTCATCCTTTGGGTAATTAGCAAAGAATTTTCAGTGTAAGGACCAAGAGGGGCGGTCACTCAGCTCCAGTGGTCAGGTAGCCAACGTGAGCCAATGTGCTGTGGTTGAGCAGGAGCGAAGAAAACTCACCAGCCACACAGGCAAGATTTTAGGCCACTGCCCTGCAGGAGTTTATTTGTTGGTCAATTTGGCAAGGAACCTTCCTCAAATGAAACATTCGAGTAGTTTCTGCTTGGAGTTAATCGTGGGGGTGGCTCTGAACGCATGATCTATGATGAGCTGTGCCTTTACAACATGACTGAGAGATACTTAACAAGCTTCTGCTTGATAGTTTTTCACTTAGATGTGTCTTCCATATCTGGGGAGGGCGTCCTTAACATACATATTTTAGAGCTATTGCCATTTTCCTAAGATAATTCATACTACCTTTTAGCTTATGTTCTTAGCATATTTTTTCATATGAACTCATTTTGTTTTTATTTAATCGGATGGATACAATGGGTACATAATGAAGTATGTCAATCATTAAATCCATATTTTTAGATTTTTGATTTTAGAAATCAAAGCATGGATTGCTTCAAAATCAAAGGTTTAAACTGTGGTGACCTTGGTTCACTGTCTGAACCCATAAATGATGTAGGGATGTTTTACTCTGGCCTGTGCTGCTGTAGCCTAAAGCCTTAGGAGGGGTGAGTTATAAAGTCAAGAGGCTGATTTGGTTTAGGATTCTGGTGAGGCTGCTGCAACCTGGCAGAGCAGAAGAGGGACATGTGTGCAGAGGGGACACATGTGGAAGCAAAGAAGTAAGAGACTGGGGAAAGGTTAAGTTTGCTTTTTTTTTTTTTCTTTTGGTAAACAAATCTTCTAAGCATTACACTACTTCTGTGAGACCTAACCACTTCTGCTGGGCTGGATTCATTCACTGCAAAGGCAAAATCTTACAAGATGACCTCCTGGTGGGTTTGCTTCTTAAACATTCTGCTGTCTCAAAACTGCCAAGGTCTTAGTGTGTAAACGTGGGAGACAAAATGGAGCAGGGAGGAGAAGCCATTTTCTCAGATCTGTTGACTGGGGTCTTACAGACAATAATGATGACAATAATAATAATAATGACAAGTTAACAAGAGAAAAACACACAGAATTTTGCTAATGTGTGCCTTATGTGTATGTAGGAGAGCACCCACTGATGAGCAGATCAGAAGGATTGATACAACCTGAGCTCAAATGATATCTTAAAAATAACTTTTTTTTTTTCCAGAAAGTGACAGGATGGGGCCCAGCGTGGTGGTCTAACAGGCTGAGGTCCTCACCTTGAACACACTGGGATCCCATATGAGTATTGGTTCTAATCCCAAAAACTTCACTTCCCATCCAGCTCCCTGCTTGTGGACTGGGAAAGCAGTTGAGGGTGCCCCAAAACCTTTGGACCCTGCACCTGTGTGGGAGACCTGGAAGAGGTTCCTGGCTGCTGGTTCCAGAACGGCACAGCACTGGCCGTTACGGTCACTTGGGGATTGAATCATCAGTTGGAAGATCTTCCTCTCTGTCTCTCCTCCTCTCTGTATATCTGACTTTGTAATAAAAATAAATAAATTTAAAAAAAGAAGAAGAAAATGGCAAGATGAAGGAAAAAAAACATTGAATTTTATAGTATGGCAAATTGGGAGAAGGAAATGTGGGAAAAATAAAAGGAATGATTTCAGCAATGCAATCTTGGTTGATTTCTCTGGTGTCATCTATGGATTCATACACCTTAGAAATTGACCATGAGGATTGACTTCTGCCATGTTGATGGAAAAGAAAGGGAGGGGAACCTTAGCAAAAGTGCGTCTTGCTGTTAGACAGAGGCAGGGCAAAGAACATTCTTGTATCGAGTTCCTATCATCGCTGTGCTCAAGTGCTATACTTTCTGTTATCCATCAATGATTTTTTTAATGCTAGTCCTTCTTCCTGGTTGCTTAAATATTTCAATAGAAATTTTCTTGAGCATGTTTGTGAAGGGCAACTGTTCCAATGAATGAGTCATTCTTTTTCATACCATGGTTATGATGTTCTGGAAAGCATAATGTGGTTCTTTATTGTCTTTCTAACAAAACTAGTGCCCAGAACTGAACAAGGACTCCAGGAGGCTCTGACCAATGGAAAGACTTTTGTGGAACCATATAAAGAATTAAGCTTTACACTTCACACGAAAAATGTGTAGGCACAATTACCCCTGAAAAGGCTCTTAACAAACTTGTAATGGAGCATACATATGACATTTTATACCTAGTGCAATAAAGGAATATTTGCAAGCCATTGTGAATAACTGAGGAAAGAACAGTTAAAACAAAAAAGTCAGTATGTGGATACGTGGGCAAAAATTGTTTCTTCCTGGGAAACACAATCTCTTTGTATAAATTTACACAGCCACACATAATACATAGGGGATATACAATACATCTATGATATTAAAGTTTCATGTGGCAAGTGACCACTATAAAAACATGTCTAGAGTCTTCTTACTGGAGTGCTGATGACAAAGGAAATGAGAACAATTGCTTGCTATTATTTATTCCTTAATTCAGACATCACATTATTGGACTTTAACACAGCATTTGTTGTTTCAGTAGTTATATTGCATGCACTCTGGGTTAAGTAAAACTCATCAGTGTTTTAAAAACCAATTTGATTACTTTACTGTGATTAAACAGACTCAGTGTCTTCTGTCAAAAGTGTTCATGCCTGTTGATGTATCTGCCATTCTTAATGACTAACGCGTATGCTTCAAACGATTAGTGAATGGAGGACACTTCTACGTAGGCAAAGGCAAAGAGTTTGCTCAGCAAATATAGGTTTTTCAATGTGTGTACACTGTGCATGCTTGTACAAGTGAGTAGATTCATTTTCTTTTATTTCTGAACTTACAGACCACATATTTCACTCCTGATGCTACTCTGAGAAATAAATAAGTGATCATGATGAATTACAAAACTTTCTCAACTACATCTCAACTCTTTCATCACTGTCACCAGCAAATAAGCTCACATTTTGTTGGGAGGAAAGAATTTGCTTGCAAAAGGGGGAACATGAAGGTTTTGCATGTGTTCCTGTAATTTTTTAATATGTATTAATTCTGTCCACTTTTCCTTGTCATGAAACATGGAATTAAATTCCTTCTCAGAAAAAGAAACTCTCTAGATAAGGTGAAATGCCATTTGTATGCAAAAAAATCACTTAGTGGTTGCATAATATATTCCAGGAAGGAGCTAGGGGAAAGGGGAGAACAAGGCCAAAGCTAAGTTGATCTGCATAAAAAAGCATGATGCATTTATCGTGATCTCTACTCTTAATAGAAGAGAAAGTAAAAGGAATATGTCAGCATTGAGATGGACTGGTATGGCTACAATAGGAAGAAAGAAGGAATATTGAATAAAATGGCATTGTAACTAATTTTAGAGAACCTTAATGTCTATGTTCCAAGGCTCAGTAGCCAGTTGCCGTCCCTCTTGCATTAACTATCATTTTAGTGAATTATTTTAATATGAAAAACTTCTTGGATAATTATAATTGATACCTGTATGTACTAAGCAGATGTTAATATTTTATTAAGTTGCTTTAGATACATCTAATTCCATTTATATCTCTTCCCCTGCTTACTTTCCATAGGTAATCAATTTTATAAACTTAATGGATATAACTGCTGTGTTTCAAAAATGTATATATTCTTTATATATTCATAAACATACACATATTCATTATTAACATCAGTGTTATTTTTATATTAAAATTTGACATAATGTAATTAAACAGTATATTTGATTTCAAGACTAGCCTGTTTTATGCATTCTGCTTTGTTCAGCATTATGAGTTTGATTTGTAGCAATATGAAAAACATATAATCCTAGTTCATTTATTTAACTCATTGCTATATTCATTATTTGTGGGAATTTGTTGAAAGTTGAATTGATTCCTCTTTGTCTTTTCCAGACCAACCTGGAACAATAGTAAACACAGGTTCTCCTGAAAACCTACTTGTCTTTAACTCTCAATTCTTTCAGACTTGCCCTCAACATACTTCAAATACATCAATGAGGTCTTTATCCTGTTTGTGTCAGCAACCAAGTTAAGCTCCAGACTTTCAAACCTACTTTGAATTTCATCTTATCATATTTTTAACTATTCTTTATTACAGACATTCCAACACCCCGGCTATTCCTCATTTCACAAAGGTGTATAGCCAGTTCTTGATTGAACGTGTCTCAAACATAAGTGAGTACATGAGTGTTGCGGGAAACCTTACTGAGCCGTAGTTCTTCAGTTAGACCTCAGGTACTGCTAATCCAGCAAGGGCCAGGGTGATACTCAAGTGGACAGATTGCTCTGTGAGTGGTAACGTTCAAGATCGCTGGCACTCTATCCAACAACACCATCATCTTTTTTTTTTTTCTGAGAATTACAGACACCTTTGGGATGATTCTCCCAAAACTTTGTGCTCTAAATCATTAGTCTCCTCTCCTCAACTTGTCCCAGCTCAGTTATTGCATTTCCTACATCTCATTATGACTCAAATCAAAAGATTTCAATGTTCAGGATCCCATCCTTATGCTACCACTTCCGCTCTTTCTGTCATTCCCATCAGCCACCAAACACAATCCACTAATCCATTGCTTCCAAAATGTTTTCTTTCTTTCTTTCTTTCTTTCTTTCTTTCTTTCTTTCTTTCTTTCTTTCTTTCTTTCTTTCTTTCTTTCTTTCTTTCTTTCTTTCTTTCTTTCTTTCTTTCTTTCTTTCTCCTTCCTTCCTTCCTTCCTTCCTTCCTTCCTTCCTTCCTTCCTTCCTTCCTTCCTTCCTTCCTTCTTTTATTTGATAGGCAGATTTACAGAAAGAAGGAGAGTCAGAGAAAAAGTCTTCCATCTGCTGGTTCATTCCTCAGGGTCTACATGGCCAGAGCTGATCTTTAGTCAGGAACCAGAAGCCTCTTCCTGGTGTTCCTTGTGGGTGTGGTGTCCAAGGACTTGAGCCATCCTCTGCTGCTTTGTTGGGTCATAAGCAGAGAGCTGGATTGGAAGTGCAACAGCTGAGGAATCAACCAACACCCATATGGGATGCTGGGACTATAGGGTGGTAGATTGGCTTCCTGAGCCATGGCTCCAGTCCTTCTAATTTTCTCTGTCTTTTCTTCCTTCCTTCTTTCCTTCCTTCCTTCCTTCCTTCCTTCCTTCCTGCCTGCCTGCCTTCCTGCCTGCCTTCCTGCCTGCCTTCCTGCCTTCCTCCCTCCCTCCCCCCCATCCTCTTTCTTGCTTTCTTGCTTTTCTACCCATTTTTCCAGTTGCTCTCACCATTTCCTTCTCATCAAGCTTATGCTCCGAGGGCTATTGATTATAATCACTGCTTTGAGTATGTGGCCACTTTCCTGCTTATTTTACATGATCAAATTCAATCCAAATCCCAAACATGGCTTAGTACATGCTCTGCTTATTACACCTGCACTAATGCTCTTGAACGAGAATAAGGAAAATTATGAAGCCATACTGATTGTTCTCATGCTAAATTCATGAGCATGAAGTCCAAGAGGTACTGTAATACAATCCAAGAATAAAACTATTTTTGTAAATATGTCTCAATTTCATTTTTCTTTCTTGTTCTTTTCTTTCTTTAATACATCATTCTCAATCTCAGATAATGATTATCTTTCTTATTTCACAGATAAAAAAGGAATTATCAGAAGATGACTGCCATAAACTCGAATCCTCACATACACTTGACATCCCTTCATAGGGCATTGTGCTAAAAATCCTCTCCCTTCTTTCTTGCATCATTTCTACCTCCATGATGCTTTGAGTTTTTTTCAGCATACTGTATACTCTTTCATACTAAAATAATCTGTGTTGTGTGGAAATTTTCTCACTTGTATAATCCCAATTGCCTATTTTTGCCTTAGTTACATAGATCTCTAATACAATACCTACAAAATCCTTGCCCAGTTCTAAGGTTTTAATATGTCCCTTTTTTTTTCTAGTGGTTTTATGTATAGTTTGGGGTCTTCACTTGAAGTCCCAAATTCATTTAGAGGCAATTTTTGCATATGCTGAGAGAAGAGTCTAGTGTGAATCTGTACATAGATGTTTAATTTTTGAAATAACACTTACTGGAGAGACTGTCATATCCCAGTGTGGATTTCTAGCACCTTTATCAAAAGTCAGTTGGCTATACACAAGTTATTTTATTTCTGTTCTTTTTCTATTATATTTCATGGAAACATAGCTTTGTATTCTACTACCATGCTCTTTCTGTTATTGTAGCCTTGTTGTATATGATGTTAGCTAGTCTGACATTTCTAGCTTTGCTCCTTTGTTCAAGATCAGCAGAATATTTAATGCTTTTAGTGGTGCTATTTGAAGTTTATGATTATATTTTTTATTTTCATAAAGAATATAATTGCAAATCAGCCTAAAGATTGGGAAAATATTTTGGGGAAACTCTGTATCTGATAAGAGATTAAGATCCAAAATGTATGAATGAGTCAGATTTCTCAACCACAACATACCATATAAACCAGTTCAAATAGGAGCAAAAACACTTAAACATTTCTCTACGGAATATATACAAATAGATTATAGATACATGAAAAAGTTGGTTGACATCACCAGTCATTCAGGAAATGCAAATCAAAACCAAAATGAGATATCGCTTTAGTCAGAATGACTATTATTAAAAAGACAAATACTAAATGCTGAGGGGCATGTGAAGAAGAGCAAACTTTGGCATACTGATGGCTGGAATACACATTCACAGAATCATTATAGAAAAGAGCATAGCCATTTTTCAAAAGTTAAAAATAAAGCTACCATATGATCTAGTAACTCAACTACTGGATATACACACGTGTATAATATGTACGAAGTAGAATTAATTTCCCAAAGATATATCTACACTAATCATACTGAATGAATGGATTAACAAAATGTGGTATTTGTATCATTGTACTGTTGTATGTAAAAAGGTTGTGTTTATGAAACTGCAACAGCAAATGACCTGGGAGACAATATGTTACGGGAGAAAACTAAGCATGGAAAGGTAAAACTGGCATGATCTTACTTGCACATGGAATCTGAAGCCAATTTCATAGAAGCTTGAGGGAAGCAGTGATTACTGCAGATCAGGAAAATAGGAGTGAGCGGGGAATGGGGAAAGATGGTCAGTAGGTCCCAAGTTAAAGTGAGACAGGAGAGTAAGTTCTGGTGTCCAATTGCATAGCAGGGTCACTGTAACTATCAGTTATGTAGTATATGTTTCCAAAAAGCTACAAGAATGGATTTTGAATGTCCTTTTCAAATAGAAATAACAATTGCTCAAGGTGATATTCTGTAATAATCCTGATTTGATTATTGTATTACATACTTATCAAGATATTAAATAATACCTTATAATATGTGTAATCAAATATTAATGAAAATCAAAATAATAAAATAGCAAAAAACCTCACCTGTTAGTCCTAGTTTGTTTTAAAGAAAACTTCCAAAAATATTTTTCTGTACTGAACTCTCCAGTTTTTCTTTCTCTGCCTTTTCTTAAATCCACTACAATTATGCTTTTGTCGTGCTATTACTTCAAGAAGGAACTTTCTGTATATAAGTTTGTGTACACACATTTTCATACACAATCCACATTGAATTTCTTATTACTTGCAAATGAGGAAGCACTTACAAACAGCTTAATCGCATAAAATGTAAAAACTTTCAGAAAGAATAGTTAATGCAAGAATAATAACCAACTGCAAACACACAGTGCAGTATGGCTTTAGCTTTGTCAGTCACCTCACCATGCAGGAAGCTGGAAATGTTCTTTACTGAGAGCTGCCTAAACAAGGGTCTCTATAACTGGCTACATAATTTGATTGGATAACTCATTTGTTCATTTCCCTACTTTGCGATCAATTTTCAAGTCAGTGCATTCTGCAGTTTTTTCTTTGTTACCTTCTTTTATCAGTTTGTGCATATCTTATAGTGTTTAAATTCCCAAGGGAGACCTCTGCGTTCCTTGTAAGGAATTTTTAAAAAGAACTTTGCTGCCCTCACTGCAAATCCTGATAAACTACATACTTCACCATCCTTCTTTAGTTCTTTATGTGTTTTATCATAACCTCATAAACAGTGAGTCACCAGCCTACTGCTCATTTTTTCTGCTGTTTTTTCTTTAAATGGGGAGATCTGTAACGGGTATTTCATCACCACAGGAGTATTCTAGTGACTATTTATTTTACACTTAATCCAAGCATTTAACATTGAGACTAACTGTTCCTTGCACATTGTATCATATTTTGTATTTCATTTCCTTGCCTTTGTGTCTAATTAGCACACTAGAGTTTCCCAGTGGAAAACTATATGTGTTTCATCCCCAGTAGAGCTTTCGGAGTCATCATATGTGATTTCACCCATGTGGGGTATTATTTGATAGATATACAGTACAATAATCAAATCAAAGTGATTAGAGAATCTATCACAATAAATATTTATCATTTCTTTATGGAAAAAACATTCAAAATCCTCGTTTAGCTTTTTGGAAACACATGGACTATGTGTTCAGCTTAGCTAACTTAGAATGTGAATAAAGATGTGCTTTCCAGTACAGATTCCACTCATTTAAAAGACAGGAGCTGGTTTTCCTGGACAGATCCATCAAGAAGGTCATCTTTTCTTGAGAAAGCAGCTGTGTGTCAGCATGACTCCCTGAAGCACCTCCTATTGACACAGAAGAACTGATGCTTGGTGTTGCTGACAAAGGGTTTTCAGATCTCCATGAAGCAACCTCTTAGGAGCATCAGACAAATATGTTCCTCTCAGAAGACCATCACTATCAAACATTTACTGAGGACCTTGGACATTTACCGAATTTTGAGATGCTTGTCCTCTCAAAATATATAATCTTTTAAAAGGCAATACCTACTTACATTATATGCTATCATTTGTAACAGACAGATGTATTACTGATGAGTTTTCTAAGCATTCTTCTATGCCATGTAGACCTTTATGTCATGGAATTTCTGTTGTATGGCTTACAGAAGTCTCTAGATCTCTGATTTTAGAGATTAACCAAGGTGAGCTATCCATGTGTTTCTAGAAAAATCCAGTTTCTTCTTGTTTTGGAATCTCTGCAGCTCGGGTATCCAGTACTTGGGTATCTAGTACTTGGCAACACTAGAAGGAGGCAACAGATAAACATACATTTGTGTGTCAGTTCATGGAATGTAATTTTGGTGTTTTATAATTACTGCTCCTGCCTAAGGGACTGAAACATGCTGTGTGTGTGTGTGTGTATGTGTGTGTGTGTGTGTGTGTGTGTGTGACCATTTGCTCTGTGTATGGAGACATTTGTGGGTAGTAGTTCCAGGTGTTGATTTAGGAATGTTACTATGTGCAGATTTTCTGTGAGAAATCTCAACAACAGGGAGGAAGGCACAAGATGGTGACCAGTGACCATAGGGCAGGGTGGGTCCCGGAGGAATGGGCACTGAAGGACTCATGTACAACTGTGTGCTCAGAGGCTTCAGTAGTATGTTGGTCCACAGCCAACTGGCATCATGTCTTATTATTTCTCCCTGGTCTTGAGCTGATGAGAATAATGGAACTGTATGTTGGTCATTTTATCCATAAATAATCAGGGCAACATTCAGGCATAATGCACATCTGTCTAATCTCTTTTATTCTTGCTAAAAATACCCCACAATAGAATGTACATTATTTTCTCTTATGTGTTAACTTTATGCTTGATATTCTATGTGTTTCTACTTATCTAGTTGTTTATCAAAAAATAGACATCTCGTCTCTCAGAACTAATTACACTTGCAGAAATATATTACCCTTGTTTATCAAATGTCTCCCCAAGAAGCCTGTTTATGATTGGGGGAAACAGGGTTAAGCGGTTCAGCAAATGCTTGAGTGTGAGCCACAGAGGTATAAAATCAACAAAGAACTGATTTCCTGGAAAGCAACTTCCTCTCATGTCTTAGAGTAATTACAGAAGGGAAAGGACCAAAGTGTTTACTGTTAACTGGAAGGCTACCTCTTCCTAAACAGTGCAGA